>NC_090931.1:802571078-803196078 GCF_040938575.1 Ambystoma mexicanum | reverse complement strand
CGCCCTCAATTGCTTTTGCTGGTTCTGTCCTTGACTGGTTCCAATTCCCAGCTTCCTCGTGGACCTATGCGGTCTCCTGGTCTGGAGCACTTCCTCTCCCCCTCATTACACTATGGCGTTCCTCAAGGCTCTCTTCTCGGCCCTCTCCTATTCTACATCTGCACAATCCCCAGTGGCCTCCCTCGTTGATTCTCCGGTCACTTCTATGCTGACGAGTCACAGATCTTTCTTTCCTCCTCTTCGGAAGTGAATTCACTCCCGGCTTTCTTCCTGCTGTTCTTCCATCCAATCATGGATGTACTCCCCCCCCTGCCAAGCCCCTTGTTACCTCCATCTTTTCCCTCCCTCTCTCATCCCTCTTCCCACCCCACTGCTCATAACCTGGGTGTGATATTCGATCCTGTGCTTACTTTCTCCCATCACATATCTTCTACTGCTAATGTCTGTAGTTTTTCAACTTGCAAAAGATCTGGCCCCTTCTTTCTTCTCACGCCATGAAACTTCTCATCATCTTTTCCATTTTCCCCCGACTTGATGACTGTGCTGCTCTGCTGGTCGGCCTCCGAGCATCTCATCTTACTCCACTTCACTCCATTTTCAATACTGCTGTCAGTCTTCTTTCTCAGCTGTGCCCTTGTTCATGACTTAAAGACTCCCTTCTCTTTCTTCTTCCTTTTGACCTTTGTCTTCAGTTTCACTTACTCTATATTGTCTTTAAAATGTTACCCTGGTCTAGCTCCTCCCCATCTTTCGTCGGTTGTCCCTCCCTATATTCAGGCTCGAACTCTCCATTCTCACCATCTCCATCTTTTTTATTCTCCCAAACTCCTGTGCGCCCACTTGCAATTTCATTCTTTTTCCCAACTGGCCCCTAAATTGTGGCATGCCCTCCCTCCCGATAACCACGCTTCCCCTTCACTGTACAATTTTTGCTCTCATTTTAAGAACCACCATCTCCTCTTATGTTGTTCTTCTTGATTTGTATTCTTTTCATTCGTTCATTTGTACCGTTTTTGATTGCTATGTAAAGCGCCTTTGCAAAAGTACTCTATAAATATGAATAAAATTCAAATACAAATTACTGGAGATAATTTAAACATTTTAAAAAAGCCACATGCGAAATGTTAAGGAGTAGAGTGTTTTTCCACATTAACAGGTTTAAACTGATTATGGCTGGTATACTCCTTGAAACAATATCATACAAAGCTCAAATTTTAAAGATAACACATTTCTCTTACCCTGCTTTACACTTAAGGAGGTCATTGTGTTTACAAAAGAGGACATAATGATCGACTCATCTTCGGGGCAAACAGAAAGATTCTGAAAAATAGATGCAACCATGAATGATTTAATTACTTGACTAATAAGCAAACAACAAGCATGAGAAATAACATTTGTGACTGAATTTTGTGCAACACATTTCAACTGAGCTGTCAATGCAAGATCAAATATGTTAGCAAAAGTCATTGATGAACCATTATGATAGTGAAACTTCTTTGCGCCTCTCTACTGAATGAATGAATCCTTCATAAACCAGTTAGGCTTCACTTAACAAGTTGTTATAACCTTCAGCCCCCCATATTCCCTTTTTGTGATGCTATCCTATACGCAACCAACTAAATTAAATGATGATGAAGTAACAACCTAATTAATGGCCTAGTCCACTGAAAGCATAGTGGAAAAGAATCTAGTTTAACGATGCCAGAAACGAAAGATATCAATGTTTGTCATATTTTGAGTAGCTAAATAGTACATCTCTACAGAAAAAACAATATTTAGATTACAGTCCTTCAAGTCCCTTCCCAAACAGATGCATCAAGGTAAGAGAAATTGGAAGGAATCCCAGTGTGGTGCATGTGCATATCCCCTGTGGCAATTAAAAACATTGGGACAAGACTCTTGAACTAAAAAAGTAGGACAGTGTCATGCAAGGTTGTTCTCCACATTTCTGAGATTCAGGACTACGGCTATAAATATCAAGTATAACCTTCAGACGTTCTCCAATAAAAGCAACATATAGTTTAGCTTGCAGCTCTTGCCTTCAAACTTGAAGATTGTGTTGGACTTTGCTGCAAAACAGACCATCAGCCATAGTAATAGAAACCATAGAAAAAGGTATAACTAGATGTTCCATTTATAGCACACAACATTTCCAAAGAAAACACCTGAAGATGCTTTAACTCTGGTAGACCAAGTATACAGATTTTCAAACAGGCTTGCACAACAAAAACTTATAACAAGACAGTTTAATTGGACACTGTTTCCTTAGGGAGAGAGATTGCTTAAACTATATTTTCAAAAGTCACAAACATTGTGTGTTTGTCATGTCAAACTAGAGTATGAATTACAATATAGGGAGAGTTAGGCAGTGTGGTAAGTCAGAACCAGGAGACAGACAAGATGGCATTTTGTATGCCTGGCCTGTTTATTCAAAAATACTCTCTCTCTCTCCCTAACCATGCAGGCCCTATCCCAAAGAAAGAAACAAGTCAAAAGAGTGCTCGTCAGGATGTCTAATAACATAAGATCTGTCCGTCATTAAGAACTGGTCCCAACCATGAATAGAGAAAAGAAAGCAATGGCTTCTTGCAACAAAGATTGATTGGTGGCTGGCCTCTGACCCTTTGTTCAGTCTTTTCATCAAAGATGGGTTCTTGTCTTTCAGTCAACACAATTGTCTCTTTCACCTCCCCCGTTCTGGATAGAGTCCTCTTTAGGTCAGTGTCCTTTCGCCCCTTTTTCTTTCCTGGCTTTTAGCAGTCGAATACTTTGTATCAGTCCCAGGCATCCGATACCCTTGGTCTTGGTAAATCTGGTTCCCGGATGATTTCGGGGGTTTGTACTTGAGAGATTCCCACAATGTTATCTCCACCCGCACGGTGCGGGTGGTCACCACTCCATACGTTGGTTTTTCTCTCTGGCCCACCTTAGGGCAGCGTTTCTGTTGCCCTGGCAAGGGGGCTTGTTTGCTGCTCACCCCTCCTTGGGGTAATTTGGCTTTCACCTGTCTCAGGGTTGACTCGTTTTCACCTTGCCTCAGTCTTGTTTCACTCTCTCTGACCCCATTTCGGGGTTTGCCTCTCACCCAGTCTTGGGGTTTTAGGTACCAGGGTTCCTAACATCACTCTGCGCTCATTGGTTCCGTAATCTCCCAGTCTTTGGGCTGTCGCATCACGGGTGGACTAAGGTATCCCCATACCTTATTGGTTTCAAAACAATCCAGAAGTAGTTCTCCCTGGTTGGCACCAGCCCCTTAAGTTAGTGGTTTAGATTGACTTCAATAACTAAGATGATTTGATATATGGCATTTGTAATGCGCCTATACACAAGTGTTTCAAGGCGCGTTGAGGCAAGGAAGGGGGAACAGAGGGAGGACAGAGACAACGATCTTACTAGGCACACGTGACATTGAGATTGTGCAAGTGCAGGGGAAAGGTGCCAGGTGAGGTGGCAGTGCTGTACACGAGATAAAAACAACAACAAAAAATGCGGCCAGCAGGTGGCAGGTGTAAGGATAAGTGCAGACAGCAGGTGTCTAAAAGTGCAGGTAGCGAGACTGTAGGGTTACAGAAACAGGCCCAAGTGCAAGGGTTGCCGGGAGGCAGTGTGGGCGTGCAACTGGGTGGGTAGGGACGTGGGCCTGAAATCAGAGGGTAGCCAGGTGACCAGTGCAGTATCAGACAGGAAATCAGCAGAGGAGAGGATCGAGAAGGCATTTTTTTTTTAATGTTGAGTTTTCAATCCCCCTTATGTCAACACGTGTTTCGACCGTTATGTCCTTATCAAGACAGGGCTTTGTATGTCTTCATGGCTCTATTCACCAAATAATAACCAACTCCACAATCTTTTATCCTTTTGGAATGTTCTCTCCGTTTGATATTCAGATGTTACATTATTCCATCCCGTGTACCTAATAATGGCCCTGTTTTAAGGAAGGGCAAGGTTGTGCGGCGTTCCGAATGTCCTGTTTTCCGGCTGGCGCCAACCAGGGAGGACCACTTCTTGACTATCCTGGGGTATACCTCAACTGTACTGCCCATCTCTTGACTACACCGAGCAACCGCGTATCTTCTGCCTTCAGATGGTGCGCCTCCAGTCGCGGAGCAGCGGGGTTTCATTCAGCCGTCTTTTGTCTTTGTTGGAGCAGGTGTGCTGTATCCACTAGCATCTAGCGGGTTCTCTTGAGTGGCTCCACAACTCCTCTCGGTCCAGCGATTCCTGCTCATATTACTGAGCCGCCTGTGCCAGCTATGCCTCTTCCCTGCTGCAGCTCGTCAGTAGGCTTACCCTGGCTCTTCTGTGATTCCAAGCATGTCGTCTAGTGCAGTCTCCTTACACCAAGCCACACCTCCCAGGAAGGCTCTTCTGTGTGGCTCTGCGCCCTCTCATCATCTTCCAGCAACGTGGATGAGCTCTTCTCCTACACTTTAGCACAGGGAAGGGATTATGGCTCATTCTCAGAGTCGCTGCGCCTACAGTTCGTGAAGAGGGCCAGTAACCACACCACCCTTAGCTATAAGCCTTGAAAAATCCCCATGTAGCCAACAAAAATATGGGATTCTTGAGACACAGGAGAATAATACATATTCCTCTCTCGGGATTGCCTATACTCTAAGGAAGACGGAGGGGCTCACCCCGGCTGGTATTGTGCTTGCCCTGTCCCCTATGAGGTGTTAAGCTTAGCAGGCTCAACTCAACCCTTGTCCCAAAGGAGGTGGTTCCCTCTTGGGGAGAGGGGACAAACTCCCTGGATTTGTCACAGTGGTTGTAAGCAAAAAGAGTGAATCTAAAAAATAATTGAAATTATTTCAATGTTGGAAATGTTTTTATCAAATAAGTACAAATTATTTTCTTATAGCTACATGAATTAAAGTAAAAGTATTGGTCACAGTTTTTTTGCTATAGTCCTCCATTCGAAATAAAAAAAAGGGCACTAGAAAATAGTCAATGTGGTTATTTGTCGAATTAATGGTTACATACTCCAAAATCAAAGAACGATTCAAAATAAAAAATGTGGGCTACCGTGTTTGCAGTGAAATGAAAAAAAGGAGTTTCCAGCAATGACAACACAGTTGATCAACTACAGGGGGGCTTAACTCAAAAGACACAGTAACCATAAAAAAAGCATAAAAGTAGTAATAAAGTGTGTTACAGAGAATTATATAATGAGAGATCAATGCTTTTACAAAGCCACACCAAGGAAACTAGATGTCGGCATTTAGGAAAAAGTGGGAGAACAAAAAATTGAACTGAAGTGAACATTCAAGTACATCAGGGGAGATAATGGAGAGCAGAACTCAGGCCTCTAGGCACAATAAATGTGTTCAAATACAAACTCAAGCAGAACTATCTGATGTGAAAATACCAGTGATAAATGTTGTTTTATTTGTATTCACTTATTTGTTTACAGGTGGACACAGACTAAAACTGAATGTTTTCCTGCCCCAATTCCGCCCCAAACCCCATTCCCTTTAGGGTATTCTCTTACAGCACTTTTAGATATTCGATATTCCCAATCTCATTTGCCTTTGCTTGTTTGTTTAAGTATGAGAGAATGACTAATAACGAAATAAAGAAAATCCATTTCATATTTTATAAATTAACTACTCGTTCATTTACAGCCAGCAACGGCCATTTGGAGACGGCAACTCACCCTTCAAATGTTTGCTGGAGGGAGCATCTTCTGGAAGATTTTGGGACAAACCCCTGCTGTCTAGCTCGAGCTGCCGTGGAGGGCCTACTGTGACGCGTCCACTCTCCTGTTGCTGTACCACTTCCGGCATGCGCAAGACTGTGGTGCAGTCAGCTCTCTGCTGTGCCTGGTCAGATTAGTGGTGGTGCAGTCGCAGAGCCTGTGTGATCTCTGCTGCGGGCTCGGTGAGAGCATGCGGCTGGGTGGACTGTGCAGCCAGAGGAGTTTTTTGAGGGGCTGCAGGCCACAGAGTGCTCCTCATCCGACCCCTGGGTGATTGCAGCATCCTTGATAGCACTGTTGCCCCTGTGGTATCCTGACACTGGGAGTGCATTGTGAGGAGCCAGAGGGTGCATGAGCCTTTCGGAAGCTCAGTTTCATTCGCACAGCAGCTCTCTCTCTAAATCAAGACAGGATCCTCTAATGTCCCCCTCACTAAGCAGAGTTGCTGCCTCTGACCTGTTTGACAGCCCTTTGCTTTGGTTGGGACCCCCTACATCGTCAACTAGGAGATTTTAGCGACCACTCCTCTGACGTCTTGTACTCTGGCCTAGTGGTTCGCACCGTGCCCCTCGGAGTGTGTGTGGATGAACCTCCTGTGCACAAACCACATCATGCCATGCTCCAGCTCAAAAAACTGTTTGGAGACCTTCACCAGGGAGACACCGCAGTAAAGATTCCCCGATGCCATCTACAGCCAGAAGTGTGGAGGGGACCACAAGAGAGCAACAACCTGATGAGTTGTGTGCCATCATGCTAGAGGCACTCTATGGCCGATCTGGTGGCTGATATCGTTCCTCGGCTGGCTCCCTCCTATGCAACTGCCTCCCCCTGCCTCTTCGTCTTGAGCTGGATATCTTCAAATTCCGGAAGCTCCTCAAGACCTTCCTTTTCACCACCTCTTCTCTTCCTCCCTCCTCTGCTAAAACACACCGTTTCTGAGATTGGTGACCAGGCACCTTATCTGTCGTCCTGGCCTCACACACCCAATCACCTTCAGCCTCCGCCTGCTCCCAGCACTTGCCTTAGCACCCACTGGCCTATCCCACCACAGGCCTGCACTTACGTATTTATTGGCAGCTGACCACTCTCACCAAATCACTTTACAGCTGCTTTCACCCTTGCACTTCCCCTCTTTGGTACACCAGCACTTAGCCCCCACTTGCTCATCCCTTCTCTCTCTCTCTCTGCAATTACACGGTCTGAATGCTCACAAGGCCTAGAAGGTCTAAGTCTATCTTTCATTGTTATATTTACTTTTCTTTCCCATGTTCCCTGCTTGTTGCCCTGTGGGTGCTTTGAAACACAATTTACTTGATGTATAAGCGCCTTTCAAATGCACGATAAATAAATAAAATAAATATGGACCAAAAAATGGTCATTTCGACTAGCAGGCTGCAAAGCTTGCAACATAATATAGAACAGCTATGTGGGCATATTAAAGAGGCAGGTATGCACATGGGATACACGGCAGACGCGCCGACTATCCTGGAAGGCAAAATGGGATGCCTTGAGAAGGAAATGAAGATTGTCCACAAAAGGACGATGACCTGGAGTCCAGATCACAGCAGAACAATGCGCACATAGGGACCGTTGAAGGTGTTTCTCGAGAAACAGCTGCGTGTGATGTTGTGTCATCCGGTTTTCTCTTAACATTTCCTAATTGAGAATGCACCGCACTCCTGGCCTGCGTCCTGCCCCAGGCTGTCCCCCTCGTACTGTCATCGCCAGAGTGCTTAACTACAGGGACCTGATTTTAAAGGCCACCTGCAAAAAAGCTGAGCTATCCTTTGAGAAGGCACCTGTCTCAATCTACCTGGACTACAGTGTGGTAGCGCAAGCTGCGAGAAGAGCATTCTTAGATGTCAAACGTCGGCCACATAAGAATGTCAAAAACCAAATGTTGGTCCAGCAAAGCTGAAAATCCTCCATGGGGGCAAATCACACTTCTTGCTATTACTTGAATACTCCTCCAATTTCATAGACTCGCTCCGAGTCCCCAGTTACTCCCACCTTACTGTATGTCGGATATGCGGTAGGATAAAGGCAGCCATCGCATGCACCTATAGCTTTTTGCATACAATGTTGCTTTAGCAATGCAAAGACACCCTTGTTTAGTGGCTCCCCAGGGGGGCTGCAGTGTTGAGCGCCCACACTAAAGCGAGACCTGCAAGTTATTGTTTATTAGAGTAGTATTGTTTTTTTGCTTATGATGTCAATGGTGTTAGGTATTGGAAAGTACACTGGAGGTTAGGGATAGTCCAATGAGGGTGGTGGGAGGAGGGAGTTGTTTCATTTGGGGAAATTAGTTCCATCAAATTCGTTTCTGGGAGCGGGAGGAAACGGACCACCTTTGCGTCGTCTTGCACACTGACAAACTGCTCCGTATGGGGCATGCACAATATATCGGTTTTGGCTATGCCGCTCTATGAGGCAACAGGAAGGGCTAACATTACACTTCTGTCGTGGAATGTTCGAGGTCTAAATGATAACATCACTAAGCAGCACAAAATTATAGTGTGTTTAAAAATACAACAGTGCAACATACTAATGCTACAAGAGAGCAAGCTCACACAAGCTGGGTACAACACATTTTGGCGGCCCGGAATGCATGCACATGGGTCCTCTTCCTACACCACCTATTCCTGAGGTGTTGGAACTATTGTCCAGAACTCCACAGGTTTCCAACTGCACAAGGCAAGACCCAGATGGAGATATGTAATTCTAGCGCGATGTGTCATCAGTGTTCATCGTATAGTGTTATAGTCAACCTATATGCACCCAATGTAGAGGACTCCACTTTCTTTAACAACATCTCTAGCAAGTTGCAAGGGCTCCTTGATTATGCTGTAATAATGGGAGGTGACTTGAACACTGTGACAGACCTTCAGCTTGATATATTCTCTGATATAATTTGACCTCTGGGCAGTGCTGCAAGGGCACTGGTAGGCTTAAAGCACTGATAGGCTTAAATGATAAATACACTTTGTTAGACGTATGGAGAGAGGCTCATAAAACACAGAGGGAGTACACATTCTACTCAAGCGTACATAGAGACCACATATCAGGGACCGTACCAAAAACACACTACCTGAGATCAAACTTGATGAATACAGTGAGGCGGCTAATGGAGAAATTAGGATTCTGGGACACCAAGTAGAAAATATGGTGAGGGCATTAGGCCTGGTAGAATACTGGCCCGGAGACAATATTATGGAGAGTGGGTTGGTACATAGGACTCTACGAGGATATTATGAGTGCAATTTCATGTTACTACTCAAATCAATATGGGGAATCAGCAGCCATGCTGACCGGATAAAATCGAGTTAGCATGGATAGTTGATCATCACTGAGGTTTACTGAAGGCGCCCCAAAAGTTGGAGGTCTCTAGAGCAATCCAGGACCCACCTAATGGTAATACCCTGGGGTCCGATAGCATCTCAATAGAATATTACAAGGAGTTATGTCTGTCCATTGCCACTCTTCTTGTAGAGTTGTACCAAGAAGCACTGGACAACCCAATATTAACCCCCACTGCGAGGGAGGCGGTCATTACTCTTCTCACAAAACCTGGAAAGGGCAACCAACTATGTACATCATATTAGCCCTTATGCCTACTTAAAATAGATAAGATACTTGCCAGGTTACTGGCAAATAGGTTATCCCCCCTGATGTGCAAGTTGGTACTTCCAGTGAAATCTGTTTTTATACCGGGGAAATATACCCAGTTCATTCTCTGTAAGTTCCCCCTGATGCTCTCCCTGATGGATCCAGGAACACAGGCAGGGGCGATGGTACTAGATGCCGAGAAGGCATTTGATTCCTTGAGTTGGCCTTTTCTCTTTGAGGTGCTAATGTGAATAGGTATATATGTGCCTACATGCTATATAGAAATGATAAAATTACTACACAACAAACCCATGGCAAAACTGATAAACCAAAAGGCTTCACCGCCATTTGAACTCCACAGAGGAATGCGGCAGTGTTGCCCTCTTTTGCCGCCCCATTTTGCTCTAGCCATAGAACCTCTGGCATGGGTACTGCGTGCGGAAAATATCCATAGGGGTCTTAGCTTCTATACCAAGAATACGCTGGTCTCACTATGTGCAGACCTTTTGATTTATGTGTCACATTCAGCAGTCAATTTAGACTCGATTGTGTGGGCTGTGGTACTGTACAGGGAATTTTCTGGACTTAGGATAAAATGGGTTAAGTCGGAACAGCTCCTGCTTACATCTGGTACAGTCCAGTTTCTGACTAATTGGGGATTCCGTTGGTGTCCAGACAGAGTGCAATATCTGGGTCCCCCCCAGGTTTCCATAGACCCACGTTAGTTTACCTTGCAGCCAGTGAGGCTATGGAACCAAAGCTAAACAAATGGGACAGGCTCCCACTGTGCATGGTGGCATGTATATCAATAATGAACATGGTGTTTCTGCCTAAATGTTCATACATATTTCTCAATTTTCCTGTCAAACCACCCAGGGTGTATTTTGATAAGGTGTGCTCCATTCGGGTTAACCTCAACTCGTCTGGCAAGCAAGCAAGAGTAGCATGGACGACTCACACTCATGTCAATCATTGGGTATGTCATTGCTTTGTTTTCCCTGCATGTTGCTCTAGAAAGAGCTATTTTGTCCCCAAATAGACTTACCAGGGAGTTGTGGGGAAGCCGCTGTACTATGCATAACAATATTAACACAACTAAAATATCTATTGCGTCCATACGTTGCCTTCATATGAAACACAAACCTACCTTGCCCCACATCAACAGACATCTTTAACAAAATAGGAGGTTTGGATAGCACGTTTGATCCTGGGATACGTAGAGAGCTTGCAGCAATGGGCTTCATTAAAATTGAGGATTGGTTTAGCACAGGCAAATTTATCACTTCTGGGGATGTAACCCCCAGCCCGAAGGGGCCCTAAAAGATAGGGGGTTATGGAAGTATATAAATAAATAAAGACAAGACACATTAGGAGTTTGTTTAAAGCTTGTATTAAATGTGTATGTGTTTTACATAGACTGGCTTACCTGACTGTACCATGTTCCCCACCATGGGGGACACATGGAACCTTGAGGCTGAAGGACAATGGCAGGTCTCCCCTGCCAACCAACAGACATGGACTGGACTTACCTGGGAGAACGAGAGCAACCGTTGACAAGTGATAGTTGAAAAAAGTGGGTTGAAAGAAGGATGTAGAGATATAAAGTAGAAAGGACAGAAAAGAAGGGAAAAGAATTGGGGCCTCAGGGAGATTGGGGGGGGGAGAGTGGTCGCAGCCTCGGCCCCACAGGGCAACAATTGATGAGCCGGGCTGCGTCTGCCAGCTGCAGCCCGGCATGAAAATAAGACCCAGGCCGCGTGTGTGGTACGGCCTGGGTGAAGCAAAATGCCCGCGGCCTGGGTCATGTATGCGGCGAGGTCCGAGACGCGAGTGAGGCCTATGAGGCAGTGGCCCACCCAGCGGCCAACCCGGGCGGGCCAGAAGAGGAAATCCCGTCCCGCATGTGCAGTGCAGCCCAGGTGAAGAGCATGGCCATGCCGGGGATAGCCCGCCTGCCCCTTGGCCAGGAGGAGCGGGCGGTGAAGAAAATACAAGAACAAGGGGCATAGGGGTGCACAGACAGGTTAAGTAAAGGTTTGAGAGTAGAAGGGTTGTGAATCCAAATGTATCAACAAGGAATAGGGTTCAAATTGGCTAACACGTAGTCTTATGGTGCAATCAGGCTGTCGTCACAAGGCCACTTGGGACAGAAAAAAACGAACATATCCAAAGCTGAGTATTGCTACACAGCAAGCCTAGATGCACTCAAAAGGGACATACCATCCCTCTATTTTAAATCAAAATTAATTTAAATATTTGGCGCCCAAAAAGGCGTAAATTCTACGGTGTACAAACACCGCCTAGCTTACTTT
The DNA here is from genome assembly GCF_040938575.1 of Ambystoma mexicanum. Lineage (NCBI taxonomy): Eukaryota > Metazoa > Chordata > Amphibia > Caudata > Ambystomatidae > Ambystoma > Ambystoma mexicanum. The sequence continues at coordinate 803,184,465 of NC_090931.1, read as the reverse complement.
GGTTTACAAAGGTAAATGTAATTACACAATTTTGCAGCGTTAATAACAATGAATTGTAACTACAAGTAGCAAAGTAAATGGAACACTCAGAGCCCAAACATAAGAGCTAACTTTTGGATTTTAATCTTCATAATCCAACAAGTCGTACATGAGTGAAACAAAACTAGAACAGACAGTGTTCTCTATTATTAGGGCACCCACGGATGTTCAGTATAACATAAGTAAGAACAAAAAAAGGCGTTGATGGACAACAGCTCTAATAGAGTAACACAAATGCAAATCTGTATAACAGTTACAGTTCACAGTGCTCGAAATGCATAGGTTCAACCATTAAAATTTACAAATGAAATCTCATATTAAGATGTAACAAAATAAGGCCGACGCGTTTCGGTTCAAAGAACCATCTTCAGGGGATAGACTTCATTTTTCATAAGCATAACCATTAGATCATAGCACAGTCTCTGTGGGGTAGTAGAGAAAAAAGATTTTTCAGTAAAACTCTATGATAAGTGTAAAGTCCAATAGTTAAGTACAAAGAGTCAAAGTCACTAACCTTGCTGATGAAAGAGTCGGGACACAGAAAAGGAGTCCAAACAGGCACAATGGGTAGCAAGAAGCCACAGGTTGCTAAGGTATCTAGGGGGTAAGATCAAAGGACCAAACATTAAGGAAAGCAAAAAGGCTAAAAGTCCGTATTTAGAAGAAAGCAGGATTAAGTGAACAGGCGGAAAAAAATAACACCAAACTAGGGGAGGTAAAACCAGTAACAGAGGAGAGCCCATATATGCCGACCACATAGCCATCGGGTAAAACACAAACGTGGAAAGATTGCGATGTAACTATCGGGTAAAACACAAACGTGGAAAGATTGCGATGTAACTGTATATCCACTTGGAATGCGTGCATAACAAACAAGCATACTAGCACGATTCGAAAAGTCTCATTAGAGTAAGAAACGTGAACCGGGTGGTTCAGGGTGTAGGTCCCTCGAGAGGGAGACAGTAGCTTACCTGCGAGTGCAGGAGACAACAGGTCCTCTCGCTGCAGACGTGCGAGCAGAGTGACCGTTAGCAGGCAACAAAAGCGTAGTTATGGTAACCTCGCGCATGCGCGCAAGTGCACCATGGGGACGTCCATCTTGGCGTGGGTAGCTGAGTGTGGTGTTGCCATAGGGATATCAATAACAACTTAAAAGATATGCGGCCAGGAGGTCACGAGGAAATGTGGGCCGGGCAGCAATGCTATGAGCAAGGTAGAGCGATACTATAAAGGGGTGTCTTAGAGGTAAGTGCATGGAAAATGAGTAAATATAACGCGCGCGTGGGGGCAGAGACCGTAGCTCAGGAGAACCACGGGGTGCCCCCACGGCGCAAAGGTGGGCAGAAAATGAAAAAAGAACTCTAAGGCCGCTAAGCAAAAGGTGTATAAGGCAGCTCATAAGTCTGGGTAAGGGCGGGGGTAGCAGGAGACCAAACAACTCGGGAGAAAACCAATGCTCAATAACAGTGGAATAAGATATTTAGACCATGCGTGGCATGCTTGAAGGGAACAAAACAAGTACAATATCGAGAGGCGGGGAAGAAATAGAGGATACAGCAGAGGGGACACTGGCAGACAGGGCAACTGAACAAGAAACTGAAAGAATAAATGAAAGGATGGACACAGACCTGGAGGAACTTCAGTCATCGGGAGATAAAAAGAGCTGGGCCAAGCTCAAGAGGGGGCAATAGTAGTCGTCATGGAGTAATAGAATCAGTAAAACAGTACGTCATACATGAAGCCCATGTGTAGATGGTACAAGCTGTTGGATTTGCAGTATAACCACAGACATAAAAAAGAATGTAAGTAGCACTATTACAGTGACATATTTTTGCAAGCAGAGCATAGTGATTAACAATTTTCCAAATATGCAGTTACACAAAGCACATGAGGTCGAATTCGGTATTCATGCCACGTGGGCTTAAAGAGTCCAGCAAGTCAATCCACAAAATTTCACGTTGTAACAGTTTACGCTGTATATTGCCTCCCCTGCTTCCTGCTGTGATTTGCTCCAATATAACACATTTCAATTGTGCAATGGTGTGCCGTGCTTCAGAAAAATGTAGTGATATTGGTGACTTGGGACTCTTGGTGCGGATATTTGATTTATGCTCAGACCATCTAATTTTAACTTTCCTTGTGGTCATGCCTACGTAGTATAACCCACATGGGCATTTTAATGCATAAATAACATTTTGGGCATCACATGTGCATGAGTGTTTGAGAAAAATGGGTTTGCCAGAATGGGGGTGTGAAATGCTGTTGCCTTTAATGATATTGCCGCAATGTTGGCAATTGTGACATCGGATGGTACCTTTAAACACTTTCTGTGGGCTAGACGATGGAATTTCAGCTTTGACCAGGCTCTTACGTAATGACCTACTATTTCTGTAGGCAAAAGTTGGAGGTTCATGAAACAGTTGCTGCAATTGAGGATCCATTCTAAACATGCTCCAGTTCTTTTTGATAACCCTTTTAATCTTCATGCTCTGCATGGAATAGGTAGTCACGTAAACCAGTGCTTCGCCCGGCTTGGGAGGTTTAGGAGTTAGTAATGTTTCTCTCCCAGTACTCTTGACTTTGTCTGCGACTTCTGTGATCTTCAATTGGTCGTACCCTCTCGATGTAAATTTCATTTCTAAAAGTCGTGATTGTCGTTCATACTCGGTAGTCTACAAGATTATTCTTCTGTAACGCAAAAATTGACTAAACGGGACGCTATCAACAGTTCTCTTAGGATGAAAGCTTGTGGCTAGCAACAGGCTATTCCTATCAGTCTTCTTGGTATAGATTCTTGTTTCAAGAGTGTTGTTACTCGCATAAATCTCCACATCCAAAAAGTGGATGGTAGTGTCACTTGTCTCAGTGGTAAATTTAATGCAGGGATGAATCGAGTTCATCATTCCGTAGAAACTTTGCAATTCTTCTTCCGGGCCGGTCCAGATTCCAAAAATATCGTCTATGTATCTTAAATACAATGGCAGATGCCTCATCCATCTTGGTGAACTGAGAATATTTTCATGTTCGAGGTAGTACATGTAGATGTTGGCGTAGCATGGTGCCATTGCTGCCCCCATGCTGGTTCCAGATATCTGAAGGAAGAAACGATCTTGAAATTTGAAGAAATTGTTCGTAAGTACTAATTTCAGTAAGGTTAATACAAATAGTCTGTCTCCTTGACATTGCTCTGATTGAAGTAGGAGCAATTCGGTTGCTTTAAGGCCGGCTTTGTGTGTGATGTTGGTGTAGAGAGATGTCACGTCCATCGTGAACATCACATCTCTTCCTTTGACAAATTGCACATTTTTAAGTTTGTGTAGAAAGTGCATTGTGTCCTTGACATAAATCTTAGATTCCTGTATGAGAGGTTTCAAAATGTTGTCCAAGTATTGGGCCAATGGTTCAAGGAGACTTGCAGTGGCCGCTATAATGGGACGTCCAGGTGGATTTGTCAGTCTCTTGTGTATCTTAGGAAGTATATAGATCACTGGCATAATGGGATGTTTGTTTTCAAGGAATTGCCGTGTCTTTTCTGAGATGACATCATTGGCTTCCGCCTCATCAAGTACCACCTTGATGAGTGATCTTACTGCTTCGGTTGGATTTAGGAGTATTTCCATATATGCGTCTTGGTCACCAAGTTGACGTTTAATTTCATCGATGTAGTCCTGTTTATTCATAAGAACTAACGCTCCTCCCTTATCAGCTGGCTTGAAAATGATAGTTTGATTATCAGTTTGATTATCAAGGAGATTTTTGAGTGTCTGACGTTCTCTCACAGAGAAGTTGCTTTGTGTATTATTTTTTAACTGAATTTTCTTCAAATCTTGCAAAACCGTTTTCTCAAAGGTAGAGAGAATGTGATTCTGAACTGGGGGATTAAAGTGACTCTTGGGTTTCAGTTCAATAAATCTATGTGGTTCCGTAGTGCTTGTATCATCATCTTGAGAATCAAAGAAGACTTTAAGTCTTAGCTTTCTCAATAGTTTGAAAAAGTCTATTTTTTCGCGGAGCAGAATGCTGTTGTTATTTGGAACAAAAGATAACCCTTTCTTTAGGACTTGGAGTTCCATTTTAGATAGCTGGTATGCTGAAATATTGACAATCAATGTTTCTTCGTCGTTTTTTTCCGTTGTGGGTTTTTTCTTCTGTCTTCTTCTGATTGGCTTTTTATAAAAAAGGCGTGGGATTAGCGGCTGGTTCTTCTGCAGTGGGCCCAGGAACGGTCTCGCTGCTCTGTCCTGGCAGTACTTCAAGTTCAGCACTTGAGGCGTCAGATGAGGTGTTCTCTGCCGATTGTTGGCCTGGTCTCCGTGGGTTATTAAAGTTTGATTTATTGGGGAAGTGCCCGTAGTATGCTTGCCAACTGTACACAATATCAAGCTTATAATCCTGAGTGTCACGTCTGAATTTCCTAATTTTCTTATTTTCAAGATCTTGTTTGAAATTAGCCAATTTCTGATTAGTTTCTTCCAGAATTTGTTTCAGTTGGTCCGCCGTATATCCCTTGCTCAGAGAGGTTTTCAGGCCTTCAATATCCTCATTGAGATTAGTTAAGGAATGTGCTAGTTCTTCAATTGTCAAGAGTATTAGATCAAGTGAACACTTGTTTAGAATTTGATGCCAACGTTTGACGAAAGCTGGGTTCTCCTTGCAGAGTGTTGGCTCTAAACTGACACGTAAACCCCTAGGTATTCTTTTGGCAGTGTAATACTGTGCCAAGGTGGATGCGTGGAGTTTTAGGTTGATCTCCCTTCGTATTTTCCATTCCAATTGTCGTATCAAAGCTTCTGGTTTGTCGGTTGTTGTGATCTCCGCACCTGCGGACCTAATCAGACCTAGTATCTTGAGGGCTTCCTCTTCACTAAAAGCAAGAGTTTCAGCTCTGTTGTCTGTGGTCTGATCGATTCGAGAAAAGGACATATTAAGGTCCTGTAGAGTAGAAGAGTAAATCGGTGCGTGCTACCCCTCAGATATGGCCAATCAGGAGAAAACAAGAACATGGGGTATAGGGGTGCACAGACAGGTTAAGTAAAGGTTTGAGAGTAGAAGGATTGTGAATCCAAATGTATCAACAAGGAATAGGGTTCAAATGTTCAAATTGGCTAACACGTAGTCTTATGGTGCAATCAGGCTGTCATCAGGCTGAAGAAAATACCCCAGCGGCACAAGCAAGAATGCCAGCAATGCTGGGGGGCAAGGTGGGGGGGTCTGCATGGCGTCCACTCTCCCCGGGGTCAGACAAGGAGTGCAGAAGAGCAGCACTAACCTGGAGTCCCGGCCGCAACGCCTGAAGCGGCTGGGGCTCAATGCGATAGGCACCGCTTGGGATAAGACCCCACCCAAGTAGGCGGGTGCTGGGTGGAGTCCAACAAAGACTCTTCCCGGTTACACACCACCACAGAGGTGTCTAGCAGGAGATCAAAAGCTCATATGCCCAAGCTAACAGTTAGGGCTGGCAGAGCCCCATTAAAATTACAACACTGCCACAGAGGAAAAAAGGAAATTTAACTACTGCGCCGTCAGCAGGCAGCATGTGCAGGTAAGCCCCAACAAGACATTTAGGGGTGGCAGAGCCCCAACTAAATGACATCACTGCCATGGACAGACTTCTAAATCCCTGCAACCACAGCATCACCACTGAAGGAACCAAGGGCTCCCAAAGCCTGTTGTAAGTACAAAGCTCTCAAAGCACTCTGGGCACACCACCCATACCATGAGGATTGGAGCTCCCAAAGCCTGAACAAGGAACAGGGCTGCCATAGCCACAGACAAGATGCCCGTGGCACCACCCGTGGCAGAACGGGACAGACAGGACCCAGGACTGACCCTATGACAAAGGACTAAAAGGTACTGTGTGTTGAGTGACATGTTATGTGACTATGATGACCGGAAAAAGGGAAATGTTTGGTTAGAGCAGACGGCAGCTTCTAAGGGGTTTGAGAGGGTGTTAAGCAGGCAATGGGTTGTGAGGAAGCGGGTGGTTGAGGATGAAAGTATGGGGCCCGTAGGCAGACTGTATAGGAACGTGCCTTAAGTTTATTTATCAATGGGTTTGTGCAATGAGTAGCTATTACTCTGATGAATGCTTTATTAAACAGTGAAGGAGAAAAATGAATTGTCGTTTGGGGCTGGTATGACAAAAGAGGATGTTTTGCTGGCTTAAAACAGTTAATGTTTTATATAAAAACCCACACGGGTAACTAAACTCCCTCTCTGGTGTACTGTGCCCTATTGACATCAAGGAACTCAGCATTGTGGACCATCTCCTGTACCAACCCTTTTTATTTGCAGGTTGCTTAGCGCCCCACCAGAGCAGCTGGTCTGGGATGGTGGGGTGGTGTCCGTGAGTCAGTTCCTGGCCTGGAGTATTTATAATACTGTGCTCAAACGGGCGCGGAAAAAAAACAGGGGCTACAGGGAGTATGGGGTAATGGGTGGTGTTATCCTTGGGCAGCTAATGATCTACCACAGGGTTAAACGAGATATGAAAGTGTTACTTGAAATGTTCCTGCATACGCCCCAGCAATCTACAATACAACAGTATATCACAAGCGATACTCACCCCCAGCACAAGATTTCAACCTTACATTGCAAGGTCCAGGGGTGGCATATTGACAAGACACAGGCAGCCAGATTAAGATGGAAAAGTGCAATCAGGCACGATGTAATAGGCGAGGACTGGGGACACATAAGTAGGCAAGTCAGAAAGATTTCTCTGAACTACAAACAAAAGCTCCTACAGTTCATGAACCAAGCGTATGTCACCACCAAAAAAATTCAAAACATGTGACCCTACTTCTCAGGGTGTATGTAAATTCTAGGAGGCTGATTTTCTACATATGTCATGGGAATGTGCTGGTGTAGCCACTTATTGGTGGAAAGTAGAGATGGTACAGGGGGAAATACTTGGGACTGCCATTCAAATAAGTCCAGAAATGTATTTACTGGGCCTCACCAGATACTTCACTAAGAAAGATCGTACGTTTCTGGGCATCGCTTTGTTGATGGCCAAATGCTGGATTGCTACGAACTGGTGGAAGCAACAATCTCCAAGTGCAGATGACTTACTGGCTGAGAGCTCTTGCTTGGTGTAATGAGCAAGAGGACACTTAGAGAGCTTGCAGTGGCTTCCGCTCAACCTACGAATTACTGGTCCAACTTTAGATCTTATCTCTATGAAAGGACGAGTGACCAATGAGGGACTATCACATGGAAGGAGGTGGCTGTTGGGGGAATGCAGTGACCCCATCAGGAGAAACACAGTATTCTTCCCTTCCCAATGAAGAAGACCCCATGATTCCTAAATTCTTGATGGCCTGTTGCCATTATACAAATCCCTCCTGTTAAACCCGAAAACCCCTTCCTGCTAAACATTCTAGGCAGAATACCATTCACACATTAAATATGCATAACACACACACACACACACACATCTCCTGTCTGATGTTTTTGTGCTAACCAAAAATCCTAAACAAAATCCCCTTAGAAGTCCTTTAATTTCTATGGACTCCAACTCTCATAACGCCTCAAGTACTAGGAAGAGGAGGAAGGAGTTAATATGGATCAAGGGAAACACTAAGGTGAACATGCAGGCCACTTGTTGTAATGAGGCGCAAGTTTGCAGTAGATTTAAAAATGGTGTCCGCATAGGAGGAAAGGAGAGAAGCAGAACAGATGGAGGAGGAAGCAAATGCAATGGAGAAGTCAACAGCACGGGAACTGACCGTGCTGGAGAAGGCAGGTGCTTTCAGACTGCTGCTTGCATACAGTACCCACCAGGGTGGCGCGAGGCCACAGGAGACACTGCAGGCACCGTGGGAGAACCGCTGTGGAACCAGCAGCAACAGCAAAGCTACCAAGAGCAGTCGTGTCCAGAAGCAGCAGGCTTACCGCCGGGTGAACGCAGAGCTGGGAGGACTACAGAGCAGAAAACACTGTCCCAGAGTGAAAGCTTCCCCGCAGCAACATGCCACGGGTCAGGAATGTTACCAGACACTGGTGAGTCTGCCCAGAGATGTTGGGGACCCTGGGGCATACCAACAGACATGATAGCAATTAAGAACTTATTTTTGAATACCGACCAAGTAGAATACAAAGACAGAATTTGCCCAAATTCTTATGTATGAGATGGCAATATGGGGAAGGTTGGAGCAAGTATTGACACAAGCCAATGAATACAAGTGAAGGAGTTAAAAGACAGCACTTGAACACTTCTCTATATATGAGATATCAATATGGGGAAAGTTGGAACCAGTAGTACCTCAATCCAAGGAAGTATAGACTGTGAAGGAATAGAACTATGCAATAACTGAAAGACAGTGAGAACATTAAAAGAAGCCATGGTGAAAGAAGCACATCGGGCAATGAGCATTTGGGGCGTGGGGGGAGATACCTAGCAGAGAAGCATAACAGGGGATCTGCAAGCCCCAGAAAAGGATACCCGGCAGTGGAGCACACCAGGTAATCCATTTAAAATAGACAGAGGGGACATTGTGGGCAGAAACTGGCAGGAGAGTATACCAGGTGATCTGTAAGAACCAGATGAAAAGAAGTGCTGGCAGTCCAAACATCAGGCAAGTTGAAGGTAAATAAGTACGTTGACATTGTGGGATGATAGCTGTCAGGAGAGTATACCGGGGAATCTGATAAACCTAATAAAGGACTCCTTGCAGGGGAGTATACCAGGAAGTCCACTGAAGTCATAAGAAGAAATTTACTTATTTACTTTTGCAGAACACATGGCAAAACAAGTGAACCATAGACTAACAAAACAGGAAAGGGAAGCTGTGAAATGGAACAAACACTTTTTTCTTTTTTTCATAGACAGAGAAAGGCATTACAAAGCAATGTACAAGATCATACAGAATGAATTACATACAATGAAAGCATTCTTGCTCCCCCAAAGAGAGGTAAAATGTACCCTTTATTCAAAATATGTTTCTCCCTCCATCCTCCCTGGAACATGAAAAGATGACTTTTGAATATACGTTGATAAAATGACTATTGGTGTACATTGTAACATCTATGATAATCTCACTAAGATAGGTTGTCTCTTACGTGAGGTCTCCAGGTCCATGTTATGTGTTTTTTCTGACGTAACAGATCAGAATATTCTTCTCAGGGGGGCAGGTGCAATCCTCCATTTTCGTTCCATGCTCTAGCAGTTAGTTCCTGGCATATACTTACAAAGTCTCCCCAAAGTACGTCACATTGTACAGATTTTTCATGCAGAGTTGAGGTTATTTTCTCCATAACACACATATTCAATGCTACGTTAATCCACTCACCCTTACTTGATGTGCTTTCAGACTTCCATTTAATAACTGGTGGCACGGGCTGCTAACAAAAGGTGAGCCGCCAGGCCCTAGATTCGATTTCTTTCGTCATCACCTTGTTCAACCCCAAAGAGAATCAAAAAGGGATCTGCAGACCTTTGAATTCCATCAAGATCTCTGATCCACCCTAGGACTTCGTCCCAGTAGACCTTAATCCTGAGGCAGTCCCACCACATGTGCCAATAATCGGTAATACCACATTTACGCCAACAGAGTGGACTTAGCGACTGAAACATTCTGGAGAGCCTGTGGGGGTCATATTGCCCCTGTGTAGCAGTTTGATCGTGTGAAGTTTGTATTGGCTAGATATAAAAACCTGAGGAGCGGCCCTACACATTCTTCCGCACATGATCAGATCCACTTCTTCCCCGAGATCTCTCTCACATCTATTCTTCAGGGGTATCGCAGAGCCCTTCCCCGCTTCAATCTGCTCTCTATACATGGCGGATATTAAACCTTTCATTTCTGTTCTTGAGTTCAAGAGCGTCTCAAAGGGGGTAAGTTCTTTTATTCATTCTGTGTCAAAACTCCCTTAATCTGTAAGAACTGAAAAACCGGCAGGGGGCCAAACCCGAGGATATCTCTCAGTTACGAAACTGTAATGAAGGACCCATTCTTCCAGAGCTGACCCACCCTCTTCAAGCCAGCTTCGAACCAGGTTTGAACTCTGTCCAAATTGGGAATGCTTTCCCTGAGGCTGGGGGCCTGTAGATGACTCAGGGGGACGGCAATGAGGTAACTTTCCGCACGTCACTTTTCTCTCTCCATATTTTCTAACAAACACCTTTTTTTTAATGTTAAAATCAAAACAACCGGCAGAATTATATAGACAGAGACCTAAAGATCTCACAGGAGGATTTCAGATGGATATATACATCAGATGGTCCACTAAAATATCAAAGAGGCTTATAAGAGAACCCTAGATGGAACATCTCATTGTGAATAAGACCCATTTGGTTTGTGAACTCTGTGCCAAGAAACTAGAAAGGTCAGAATGGTGTGGGACATACTGTTTGTACAGAAACTTCCTGAATCAGGTATAATGAACCAAAGAAGTGGTTGTTTGAAAGAAACACTTTTGCCACCCGTAATAAGTGGTTGTTTGAAAGAGACTTTTGCCATCTTTAAGAAGCTATAGTTTGAAAGGATGTATACGAATTGTTCGAACTGCAATTGTTCGAATCACAATTGACCTTTGCACAATTGACCGAATTGTGAAGGTCAATTGTTACATATCTGCGGGGGGAAACTCCCCGTAACCCCCATTATATATAACATTCAAAAAACACAAGCTGCATCACTTTTTTGTGAGAAGCAACCCACACCCAATAAAGATACACCTAAGGAGCAGACGTCAGAGACACAGTCCAGTAATGAGGTGAAACTTCTAAGAGAGCTGGAGATGCTACAAAAAAGAGAGATTAGTAAATGGTGGGAAGAATTCTCTCTGCAAAACTATATCGATGTAGGACGCATTCCCAGAGGTTTACGTATCCTCACCACACCCTCATTCGAAGAACAAGATCCTGCCATGCTACAAGAATGGGGAGAGTCTAGTAATGCTTGCTCGGTTAACTTCCTCAACATTTTGATCAAATATGCCAGAACGGATAGACATAAAATACTGGATAAAATACAGGAAGTTACAGAACAATTGCAGAATCTAGAGGAAAGTGAAGACGGAAAAAATCTACGTATTAATATGGAAAAGGGATACAAAATGTTCGAGGAAGACATCAAACTACGCAAGCAGAGGAAATTCATTCGCGATAAGAACGATTACAAACAAGGGAGAGTATTGACCTTTGCTAAGCGCTTCGATACACTAAGAAAAAAACTCCCTACGCAAGCCTCAGTTCCTACGAACACCAGTTCCATAGAACCATTGTCCTCAGGCATCGACCCAACTGAAAGCGAAAGTGAACAACCTTCGAGAAAACTTAATTTTTTAGAAGAGATGAGGCTGTTGGGGATGGAAGGCAGACTAAACAGTGGCAAAAAAACAAGAGGACGAGGCAAGGCTTCGAGTCAAAGAGGAAGAAAAAGACAATGAGGGGAAGACGCTGGATCTTCAATAAATGTGGACAAACCGGAGCGCTTAAGACGCTCTGGAACAAAGAAATTAACCCATCCACTATTGAACTACCAGACATGTCTATAATCAACCTCTCCACTCATGAGCTGACCCCGGCTGAAAACCAGGTTTTAAAATTGGGATTAAACTTCTGTCCCACATCTGTCTACAACTATGCAGAAACCTGCATAGACTTTGCTAAATTAATGCGGAAAATTAGATTAAAAATAATTCTTCGCCATGTTTCCGCCCAAACCTAAACCCAAAGCCTGTCATCTAGGACGTACAGATATCTCCATTCAGGTCACTCTTACTCTACGTATCCTTGAAGATTTGGAATTTGAAAATGCAGACTATGTGAACAATACAGACCAAGATCTTGAACTAACAAATGCAGATACCAGTTGGCCAGGCAAAACAGCATTAAAAATGAAATATAAATGTAACCCCATGTTCAATCCGGGAGGCCATGTTGAGGCTTTCCAGGACCTGGTAATCAATGATCTTAAAAAGATCCGGAAGAAACGGAACAAATTTAACCCCAGTACAACAACGCACATTGAAACAACTTGGTGCAATGACGGAGTACATAATTAAACCATCAGATAATGGGACTAATATAGTCATGATGAATCGGAATGACTATATCAAGGAGGCCCATAGGCAATTAACGGATAAAAATTGTTATGCGAAATTACAAGTTGATCCTTCCCAAACCATGAGTGTGTTACTGTCCAATCTTTTACAGACTTGGAAGGAGAGAGACCTGTTAGACGAAGACATTTGTACATTTTTACAACCCAAATTTCCCACCATTCCAACAATTTATTTTCTGCCTAAAGTTCACAAGAGCTTGACCAGACACCCAGGCAAACCAATTGTTACACTATGTGAGGCATTGTTGGAAAACCTATCGCTGTTTGTGGATGAAACATTGATCACTTTCGTTACTACTCTGCCCTCCTATTTAAGGAATACAAAAGATTTTTTGAGTAGAATAGAAGGCATCCCATGGGAAACGTCTTACTTGCTGACAACACTAGATGTGGTCTCTCTCTATACATCAATTCGACACTCTGATGGTCTCAAAGCATGCGAGTATTTTTTGCACACCAGATCCATGAACTATATGCAACATGGCATCATGATGATTAGATTCTGCCTAACCAACAACTGGTTTCTGTTTGATAAGGAGTTCTTTATCCAGCTTCAAGGCACTGCCATGGGCACCACGTTTGCTCCCTCGTATGCGAATCTAACAATGGGCTGGTGGGAAAAGTTTGTTGTCTGGCATCCGAGCAACATCCTACATACAGACAAAATAATACTGTGGCTACGTTACATTGATGATCTGTTTGTGATCTGGGATGGCAGCGATCAAGAATGGCTAGACTTTGTGAGGATATTAAATATTAACGAGCTCAACCTTCAATTCACAGAAAGTCATAGCAAGACGGATATAGTGTTCTTGAACATCGCAGGTTCAGTGGCCAATGGCGAACTTACCAGCAGCCTATATAGAAAGCCAACCAGCTCAAACATTCCATTACATGCAAAGAGCAGCCATCCCACAGCCTTAAAATGGAGCATTCCGTATGGGGAATTTATACGCATACGAAGAAGCTGTTCTAATATTAACATCTTTGACAGCGAATGCGCCCTGATGGCTCAGAGATTTAAAAATCGAGGCTATCCAATCAAAGTACTGGAAAGAGCATTTTTAAAAGCTAGGGACATGGATCGTTCCCTACTACCGGTTTCCAATGCTGTACAAACGAAGATCACGGATAATGCAGACACACGTTTGATTCTGACTTTTGGTAACAGGGCCCAAAATATTCGCCAAGTAATACAAAAACATTGGCATGTCTTAAAACTAGATGAACATCTTGGCGAGCTACTGGCACCTAAAGTCAACATCACATTCCGTAGATCGCCTTCATTTAAAGATACTCTTGTACCCAGTTTCATGAGTCCTCTAGTTAACCAATCAGGAGCCAGTTGGATGAACATCAAGAGACCGGGCTTCCAAAAATGTTCTAAATGTAAAGCATGTACCTATGCTGTTAACATCAGTTGTTATTTACATCCCATTTTAGGAAAGAACGTTAAGATTGTGTCTAGAATTACTTGTGAAACTGAATATGTGGTATATGTGTTAAACTGCCCATGCAGCAAGTGGTATGTCGGTAGCACCAAAGGACAACTTAAATTAAGGGTGCTACAGCACATTAGGGCAATCAAGAATGCTGATCCGACTTACCCTATGGCCCTTCATTTTAAGAATCAACATGGAGGCAAATTAGAGGGTTTTACCTTCTTTGGTATACATACCATCACCAAACCACTTAGAGGAGGCAACCGTGAATTAACATTACGACAGTTGGAAACCAGATGTATTTTAGACCTAGAGACAAAAAAACCCAGGGGTCACAACCTTGATGAGGAACTATATACCTTCCTGGGTACATGAAGTTCAAGTAGATATTGTCTCACATTTGCTCTGATCAGGTCGCATATGTCCCATAGGCTTGTTATTTTCTTTTCAAGTTAAGACTAGGGTACACAAATAATACGTGCCATGCCCTGAGCAATGAAATGCACAATGTGTCTCTGACTATTACATATTTATCATTTTCATACTTCTTAAATCTTTGATGATAATGGTGTTATTATATGTATATTTATATAATATTGGTCTGGGGTTTTGTTCTCACAGTTTTGGTGTTGTTTTTAAACCATTGTTTTTAAAATGTAACTGTATAGGTTTTGATACTTATTTTAATTGGCTCTTACAACACAGAGATTTTTGGACTGGATTTTACCTGCTTTGCGGCGTTAAATCGGTGATAATTCTATATGGACTGAACACCAAAAAGTTTTTTTACACTGCATTTGGAATAATTCCCTTCTTTTAAACATTACGATGCATGTATACGGGTCAAAATATTTTTTTTTAATAGGACTTATAGGTCCTTCTATGAATTTGGATGTTTTATGCACTTAGCACTTTATAATCAAGCAATATTTGCACGCACTTTGCACTTTATAAAAGGTAAACTTTTTCTGCATTAGTTTTCCTATAAAAAACAAATCAGTAGCCCATGTGTTTACCTCTGAGTCTGCGAGAAATATAAATTAATAGAGATTTTCTTTACTTTATATGAATAGGATACTAAAATCCACACATTAAATTACTAACTACAGAGCCCTATATGTATAGGTGAGGTACATACATGGATGGAGAGCACTATGCACTTTATTCAATTGCTGATACGTACATATTTTTGCTGCTGAAATGCTATTTGCACATAAACCCAAATTCTTTATTTTTTGCATCTTTGCACAAATCCCAACAAATAGGTATTATCGCCCACATGCATTTCGTCTAAGTATCATCCGAGCCTGCTGTATTTTATATGCGATCACAGTATTTAACAATCAGGTATACATATAGCAAAACACATCCATGCTTGAGCAGGTCAAAAGCATATGAGCCGATTTGCACTCTATAAAGGCTACTGCTGCCCCTGATTGTTACTAGGCAGCCAGGAGCTACATTTGACTACTTCCTCCTTTTATCCAATGTCAACGTATTATGGACACACAAAGGAACGTTTTAAATCATGTTAATATTGTCGAATTTGAAAAACAAATGGTTTCTTTGTGTAATTGCTTTATTTTAAGTGGCATTATTTTTTGCCCTTTCGGCATGCACTTTTAAATTACGAATGTAATCCATGTCGTAAATGTTAGAGGAAGATGTCTGTATTCTCTTATGAGTAAAATATACCATCCAATCGTTCCAAGATGGCTGCCTTGCAAAACATGTTGAATGAGTGGCTTTCAGCAGGTAGACACTCTCTATGTGTAATCAGAGAGTTGTTTGGGGATAAATTGCAGTCCATCATCTGTGTTGTTTGTAAACCTACGTGATCAAGCGGTCTGTGTACCGTGAAACGCGTCGTTCTTTTTTGGTTCCCTTTCCTGATGCATTTATATTAATAAAGAAAACGTGCTGCCATGAAATACCGAGGTGTTTTTTCCACTTACTTGCCGCAAGGACATTGTTCTCCTGTTGCAGCTGCTCTCTGGAGTGCATTCCACTCGCTGCCTTTCCCTTGAAAAGCATTCATTTCATATTATATATATATATATATATATATATATATATATATATATATATATATATATATATATATATATATATATATATATATATATATATATATATATATATGATACATTACTCACTGTAATCGTATTTCTGATGCTTGTATCTGCTTAGATCACATGCTGTGCATAGGCCGACATCTAGTGGAAGCTGCGGAGTATTACAGTTTGTTTTTCGAAACTCGAAAATGGGCGTCGACACAGGGCGTGCCAGTAATACTATCCCTAGTGTGACGTCCACTGTACCCAAGATCCCTCACGCGTCTAGGATCCTCAGATTGTATTTTTTCTGACATGAGGTAGCATGAGGAGTAGCGCTAGAACAGATAATCCAAGCAGATAGACAGAAAGGTAAGACTACAAGCAATCATGCGCCTTCTCTCTGAGGGGAGGAAGGGTGGGTCGCATGTGAATCTAAGCAGATACAAGCATCAGAAATACGATTACGGTGAGTAATGTATCCCTTCTGAGGCTTGTGGAATCTGCTTAGATCACATGCTGTGCATAGATTAGCGAGCAGTACCAGAAGAAGGAGGTGGGATGTGAGAAGGGTCATGAGCAAATAAGTGTCTTAGAACCGCTTGTCCCACTTGTGTATCTGCCTTGGAATGGGTGTCAATGCAGTAATGCTGAGTAAAAGTGTGAATAGAGCTCCAAGTAGCTGCTTTGCAAATGGTGTCAAGGAGTACATTTGCAATGAAAGCCAGAGTGGCCCCAATGCCTCTAGTAGAGTGGGCCCTTGGCGTAAAAGGCAGAGTCTTTTCAGAGAGTGAGTAACACAGCTGGATACAGTTAATAATCCACTTCGAGATAGCACCTTTAGAGACGCGATCCCCCTTTCTGCCTGTAGCTACGGAGACAAACAGTTGATCTGTTTTCCTTAGCGGTCTTGTTTTATTTACATAGTAGAGGACCGCCCTACGCACGTCTAGGGTGTGTAGTTTCACCTCAGCCGAGCTTTGCGGGTTCTGGAAGAAAGCCGGAAGCTCGATGGACTGGTTTACATGGAATTTTGATATAAATTTAGGTGAGAACCTAGGGTGTGTGCGTAAAACCAGTTTGTCTTTATGGATAGTAAAGAAGGGATCCTGCACTGACAGAGCCTGAATTTCACTGACCATTCTTATAGAAGTAATAGCTACTAAGAAGGCCGTTTTATAAGTCAGGTGTTTGAGACTGCTTTTATGCATGGGTTTGAAAGGGGGGCCCATGAGCTTGGCTAGCACCACATTAAGGTCCCACCCTGGTGGTGGGTTTGAAATAGGAGGGTGGAGTCTCTTTACTCCTTCCATGAAGGCTTTAACTACTGGTACTTTGCACCACGACACCTTGTTATGAGAAGTGGTGTAAGACGAGAGGGCTGCCAGGTGTACTTTCAGTGAGTTAAAAACCAATCCTGCATCTAGCAGGTGGAGCATGTATGTAACAATAGTGGAAGGAGTGCAATCAACTGGGTTGATTTGTCTACTCTGGCACCAGATAACGAACCTCTTCCACTTGTCAAAGTAACAGTGCCTTGTGTTTGGTTTCCTAGATTCCTTTAGGATGTCCATACACCTCTGTGGCAAATTGAGGTGTCCAAACTCTATGACCTCAGGAGCCATGCTGCCAGGTTCATTGAGTTGGGTTGCTGGTGCACTGTTTGACCTTGGTGCTGGGACAGTAGGTTGTACCAGGCTGGAAGTTTGATGGGCTCGCACACCGCCATCCTGCGTAGCTGTGGGAACCAGGGTTGTCTTGCCCACATGGGAGCAACTAGGAGCGTCATCGATTCCCTGTTCATCTTGTTCACCACTTTCCTGATGAGAGGAGTTGGTGGAAAAGCGTACGCAAACATCCCTGACCAGTTCATCCACAGGGCGTTCCCCTGGGAGTCTGGTTGGGGGAACCTGGATGCAAATCCTGGGCATTGTCTGTTTTCGCTTGTGGCGAATAAGTCTATAGTGGGGAAACCCCACTGAGAGAAGAGATCTTCTACGACCTCTCTGTGAAGAACCCATTCGTGTTCCTCTGGGAGGGAGTCTCTGCTCAGAGCATCCGCTAGGGAATTGAGCTCCCCTGGAACATGTTGTGATGACAGGAAGATGTTCCGTCTGAGTGCCCATATCCAGATTTTCTGGGCAAGCTTGGACAGATTTGGCGAGCGAGTCCCTCCTTGCTTGTTCAGGTAGAACATGGCTGTAGTGCTGTCCGTCCGGATTTGCACTGACAGGTTTAGTAGGTGGGGCTCGAACGCCTGAAGCGCTCTGAATACTGCCAGAAGCTCTAGCAGGTTGATGTGGTTCTTGGCCAATGAGTGAGACCAGAGACCCTGAGCTGTGTGGTGGAGATGGTGAGCTCCCCACCCCGTCAGACATGCATCTGTAGTGACTACTGCCTGTACTTCGGGATCGTAAAAGGGTTTCCCCTGTGCGAGATTTTCTCTTGTCCACCAGTGAAGGCTTTGTACCAGTGTTGACGAAACGACCACTAGATCGTCCCTCTGACCACTTGCCTGAGACCACTGTTTCACCAACCATTCCTGCATGGGACGCATGCGCAGGCGTGGGTGTGGGACCAGGTAAATGCATGACGCCATCATGCCCAGTAAACGCATTGCTTTGCGTACCGTTATTTGTAGACCGGACTGATAATGCGGAATTTGCAGTAGTATATTCCGAATTCTTTCTTCTGAAGGAAAGGTCAACCCCTCCTGGGTATCTAGGATTGCTCCTAGGAATTGTTTTGAGGTGCTTGGCACCAGGCTTGACTTCTTCTCGTTGATTGTGAAGCCTAACTCGTGGAGGAGGTCGATAGTCCTTTGTTTGTCCTGCAAATTCCTGGGGTTTCCCCCGTTATGAGCCAGTCGTCCAGATAAGGGTACACTGGGATTGCCTCCCTGCGTAGGTGTGCAGCCGCCACCGCTAGTACCTTGGTGAATACCCTTGGTGCTGAAGCTATCCCGAAGGGCAGTACCTTGAATTGGTAGTGCCGACTGTCCACCTTGAAGCGCAAGTACTTTCTGTGCGCTGGGAACATGGAAATATGAAAATAAGCATCTTTCATATCCAAGGTTGCCATGTAATCCCCCTTTTTTAGGAGGGGGATTACCTCTTGTAGCGTGGTCATACGAAATTTTTGGGGCTTGACATACTTGTTGGCAGGCCGTGAGTCCAATGCTGGGCGCATTGTCAAGTCTTTCTTTGGCACAAGGAAGTAAGTTGAATAAATACCCTTGTTTACCTGGTGTCCCGGGACGAGTTCTATCGCGTCCTTTTGTAGAAGAAAGGCGATCTCCTTGAGGAGAATCTTCTGATGTTCTAAGGAGTGTACTCTTTGTCGTGGAGGATGGTTCCGGGGACGCTGCAGTAGCTCTATACAATATCCCGTGGATACTGTTGACAGCACCCATCTGTCTGATGTGATCCCTTCCCAAGCCTGGGTGAAGTTTGAAATGCGTCCCCCTACTGGGGTTGCGTGAGAAGGGACCCTGAACTGAGCGTCACTGCTTTGGTGGAGGCGTGCCGCCTCCCTTGCTGGGGCTGCCTCTGCCTTTGCCACAAACTCTCCTATTACCTCTGCCGTAACCCTGGGTAGACTGTTGGTTGTTGTTCCACTGTGTACCCTGCCCCTGGGAATAGTTAGATCCTCTCTGGGAATTTTGGCCGCGTGGGCGACGAAAATTACTATTCCCTCTCTGGTTAGGGGGTTTATTGGTTAACTGGCCAAGGGATTTGAGTGTCTCGTATTCGTCCTTGGCATTTTTCAGTGCGTCTTCGACCGCCTTACCAAACAACAGATCGGCTTCCACCGGTTTGTCTAACAATGATGCCTGAGTTTCTGCCTTAAAACCAGACTGCCGTAACCACGCATGTCTCTTGATAACAGTACCTTCTGCTATCAATCTGCCTGCGTTGTCCGCGGCGTCGAAGGTTGCTTTCAAAATGCAACCAGACACGGCTCTACCCTCTGCGGAAATCCGAGCTAATTGGCCCTTTAACGGTTCAGGGGCAGAGGCTATGAGAGCCGCGACTTCTTCCCACTGATGGCAGTTGTAGCTGGCCAACAGGGTGGTGGAGTTAGCAATCCTTGCTTGATAGGCGGACGTTGAGGCTACCTTCCTGCCGAAACCGTATAGTTTTTTGCTCTCCTTGTCGGGAGGAGCTTCTGACGACGACAAGGGTGTTCCATCCCTCTTACGAGTGTTGGTAACAACTAGGGAGTCTGGCTTCAGATGTCCTCTTATATAGAGAGGGTCAGACTGAGCTGCCCTGAAAAGTTTTTCAACCCTGGGATTGACTGCTCTGGTGAGGTTTGGGTTCACCAGGGACGGATCTATTCTCCGCTGAATGGATTTAAGGATAGGGATGGTCTGGGCAACAGGCCTCCTTTCTCCCACTAACTCTTCTGCGAAGTCCCTTTCCTCCTGTACACCGTGGGTGTCAATGTGGAAATGTTCTGCTGCGCGAGCGAGAACCTCATTTAGGAGGGGTTGGTTATCGACCGGGGAGTCGGTAACCGGAGCTTCGTTCTCTACCGGGGAATCTACTCTGTATGTTTCCGGGTCATCCTCTTCTTCTTCCTGGTCCTCATCATCCCCATAGTAGCCCGTCCCGGTTTGCTCTTCTATCATACCAAATTCTTGGTCTCCACAAAAGGAAGCCTCTCCTTGATACCGTGAGAATGGTGTTGCGTAAGGTTGTACCTCGAAGGGTTCAGACCTCATCGGGGTTTCAAACCGGGCCTTCTTACTCGGGGGGATAGGATCAGTAGAGCCTGAGGGTGTGGCCCCTTGTGGATCATACGAGAGGAAATGTTCTGGATTTTTATCATAAAAATCAGCCAAAGAAGACATTCTTGACATGACCCTATCTATGTCTTCACTGGACCATTGCTTGGAACTGGAAATGACTCTCAGCAAGTCTATGGGATTTATCTTGAGTAGCTTTGCTGGTTGTGAACCTATCAGCAGACCTGGGCTTGTCTGTCTGTTTAGGGGGGGTGGAGTGTTTCACAGGTGTGTAAGAATGTACAGGTAGTTTCTTCTGCTGTTTTCCCCCCTCCCCGAGCGTAGAAAAATGTTTTCCCTGTCCCTTAGTGGCTCCGGAGTTTTTCGACGCCTGGCGTCGAGGATCGGGAGAGGTGTCCCTGTCCTTCGAGCGTGGGGCCTCGCTGGCTTTAATTGCGGGCTCCGCCTCCTGGAGCGCGGCCTGGGGGTGGAAGTCGTCTTCGTCTTCCGACGATCGAACTTCTGTTAGCCTAGGGAGCGAGGCACTCTTGGCAAGAGTGTATGATTGCCTGGAGTCATGCGGCGATCTTGATCGAGAGCGCCCAGAGGACACCGAATCGGACCGTTCTGTCTGTGCCTCTTTCCGAGAACTCGACGTCGTCGAGTCTCGGTTGGACTTAGTGTGTTTAGCGTGTGTAGTATGTGAAGCGCTTGTGTCGCCGAGGGTCTTCCCCATAGCCGCCCTGCCGGATGACCTTCCGAGGTCGGGGACCTGCGCTCGGCTGTCTTTCGACGCCGTAATGCCCTCGCCGTCCGAAAGTACGGCGTCGCTGCCATCGCTGAAGGCGCCCTCCGCTGCCATGGCCGCCTGCCTGGCGTGGTGGGCCCAACGCTTCGTCGAACGGTCCTTAAGTGTCTTAGGTTTAAACCTACTACACGCTCTGCAGTTCACTTCGGGGTGGTCCCTCGGCAAGCAGAGATTGCACGTGGCGTGCCTGTCGACCCAAGGGTATTTGCAGTTGCACTTGGGGCAGAATTGAAAAGGGGTACCCTCCATACGCACCTTGAGGCAGCGGGCTGTTAAGTGTAGGAAATGTATAAGGTGTACCTATATACCAAGAGTGTAGAGTATGTACCACCCCCCACTCTCCCTACTTGCAGGGCCGGGGCCAGCGGCCTACCAGGCCCGGGCCGAGGCCAGCGGCCTTCCGAGGCCCAAATCCGTCGTGCAGCAGCCGACGGTCGATTTCTTCTCCAGCCGGCGTCGAGTGTCGAAGTTCGACGTTGGGGTGGGGAAGGATGTCAATAGATTATTATTTTAAATTTTAGCAAAAGTAAGGCTAAGGCCAGGGGACTCTGCAAAATGCTTCCGACCAGTATGGCGGAAAAAAACAATCTGAGGATCCTAGACGCGTGAGGGTTCTTGGGTACAGTGGACGTCACACTAGGGATAGTATTACTGGCACGCCCTGTGTCGACGCCCATTTTCGAGTTTCGAAAAACAAACTGTAATACTCCGCAGCTTCCACTAGATGTCGGCCTATGCACAGCATGTGATCTAAGCAGATTCCACAAGCCTCAGAAATATATATACGGTCAATTGTGCCGAACAATTGTGTTCGAACAATTTGGGTAATACCGTTTGAAAGACACTTTTGCCTTCCTACCAGAGACATCCAGGGGAAGGAAACCACCCCTCTGGAACTAAGGATTATTTTTGTTTGATTTATCTACTTGTTTTTGAACACTTTTTACCAAACATACATCAGAGACACTTTCCTTACACCGTTAGTTGTTCACTTCTAGTGTGAGGGTCACATTAGTATGTTTCGGACACAAGGACAGTGTATATAATTTTGACGATGAGACACAGATTGATCTTTAGTCTTAGTTTCCTAGGTAGGGAAACTCTCTTTAGGATAGAGGCAGAGAGGCCTTTATCCAACCCTTTTATTTTAATAATGATGTCCGATGTTGGAAACACTATCACTTTGTGTCTCATTTCTTTTTTTGTTTTTTAAACATATTTTTATTGAGTTTCCAGTATGACAAGTCATCAACAACAACCACAATCCCCAACTCCTACTCCCATCCCCCCCGGAAGAGTATCTTTCGCCTTCACATTGCAGGATATCTTTTCACGCTGAGAATAGGTCAAAATTTCTTGTTTTGCGTGGCCACCATTGGGCCATATAGTATGTTTCCAGATACATCAGCACTGAGCCCCACCCCTTCTGGAATGCCTCTATGGTCCCCTGGAGTTCATGCGTTATCCATTCCATTGTAACTAATGCCCATACCTTCCGCAGCCAATCGTGTATCGATGGCGCAGCCTGTTGCTTCCAGTTCTGGGCTATCGCAAGCCATGCAGCCATCAGCAGGCCCATAAAACACCTTTTTAGTTGCTTTGAGTCTGTCTTTGTCTTCGGGTCCCACATCCCGGAAAGCCATACTTTTTCTTCCAGGTGGGCCGAGTCCAGTATCATCCCCTGTATCTGGGTTCTGACCCCGTCCCAGAAGCCCTGCATCCCCCCGACAGTCCCACCAGATATGCCTCCAGGTTCCTACTCCTGCCAGCCTCTCCAGCACAGATTCAACACCGGCAGGTACATTGTCTTCAGCCTCTCTGGTGTATAGTGCCACTGCACCACCATTTCTGCCCACATTTCCCTCATCTGGATAGCCTGTGTCAGCTTGGGAATGTTCTGAACACAGGCTTACCCAGTGTTCTCTGGGGATACTCCCCCCTTGTGTTTCTTCCCATTTCTTTCATATACCTCCTCTGGATAACCTCTTTCTGTGTATTTATAAATTCAGAAATTGTTGAGATCAGTTTCACTGCACCTTTTTGGCCAGTGTACATGATTCAAAGGGTGTAAAGGCTCTAGTCGCGGCTTGTGCTATGGACGGTGACGTTAGCCAGTGCATGAGCTGCTCATATTTATATCGATCTGTGTCTCCCAGGCATAGTAGGGTTTTACATTCCTCAAACAATCTGATGGTTTGTTCGTGGAACATATTCCCTATTTTATTACAGCCCGCCGCTTCCCACTTCTTTAAGGCACCCTTCTCCATTGCCGGGGGAAACTCTGGATTTCCGAACATGGGTTTAAATGGGGCTTGGTTGTCTGTAAATATGCCCTTTCTGGCTAACGCATCCCATGTGCCCAACGTTGGTCTCATTATTTCGCTGATTCATGCGTTAGGTATTGTTTCCCTTTCCATAGGGTTTCTGCCAGTGGGGCACCCGCTACCGCCCTATCCTGTATGGCCCATATTTTTTGTGGGACTCCCGATGTCCATTCCTTTAGAACCCACAGCTGTGCCGCTTGATAATATTTGTGGAAGTGTGGGAGGGCTATCCCTTCCTCATATAGTGGTGCTGTCAGTACCATTTTAGACACTCTGGGGGGGTTCTTTTTCCATATGTATGACATGATATCCTTAGTCAGTGCCTTAAAGAGAGATTTGATCTTAATCGGGATGGCCTGGAAGTAATATAGCAATTTGGGTAGGGTGTTCATTCTTTATTGGTCCCATTCTACCCCACCGGGAAAGCATTAGTGGGTTCCATCTTACCAGGTCCCGCTTGATTCTCTCCAATAGTGGTGGGTAATTCCCCTCCTATAAGTGCCCCATCTGGTCTGTGAGGGTTATGCCCAGTTGCTTAATCCCTTTGTCGGCTATCCGTAGTTGAAGGGACCTCGCTTGTTTCCTAATCTTGCTTTGGTGCCCAGCTAGTATTATGAGCTCAGATTTATGTCTATTCACTTTTAGCTCTAAAACTGCTCCGAAGCTTTCGACTTGCTGAATTGCCTCCGGTAGGGATCTTACTGGGTCTGTAAGGGCCAGCAACATATCGTCTGCGTATGCTACCACTTTTTGGGACCTCCCTGCCATTTCCATCCCGTTCAGTATGTTGATTCTGTGAGTTCGATCTGGAGGGGTTCTAGAAAAATGGCATAGAGCAGCAGGGACAGCAGGCATCCCTGTTTAGTCCCTCTTGAGATCTTTACTTTCCCTGTGACCTCTCCGTTTATCACTATTCTGATAGAGGGTGAGACGTAGTTTGCTTGGACCATTTTTATAAACCGCTCCCCCATTCTCATACTTTTGAGAAGTGACCATTCTACTCGGTCGAAAGCCTTTTCGGCATCCAGTGACAATAGTATTGCTGGAGTCCTAGTTATGCCCATCTTCTCCACTACATGAATAATTTGTCTGTTATTGTCATGGGTTGGTCTACACAGAATACATTTCCGATTGGTCTGGGTTAATCAGGTACGGGAGAAGGTGTGATAATCTGATCGCCAGGATCTTCGTATACAGTTTTGAGTCAAGGTTAATAAGGGCAATCAGGCGATAGGATCCCGGTTGTGCAGGTTCCTTCCCCTGTTTGTGTACTTTGGCTTCATTCATGCATGCCATGATGTTCCCCACCTCCTTGAATGAGTTAAATAGCCTCGTTAAGAATGGTGTTAGTAAGTCTGTATATTTCTATTAGAAGATGCCTTTGAAGCCGTCAGGGCCTGGGACTTTATTTAACCGAAGGCCTACTATGGCCTTCTTTACCTCCTCTTCAATGAGATCCCTGTCGAGGGATTGTTTATCCACCTCCCCTTTATGCAGCAATGCCATTGTGTTTAAGTACTAGTCTTGTTCTTCGCTCTCCGGATCGTCCGACTTGTATAGGGATTGATAGTACTCTTTAAAGACCTCCCCAATGTCCTTGGTGCATGTTTGTAACTCCCCCGATTTATTTTGGATGTTTTTGATCATTAAATTGTTTTGTTTGGTTCTCAGTTGTCTAGCTAAGATTTTGACTGCATGAATAGCCTTCATATAGTACCTGTGTTTTAGGTATAGTAGGCTCTTCTCTGCTCGTTTCGGCCGTATTGTTTTGAGTTGGGCCTGCACGTGTCCTACGGCCCTCTTAATCATAATAATCTTCTCTTGTTACTGGGGTTCCGGATTATTTCCTTTTGAATGTCACTAAGCTTCCCCTCGAGTTCTCTTTCATATTGAAGCCTCCGTTTATCCCTTGCCGCCTTCAGGGCTATCGTATGGCCCCTCAGGACTGCCTTGGAGGCATCCCACACTGACTACCATGACAGTTCTTAGGTGTCCTTGAGTTCGAAATATTCTGTGATCTTTTCTCTGATATTGTTCTCCAGTATGGGATCTTGAAGGTCTTGCGGTAGTCTACACCTCCACAAACCTTTGTTTCTGCCTGGCACAATGGGGCGTGATCTGAGATGGAAATGGGTCCTATGTCCATTTCTTTAACCTTCCCTAGCATCCGCACCGAAACCCAAAAGTAGTCTATTCTAGACATTGTGTTGTATACATGGGAAAAGTGTGTGAATCCTTTCTGTTGGCCCCTTCTCTCCCTCCAAACATCGCATAGAGCTAGATTTCCCACCTTCCGGGTGCCCCCCCTGGGTCTGATGGGTTCCGCCACTCCTTAGCAAATTCTTAGAGTTTTGCCAGAGTGTCCCTCATGAAGCCGTCCTGCACCATGTTTGGTGCGTATAAAAATGTTATCAGTGAGTGTCCCTCGTGTGTCACATTTGCGAAGATAAATCTTCCTGCTTTATCTGTTCTTGTGTCGTGTACCTGTGTTGTGGAATGCCATGAGGACCCCCGCTTTTTTTTCCTGTCGCGTTAGACTTAATGACGTGTCTATATCCTTTTAGATATAGTTTCTCCTTATCCTTCAGCCTGATATGTGTTTCTTGAAGCATTATAATATCGTAACTATCTCTTCGGAAGAAATGTTCAACCTTCTTCCTTTGTACCGGGGTGTTCAGCCCCCTCACATTATATGTTAATATTTTCAGCCCACCCATCCCTGTTCTCCTGTATTAGTGGTCCTTCCTGTTATCCTGTCGCTCTACCCATACCACTCTCCCGTTTCTCACCCCTTGTCCGCAAGGAGGGGCCAGGTACCTAAGGTTGCATGGGCGTGGTGCCCTACATTCCAGGCCCTCTGCATTCTCGGGAGTAACTGCACGGGGAGTCCTAAACGGCCCATCCACCCCTGTGTTCTCACCCAGATTCTAATGGGTGCCCCCGGAGGGGCCACATGTGCAGATTGGTCATTAGAACCGATGTCTCTTCTGCCCCTTCTGCCTTCTGTGCGCAACTTCTCATCCCCCGTTGGGAGATTTGTGCCCCTGCCCGCTAGGGAGCGAGGGGGGGGTGCTGGCCATTTCTTTTCCCTCTTTACTTGTGTCCACTGTTTCTTTTTGGGGTATATCGTCTTCCATTCCCACGGCCTTCTTCATGGTCCTTCCCTTGTCGTGGGCGTCTGCGCCTCTCTTTCTTCTTCTCAACGGTGCAGGATGTGCATCCCTTCCTCACATGTGGTCACTCTATGCTATTTGCCCTCCCATGCGAATAGAAGGCCAAGGGGGAAGGTCCATTTAT
This sequence comes from Ambystoma mexicanum, assembly GCF_040938575.1. Lineage (NCBI taxonomy): Eukaryota > Metazoa > Chordata > Amphibia > Caudata > Ambystomatidae > Ambystoma > Ambystoma mexicanum. Next base: position 803,157,704 of record NC_090931.1, on the reverse strand, counting down.
ATTTTATCTGTTTGGCCGCCAATTCCCTCACCACCGGAGCCATCTCCCTTCTTTTCTGAAGTGTTACTTGGGCAAGGTCCTGGAAGAGTTATATTTCTACTCCATTCATTCTAATGTGGTCCATTAATCTAGCTTTCCGTAATATTTGTTCCTTCTGTGGGTAGGAGGTGAGGGCGACCAGCACGTCTCAGGGGTGAGCGCCAGGTTCACCCATTCTTCGTGGGCCCGCCCTATGAATCCTATCAGGATTTCCTCTTTGTCCCCATTCACCAATATGTCTTTAAACACGTGTTAAACGGCCTCCTTGAGATCCTTGTCTTCCACCGATTCAACCATGTTCTTGATTCGAATATTGGACCTACGTGAGCGGTTCTCCAGGTCCTCACACTGTAGTTCTAAGTTGTGTGTGAGGCGCATCAGATGTTCTTAAGTCTTCATTGCCTTGTTGTGCTTCTTCTTCCATGTTTTGGACCACTCTTTCCAGGGTGTTTGTGCGTTCTTCCAGTTTGGCTACATCTGTCCTTAGTTCCTGGACCGCATGCTTCATATCGTCTTTAATTGAAATAAATTGATTCTGTACCATGATCATGAACTTCTCTTGGAGATCCTTAAACCAGGCTTGCATATCTTCTTTCGTGGTTGCCGTTGATTGCATGGAGGTCTGTTCCTGCTCCGTCGTCATTTCCTCTTGGGTTCTTCCCTTGCTGGAGGCAAAATTTTCACTGGTCCACATCTGGATCAAGCTTGAGTCCTGTGTGGGTGCCTGATGTTGAGTGGTGGCCTGAACCCCTTTTCCTCTTGATTTGGACATCTGCCCGCTGAGTTATTGCTGGTCTCTTTCTATTTGTATCACCCCTTCTGGTGGGTCTGCCTTGTAACCTGTTTCCTCCCTTCATAGGCCTCAGATATGCTCTTGCTGCCTGGTCGCTGGAGCCTATTGACCTAAGGGAGTTCCCTTTCTTTGGAGTTGCTTTGTTCTAGTGTAACAAAATAAGGGGGAGGGAGATCGGGTCTTCCCCTTGTTCTGCAGACTGCCCCTTGGGTGCGGCCTAAACTATGCAATGCCGGTCGGGTATATGTCTAGAGCTGTCTTCGTTGGGTGAGCGCGGATTCTCTGTGTGGTGTTGAAGGGTTTTGCTTGTTTCTGAAGTGTTCGCCATGACTTTGTAGATCCCAGACCTCTCAACCGGTGGCGTTCCCCCTCAATCTTGGCGTCTTGAAATCTTCTATTCTGGCCCCTGCTCGTTACGTAGCCCTCTCTGGATCAGCGCCCGCTACTACGTGGTCCCCTTTGACTTCCTGGAGCGGTGGTTCTCTCCTTGGGGGTGGGGTGTGGGGGGTGAATCAGAGGTCTGCCTCAACACGGGGGTGGGAATTGTCACAGTGATTATCCCCTCTCGTACCTTCCTTTATTGTCATTTTTATTTATTTGGAGTTTTCCGGGGTAGTTCATGTCCTTAAGATTGGTGTGTGAGTGTTGGGGACTGTATCCGCTGTACCCTTCGTGCCCACTTTGTAAATTTAGCAGTACTGTCGGTTACCGTTCCTCCCTGCCCCGGTTTTACCGTAGTATTGCTGCGGTTTGTGGGGGTTCCTCTGGTGGGATCTCCGAAGCTGGGATGGTGCAGTCTAAACTGATTCCGCTCCTGGGCCTCACATGCTTGGTCAGGGAGAGCGGATGTCCCCTCTCTGGTGTCCTGGAGAGTATGCTCTGCCTTTAGGCAAGGCCTCCTTTGTTACGAGCGGGTCGCTCCAACGGCCTCCACCTGCCAGAGTGGTCCTATCCTCATCCGCTGCTGTGCTGTGCATCCGCTCCCCACTAGCCAATGCAGGCGATGGCCCGTTCTCCCACCTCAGCGGGGGACAGTGTGGCGTCCGGATGTTCAGTTCTGAGTTTTGAGGTGGGGGAGCGTGGGGGTTCAACAGTCTTGTGGTTGCCCGCTGTCCGGCATTTGCGATTTTGACCCCCACCTCATCTTGTCTTGTATTGCTGGGCTGGGACGTCGCTTGTACTCTGTTTCTCTTGACGAGCCGCCCATACGCTCCAGCCCTCGGGGACTGGCTCAGTCCTTCTGTATTGTAAGACATTGCTGTATGTCCCTGGTTTCTGCCTTCTCCTTCCCTCATTTCTCGGGGCACCTTGCAGTCGCCACTTCTATGGCTCCGATGTGGTTATGCTCCGCCTGTGTGATGAGGTGGGTAGAGGGTCTCTCAGCAGTGCCCCCATTCCCTGCCACGATCTCTGTATTTTTGGGCCGGTATCTTTTGGCGGTTTGGAGTCCCCGCCGAGTTCCTTTGGTTCTCTTCGCCTGACACCTGGCGTGTCTATGTGTCCCGGCGGCACCCCCCGCGGGGGCTTCTTGCTTTCTGGTGTCAAGGGTTTATTTTAAGCTTTATAGCTGCGGCCTGGCGTGAGACTCTCACGCACGTCTCCTTGGAATCTGTGTCTCTCATTTCTGACCCCTCACATTGGGCTCACCTCCCTAGCCTCAAAGGGAGTGGCTCCCCTCTGGGGAGAAGGGACACATTTTCCAGATTCGTCCCAATGGTCACTAAGAAGCAACTACACATCAATGAATAAGTTAATTGTTTGGTAGGAGGACCTAGCAGTAGTGTCCCAAATGTTCATGGCCGTCGATTTTGTCAGGTGATCAGTGACCTATAAAAGGTAAGGAGTTTGGAGGGCAGGTCAGGTTATTGAGGTCAGGTCGCATTAGGTTTAGGATGCTGTTTTCCCTGGCTTGCAAGACAATGAAAAAGATGCCTGTTTGTCATCTCCCGAAATTGATGTGTGATCCTGATTTCACCAGTATATCAGTTTGCATTGCAGTGTCTTAGGATACTAAGCTGGGAAGTTAGCAACAATACAACTCCCAAGGAAGACAAAAATGTATCAAATATTAGGACATTTGAAAACTGGGCACCAAAAGTAAAAGCCTCAAAGGGATACACCAAAAACATCATGATCAGACTTTGAGCTCTTCTCATGAACTAAGGCTAAAATAACAAATGAAAGTCAATAATAGAAACAATATAAAATCTACCCTGAGAGGGATCAAGTCTAACGGTAAGGGTGAAATAGCCTGAAACATGGATTGGAGATGTTTTAAGTGCCAGTGTTCAACTAATTAAAGATCAAGAACAGGACAGAAATGTATAAACAGGACAAGCAAATATGAGGTGGGTTTAGGCTCTAGGAGTGGAACCTGCCAGTGCTAAGCTCCAATTGTATTGTGATTGTGATTTGTGCAAGATCACAGGAGTGGTTTTGGGGTTTAGCCTAAGCCCCAGTTTGGTGAGTAGGAAAAAAGAGGTTTGTTGCTCCCGGCTATCTTGCTTGGAGTTTGTGAAATAAATATTTGTAAAACTCTGGTTAGTACGAATTAATTTGTTTATTGTTAACAATAAACAAATTAATTCGTACTAACCAGAGTGTTACAAATATTTATTTCACAAACTCCAAGCAAGATAGCCGGGAGCAACAAACCTCTTTTTTCCTACAGGACAAGCAAATATCTTAGATAATCACTAACAAAACGATTTGTGGAATGCAAGGAGTTGTCAAGAAGAAAGACCCAGGGGGGAGAAGGGGTAATGAGATGCATTGGTGAACTGTTAGAGAGAACTTTGCTTGAGCTGAAACACTGGGCTATGCTCTTAGAAATCCAGAGCATAGACATCAGGTTCACCCATATCCAAGGAGATTGAACATCTTGTATAAAGAGAATTCCATGATGAACGAGGAATTCATTTCTTGGGGTAGTCTACAAGTATGTTCTATTCATGCCACATTACCTATATCTGAGGTTCAGTTACAGAGGACTAGGGGTCGTTATGGTAGACAGTGCACTAATTGATTGCCACAGGTAGATATGATACAGGATGTCTTGATAGTGGGATTGGCTGCGTTAGGAACACTCCATATGGTACCCCCTAGCAGGTGCCAAAAAACAGTAGCTAACAAAGAGAATTGGAGGTTGGTTAAACGCGCCAATCACATGCGTTGAATTCTTTCTTCTTTCAATCAATGTTAGCATATGTTTCTGACATTATTCATATTGTCCTTAATTTCTGCTATGGAGTCAGCTTTCTAATATGATAACCAATACCAAATCTGTTTTGATATATGTGCTGTCAACCGACAATTATGGTATGCAACTGCACACTTATCACAGCCTCTCTTTGCTACCTACATGAATAGAACATTGATACTAACAGCATTTCCATTCCAAATTACCAGTATTAGTGTTACCTGCCAGTAGCCATTCACTGTGAATTTGTCCTTGTCCATATGGAAACATCACATAACATACAGCAATTAGACTAATACTTTATTCGTACCATATACAGATTGGTAGTTATTTCTATACCAATTACTTTCTAACTCGCGAATGATGCAATATTCTCATTGTACATGGCGCATCATGTTATTCTTTAACATTTGCACTAGATCCATTATCAGCTTTGAATCAACTTCCGTTCGGACGCACTCGCGATCGAGCGCGTGACGACATTTGTTTACAAACGTGCGTCTGACGTCATGCGCCTCTTTGGCGCGTGACCTCACACGCACCATCAGTGCCTCACGTCATACCTGCGCTCGCAGCCATTTCCTTATGTCTTTCGCACATTCACGACACTCCTTACATGACATTTGGATGGGGATTTGGCCAAATAGCATCTTAAGCTTATGACAGGTCTGTACTAATTAATACCGCTCAATACCTTGCCTTTGTCTTTACTATTCAATGACCGCACGCTTTCTGTGCCTCTTTTTTACATCTCCCTTCACTTCTTCATTTTCAGATTTGCTTACTCCGCAACTAGATAGTCTCTCACAATTGGCATTAGTGTGATACGAATTACACACACGGTAAGTCAACTATTACTTCCAGTGACTTCATTTCCTGACACTCTTGTTATTATTAGAGAGCTCACTTCACGTTTATTCCCATATAGGTTGCTAGCACTTTTGCTTTGACTCTGCCTATATGCCATCAGTGGCACTTTTTGGTCACCAAGACACACGGTATGTCATTCCTTTTACTTAGATACCACACTTTATGCTCTAGCTGATACACAGCTGCTACTTACTTAACATACACATTTCCGTGCTGTTATGGACTTTTGGGTGGCACTTAAATACACGCTGGTGTGGAATTCTGTTTCTATTAGGGTAATCTATATTGTCTTACCCACCATATTTTAGTTGTTTTATTCACTCGTATACTATAGTTTATACATTTGTCGGTTTATTCACTACTTTTAATATAACCTTCCTGACATTTGCTCTATGCCGATGAGATGTTTCCATATGCATGGTATTACAAAGCAACTGTTACCTATTAATCTTTGCCCAATGTATCCAATTGTATTTTGCACTTTCAATGCTATGTTGATTTTTTCTTTTCTATGGTTACTACAATTCCCATGATGCCAACCAACATCCATCTGAACCATGGTATGGTTTTCAATTTATATGTATGGCCAATTTGCTTTCTTATCCTTTTCGTTTTTACCAACGGTGTGATGTACGTTTTTTATTTGGTTTACATTTTATGTTGTGATTAATTCATTGCTTAAATCTGATGTTTTCATCACTTTGCACACATTCCACTCGTCTTTGCTGCAATGCTTTGCGGTTTTTTGCTTATACTACTATTTTTATATGTACAGCCTTGATAACGACCCAGAGGGTCGAAACACGTGTAAAATTGAAACAAGAAAGAATTCAACGCATGTGATTGGCGCACTTAACCAACCTCCAATTCTCTTTGTTATATCTGAGGTTCAAATCAAACTAAATGAGACTAACATGACTGCAAATGGTACCTGCACAGTTCATATACGATCAGCATGAAATAAACATTAATTCAACACAAGATTTTTTTTGCCTTTATTTTTAAAAATATTTTACATCCAATAGAATAAAGACAACACTGTTGTTTATACACAATACATACATACATACACATATAAATAGCACACATTGAAAATAGATATATTTACACCAAAACAAAAAAACAAGTACTTCATTAGAAATGCAGTGGAAACCTTGATCTTTGTCTGAAAACACATGTTCAGTGAAAGCCAAATATGATAAATAGACAAAAAACAATAACACAAAATAGAAATTCAAAGCCATCGTTTGTTGGCGATAATTTTGGAAGAAGGAGGTTCACATTAAGTGCCTTTTTCAAAGCTGTAAGTCTTGGGGTGTCTCACATTGCAACAATAATGTCAGTCATGTTATATCAACTTTGGTAGTTGTTAAATTTAAAACGTGGGAAAGATGAACAACAACAATACTGGTGTGATGAATTTATAAAAACAAGCTCATTAGGGGGAATTAGAAGTTAATTGCCAAAAACCTGGTTATTTCTATATTTAGTATGGACGCTGCCATTAGGGAAAGTCCCTCAGATGTATTAAATGAATCACTTAATCCAATCTCTTTAAAGGAGAGAACTCCTCTCATCCAAATTATTGATATATGATATGATATGATATGGCATTTGTAATGTGCCTATACACAAGTGTTTCAAGGCGCAACGAGGCAGGGGGGAGTGAAGAAGGGGAGACAGACAACAATCCTACTAGGCCAGGTGTCATTCAGATCGCGCAAGTGCAAGGGTAGAGGGGAAGGGAAAAGTGCAAGGGGGAGAGAGGAAAGTGCAGTACAGGGTTAAAAGCATACAGGATATACAACAAGGGCCAGCTGGTGGCAAGTGCGAGGTAAGTGCAGACAAGTGCTGGGAAGGGGGGCTGTAGGGATACAGACACAGTCTGGAGTGCAGGGGTAGCCTGGGAGGAAGTGCAGGGGAGTGTGGCTGGGCCAAGGTCCGAGAACGGTGAGTGGCCCAGTTGCAGATTCAGTGCAGTTTCAGTAATTTTAGAAGGGGAGGCGGGGAGAGAAAGTGGAGGCAAAGAGGAAGGTTTTGAGGTGCTTCCGGAACCAGAGATGGTTTCAGGGAGGCAGGAAGGCTGTTCCAGAGGGAGGCCCCTGCAGCGGAGAGAGATCTGCCCCCAACTCGTTGTTTGGAGAAGCGGTAGACCCTGAGAGAGTTGAAGGCGGATGAGCGAAGAGCTCGAGAAGGAAGATATTTAGGAAGAGAGTTGAAAGTATTTTGGCCCAAGGCCTCAGTCGGCCTTGTGGACAATGCAGAGGGTTTTGAACTTGATCCTCGCAGTCACTGGGAGCCAGTGTAGTGATTTCAGTCCTGGAGAGATACGGTCCCTGGGCTTGAGGCCAAGGACAAGTCTTGCAGTCCTGTTCTGGATGAATTGCAAAGGGCGGAGAGTACAGGTGGGCAGATTTAGATAGAGGCTGTTAAGAGTAGTCCAGCTTGGAGAGAACCAGGGCTCTAGAGACAGTGAGCTTCTGGGGGAAGGAGAGGAAAGGAAGGATACCTCTGAGGAGGTGTAGCTGGTAGTGTGACTTCTTAGAGACGTCGGATATGTGAGGAGAGAAGGAGAGGGTGGAGTCGAAGATGACCCCAAGGTTTTTTGCCTTGCAGGTAGGAGCAGGAAGAGGGCCAAGAGAGACCGGCCAGAGAGCTGCAGGGAAGGAAGGAGTGGGTGTGCAGATGAGAAGAATCTCAGTCTTACTGGCATTAAGGCAGAGGTCGTTGGCGGCACACCATTCCTGGATAGCAGAAAGACAGTCAGAGATGAGGGAAGGAGAGGAGGAGGACGAGGGTAGCCTGAAGATGAGCTGGGTATCATCTGCATAGCACTGAAAGTTGTGGAGGAGAGCGCGATGCGGTTGGCAAGAAGTGCCAGATACTGGTTGAACAGCCAGGGAGAGAGGTTAGACCCCTGGGGTACACCACAGGTAGAGAAAAAGATGTCGGAGAGGAAAGACCCCAGTTGGACCTGGGAGGGTCAATTGGAGAGGAAAGAGGTCAACCACGCCAGAGCCTGACCAGTGATACCCAGGTTATCACGGAGACGGTTGAGCAGGATGGTATGGTTGACAGTATCAAAGGCAGAAGAGAGATCAAGCAAAATGAGAACACATGGAATGTTAGAGTAAAGGTTCGAGAGCAGGTCCTCACGGATGTTCAGGAGAGCAGTTTCCGTGCTTCTGGCAGCTCTGAAGCCAGACTGATGGTCATGAAGACTACCAACACATTCAGTATGGAGATTAAGCTGTGAGATGGCCAGTTTCTCCAGGAGCGTGCCCAGGAAGGGAGTGATAGAGATTGGGCGATAGTTAGCTGGGCAGGAAGGGTCGGAGGAGGATTTCTTAAGAAGGGGGTGCACAAGGGAGTGCTTGAGAGCGGATGGGAAGACTCCAGAGGCGAAGGAGTGATTGCAGAAGTCAGCAAGGGCAGGAGCCAAGGAGTCGATGTGGTCCTTGATAGTTTTGGAGGAACAGGGGTGGACCGGTTTTGACGAGACTTTCATAGATCGGACTTGTCTTGAAACCTCGTCAACAGAGAAAAGGGGGAAAGGCAGAGAAGGAGAGAGGAGGAGTGGCTGCAGAAGGGCCAGAGGAAGGGCAGGGAATGGGGGGGGAGGTGATAGGAGGAGAGTGAGGACAGGATGTCCTGAGTTTTTTAAATGAAGTGAGATGCAAGTGCCGTGCAGAGAGCCTGGGAGGGGACAGGAGAAGTAAAGACTGCAGCAGGGTTGGCCAGCTCCTTGCAGATTTTAAAGAGTTCGGCCGAATTGTCAGATGCCGCAGAGAGGTCAACAATCTTTTTTTCATCAACATTCCTTTTCATTCAAGTGACACTGACATAACTCCAAAAATGAGCATGTGCAAAGAGGGCTTTTCCTGCATATAATTTATTTAGCTCAGATTTTGAAACAATATGTTTCTTTAGTGTCCTTGGCGAATGAGTGTACAACATTTCCAGTGATTTAACTGATGATTTCAGTGTGTTCACTTTCTTCTTGGCTATTTTGTTCATAATGAAAGGAACCATTGTGTAGTTCAACCTCCACCCACTGCTTTTATGCACTACATACTTTCCCACATGAAGCTTGCCCACTCCAATTAAGGTCAACATATTTTTGGAGTTGAGAATGAAGATGAGAAAGGTCCAGAGATGCATAAACAAAAGGGAGGTTGTAGAGCAAAAAAAAAAGGAGGGTGGGGGGGCGCTTTTTAAAGGTCTCTGGAGAAAAAGACCTTTTTACAATGACGGTTTTCCGATCAAAGGAAAATCAGTCAAAGTAAATCAGTCTTTTTCTCTTGAGACCTTTAAAAAAAGGTCAATTCACATAGAACCCAAATATTGACTCCTCTAAGGAATGAGACACAAAGTGGACCAATGGTAATACTTATCTATTTGCGAAAGTGTGTTATGTCTAGCCAGGAAGAATGTGTAATCTCAACCTGATAGATGTAGCAATCTCCTTATATCAATCAGGCCTTAGACTTCCAGTAGGTGTTGAAAAGCAGTTCTGCAAGGAGAATCCTGAAGTTGATTTTAGGAGACCTGTAGTGGCATCCAACACATCATTTCAGTCACTGCTAAAACAACACGATCTGAGGCAGAGGTCACAATTGCATTCAAATCTTTGAAAAAAGTATTAACAAACCGGTTGGCGCTCTCTACCAAAGGTTTAACTGCCTGAAATGGAATGCAGACCAAGATTATAGGCAGTTTGAATTGGTGACATATTATACTTAGGGAGAGTGCCCTAACTGAGATATTGTTATTGGAGGTCACTGATTGTTTTACCCAAAGACATTCTAAACTCAAGTGTCTTGGAACAATAGGAGGACTGTGAGTTTGAGTCCATTTATGATTCCAGTGAGCATTATTAATTGATATGTGTATTATGGATCGATACTAATTTGCAAGTATTAATTAACAAAGCTACCAACAACCGCAAGATATGTTTAACAGCGAGGCAGACTGAAAATCATCAAACGGGTTAGTGAAGCATTCATTATTGTTTTGTTTGTATTAAAAACTCCATAGTTCAATGAATAAGATTATTAATTGAAATCTTAAATTTTTGGATTTATATTCAGGACTGTCCCCTGATGAAGAATAGAGAACTATTCAAAATGTGTTGGGCCACTTTACTACAGTCTTATATATTTGACAAACTTGAATACGTTATAATGAAGCATCATCGAAAATTGATTGGATTAATTAATTTGGATTGTTTGTGTTAATACAATGCAGAATCATGTTTGACCAAGTGTTAAGAGAAACATGTATATATGACGTTAATTAGTCAAATTGTGAATTAAATGTATACATGCACTACAAAGCTAATTGTTTAACTCATATATATATATATATATATATATAAAACAGATTATTTTCAGATTTTTATATTTATATAACAGTTAAACAATTAGCTTTGTAGTGCATGTATACATTTAATTCATATATACACATACTTTCTGATTAACTCATAATTTACTCCAAGAGAAGAGTTAGTCACTCGATTAGAGTACAGGTCTAACAACAGGGGAGCTGTTGTGACTATTTTTATATTTGTTGCTCTCTACCAAACAGCCTAATCTACAGGGGGAAAGCCCAATCTTCCAACCACTGCAAGTATCCAGCAGCACCCTGGTCAATGATCATCCTCTCTACCATGAAGGGAATTGTGCATCTAATCCAAATGGCTATGCATCATCACTTGGAAGCAGGGGCTTGCAAGGGATTGTTCTTTACTGTCTAAAGGATGCAGTATTGGCAATCGCAGCCCCAACACCTTTATAGTAGATGCCTTAATCTAGTATAAAGTTTCAACCAGGATTTTTGGGAGATTTATCAGCTTGTGTGATCCAATCCCGAAAGCAAATCCTCTGCCGATATTTGTAATATCCTTAAATATTGAGGTTTAATTTTCAAAACCCTCAGCCCACTTGAGCTACGGATGAGCCACTGCACCATGCACCCATACCGTACCTGTGATGCTGGAAATCACACTCAAGTTACTTCTTCTGGAGTTCTCCAAAAGATTATGGTGTTCTAATCTGCTTTAGAAAGTTATAAAGGGTGTTATCAGTCCGTTCGAGAGTTAGAGGTAAGTAGTCAATAACACCCATTATGACCCACTAATGAAGTAAATTATAATAAGATGTATAGTCAAACGCACATCAAAAGAAATCAGGAGATGATTGAGTCTCTGGTTGGAAATGATGTGTCTAACTTTTGGTCAATGCTGGGGGCTGTCACGAAGAAAATGCTCCAAATAGCAGGGGATTGCCAGATCAAGGCTCAGGTCTGGGAACAATATTTAAGGAAAAAGTATTCCCTGCCAACAAAGGCAGAGGCCTATCATTTTGAGGGAAGGGTGCTGCAAATGGCTAAACACTGTCCCTGGGACCTTGAGGATGTCCAATGGGCAATAGGGAAAGCTAAACCCTCAAGAGTGCCAGGGCCGGGTAACATCCTGCCACTTATTATTAAAAACAACGTGGAGCTTTGGGCCCCCGCCCTTTGGGAACTCTTTAAACACATTTGCCTCCCGTATAAGGTTCCAGTTACCTGGAAGCAATCCCTTGTAATCCCCCATTTGTTTTTTTTCCAACTTCTTTTTATTGGCTTTATACATACAAGCTTCTAATATGGCATCAGACATCAAATGCGCTGCTCAGAGCTTAGTTATAATGGTAACAGAAGAAAATAAATAACAGAAACAGATAACAATAATAGTCTTTTGTAGGGAGGAAGAGAGGGGACAAGGGGGAAAAACGGGGGAACAGCAGATTTCACATTATGCTTGGTTTAGCAAGCTGATTCACGTCGGCGTACTTGGTTGCATTGCTCTTATGGCGCGAGTTCGTGAGCGAGCTTGTGGCCGGGAGTCTAGACTGTCCTTGGGGTTCACCTTTGGCACCGGAAATTCCAGATTATGCTCTGCGCTCTCCGGTCAGTTCTTTAGTCTAGTTTCACTATCCATCGAAGGGGTAGGGGTTTTTCTTGCCACTCCTGGGAACTGCTGCGTATAGTCCAGAAAGGGGGCTCTGGTCTGGTAGAACTTGTTCCTCTTACCAAAACGGAAGGCTGTAATTTATTCTGCCGCTGCTATGTCCCAACACTTAGACCACCACGTTGGGATTGCTGGGCCTTCAGGATTTTTCCAAAGTCTGGCTATTGATATCTTTGCAGCCGTTAGAAGATGCCAGCACAGGTCTGCCATCCGGCCTGTTAGTGGGAATTGAACCTCGCCTGTCGCTCCCAGTAGGACAATTCCTGGATCCCACTGTGATCAATTTGATTTGTTCCAGAACGTTTTTCCAGAATTGGGCCGCCTTGGGGCATTCCATAGGAGGTGGACTAGCATGCCCGTGTCCGAGCATCCACTCCAGAAGTGCGATGGAATAGTGGGGTTACATTTATTGAGTATCTCTGGCGTTCAGTACCACCTGTAGCACAATTTAAATGCCCCTTCTTTAGTAGTTATACACTTAGAGCTTTTGTGTGCTCTGGCCCAGATGCGGCCCCAATCCTCTTGTTCGATGCCTCTGCCCATGTCCTTTTCCCACTTCATCTTGCAGGCCTCTTTTTTGCTTAGGTCTGTTCTGTCGAGTAGCTTGTATAGGGTGGATATTTTCCCACTGGGGGGGCTTTTTATAAGCTTTCGCTCTAGGGCTGTTGATTCTCTGCTTCCGTTTTTCCTTATTATTTCATTTATTACTTTGCTTGATAGCCAGTGTCCGAGTTGTGCATACCGAAACCTCGCCGTCTCTGGAACTTGGAATTTGGCTTTACAGGCTTTGAAGTTCAGCGGGTCTCCATTCTCGAAGAACTCTGGAATGTTCTTCAGTCCTCCTTCCTTCCATTTGCTAAAGCTGTTTGGAGTGATGCCTGGAGCGAAATCCGGGTTGTCCCAAATGGGGGCGAGTGGTCCTGTAGTGCTCCTGCAATTCCACTGGCGGGCTGCCCATTTCCAGCTCGTCACTGTGTTGCTCGTCGCTGGCAGGGGACCTGCATCCGGGGAGGATGAGGAGGGGGCGACGCTGGGTCGGTTGGTGCAAAGGCCTGCGAGAGCTGCAACGCGATGCAGTACCTGATGACATCCGGGACCCCTAGGCCACCCACTATTGAGCCCCCGAGCATAATGTGCTTCGGTATTCGCCGTTTATTTCCTTCCCAGACGTATTTCAGGATGTCTACCTGCAGCTTCTGGGTGGACTTCTTCTGGATGGTTACTGGGAGGGCCAGTCAATAGTAGTGTAGTCTTGGGATTAGGTTCATCTTCAGTGCTGTGATCCTTCCGTGCCATGATATTTCTTGCTTCTGCCAGCGTGTGAAGTAGTTTCTTAACTCTGAGCAGGGGGCAGAAGTTTATTGCACGTTAATGTTCATTGCTGTTGACTTTGTGAAGTTGAGCCTAAATCCTGACGCCACCCTGAATGCTTCTAATTCTTGCCACAGTGCCTTCATGGATCCTTCTATTCGGGTGATCATCAATAGTACATCGTTGGCATATAGGGCTGCTTTGTAAGATTCTCCTTTGACTTTGAGACCGTGTATTGCCGGGTTGTGGCAGATTCTGCTGGCGAATGGCTCCATAGAGAGCATAAATATGAGGGGGGGTAGGGGACATCCTTGCCTAGTGCCTCTCATTATGTTGATTCTGTCAGATACGGCCCTATTCATTCTAAGTTTCGTGGAGGGGGGTTGGTAGTTGGCTAGCGTCCATTTTACAAAGTTGTCATGATTCCTGCTCTTCATGTCCCCAGCCCTCCAAGATGTCAGGCTGGAGCCAGGCCAAGATCACCTACATGGCCCTCAAGGGCCTCTCCATCCCTCCAAAGACCCACTTGAAGTCAGACTTGACGCTTGTGGCACCAGACTCACTCACTCACTCCCGTAGGATAACATTGGGGATTGGACTTGTAGTGCATTGATGGGGACAAGATGGATGCCCCCACATATTTCGGTTCCCAGAACTGCATGTGCAGTCTAGTTTTTTGGGTGTGGTTCAGCCCAGAGACACCTGGGATATCCAGAGACTATATAAGCCACGCCCAGGCTGAGAAACATGTTTTGTGTTTTCTGCACCTGCAGCGTGACACTCACCGTGTTCAGATCGGTCTCCAGTAGGCCTACATCTTTCTTCTGCGCTCAGCTCCTGCAAGAACAAGAACACAGTTAGGAACAGCCTTACCTTGAGGCGCTTCTGCCCATCATTCATCGCTCCTTCTGTTCTGCAGGCATCTTTGGCGGTGTCATTCCCATCCTGGCACACCGCTTCCTAAGGAAAAGGGAAAAGAACAGAAAAAAGGTATTAGTAAGCATTCAGCAAATCTTTGCTTATTTTTAAAGACTGTACGAGCTTCAAACGCTTACCTGAATCCCAGCCGCTCTGGGGGAACTCTGCCTCTGGAACTTCTCATCCATCTGCAAGAGGGAAAAGACACTCCAGGTTAGCGTGGAAACATCTAGAGGCGCTGCATACCGCGCTTACTCACCGCATTTCTTCTTCATAACCGGCATTCACGCTGAAAACGTTGCGGCACCTAAAAGACACAGAAAAATAACTCAGTTCAATACAAATACGAAAGGGTCGCATCGCGCTCTCACTCACCTTTAGCACTACTCATCTCAGCAGCACGTCGACATCCCCGGACGCCGGCCATCATCTAAGGAAGGAAAGGAACGAAGTTAGAGAACTGTTCAAAAGACTCATTATACTTACCTGTCGGACTCTTGCCAGTGAAGTAACTAGGCAGCAATGAGCCCGCATCAATCAACGCGCCCCTGCGTTGAAAGCAGGATGGAGAGCACACTTTCCAAGAAAACAAGGTGAGCTGTGGATCAAAGGGAAGGGTTGGACCCCGGGGAAGAAGGGGTTCAAGCACACAGACAATAGGGAGTTAAACTCGACCAATCCTGTGTTTCAGGCCCAGTCTCCAGTGGAGTAGACTCCAGGGAAGGGTCAGAGGTCGTAAGAGGTCAGAACAGGCTGAGTGACGTCCCCGTGGATACCAGGTGAGCGTTACAAAAGTTTGGGCCGAATCCATAGTGCTCTAGTGATTCTCTTGTGTAGCCCCATTCTAACATGCCAAAGGCTTTGTGCACATCGAGCGATAGGACTACCAGTGCCAGACCCATCCTGTTTGCCGACTCAATTAGGTTAATGGTTCTTCTAATTTTGTCTTGTGTTCTGCGGCCTGGGATGAAACTCGTTTGGTCCGGGTGTATTATATCTGGAGGATCTGCGCTAATCTGCTCGCCAGAATTTTCGCGAACACCTTGCCATCGTTATTTAACTGTGTGATGAGCATTGATCTGTCTTTCCCTGGCTTTGGTATGAGGACCGTCAGCGACTCCTCCATGGATGGGGTGGTGGATCCTGTTGAGAGGAAGGAGTTGAACAGGCTTGCTAGTTGGGGCGCAAGGATGTGGGCACATTTTTTGTAGAATTGGGTTGTGAACCTATCCGGTCCTTGGGTCGTCTTTTTCCGGGAGCGATTAGTGTCTCCTACTTCTTCAGCTTAATTGGGCGTTCTGAGGATTTCAGTTGGGGATGTGGTGGCCCTTTTTGGGCAGTTGCCTGGTATTGCAGTTGCGTAGTCTTGACCATTGGGAGGCCGGTCATGATTTCCTTGTGTTGTTCTGTCATTAGCTCGAGTTTCTCCGAGTTTGTGTGGCACAGGTTGCCGTTCCTATCTGCTAGGCACTGGATGTTGTTCCGCGAGTGCAGCTTCTTAGGTTTGTGCACCAGAAGGCGGTTTGGCTTATCGCGAGTTAAGTAGTAGAATTGATTGGTATAGGCCAAGGCTCTGGCTGATTGGTCCGCTAGATGTATTTCCAATGCTGCTTTCGCTCTTTTGACTTCTCGGCCTGTTGTGGTTTGGCGTCTTTTGAAGCTGCTCTCCATTTCTATGACTCTCTCCTCTAGTTTATCTTGTTGAGTTGATGTTGTCTGTGCCTTGCCGTGCAGTTGATCGCTGCCCCTCGGATTACTGGTTTCATCGCGTCCCAGATGATTGTCTTTGAGGTATCATTTGTTGTATTTTCCTTGTAGTAGTTTGTGAGGGCTTCTGCTAATTCTGTGCTGATGGTTATGTCCGCTAGGATCTGGTCTTGCATCTTCCGGTATTTTTGCGGAGGAACCGACAAGCCCTGCACCAGTAGGTACATGGTGACTGGGGCATGGTTGGATATGGCTCTGTGCCCTATTTGTATATTCTCCACGCATGGGACGAGCATGCTGGATGTCAGTAGCAGGTCAATCATTGAGTGTCCTTTATGACCGTGCGAAAAGAATGTGTAGTCCTTTGCTCCTTTGTTGGATAGTCTTCATATGTTGATGGTCTCGGTTTCCTTTAAGAATTCCGCCATGGCTAGTGCTTTGATGAAGTCTTCCCTAGTTGGAGGGATCGTTTTATCCAGGTTCGGGTCCGGAGTTAATTTAAAGTTGCCTCCGATTAGTAGATGTCCCTTGGAGAAGGCCGCAATGACTGGTAAGAGGTTGCAGAGGAAGTGGTCTTGCGCGCTGCATGGGCAGATTTCTGTTAGGGTGATGGGCAGTTCAACCAAGAGGCCTTTCAATAGGAGATATCGCCCCTCCGGGTCTCTTTTGACTGTGACCTGAGTTAGTGGAAGGTCACGGCTGAGCAGTAAGGCAATACCTCTTTTTTTCTGACCCAATGAGGCAAAGTAGCATTTTGGGTAACGTTGGAAGGTGACCCGCTTTTCATCCATTGCTAGGAGGTGTGTTTCTTGTAGGCAGACAATGTCTGCTGCAAGTTGGGAGAGCCTGCGCTCCACTGATTTCCTCTTGCCTTGGGCATTTAGGTCTTGTACGTTCCAGGTAGTCATTGTGAGTTCCTATTCCTGGGAGACCATTTGGGCTACATTCAGTTGCTTTGTTTAGTGTTTACCTTGATATTCGGATTGCCTTGTGTCGTGCCTTATCTCTCTGCAAGTCCCGTCCCCTGTAGGGTGCATCCTCATTTCCGTGTGCTGTCTCCCACCCGAGTTCCCCCCTCCATCCCATTCCCAACAAAAAACTGGCTTTCCGGTCCAGCCTTCAACAAACGACGCATCCGGTCGGGCCAATGCTACCAACTCGGTGAGAGGCGATGGCGCCTCTTATGATTCCGGCGATACTTGTAGGTTTTTTTCGACTTGCGTTTCATAAGTTTCTTTAGCTGCATGTTTTGCTGCAAAGGCTCTGTCCCCTTGGCCACTTAGATCCTGGCTTGTGGATTAAAGTCCTCTTGACTGATAGCTTGGAGGTCCCATGACGCCCATTGATTTGTCTTGCGCGGGACACCTTTGTTGTGCCCGTTTCCTGGTGGGCCCAGGTGATGGCGGCTTGGGACGCCATTGGGGCTCGGCTTGTCAGAGGCTCCCCCCTCAGCGGTTATTGGTCTTTTTGTTCTTGGAAGGGGGGCCTCACACACTGCGTCGGCCTTCTACCCAGAACCAGTATCTCAGGGATTCCCGCTGTGCCCATTCCATATTGGGCATTGCTTTGTCAGGTTCGATTTCTTCAGCCTCAGGGTTCACAAAGCTTTCCGCTTCTCTTGGGGAGAGGATGTGCCAGGGCTTTCCTTCCCATGTGAAGGTTAGGGTCATGGGGAAGCTCCAGCAGTATATGAGCTTTCTCTCACAAAGCCATTCAGTCATTGGTTTTAGAGCCTTTCTCTTTGCCAGTGTGATTGCTTCCATATTCTTGGTACAAGGATATCGCAGCGTCTCTAAAGTGTACGAGGGATGTGGTCCTGGCTTCCCGCATTATTTCTTCTTTCACTCTGTAGAAGTGTACTATTGCCCGTCTGTCTGACGGTTAGGAGGCGCTTTGCTTTGATCTCATTCTGTGCACTCTGTCAAGTTCTAGCAGGGATTCGTCCAGGAGGGTTATGATGAATCAGAACAGGTTGTTGGGGATTGATGTTGGGATTCCACTCAGGCAGATTTTATTGCGCCTAGATCTATTTTCTGCATCCTCCTGTTTGGCTTCAAGTGCATCGCATCTGGCCTTGAGCGCTGCGACTCTGTCCGCCCCCTCCCCAATTTCAAAGTTCTGTTCATAGAGTGTGGTTTCTATTTCTTCTGTTCTGGATTCAATTTCCCCCACTCGCTTGTCCAGGGTTGAGATCTTGCTCATCACCTCTTCGGTCCCCTTTTGATATTTCTTGGTGATGCCTGATAAAAGTTCTTGTAGATCTGATTTTGTAACTGTTTGTGTTGTCTGTTCCGGCCGGCTTCTGGGTAGTTACCTGGCGCCATGCTTTTGTTGCGCTCCCTCCTTTTGATTTCTCTGCCATAGGTGGTGTTTGTAATGCTGCAACGTCTGTCTGTTTGGTTGGCTTGAGGTTTCTGGACATTGTGTTGTATTTGTCCTTACTCAAGGGGGAGGGCATTTTACTGTTAGTACCCAGTCTCTTGTTTGTATAGTTCAGGTCTCGGTGCCCACTATGTGTGTTGCCGATTCCCCTATGGGTGCAGTTTTCTTGGTATCAGGACACGCCTCTGTTGCGCTTTCGAGTAATTGTGGTGAGACAGCGAGTTTTTGGGGTCCCCTATGCACCGTTGGGGGTGCTGATACTCTGTTATTCGGGGTGGGCTATTGACTAAGACAGCTCTTGTTGCACAATCTTTGTAATAGGTAGAGTTCTGCATAGCCTCCCTCTGAGCCCCTTCCTGGGGAGGGCGGGTTCGAGCTGTGCAGTAGATGGTCCCTGGATGTTGCAGCAGGTGCCGCCTTACCTTCTGTTAAATTGGATGTGCTTTCATTGTACGGAGGCAGGAGGCTGCTGCCAGTTCTTGTGGTGCTTTGTGGAGGGGCGAGGGGGGTGGGTTTTTATAGGGGCTGCACTTGAGTCCAACCGATTCAGACAGATAATGTGGTAGTCCGGAGTCACCTACCTGGCGCACTTGCTAGTATTTTATCACAACGGTGGGTCCCTGTCCTAGGTTTAGGTATCGTAGTTCACATTAGCATACAGCACATTTATTACGTGCCGAATTCGGGAGCAGTTAGGCTGGGTTGGCAAATTCTCCTCTACAGGGCCTCAGCCCCTTCAAGCCTCTAATTGCACAGATGAGGCGAGGGGCTGCGGCTCAATCCTTCGCCATTGCATGCAGTTGCAGGAGCTCCAGTAGGCTGGCAGAGGGTGGAGTGGATGGAGCTACTCAGCGCTGTGCGAACCAATTGCGTCCGCTCGGTAGCGCAGCAGGTGCTGCCTTACCTTGTGTTGAGTCTTCGGGTGCGCGATTGCTGGACCCAGGCGGGGGGACTTTCACCCACCGTTGGGAAAGGCTGGTGGGGAGACGAGGCCGCTTGCGCCGGATCTCCGTGCGGGCTCACAGGGCTCAGGCTGCAAGCTGGGGACTTCGTGGCTTACAGGGGTGACTTCTTGGGAGAAGAGGCTGCGTTCGCCGGGCCTCCGTGCGGGGAGGATTCTGCCTGCAGATGGGTTGCGAGTGTTTCGCGCTTGTTGGGTTTATTAGGATGATGGAGTCCGCTCTGGATAGAATTCAGCGTAGAGTCGGAGGGGGAGTTGCTGGGGTTCAGTGCAGGTGGGATCCCACGCCCTCCTTGGCTTGAGTGTGCCCTGCCGTGGAGGGGACGCTTGACCCAGTGGTTGAGGTCCTCGATGCTTCATTCCTAAGGTTGGCAAGTTTACAAGGTGGCAGAAGCAGATCCAACCCCCAGACTCAGGCTCGGCACATCCCGGCACTCTGTCTGTCCTCCGATAGCCACACTGCAGGTGTGCGGGACAGCGGGCTAACTTTGGCCCAATTGCGGGGTGGGAACCTGGGTACGCTCTGAATGCGCCTTTGATCCTGGCACCCTGCGTTTGCTGCACTTGTCAGTGAGGGGTTCAGGAGGAAGGGTCGGGAGCCCAACCCTGCTGCAGCTGGATGCTCTGTTTAGCCGGTGGCATACGATAGATGGGTGAGGTGCCTTCGGACGGGCTGCTCCTCTACTGCTTTAGACTGTCACGCAATTCGTGGCTCTGCTCGCCCCATCTCAGGGGGGTGGAGGGGTGTCGCTCAGGAAGTGTAAGCTTCGTTGGGCCCGCACACGAAGCGGCGTGCGAGGCCTCGGACCCACTGCTGTGTCTTTGGTTGAGTGTAGCGAAGTGTGCAACCCGCAGTGCGGCGGGAAATGCCGGGGATGATTTTCTTGCCGGAGTCTTACCCGCAGCGCCCAGGGCAGGTGCTTCGTATTGTGCCAGGACTGGTGGGCAGTCTCAGGCCGTTGGGATCGCCGCCATTTTGCTGCCAGTTCTTTCCATGCCTGACTGTGTGCGCAGAGTCGGTGAAACTGTGAACCGCCGGCTCTCGAGGCACGGGAGCCGGACTCCAGCTGCAGCAGCTTTTCAGCTAACAGACGCCACGTCTCCAGCTCCTGGGAGATCAGTTATACCGGTGCATGTTCGTTGGTAGCGTAGCACCAGCCGGGAGCTCTCACAGAGCCGATCCGAACGCCATGGCTCCAAGTCATGCCCCCCGTAATCCCCATTTTTAAGAAAGGGGATAGACAAAATCCAAGGAATTTCAGACCAATTGCCTTTTCTGGATTCATACAGCAACATTTCTGGTACCTTGCTGCTAAAAGAATTTAAAACCCAGATTACCAAATTTAAACTGCTCTCGGAACATCAAGTGGGTTTCCGTTCAGGGATGGGTACCCCCCTAAATGCCTTTACTAAGGCACACATGCGGGCAGCAGTAAAGAACAAAACACTAGGCTACTGTCTACATTTCATCTATTGACATGTCAAATCCGTTTGTTACTGTCAGTAGAGGACGGTTGTGGGGAAAGCTAGTGGCAGCTGGATTCCCTCCAATATAGTGCGGCTGCTCGCAGTGCTTCACACTGATACAACATTAAGGGTAAGACTGGACAGGGAGGGGGAATTGACTGCTCCCATTACAAGATTTGTTGGGCTCAGACAGGGGTGTGTTGTAGCCCCCACCCTGTACAATCTTTACGCTGCAGACTTGGGAAACCTATGGAAGGAGGGCTTCACAAATCCAGTAAGGCTGGGTACAGTGACCCTTCATTGGAAAGCGTTTGCAGACAATATAGTCCTTTTCGACCTTACCCCAAACGGCCTGCAGCGGAAGCTTACCATGTTTCACATGTATGCAGTAGAAAATAATCTAAAAATGAATGGTCAAAAATCGAGAGTATTGATCTTCTCAACAAAGCAAACCCTGAAAAAACTGATCTGGCGGGTAGGGGATGAACGACTAGAGAGAGTAAATGCATTGACATACCTGGGGTATGAGGTCTCAAACACCATCTCCATCCAAGTTGGGATTGATCAGATAAATGCTATACATAGCCCGCTCCTAGCAAAAATAAAACATATATGCCCAGCTATGCCACTTTACTCTGAAGCCATTAATTCAGTTCTACAAGTGGAGCCTACTATACTATATGGCTTTGATATTAATCTAAATGATTTGAGTGACAAATTAAACACAACGCAGGGCATGCTATGGAAAGAGATACTGGCTTAGCAAATGCAGTACCAAACGTAGCAGTAAGACAAGAATTTGAGCTTGTCTATTAGAGCAAAATAGAAGGATGCTATCAAATTACTCTAAATTGCTTAATCCGTCTGCTCAATTACTGTATGAAGGATGTGGGGTGGAGGGGGAAGATCAAACCAGCACTTCCGGCCTGACTATCACAAAATTAAAATATCAAATGTATGACCTCCTGACTGAGATAGGCTCCTCTAAAGAAGAGGTGGTTACTAGCCCTTCTAGGGCGAAAAAGAAACAATTTCAATATGACTGGGCAAAAACTAAAGATGAGTTGCTTAAAATTATAGGCTCTGCAAGGAATATGCAAAGCTTAATAACAAAACAGAACAGCTTTCAAAATACCTACTCATCTTTCCATGGCCAAAACTGCAAAGTTTGTATCTCAGTTTTTGACTAAATCAGATGCAAACTCTGGAGAGAATGAGGGGATGGACTGATGTGGGGGTAAATATAAGCTGTAGGTTCTGTGGTAGGAGTGACATGAAAGAAACCACAAAACACCTGGTGACTGGTTGTATGGTCTTAAAATAAGTTAGAGATAAATATTTGGGCATTACTTTAAGTAATGGAGCCCTCTGGAGCAGCCTTATTTGGGGGGGTGGGGAGGAGACATACAGAGTTTGATCCTGCCTTTATGTGGTCTCCTATCTACAATATGGAAAAACCTGGAACCCCTAACGTTTTATCACTAGCCAACAACCACCAGCCCAATGTTATTTCAAACATCCATGATGTACAACTTTCTCCTACCCTATAGGCACCCCCCTCACACAAGAGCCACAGCCCCATAGATCAAGCACTCCCTTAGCCGCATCTGGCATGATTGCTACCACAGTTCAGACGCACCAAATCAAGACTTGGACCACCCCTAATGTAATTCACATGCCTATCAAATTGGCCCAACTACGGTGCAACCACACCTGTGGCTTCCCAATTAGGGCACCAAAACATTTGGGTCCCTACACAACACAGCTCATCCAGCACTGATGCTTTGATCATATTATTGAATCCAAACTATATAAGATGCAGACTTGATAAAGTACCAAATACCTTTGTTAGGCAGAAACCTGTGCAGTTCCTTTAGGGACCACTGCAAAAGATTTAAGACTACAGGTGTTGGCAGTAAACCCACTTGGTAGCAGTCTGCACCACCCAGATTTACCTGGTAGCTGTGGCTGAGCAGTCAGACTTCCCTCAAGAAGAGTTAGGCAGTATGCAAAGTATACACAATAGGCACTCAGATACAATAATACAAGCAAACACTGACCAGAGCTTTGGTATCAAAGTATATAATTATTTATTTAAAAACACACAGTTGAAACACTCCAGCACTCTTATTGTAAAATATTCTAGGCACAGTTACTATTGTAATATATACACCTCTTTTTCCTTATCAGATAAATCACAGTAAAATACCACTTATTTTCATACAGAGGTGAGCGCTTAACGCGATGGCACTCCAGAAAGTTTGTGAGAAAGGGAGGGAAAAAGACAGAATATGGAAAGGTAGACCACTCTAAGATTCAAGAACACTACAAGCAAGGCAGAAGAGCAAAAGTCACTGGTGAGCCAAAGTCCAAAGGCTGGGCCCACTCTTAGAGAGAGCAGAGCACAAATGTGCCCAAGATCACACAGTTACACTAGGCTTAGAAAGTCTTGCAGAGGGTTCAAAAAGAGTTTAGAGAGGCTTAGTAAAGTTTAGCCAGGGTGTCCCAGGCTAACCCAGGTTCGAAAGCCGGGGGCTAAATCTACCCCGTACAGTCGGTAGCAAGGGAAGCCAGGCGGGACACAGTACCTTAAATGGGAAGGATCCTCCAGCGGTGGCAGTTGTTCCTGGTAGTGGGTGCAAGTTGCGTCGTCGAACAGGGGAAGAGAAGATCTCGACTTGGAGGCAAGATGAAGGTCGTTGCACTACCAGGGCAGAAACCAGCCGCAGAGTTTTCTGGTTAAAGGTGGTACCTTGGTTTCGCCGTCGTGGCAAAACGTGGTATCCCGGTTGCCGGGGTGCTTGGCACAGGCAAGGCGGCCACGAGGTACGTCGGGAAGGCGAAAAGACGGTGAAACTGGTTATCCCCACCAGCCAAAGGAAGAAGACTCTCCGGCGGGAGATCTCCTCTGTCGTTGGGAAAAGTGTTGAGGCAGTCCAGCAGGGCTCCACCGGTGGTGGTGTCGTGGCAGGTCGGCTCAGCTTCTCCCTCGTCGGATTCTTAGGTCCTGTGGCGACTTCTGAAGTTCCAGTCCCCAAAGCCCTGCTTTTATGCAGCAAACCCCCATTCACTCAGCCTAGCTGTCACTCAAACATGCTAAGTGGTGAGCCGGCCGGCTCACCACTTGGGCCAATCAGGATGGAGTGCGACTTGAGTTGCCTAGGCAACTCAGTCCAGTGTGCCTAAATTCCCCTCCACCCCTCCTAAGTACCCCAGACAGAGTGGCACCACTTTGGAGGGCTTCTGTGTAGAAGCCCGCCAAAAAGTGGAACAAAGGGCTCGACTTGGGTTGGAGTGACAGAAGAGAACACAAACGCCATTTTAGAATCAAGTTTTGGCAAAAAATATCAACCGGAGAATTAATATTAATTAAATAAACCGGCGATATGTTCGGGGCTACGTAAATAATTAAATAAAGATAGTAGCCTATCTTCGCGGTTGAATATAAAAAGTAGTATCCACTGCCACCAGCCAAAACTCGATCAGGGGGGACGGAGACGTGCCCCCTCGACTAACAGACCCTGGGGCAATTGAATTGCCCCAGCCAGTACGTCCACAATATGATGGTTTGTACTGGTTCTGTTCAGAATTTAAGACTAGTAAAGTCAATGGTGACTTGACATGCCCTGGGAGACAGTAGTCAGTCCCAGGGTATGGAGTCTATACTGGGGGGTCACTATGACACCCCTGTGTTACTGCACGGAGGGTGCTGTGTAACACACATCACAAAAACACATGAAGCCCTATGGAGTAAAAGACCCCATAGCCCATTAAACACATCTAGATTCAAAGAAACACACTCAAATCATGCCCAAGAGTGAGGGTAAAAGAGTCTCACTCTTGGCAGGAGAAAAAAATAAACCCCAAAAATCCAGCAAAGCTGCTGGGGGACTCACTAGGTTAGGAAATTCAGCCTAAACAGAGAATTCCCTAACAACCTTCCAACATGATGTTGCCCTTGGACAAACCAGTGTATTAGATTCATATCAATATCCTCCCATTACGAGCACTTGGGACATCTTATGCATGGAGACAATCCAACTCTCTACTTACTAGAACATTTACACATCAACAGGTCCCACAGTGGCTCATTTTATATCCGCTCTATGCCCCACGCCATTATCGTGTGTCTTTAGGCAGCGCATGCGCGGACACGACTAGTCCAACGCGCATACAGATATGACATGGCTTGATGGCGCATGCGCCATAAGTCATTCAAGCACATTCCTCCACAGTAAGTGTATGCATGTGCGCAGGACCTCTGAACCGCCTGCGCACATGAGCATTATTGAGTTTATATCATGATCCAATTCAGTGCGGCTTTGGAATCCGACAGAGGGACCCACATACAAGGTGGCAGGGAGTGCGTATCAAGTTAACAGGCACAGCTCTCTCGCCAGGGCCCTTTCTTACTCATTGTCTTTCCTTGTCACCAAGCGCACAGCACCATACGGATTCCCGTAGGAAACACACGCCGCTCACCCATCTGGTAAATCGTCTTTAAGATGTTGCACAGCTCATAGCGCCAGATGAACGTCAACGTAAGGAGTAATCATCCATTAGGGGCACAACCTCAAACACATTCCACCGCTAGCCACACGGCCCTCACAAACCCTTAGCAAACCGCCATGCCAGGTTCATTATTCCACAAGTAGACCAGGCCGCTCGAACCACACTAAACGCAAGGACATGTTGGTCTCCCCAAATTGTTGTCAATGACTCGTAGTCCGGCTCACCACTACTCACTACCACAGCCCCAACACCATCGCAATAATCTGACACACATTCGGGACACTACCACAGTAGCATAACTCACATGGGGCAACAGGCATACTGCCTATCAAATGATGACTGCCTTGCCAACTGCAAACATATGGTTGTCTCCCCAGCACAGCTTACCAGGCCTGCAGTTTCGACTTCAGCCCAGGATTCAACAGACAGGGCGCATCAATACCTTACCCTAAGTAAGACTTTAAGCATTCCATGACCGGACACACCCATTCTGGTTGATACCGGCCCACCCTAGAACACCAGGCACAAACTCCAAATTCTCTTTTCTTTCTCTTCTCTCTTTCCTTCCTCCACTGGGACTGTAAATATACAAAATGACTCATCATTGTAAAGTAACTGCCATGCATATATACCATGCGGTACCTATGACTTGTATTTAATGTCATACAAACAAACAAAACTCAATTAAAATGTAACAAATGTATTGTTGAAAACACACCCATTTCACAAATCACTGGTTCTGTCACAAATATCACCCTCACACATGTATGTAAATATAACAGCCTTGATAATGACCTTTGAGGTCGTAACACGTGTCGGTTGAACGTTCATGACCATCTTTGGTTTAAACACCAATCGAACCACTGGTTTTATACAACAAAAGCTTTGTAGATATCCATCATTCCGAAACTGGCGCAAGGTATCCAGGACCAAACATCGTTTGCTTTACATATGACATTTACATACATTAGTATTATTACCCAATCAAATTTAGTACTCATTTATCGACCTTGGAAGGACGAAAGTCTGAGTTGGCCTTGCCAGGATTTGAACCTGCGACCTGGAACTCAAACACAGATCACAGCAATGAGCATTTAACCCGCTGAGACACTTTACCGGATTACATGGAGATTGGACACAAGCCCTGGCCCCATGCACCCTTCAGGTGGGGAGATCCACCTAAAGAGATATCAGCATCCTGATTACAGCAATGGTAGCAGAAAGGTGCAAACCAGCCACATGTGACACGTGAACCCCCCGTTGACTTTCAGTGACTTCTGCTTGACCGCGCCAGTAGGTGGAAACCCAGGGAAGTGAGGGAGGGACTGACTCACTACAAATCTCTAGCAATCTGGAATTTATCTTATTTCTTAGATTGTTTTGGAAACCCCTGTTCCATTTAGTTCAGCCCTAGCCCTGGGAATATTGGACTTGTATAATTAACCTATTTAAACTCTGAAGAGTAAGTCCTGAGCAGTCTGCTGATCACCCCACCACACCAGGGTATGACATCCAGCAAACGTGCCCCCACATGGTATGACAAATGAACATCAAAACCATTGGCCGACGCATCTCCCCCATAAACGCTGAAGTGAGCCCTTTATAGCAAACATGTTGGAGCATTGGCAGCTTAACAGAAACAGGCTTTGTATCACTGGTTTATGTTCACTGCTACCCCATTGATTACAATGCCTTCACACTATTGAATTTTATTGTTTGTGTTTTTAAAAAAAGTTTTAAAAAGATTTAAGAAACCAAAAAACAGTACATAGCAAACACCAATAAAAGGTATTTAATTTGGTGGATCAATCAAAAATGAATCCTGCATACAACTCTGAACTATGCACATTACTAAAAGAAGTCTGCATTTTCTAACTTATCGTATCGCATTGTCTTGTGCATCATAAAACATAATGGAAACGTTGCTTAAAGTGCGAGTTCCATCATTTCAACATATCCTTTTTAAAAAACATTTACTCTAGCCGAGCAGATTAAGACACACAAAAACTTTATTTTATTTTTATTTAGTTTATTACAAACCTTTGAAAAAAGAAATTAAAATACACTAAATTTGCAAATCACATTAGATCATCTCACTTTAAAAAGGTTTCTTGTTCGTTTTCTTTTTTGACTAAGTTACTTGTTATATTTAAGCTGTTTCGTTCAGTCGGTTCATCAAGCAACTTCCTTCATCATGCTTTCAAGCTGTTTCAGAAACAGTGTGAGAGCAAGTGTCAACTTTTTACAGCTGCTGCTGTGCATTCTTGACCACCATTCATCAGCGCTATACGTCACACCGGTGCTCAGCTATTGGCCCAAGTATTTAGTTCTCAACTATCTCAGTTCCGAGCAGAACAATACCAAATTTTTTAGTGTTTCATCTTCTATTTGGCAAAAATGGCATTTGAGATCTACTACTAGCGGGTTCCACCTTAGTCTTTGTATTTCTCTTGTTTCATAGAGATTCAACCTGAATTTCAGGTATTGCGATATACTGTTGAGGCTCTTTGCCTCAAATGGCAAATTTTTCATGCATTTATGGTTCTGCCTCTTCTCCGATGTTTCAATCCAGTGCAGTTGGAATAATTTCTTTTTTACTGCATTCGGATTGGTTTTCGAGTCTTTTCATCGGTCCTTATGTCGTATAGGATCTCTTTGCATGTTTCTCTCCACTTTTGTAGTATCGGTTGATTCCGCTATTTTTTGCTCTGCCATTAATTCAAATGGTGGAGATGAAATTTCAATTGTTTTGCTAAATAACGTTAGCATGTTCCACATTATTGTAGCATTCAAGGTCGCCATACTCACTTCGTTTAGTACACATGCGGTTGGGCATCCTTGGGGGAGTTGAAAAATGTGCTTCCAGAACATGCATTCGCACCGAGACCAGATATGATTTGCGCAGCCGAACATACTTTCTGCACCGAAGATTAAAGCTGGTACCACCTTACGCTTATAAAAATTTATGACAGGCTTGTATGAGAATTTTCCATATCTTCTTTGTAATGTAGCGGCTTGGGCTGTCAGTTGGTTACATGATTAATAAAGAGGCTATCTGACTCATATTAAGGACATATTCTATCTTTATACAGGATATTCTCAAAATCTCCAATTATTAGTCTTACTAGTAAATGATGTAACTCAAAATTAAAATATATACCCTTATAGCTAGTAGATATCTTTGCATTTGAACAGGGCTAGAACATTGGATTACAACTTCACATTAGTAACAGAGTGCAATAGCAGCTTCATAGCTAGCTCAGGAGGAATATGCTTGTAATGTGCTTCGGCATGCTTATGCCTCTTATCTGAAATTACTGGAGACCCAATGTAATGCGATTTGCTGCTTGTAAACTCAGCTCTGTAAAAGTAGAATGTAACTTCCATTTAACTCCTTTATTAGACGACTTCTACTATTTGAAGCAGCCTTCAGTGAAGTGTGGTGCCATGTTCGTAGCACCTTAGCATATCCCTTATATATTTAGTACTTCAGCGCCAAAGGTTACAGACTGCTTCTGTAGAGGAACATGTTTATTTCAGTTAGGGAGAAGACAATCTCAAAAGCTGGAATACTGAATCACTTACTGTCTGAATTGTATACGATTGTACATGCTACATGATCAAGTACAAGTTCGCCAATTTTTGCAGGATACTACCTTGGTTTTCAGAAAAATTAATGTTTAGATTATTCCTTTTACAGCACTGTAAGAACACACACAGAGAATACTAATATAATGGGGATTTGGTGCAGTAATAGTTGCATTATCAGCATAAAGTAAAACTTGTATTTTTTATTGTTTTTATTTAATATATATATAGCAACAACATGAGAAAAACAAAGTTTTTATATCTAGCAAATTTGAGTCATCTGTTAGTTCAGAATATACTCACTGAAAATAGCCCTCCTCCAACCTACAACTGTTGCCACCTTAGGTTAAGTTCCATAACCACAACTGTCAACCTTGACTATATCAGTATTAACTTGTCAGTAAATAAGTATGCACAGTTTATGTAATTCATTCAGCATCCAGTATATCCTCAGATGGACATTCATCTACAAGCAAATTTACATAGGATCGAAACTCTGTCCTCACATCCTTCAGGCATGCCAGCGGAGAAAACAAAGCACAAACATTGCATGCCCTTAAAACAAGCAAGTTCATGGATTCACGTTTTGCAAGGAGGTACATCAGCCTCACAAATTTGGAGTTGAGCTCTTGTTTAATGACAAACAAACCAGACAAACAAGCCATAGGGACAAGCATACCGTACAATCAACTTTCTGAGTCAACCTGTAACCACACCTTCCAAAAATGTAGAACCCCATTGCGGGACAATGTAAAATGATAGAAACCTGCACCCCATCTGCCATATTTAGGGCTTTCACAGGATTTAGACGTATCTACAGCATGCATTTGTATCCATGTAATACATGCATTTTACACATTTGTGAAGCACTAATGTCAGTCTAGCAGTCCGACATATTCCTAGTAAAGGCACAGATATCTGTTTGCTGGTCTTCCGCAATAGAGTACCCAATGTCTGCACACCACCTAACAAGTGTCTTGTTTTTAATCTGTGATGTATCATGCAAGAGTTGGCAGTATAGTTTGGAGACAAGCCTTGAACATGCAACAGGGGACACCATCAGTTTTGCCACTGCATAGGATTCAAGAGCCATAGGAAAATTAGGCAATCGCTTTTTCACAGCCGACCTTAGCCAATGATATTGATGCACTGTCAATAGCATTTTGAGTAACTTCTTTGACAGCATGCCCAACCAGGAAATTCATTGGCCACAAGTACATACACCAAGGCATTGATCCTGCACTTCTGTCACATTTTATACATAAGAGGATCAAATGTAGGAAAAAAAGCCAGGCATTTCAATATTCGTATTTGTGGGGCAAACAATTGTGTGTTTTTAATCAAATAGGCAAGAGTGTGCTAAGCCCAACCAGTCCTCAGATATGGACAAATTACATCAGGTGGCTTGCTACACTGAAACGCTTGACTAGTCTCCAGCACCTTGACAGCAGCGTTTTCCCTCAATCAGCTAACACACGCAGAAATAAGGTGTCCTCCATGAAACCATATGCAGCAAACTGTGCCTGCACAACTAAGTAGTATTCCCACATATCTGGGGACTGGCAATACACCTAAGAAGTACAGTTTCGTTAGCATTTTCCATTTAATAAGTGAATTGTTCCCACCGCAAATCACCCTTATCAGTATGCTTTTGATGGCCTCAAAATATTGGTATGGTATTAGGATTGGTGTTGCTTGGAAAAGATAAATAAGCGTAGGCAGTACAATTGTTTGTATTTATTCGAAGAGCGGGGATGTCCCTTTAGATAAAAAATGACTTACTATAGCACATTTAAACATGGCAGAGGCATTCCCACAAAAGGTGTCTGTACAATAGCACAAACATGAGAATATGGGGTGAGCCAGTTGTTAGGGAGAATTCTCTGTTTAGGCTGAATTTCCCTACCTAGTGAGTCCCCCAGCAGCTTTGCTGGATTTCTGGGGTTTCTTTTTTTCTCCTGCCAAGAGTGGGACTCTTTTACCCTCACTCTTGGACATGTTGAAGTGTGTTTTCTTGGTTAAACCTTGTGTTGAATGGGCTATGGGGTCTTTTACTCCATAGGGCCTCATGTATTTTTGTGATGTGGGTTACACAGCACCCTCTGTGCCGTGACCCAGGGGTGTCCTAGGGACTCCCCAACATAGACTCCATACCCTGGGACTGACTACTGTCTCCCAGGGCATGTAAAGTCACCAAAGACTTTGCTAGTCTTGAATCCTGAACAGAACCAGTACAAACCATCATATTGTGGACGTACTGGCTGGGGCAATTCGATTGCCCCAGGGTCTGTTAGTCGAGGGGGCACGTCTCCGTCCCCCCTGATCGAGTTTTGGCTGGTGGCAGTGGAAACTACGTTTTATATTCAACCGCGAATATTTTCCTATGGGATTTCCCATTGTTTTAGGCTAACACATTTAATTATTTATTTACGGTAGCCTTAAACATACCGCCGGTTTATATATTTATTATTATGACTCCGGTTGGGACTTTTTGCCAAAACTTGATTCTAAAATGGCGTTGGCGTTCGCCTCTGTAACTCTGACCCAAAGTGGAGCCCTTTGTCCCACTTTTGGCGGGCTTCTCCACAGAAGCCCTCCAAAGTGGTGCCACTCTGTCTGGGGTACTTAGGAGGGGTGGAGGGGGATTTAGGCACCCTGGACTGAGTTACCTTGGTAACTCAAGTCGCACTCCGTCCTGATTGGCCCAAGTGGTGAGCCGGCCGGCTCACCACTTAGCATGTTTGAGTGACAGCTAGGCTGGGTGAATGGGGGTTTGCTGCATAAAAGCAGGGCTTTGGGGACTGGAACTTTAGAAGTCGCCACAGGACCAAGAATCCGACGAGGGAAGAGCTGAGCCGACCTGCTTCGACGACACCACCCGGTGGAGCCCTGCTGAACCGTCTCACCACTTTTCCCGACGACCGAGGAGAACTCTTAACGGAGTGGCTCCTTCCCTTGACTGGTGGGGACAACCAGTTTTCGCCTTCTTTTCGCTTCTCGAGGTATCTCGTGGCCGCCTTGCCAGTGCCAAGCACCCCGGCAACCGGAACCCCACCACTTTTTACCCCAACCACGAAAGTCGGTACAACCCTTTGACCGGAGGACTCCGCGGCTGGTTTCTTCCCGGGCAGTGCAACGACCTTCTTCTTCTGCTCTTCTGCGAGAACTTCTTCTCCCCTGACCGACGTCGAGCCTTGCTGCCACTGCCTGGAACAACTGCCACCGCTGGAGGATCCTTTCCGCTTAAGGTACCGTGTTCCGCCTGGCTTCCCTTGCCACCGACTGTACGGGGTAGATTTAGCCCCCGGCTTTCGAACCTGGGAGTGCCTGGAATACCCTGGCTAAACTTCTAAGCCACTCTAAACTCTTTCTAACTCTTTGCAAGACTTTGAATCCCTAATAACAGTGTGATCTTGGGCACATTTTCGCTCCGGCTACTCTAAGAGTGGGCTCTGCCTAGTGACTTTTGCTCACCTGTGACTTTGTGCTTCTTTGAGCCTATTGCAAGTGTTCTGAACCTTAGAGTGGTGTGTTTAACCCATTTCTGTTTCTTTTTATCCCTTCCTTAAACCTACTAGAGTGTCATCTAACGTTAAGCGCTCACCTCTGTTTTAATTATGTGGAGTTAACTTAGAGTTGTCTAGATAGGAGTAAGGGTTGAAACTGCTTTCATTATAACTGTGTTTTAAGTGTTTTTACTATACTTTGCTAGAGTGTTTTCAACTTATGTGTTCTTAAAAAAATAAATAACTATATACTTTTGAAACCAAGCTCTGGTCAGTGTTTGCTTGTGCTATTGTGTCTGAGTACATATTGTGTATACTTTGCATACTGCCTAACTCTTCTTGAGGGAGGTCTGACTGCTCAGCCACAGCTACCAGGTAAATCTGGGTGGTGTGGACTGCTACCAAGTGGGTTTACTGCTATACCTGTAGTCTTAAATCTTTTGCAGTGTTCCCCAAGGGAACTGCACAGGTTTCTGCCTAACACCAGTTAATGAGGGTGTAAAACAGTGTGACATATACCAAGGCCAAGTGCTATAATATAAAAAATGTTAAGCGTCACTGGGTCAAGTAGACGCCAAGGACAATGGTAATGTAATCAAATTAGTGATAAAGAATGTATAGGGGAGTAGGTGAGACACATCATTTTTTGCTAACCATTACTTCCAAGTAGTTAATCATATCAGGGCAACATAAGCTGCCTTAATGGGGCACAACTCCTCACTTTCACGACCTGTGGGAAATATTTGGATTTAGACCAATGGATGGATAACCCAGCATAGTGTTCAATATCTGCTATTCGATCTAACCTTTGCTGAGGCCCATTCACATAAAGAACCATATCGTCTGCATGAATTGACAAGTGCGCTCCAGTCACCGATGTGAATTCCCCTATGTATGTGATACGGACGCAGTCTCTGATCTATGGGCTCTAAGGCCAACACAAACTAATGGTGGGGCTGGCAGCAATTTCTTGTGTAACGGTGCAGTTGAATTGGGGAAAAATGTTGGAGTTAGTGATCACTCTTCATCTAGATAGAGTATACAAAAACTGAATTGACTGGATAATATTCAGACGAAAACAGAAGCAGGCCAGCACCTGCCAGAACTGCTCACTACTCTAAGTCAAATGCTTAATCTGCATTAAAAATAAATCTATGAAATGTACTTGTCTGGGCTAAGAAAGGATATTATATTAAACATGTGTCTAATATTATGTTGGCCCGCCATGTATGAACCCAGATTGATTTTGGTGAATTGCAGTGGTAAAAGCATCTTAATACTATTAGAGAGTATTTTAGCCAGAATCTTGTGTATTTTTAAAATAGAACGTGTGCGTTAAAAGTTGCAAACATGAGGGGTTCTGGGGATTTAGAAGCACAATATTAGCTGCATTGATCGTGGGTGGAGAGTAACACGAGATACACAAACGATGTCTTGCATGCTTTATGAATGCAAGAAATAAATACATCCCAGGATGCTTTAGAAAACTCTTGTCAAGTTGTCTGGACTAGAGAAGTTCCCATTTGCAAAACTCGATATTGCTTTCCTAATTTCCTCGGTAGCAATAGGTTTTTCGAGGAGTGACAGTTCCACCTTTTAACTTTGGAAGCTGTGCTCCATCAGATAGGAGTGAAGATCATTGCCGTTGCAGGATAATTTAGATGCATAAAACTGCTGATATCTGTAGATTTTCCACGTTAAATCTGGCTGGGTCAATAAACATATCACCTGCCTCATCCTTTAAATCAAGTATACCAGAATGACCACGTTCTCTATTGGCTAGCCAGACCAGTGTAAGACCTGGTCTCTCATTTTTGCCTTATCTTCCAGCCCTTTTGTCTCCTCCCAAGTACGTAATCTCAGAATCTGCAGATGCATTAAATTGAATTAATGTATCACAAATAGGAGAATAGTTTTTTGTCCTTAGTGATATGTCTTCCGTACCAGAGTAACCTCTTTTTTCTAACACACGTACCCCATTTAAAATATTTCCATGTATTCCCTATTTGTGAGGCACACATATGCCTCTAACATAGCTTTGGAAAGCCTCCCATAACATTGCGTTAGTCATTATAGAACCCTTTTTGAAGTCATAATATTGGGATCTGTGTGATTTTACTGTGGCCAAATCCTGAAAATCTCTGTCCCCCCACCACTCCAATACACCCCCATCCTTCCACTTACCTTTTCCTCGGCCGCTGGCTCTCTTGATCCTGCGGTGTCTGTTCCATCCCTGCAACGTGGGTCGGATCCGACACCGGAGGGTCCACTTTTCTTTTTTTGCCACCCCCACCTCCAATCCTAAGGAAGCGGGGGACACCCTCGCAACTCTCCTCCCAACCCCCCTCCCCCACCCAAGGCAAAAATGCCAAATGTAGGGAGCAGGGGACACCCCCGCAACCCCTGCTCCCCATGTTCGGCATTTATTATCCAATTTGATCAAATTATATTGATCAAATGGTACTGGCCGAACTCGGTCAGATGCACCATTGGATCAGTAAAATTCAATAAAATTGGGTAATACCAAAATATATTACTATAGCATCGCATATATCCATTTCAAACTCTGTATCTAGCAATTCCCTGGACTTCAATCTCTAACTCTTGATTGGGGTTAAAAATTCCATGTTTACATGTGTCATCACGACAGGGCTATCATCTAGGATCGCACAGCCCGATACCCAGTGAAGCATCACAGTGAATAGCAGAATATAGTATATTGGAGCAGACTAATTGTGCACTCTAGAATGCAGTGTATATGTCTTCTATTCTGAGTGGGCAAACCTCCACACACCTGTCAGCCCATAGAAACCAATCATCCCGTTCAACATCCCAAATCGCTTTGAAAGCACCCAAGCAAATGGTAAGCGATATATTGACCTTGCCACAAGTCTTACCACCTGTTCGCCACGGCTGGCATGTCTACATTTAGATGTGTTTCCTGTAGGCAGATTTTTGCCCTGTGCTGTGTGGATATGCCAAATGTTTGCGTACATTCAGGCAACAATGTAACCCTCTTACATTCAAAGTCATAACTTTGATTAGTTGCGACATTCACTTTTATGACAATTCAGATTACAATAGGTTGCACAACCAGCTCGGAGCTGTGTGATTTGGCCGTGGCAGAATTGTTCGCGGCAGAATTGACCGTGGCCATCTTGAAGGATAAACCATCCAGGTGGATCTAGTACTTTCTAACAAATACGCTGACATCTAGCATAAGTAAATCTAGATTAATCCCTCCTCCCTGTCACCACTTATTCACACTGACCCACCCCGATTGACTTAGCAGGATATGTCATGGAGCATTGGATATGTTTGCTACAAGGCAGTTTAACAGTTTTGAATTGTTTGCTAACCCGGGACTGAGGTTTTGAAAAAAAGTTAGTTCAAGGCATTCAAATTAAACCTCTACAACCTCTCTCCCCACCCCCAATACAGCATCCCCGTCGTAGTAGTGCAGTCATGGTGGTGCTGCAGTTCTTGGTTTTTTCGCATTTGATCTGCACGTTCAATACGAAAGCATTCTGAGAATGCGGCTGAAAATCTTGATCTGTCAGCAATTTTGCTACTTGTTTGAATTTCCTTATCAGCTTGACTGCTCTGCTCAGTTATGTTGGCACTACTTACACTCAAGCTTCAATCTCCAGAGTGCGAATTGTGAAGTCAAAGTCTACAATGTCATGTTGACCTATCTGGACGCCTTTCCATCCATCTGGGCAGAAAGCCATGTATGGCTACTTTTGAACTCAGTCATGATCTTGTTTGGTGTTACAGAGGGCTCTCACTGCTCACTCAGTCCAATGAGAAAGCAAACTGATGTGCGTCTTTGTCCTTAGCAACTTGCATTTTCAGTGTATTTCTTTTAGAAATTTCCCATAGGGCCCAACTTCTACACAATAAACACCTCCAACCGCGTGCAATGCAGCAGATTCCACAAGTCTCAAAAATGTCTTGCTTGAAAAATGCATCAGGGAGTAGGTTAAAATACACTGAGATTTGCACTGTTCTGGAAGTGCTCTTATTGTATAACTGGCTGAGCAGTTTCAGCCCTTCGTCACATTTCTTCTGCAATGTGAGGTTTCTTTCGGTTGGGTCCTACCAAAACCATTGCCAGGTTATGAGTGGTCTGAGACACACTGCATACCAGCACTGGGGAGTACAGCTCCTGCAGCACAAAGGTGCAGTGCCTCGTCTACACCTCCAGCAGAAGTTATGTCTCAGCCAGACCCACCCATCAGAATCTAACCAGAGGGTGCAATAGAACGTATCACAGCATAGGCCTCCGTCACCATGCTAACTCTTCCATCGAGAGACATGGTTTTGTCCCAGCAGATTCCAACTGCTGAACTGCACTCACCATCCATGGCAGAAACAGGAGAGCAGAATGTGTCACCACTGGCACTTCGATGCTTAGCTGGAAAGATTAAATCTTGAGTATTTTAAGAAGTATGTATGGGCCAGGAGTGCACTCTTACCCCAAGCATCCTCTTCACGATCCACTCATCACGTGACTGTAAAACCTATATATAAGATGTTGAGAGTTTAGAGGAAAAGCTCTAGCTTTTCTTGGAGCTTGTGGTAAATAAAGTGTAAAAAAAATAAAAGTAGGGTAAAATGCTGCCTTGACCAGGACCATTAATTGTCAGAATATTCTGCACAACTCCCCAGAGCATCCCAACGGATGAAATAATCCATATGACCCTCTGCTTTAAATCTAAAAACTCATGAATGTTACATCATATTTCTTTTTTTTGGGAGAAAAAAAATGTTAGAGTCCTATCCATAAGGTTGAATGCACTACAAAGATCAATAAATGCCCAATAGTCTGAAACTGGGTTCCTCTATATATTTGTCAACAATTTGAGTGCAGTTTGTGCCACAGGGATTGTATTGTTTTTGTTGCACCACTCCTGTAGATCAACTAATAAACTGTGTCCTGCAAAGACACTTCCTACTGAATTTAGTAACGTCTGGGGCGAAGGTTCGATGGACCCAATCTTTGTCCTTTTAGTTTGGGCTATAAGGTGTCGCTTGCGAAACATCTAAACTGAAACTATTGCATTAGTGTACAGAGAGGAAGGAATGGCAAATGAGGAAGGACACAGCCTGTAGGACTTGTTTGGTTATGTGCCCACCCATTGACTGCCCATGGCCATGCTAACCCGCATGGCCATGCCCACCCAGTTGGTGCCCCTCCCCACCCAAAACACCTCCTCATGGGAACTCTTTGAGCGTGCTTTAAACAAGCCTTACCATCAAACTTTGCACTTGAAGGGCCTGCCATAGTTTTTTTGAAAGCAGTCTTCTGAGAGTTAATTACTTAATTGGAGTTGTAAACCCGCTACTGGTGTAATAACAATGTCTTACCAGGTCTGCCTTCAGCCACTCGATTTATAGCACACTGTGTCCTTCACTGAAGTACTATTAAAAACGAGCCTTAGCAAAGGCAACAGTTTTGGCTTGTGCATAACTATTGGGCATTTGCCAGGCACTGCTATTAAATGCCCAGATGCTCGCACCATTTTGACCGTGCCACCATTAATGGCCAATTCATACCACTAGGGCTGTGCCTGGCAAGGGCCTTTCTGATACCTACACAAAAGCCCACACTGTTGGCATTGCCAATGCTTGTTTCTGAATTGGAATCATGATTTAACTTTTTAAATACTAGGGATTTGTTTCTGAATTAAACATGCTTTTTAGAATGGCTGAAGAATAGAAGACCACTGGCAGGTTTAGTGAAAGGACAACATTTGATATGCCATCTGGGCCTTGAACCCAGGAAGGGTTTTATTGCCCCGGTTAATATTCCAGTTGGCTTAGTCTTTCAATGTAATTGTTCTCAAAAGAACGTCCTTATACACTCTTGTGTGCATTAGTTGTGAAAGCGACTTTTTAGAATCTAACATAGAAATAAGAATCAATACATCAACGTTCAATTCAAAATCACATCAAAATTGCTAACTTCTTAAAATTCCCAAATTATTTTAACATCTGACAACGTCTAACTGAAAATAATGTTCATGCCATTGGGTAATGCCCGGATATTGGGTCAATACATGAGGTAGTGTTCACACCTGAGAGAGATCTTTGCATAACCTGCGGGTCATTTTATTCATTTGCAAGTTGGCAATAGTTGTACTGAGTGTAGGCAGCAAATTAATCCTGATCAACATAAAAAGTCTAATATTTATGTGAAGGAAATTTCAATAAGTAGCTTTGGGGTTTCAGATTGCCAATAGCTAGTGGTGTAGGTGCTGTAATTAACAAGAGAATGTTTCCCTCCAACATACTCATAAGTCTCCAATCCCAGAGACGAGCATTACTTTTAAAAGAATGCAATAATATTACAAGTTCTTGAGACATATCCAAGGACAAGTCAATTTATTTTTTTAAACTCTTCAAATTCATAAATTCAGACAATGCAATGTTCTGACGTGCAGGAGAAGTTTCCGCCAATGCAGCATTTTTCAAACTCATATTGTATAAAAAGCCCTTACTAGTGGCTAAGAATGTCTAAGGACGTAATACCCAGTTCTATGTGCACACTATGTTGGAATATAGAGGAATACCAAACGATCATCTGCACAATTTCCCTTCTAGGATTTTCAGCCAATTTCCTGAAAACAGCCAGAGTTTCTAACCCATATAAAATATTTGGTACAACACTGGAAGATTATAAGGAGACCCTTTAGGCTGTATACTCCAGTTCTGGAGACAACTCCTAATAGTGCGCATGAAAGCGAGAGCTTTCTTTTAATCTCTAATAAAAGATTAATCGCATCTACTATTACTATATACCCAAGTACTTGAATTTGTTGACACCGTCAATAGTGAAAGGCCCCATTCTCCAAGTGTAGGTAATGCCCCTTTGTTTTCCAACATATATAATCTTAGTTTTACTTGGGTTAATTGTGAAATTAGCATAGCAATAACTTTTGATTGGTTTGAGTGAACACCTGAGGCCGACAATTGTGTGATCTAAAATTACGGGTGATCAAGAGTGGGCACCGCTTGGTTTTATCAAGTTCGTTGATTGTAGAATTGTGAGGATCGGAACACACCTTGAGGCCTAGGCACAAGGTTACAGTAACTCTGAGAAGAAATAATTAGAAATGAGTCCGATTCTAGGTGGGATCTCGTTCAGCTCTCCTAATGAGTTGCCATTGATACTGTTGTATCAAATTCCTTGATGTAATGATTAGTTGAAATCATTGACAGGGAGTATCAATTTGTGTAGCCATCTTTTCAAATTTTAATTAAGAGGTTTGAAGTCGCCCAACTGTTCAGTGCCGTAATGATTGTATGCCAATGCATTTCAGACTGTGTCCGTCATCATGGCTAAAAGGCACCGACTGTTTGGCCATATGTAGTGGAAGTGACTTTTAATCGCAGAACGGTGTGAACCGAAAAAGTCACAGAACCGCGTCACACATCCATTCAGGAGTCTTACACAAGATATACTAATGGCACGCACTATAGGAGCCACACGTTAAGATTTCGGTTCACACCGTTCTGCGGATGAAAGTCCATAGGGCAACTCCATAGGAGAGCTGAACGAGAGCACACCTAGAATCAGATTAATTTCTGATTCTTTCTTCTCAGTGATCTAAAATTACAACATCGTCTGTATATGCAAACAATATGATTTGTTCTGTGCCCAATTTAGGCGGAAAATTACAAGCTTCATCCAAGGCTTCTGGTAACGCCGCTAAATAGAGATTAAAAGGCAGGTGGGACAATACACATCCCTGCTTTAATCCGCAAATACTTTAGATGTAAATGTACCAGAACTATCAAGTCTAACTCGTGCCAATGTATTACTATACATCCCTTTAATGACAGCTGGAAGTCCTGGTAAAATTCT
The DNA here is from genome assembly GCF_040938575.1 of Ambystoma mexicanum. NCBI lineage: Eukaryota > Metazoa > Chordata > Amphibia > Caudata > Ambystomatidae > Ambystoma > Ambystoma mexicanum. The sequence continues at coordinate 803,117,569 of NC_090931.1, read as the reverse complement.
CCACTTAACCAATTTAAACCATAATAAAAACAGATCTATCCGCAAAAGCTGCTACAAAATGCATAAAGCCCATATAAAGTGATGCACTAGGCTGACAGAGCACAGATCTCTTTAGAGTATTAAATAAGAGATTATGGGTTGTGGCCGATCCCTTGCGAAAACCAGTTTGAAATCTGCTCAACAAACCCCTAGTCCTGGCCCTTCCAGTTAGTCCTCTAGGCAGTCTGGACGCAAAGATCTTTCTGATATAATCAGTCATAGCCAAGAGTCTATAATTCGCAGGTAAAGTAGGATCAGAAGAGATTCCTTCCAAGATTCTGGAAAAGTGCACAAGGTGTAACGCTCACCTGGTATCCACGGGGACGTCACTCAGCCTGTTCTGACCTCTTACGACCTCGTACCCTTCCCTGGAGTCTACTCGACTGGAGACTGGGCCTTGTTTTCTTGGAAAGTGTGCTCTCCGTCCTGCTTTCAGCGCATGAGCGCGTTGATTGATGCGGGCTCATTGCTGCCTAGTTACTTCACTGGCAAGACTCCGACAGGTAAGTATAATGAGTCTTTTGAACATTTCTCTAACTTCGTTCCTTTCCTTCCTTAGATGATGGCCGGCGTCCGGGGATGGCGACGTGCTGCTGAGATGAGTAGCGCTGAAGGTGAGTGAGAGCGCGATGCAACCCTTTCGTATTTGTATTGAACTGAGTTCTTTTTCTGTGTCTTTTAGGTGCCGTGACTTTTTCAGCGTGGATGCCGTTTATGAAGAAGAAATGCGGTGAGTAAGCGCTGTATGCACCGCCTCTAGATGTTTCCACGCTAACCTGGAGTGTCTTTTCCCTCTTGCAGATGGATGAGAAGTTCCGGAGAGACAGTTCCCCCAGAGCGGCTAGGATTCAGGTTAAGCGTTTGAAGCTCGTACAGTCTTTAAAAATAAGCGAAGATTTGCTGAATGCTTACTAATGCCTTTTTTCTGTTCTTTTCCATTTTCCTTAGAAAGCGGCGTGCCGGGATGGGAATGACACCGCCGAAGATGCCCGTAGAACAGAAGAAGCGATGAATGATGGGCAGAAGCGCCGCAAGGTAAGGCTGTTCCTAACGGTGTTCTTGTTCTTGCAGGAGCTGAGCGCAGAAGAAAGATGCAGGCCTACTGGAGACCGATCCGAACACAGTGAGTGTCACGCTGCAGGTGCAGAAAACACAAAGCATGTTTTTCTCAGCCTGGGCGTGGCTTAAATAGTCCCTGGGTATCCCAGGTGTCTCTGGGCTGAACCACACCCAAAAGACTAGACTGCACATGCAGTTCTGGGAACCGAAATATGTGGGGGCATCCATCTTGTCCCCATCAATGCACTACAAGTCCAATCCCCAATGTTATCCTATGGGAGTGAGTGAGTCTGGTGCCACAAGCGCCAAGTCTGACTCCAAGTGGGTATTTGGAGGGATAGATAGGCCCTTGAGGGCCATGTAGGTGATTGTGGCCTGGCTCCAGCCTGACATCTTGGAGGGCTGGGGACATGAGTGGCAGGAATCATGACACAAGGTAAATATTTTTTTAAACAACCTCTTATGGACTTTTGAGCAAAAGTCTGGAGCAGCGTTAAAAACAATATTTGCCAGACTGTCAAGTGCAGGAACTCTAGATTTCTTTTTTAACTTGGCTATTAATACATGTATATGTGTATATGTGTCTGCGTAGGAGGCCCCTCGCTCTCCTTCCCTCCCTGCGCCCCCTTCCTGATCCACCTCCCTCCCGCCTCCCGACCCACCCACCACCCCTCCTATTGGTCATTGAACATCCTGCTCCGAGCCTTCTGACTTGCGTGCCTCCCGCCGGCTCCCCTTCCATCCTGGAGCTCGGTGAGTGTCTAAAGGCATAAGCGCCTGAATCTTAGGCCAATTGTGTTTTAATTTGCGGATCTCGTGTCCGTGTAGCAGGCCCCTCGCTCTCCTTCCCTCCCCGCTTCCTGATCCACCTCCCTCCCACCTCCCAACCCGCCCACCGTGCCCTGATTGGCCCCTCGTACCATCTTACCCAGACCATTACCGACCGTCCCCAAGGCAGCCCTCTGCCCGTGCAGCCCCTGCGGCTAAGGACCCGAGGCAAAGGACGGCTCGTACATTGACGGCTCCAGGTCCTATCTGCAGGTATCTGCAGGAGAAGCAAGAAGCCAACAATAAGTAAGTGTGGCAAAGGCGGGGACTGAAGCAATTACTTCACGCCATACTACCCTACCACTCAACCCTGAAAGCTAAACTGTTATACACTTTTCCATCTGCGGTCTATCCTGCATTTAGAAGTGTGCCTTATAGCGTCCCTAGTTGAATTTAGTGTGCCTAATATCTTCTCTGTGCAAAGTTGAATTTAGAAGTGTGCCAAATATCCTCTCTGCACATTGTTGAATTTAGAAGTGTGCCTTATAGCGTCCCTAGTTGAATGTACAAGTCTGACAAATATCATCTCTGTGCAAAGTTGAATTTAGAGGTGTGTCTATAGTGTGCCTTGCCTGCATTTAGAAGTGTCCCTAATAGCGTTCCCTAATTGAATTAGAAGTGTGCCTAATATCCTCTCTGGACAGAGTTGAAGCTAGAAGTGTGCCTTATAGCGTTCCCTAGTTGAATTTAGTGTGCCTAATATCTTCTCTGTGCAAAGTTGAATTTAGAAGTGTGCCAAATATCTCTGTGCAAAATTGAATTTAGAAGTGTGCCTAATATCCTCTCTGTGCAAAGTTGAATTAAGAAGTGTACCTAACATCTTCTCTGTGCAGAACTGCCCTAATACGGTTAATCACAGAAAGAATTGAACAATTAACATCTAGTGTTCTCCCTAGCTACAGTGGGACGGTGTGAACAAAATCTTCCAACCCATCTATATCACAGTTACTAACCATGAGCGCACCCAATCCATCAAGGTCTGCCAGAAACTACCGAAATGCACCGCCCCCACCCTCCTGCCAGCACTGCCTCCCGGCCCACCTCCCCAAATCATCCCACCCTCCACCACATCCCCTACCCATCCCCTATCCAAACACCAAGCCAGAGGAGCATGATGGTGAGCCAACCACCCTAAAACAACTGCTCTTCCGAACCCCTCCACCGATCAGCCTACTATGATCATAACCGCTCCCCTCACTAGCCTCTCAGGCACTCCCTGCCCAGGAATCATGCACACCCCACTTTCTCTCATCAACCCCCACCATCATCCCCCACTGACAACACCCGTTCCCCTCCCTAAAACTGCACAGCTAGCCCTAGCAAGAACAGGAGCCTCATCCCCCTCCCCCTCTAACCCCTCTACCCTTTCCCACACACCAATCGCAACAAAGACACTAAAGAGGAAACAAACCTGGTCCCCCTCAATCTCTCAGCATTTATCGCCTCCCCCGTCTCGACCCACTACCTCATACCCACAATCACCACCCTCGCCCCCACCTCAACCAGCCTGAAACTCTTCTCCCTCGATTTCTCACCAACCACAACTGAAACTCCTAACCCACCACACCCCACCCCACCTTCACATCCCCCGTGCCAAATCCAACACCCTTTCACACGCGTCCATCCACTCCCACCCGAAACCCACCAACGTCTCTGCTCGCCCACTTTTCCCATCGACCAGCAACCACCCCAACCCTCTCGCTCTCCAGTCTCCACCCTTCACCCTTCACCCCCCGACCCTCCATCTCTCCAACTCCGACACCAACCTCGTCTACCAAAGTGAATTGCATCCTATTTAATGCCCGATCCGTAGCAAAAAACAGACACAGCATCTTTGACCTCCTCGCCTCTGACAAACCAGACCTGGTCTTCATCACCCAAACCTGGTTCTCCGACGACTTTGCCCCCATCGCCAATGAAGCCTTACACCCCCCCCCCCGACTACTCCTTCATCCCACTGAACCGTCCCTCTAGAGGAGGAGGGATAGCATTCGCCTTCAAGTCTCACTTCCACACCTCAATCATCGACAACCAACCTTCCATTCCTTCCTGCGAATCACTCCTCGTTAAACTATACCTTTCCCCTTCGTTCTCACACAGCTTCCTAATAATCTACAGATCCCCTGGCTACGACAGACAATTCTCAAACAACCTCTGCGACTCTATTACCACCCTTCAACTAAACCACCCCAACCTCATCCTTCTAGGAGAATTCAACATATGGCTTGACATTCCCACCAAACCTATGGCACACTCTCTGGTTGACGGCCTAGACGCGATTAACCTCCGCCCCCACATAAACGGCCCGACCCACTATAAAGGACACACTCTTGAGGCCATTTTCAGCTCCCACAACCGGATACATCTAAACCACCCAACCCCTATCATCTGGTCCGATCGCTTCATTGTTTCCTTCACCATTCGCTCACCCGGCCTGCTTCGCGCTCCCGAACCTGAACCTCTGAATGTACGCAAATGCTGGAAGAAACTAATAATCATTCCTGACCTAGCCGACGCCCTCATCCAGTCTCCCCCGCCTACCTGCCCACTCAATAATCAACTAACCCCGACGCCTTTGACTAATGGCTCAACACCTCACTAATGCAGCTCACACCCTCTTGCAAACCATCAGCCCGCCGTGGCCTTTTCCCTAGATGGTTCACACCTGAATTGAAGACCAGTAAACAACTATATAAATACCTAGAGCGCAAATGGCAGAAAGACAAAACTCCCCTGAGCCGATCAACCTTGGCCCGGCACCTTCATCAGTACAAGGCCGAAATCCGGAAAGCAAAAAAAGCCCATTACAACTCCGGAATCCTAAACTGTAAAAACCCCAGCAAAGAACTACACAAAATCATCACCGAATTCACCAAACCATCCTGCACCACCACCGTACCAACCCCCTCTCAATCGCTGTGCGACTCACACTCTCTCCATTTTTACACCACAGCTCTTGAAAGAACAAACGCTCTAACCAACAAACTAGCTCTCCTACACCCACCAGGCAACCCACCCCCATACCGACCAACCCACCGTCTGCGACCACTACCCAACCAACGTTCGACTCCTTTAGTCCAATATCACCCAACCAATTTCTCAAACTTCTCTCTGCCCGCAAACCATCCGGCTCTCGGCTAGACCCCTGCCCGGCCACAACCCTCAAAGAAATGTTCGCTTCTTTTTCCTGATGCATTCAAAACAGTTCATGTCAAACCTCTAATAAAAAAACCTCCCTTGACCCTCTGGAACCCAAAAACTACCGCCCCATCTCAAACACCAGGTTCCTTGCCAAACTCATCGACCAGACCGCCTACTCCCAACTGAATGCCTTTGTCGAAGCCAACAATCTCCTACACCCCGCGCAATCAGGTTTCAGAGCCCGACACGGAACTGAAACCACCCTAACCTCAATCTGGGATGACCTTAAAAACACGGCAGACTCTGCGGGATGCGCCACATTAATCCTTCTTGACCTACCCGCCGCCTTCGACACAATCAAACACGCAATCCTCCATGACAGCCTCCACTCCCTAGGAATTTGTGGAACCGCTCTCAAATGAATAGCATCTTTCCTCAAAAATAGGAACCAAATAACCCTACTCTCCAACTATTCCTCCCAAGCCCGACCAGTCGACACGGGAGTCCCACAAGGAGCATGCCCATGAGCCCTCCTGTTCAATCTCTACATGGCGACCCTCCCACAAATAATTCGTTCACACAACATCATGTGTTACAACTACGCTGATGACACTCAACTAATTCTAAAACTCCTGAACTCAAAACCCAACCGCCGACCTGACCTCGCCTCCTGCCTCCTCGACATAGAGCTCTGGATGGCCACAAACCACCTCTTGCTAAACCCCTCCAAAACCAAAATCATGGTATGTGGCAACACCGAACTTCTTCCACACCCCCCTGCCCTGGCCATCTGCCATGGGCAACTCACCGACCCCCTCTAATTCAGTAAAAAAACCTTGGATGCACCCCAGACTCTGACCTAACACACTCACGCCAAGTCAACAACGTCTCAAAGTCCTGCCACTACCACCTTAAAACTCTTAGGTGCGTTTTTCCATACCTCTCCTTTCCCAACAGACTCTCTGCAGTCCAATCAATTGTTATATCAAGACTGGACTACGCCAACCCACTCTACCTCAGAGTCCAAGCTTACCAAATGACTAAACTACAAAGAGCACAAAACGCTGCAGCGAAACTGCTACTAGTGCTCGGCCCAAGAGACAAAACCTCTCCCCAGCCCTCAAAACTCTGCATTGGCTTCCCGTTGCCCGAAAGGTGACCTTCAAAACATTACGCATTTCTCACCTAGCACTGCATAAATCCGGACCTCGATATCTGAAAGACAAATTAAAACTCTATCACCCTCCACATACTCTAAGATCAAGCTCAGCCGGTCTCCTAGTCATACCTAAAACAAACTCAGTCAGGTTAGGTGGATCATCTTTCTCAACCATGGCCCCCCCCACGCCGCTGAATGCTCTCCCACATCCGACAAACGGAAGACCTCATGTCCTTCCGCAAACTACTGAAAACTTTGGCTCTTCCCCTAAAACCGACCCCAAACTCAAACTAACTTAATCTGGATAACAGCATCTCAATGACTCTACCAAATACTAGATCTTAAATAGCAACGCAGCATCTTGATCCAAACGAGAAATCGAAAACTAGTTATCTATTGGTTAGCTAAAATGAACAAATAGAAGGAGTAAAAGAAAAAAAAAAGAATCAAATCTACGAAGTAGATAAAATGAATATGTTGTATGAGAACAGCAAAGTGGTTGAAATTAAGGAAATTGTCAAAATAAATGTAATGAACAAGAGGAACAATGTGGACTTAGGGATAAAATGAATAACAATTCGACTAAACAAAAATATTAGATCTTAAATAACAATAAAACAAAAAACAAAACATCAAGATCCAAGCGAGAATTCAACAACTAATAACCGCTAGTGTAAACTAAAAGGACAATAAGAATAAAATGAGTAAAAGCAGATCAAACGAGTAAAGTGAAAAAAGAATAAATTGTACGAAAGCAGTAAAGCCGTTGAAATGAATGAAATGGGTGTAATGACTGCAATGAACGAAAGGAACAAAATAGACAAAATTAATAAAGTGAAGAGGAAGGGAAAATGAATACAGGAGACGGATGAAATCACAGATGACATGGAATGTATAAGTGCATAGTACAACATGGAAAATACAGAATAAACGATTCGAGTACATGAGACGGGTGTAGTGCATGGGACAGATGGAGAACACTTAACGGATCAAGTGCGCACGACAAGTGAAATGAGTTGAACCAATAATGCAGGATGAATGAGTGAATCGCGTGGAGCAGACAAGTGCGTAGGGCATAGAAGTGACGAGGGCATAGAGGTGACGAGGGGGTTGAGGTGACGAGGGGGTTGAGGTGACGAGGGGGTTGAGCAGGCGAGGGGGTAGAGCAGGCGAGGGGGTTGAGCAGGCGAGGGGGTAGAGCAGGCGAGGGGGTAGAGCAGGCGAGGGGGTAGAGCAGGCGAGGGGGTAGAGCAGGCGAGGGGGTAGAGCAAGCGAGGGGGTAGAGCAAGCGAGGGGGTAGAGCAGATGAGTGCGAGGAGCCGATGAGTGCGTAGAGCGGACGAGAGCACAAAACAAATGAAGCATGGAGAAGATAAGAGCATGGAACAGACTGGAGTGTGGTGCGGATGTAGGTTGTGTGAGTGGATAATAGAATGGAGCGATAAAGAGTGTAGTGACGATGTAGGGTGTAGAACTGATGTAGGGCCTGATGGGGTTGACCAGATGTAGGGTTTTGAGTGGATGTAGGGTGCAGTGGTACTGAGTCAATGTAAGGTGCTGAGCGGATGTAGATTTATGGTACGGGTGGGGAGCGGGTGTAGAGCACGGAGCGGATATCGAGTGTCGAGCAAACGAGCGATATATGTGCGGGACGGAATGATTTGAATGCATGGAATGTTTGAAAGAGCATGGCAGTGTACGGTTTTTCGAGTGCTTGAAACGGTTGTAATGCATGCAACGGTTGGAGTACATGGAACGGATGTAGTACTTGGTACTATTGGAGTGGGCCGAATCTCAAAAAAACCTAAGGTAAACCACCATATCACATCTCCACGCTTACTCTCTTTACAACACTACTCAACTAGAACACAGCGATACTATGACACCATTCGGTATAGTTGTTTACATACCATCATCTGCCTCATACTCCCCATTACCCTAATTAAGCACTGCTGGTTATACACCCTCCAGCCTAGGCGTTCTCCTCAGGCCTAACGCAGCCAGAATCGGTCTGGATAAAAGCTGCCAGAACGAACACATACTCTTGATCTCTCAACCACTACATCTATCGCTAGAAAGCAGCTATCACACGAATGCCACACCAGCTGCACACATATCCGGTGCTCACACGCACCGTTTGACTCTCTCTATTCTCTCTATTCTCTCTAATGACTTGAACTTTGGTTCCCGAGGGTGTTCACCCTACCAGTGCCTTGAGACTATACCAATAGTACATAAGGCGCTATATAAATGCAAAATAACATAACATGTATGCATGCATCTATAGGCAGTTCCAATGGTCCAAAAGCAGGAATTCAAAAACTCTCTAAATTAATGCTATGTTTAAAGTAACTCTCACATAAGATTCCCAGTCATATTTGCTCATGGGATTGATTTGTGAATTTGTAATAGTTCCCTTAAATTTATTAAACAAAGGCCCAATATTTTGCATATAGTTTGTACCCAGAACCTTCATTATTTCCTGCCAGTGGGTGTTCGTGCAGTTGTTAGGCTATTTACGCCAGCTTTTGTACACATCTAATCTTGTTAATTATTTTTTCTCTACTCATGAGAATAAGAAGTGTTTTGTCTTAGGTGCATTAGCTTGCGTCTATACGAGCGTCTTTGCTCAACAATCTTGAAATCATAGGTGCTCATTTTTTTAAAGATATTATCTTAAATAACTAATCTCGTCCCTATACAACCACATTCTCCATTGAGAGGTTTCATCCATATTACCATATTATAAGGAGAATTAACTGGTACAGACAAATCTTTGATATCACCAAAATTATTAATATGTCTTGTGTTGGCATTCAAATTGGAATTAGACCAAGAAATATGATTGCCTTTAGCATTTACCTCAGTTGATCCCATTTGTTTACATTTGTTGTTCTTATTACCCACAAGTAGTATTAATTCCATGTGGGTGGGACAAAGACTGATATGCAAATGCATATTTCCCATCTGTGAAAGGTACAGTGAGCTAAAATGTGGCTGCGGACTCTAGAGTGGGTATCATCCCATGGAACAGGCCATTTTTGCCGTGTTCGTTCTCATAGAGGGGCGCCCATGACTAAGCATTTTTAATTCCAAAAGACAATGGTCCCTAGTAGACACATGTTCAACTGATGTGTTATATGGACAGTGCTTGAAACTAATACAAAATACTCACAAGTGGCTTGCTTATGGCTCATATGCCATGTGTACCTGCCAGGAATATCACAGAGTATGACCATTTAGCATAATGATACCCATTTCCATCATAAAAGCAAGCCATTTCCTGCCTTCAGAGTTGACTTTAGATTGTGCCAATTTAGTGGGAGGTATTGAAATATCAGTGAAAGCTTAAGATATACCTCATTGAAAGCACAACAGTGGGGATCAAGGTTGCCTCCAATAATTACAATTCCATCCCCTTTAGTGATACTCCTTTCAAAAGGCAAACCCTTTAAGACATAATGCTACTGGCTTTATTACCACCCGGCAGGTCGTAGATATTGAACACTAAAACATTCATAGAATTTGTCAAAAATAATTGTATCTCACCAATTAAAACGTTAGGATTATTGGGGAAGATCTCCTCTCTTTTGACCATATTTCTATTACTGGTACCCACTAAAAGGCCACCATTGGGACTTCCCAACAGGCCCTTAAAAACAGTAGAACGTATTCATCAACACAGCTATACCGTCTATGCCTATAGGAGTTGTCAACTAGCTTTCCTGCATTAAAAAGATGACACTATCACTCACTAAAAATAAAAAAATGGAGCAATCAGCGAGATTCCTATTACCCATTGTATTCCATGATTCTATTTTGATCAGATCAGGGATGCTTCATAATTTATGGTTATAAAGTGGAAATGAAGCTGCATCATTTAATATAAGAATCTTCTTTAAAGTACATGTGAATTATTTAGTTGACCTTTTCCTTTCCAGGACTAATTCCTCAAACCATAAGGATTTATTACTTTTCATTGTTGTACTTTTGTTTTCAATGCCCTTACTTTGGGCAACTATAATAGACTTTTTAACTGAACAGGTCAACTCTTTAAAGAAATCAACCACATTAATAGTTTCAATATACAGAAGTTTAAAAATATTTATCCAGGCATATCTCCACGATAACAGTGTTCATTTTAATTTTTTGACTGCCTATTATGTGTACAGATGCAGGATCAAAGAGGGTAGTTTTATGTAAATTGCCTCTGAAGTTTAAAAATATATTTTGGTGCATCCCCAAAACGCATGAGACTACCTAGCCAATACTCTACAATTGAATGTCGATTAAGACATGAGAATGTTACCCTTGTCCCCACTTTTTCTTCCATGAAAATATCTGACATTCTTTGTAACCTTTGCACAGCAATCTCCTGTGAGTGGAATTCTGCCAACGTTCCAATGTTATGTTACTTCTTTCTCTTAGAATTTCTCACCTCTTCCACTAGCCTGGCCCATGTCCTTTCGTTGTTCATGCATTCCAGAAAGGATATTTTTTTGCACTAAATGAACCACAGTTCAGAAACGAAACAAACTGATTTTTTTCTTTACCGAGGATTCCCAGCCTGACGACGGGGAATATTCATGATATTTTTCAGAATGTGTGGTATGCATCTTCCCTCCATCTGAAGCATTAAGTGCATCATTGCAATTGTATAATTCTCATTCTTTTTGCCTATTCCGGAGTTCACCACAACAGACAAGCTAAGCAAAGCATGTTGATTAGTTGTCCTAGAATGTGTTTTGCTAAGCTGCTTTTCTATACGAGGCCTCTTAATTTTCTGGTCTAACTACAACAGGGGAACTCTGCTTAGCACATCCTCACCATTTGTTGCAGCAGGCTCTATTGCCACAGTAAGTAGCCCTGTCCTCTAAACTGCTCTGCACCAGAGCATAGCTTTTCTGTAAATTATTTTGTTCACTGATCCTTTAACTATGAAACAGTAGCTGCAAAGTCTGCAAGATGCTGAGCAGCTGGCCACGACGCCTCAAACCCCAGTTTAAGCAAGTGATGGTCTGCGGGTAAGGCCCATGTACACTGATCTTTTCCACTGCACACTCATGGCATGGATCGTCTACCACTGCATCAAAGGAATGGATGATACAGTGACCTTATCTGTTGTCACAGCAGGGCATAGCATGTTGGCATACCCTACCGTCATGACTACCAGCATTGCTGACACTAAGGGCACTGCAAACATGGAATGGCCTGTTGCCATGCGCCAGGTGGAGTGTGGCACTGTCCACAGGTGGCGAACTGCAGGGCACCCACCTGATTGTAATGTAGTCATTTTATTTTAATCTAAAAGGTGTGTTTACATATTGCTAACCCTCTTGAACTAAACACACACACTACCATTGCATTTGTCAGTTGTTATACATACATTTGTATCTCACCTGAGGTCAGGTTATAGAAAATGTGTACCTGCACAGAAAATTGAGCAAATGCACTCAACAGCAGTTTTGCTTCTTTGGGAATACAAAAAGGATCAAACCTGTTTTGCTCCAATCCAGAGGATCTAAAAATGTCTAACTACCAAAATCTGACTTTTGTTGTACTATGTTTCTTGTTATGTAAAAAATGACCGTCGGCTTAATTGCTTCCGTAGTGAAAACATTTTTAGATAAGATTTGAGGCAAAACCGGTTTACTCCATTCACTATTAAACAAGCATCAACACTAGGGCTAAAGTAACTTTCTCCATTTCTTTTTTACATAATGGCAAGCTTTATCTGCACCTGTGTAATTTCTAGTGGATGCAAGCACAGTGGTCAAATACGGCTATTGTGTTCCCAAATAGGGACATTTTAAAAATAATACCCTACCTTCCTTGGAGCCAGAACAGTGCCTATCTGCCTTCAACATAGGGCACATTTAATACTTTCATAACGGGATTGTGAAACAGCGTGTCCCTTCCCTCATGAATTGCATAATGACAAACTCATCAACTCAGATTGATAAGCTTTGTCTCAAATGTTTGGTTTGGGAAACTCTGCAGATACACACATTCCTTTTTATATTTAAAATAATAATACAAATACTGGATAGATTTTCAGCGAATCACACATTTTTTGTGTAAATAGTCATTTGCTGTCACGAAGAGAAAACATCTTATGGGAGTTTGCATAGGTAAAGCAACTTTTGAGGGCCCCTCCCTTCATCACACATTTTCTTTTTTTAAATTAGACCTTACTTTCAATTATTTTGGACATTTTTGTGCAGTCATCTAATGACACTTATTTACTGATTGCTAATAAAGCACTTTCAATGGAGAGACCAACTTATACCCAACTACTAAGGAGTTGTCTCAGCTTCTGTAATGTGTATATATACACACACAGAGAAACTTTAAAAAACAGACCACTGATGTATTAAATCATTGTACATTTCAACTACGATAGGGAGTACTTTATCTATTCGAGCAGTGGCACTCCACATAATTCCAACCACAGATAAAAGGCTGCAAGTTAGTGTTCTGGATTCAAGCCTTTTCACTCTGAATCATAGTGTGCCAGCAACTGATCCTAGTAGATCTGGTAGGTATTCTAGGAACAATGGTCAGGCACCAGGTGAATGCAGGAATGGAATACACTTCCCAAATCTGTCCTCTTGAAACTTTAATCAAACCCATTAGGGAATCAAGGGTCTGTAAAATAAAATCAGTAGTTTCAACACTTTGCTAACTTCATTTCCTCCAAGATTCTTAACCTTTGGCATAAAATCAACTGCTCCTCGGACTTCCCCTCTTCTCCTCCCTCTGAGCCCCCTCATCCTGCATGTCCTGCTTCTCACCTATCTCCCCTTCTGAAGTCTCCACCTTCCTCTCCAAAGCCCACCCCACGTCCGCCCCAACTGACCCTCTCCCATCCCTTCTCAACCCTAAGATCTACCCTCTTCTTATCCCCTACCTTACTTCCTTCTTCAACATCTGTCTTTCCTCAGCTACCTTTCCCTCTGCTTTCAAACATGCCACGATCATCCCTATTCTGAAAAAACAATCTGCCGATCCCCTCCTCACCTCTAACTACCGACCTATCTCTCTTCTCCCATTCCTCTCCAAGCTTCTCGAGTGCCTCGCCTACTCCCAGCTCTCATGCTTTGTCACCAATCTCTCTCTCCTACCCCCGTTCCAATCTGGATTCCGCCCCTAAACACTCTCCTGAAACTGCTCTCACCTATATCCTTAACTCCCTCCTCTCTGCTAGGCACTCTAAGCAATCCTCTATTCTTATTCTCCTCGACCTCTCTGCTGCCTTCGACACGGTCGATCATCCCCTTCTCCACACTCTTTCCTCTTTTGGGTTCAAAGGCTCTGTTCTCAACTGGCTATCTTCTTACCTCTCTTCCCACTCTTTTACTGTTTCTTGGGGTGGCCGATCCTCCCCATCCCAACCTCTTGAATACGGCGTACCTCAAGGTTCGGTGCTTGGACCTTTCCTCTTTTCCCTTTACACCTCCCTCCTAGCCCCTGTTATCTCCTCATTTGGCATTTCCCACCACTTCTATGCTGACGACACTCAACTCTTCCTCTCTTTCTCCTCTTTCTCAACTGACGTCCACCTAAAACTTTCTTCCTGCCTTACTGCTATAAAGAACTGGATGTCTTCCCGCTTTCTCTCCCTTAACACTGATAAGACTGAAGTCTTATTCTTTCCCTCAAACTCTCTACCCTCTCCCTCTCCTCCGCCTTTCATTCACTTTCCTCCCTCCAATCTCCCTATCTCTCTCCATGCTCGTAACTTAGGCATTCACTTTCACTCCTCTCTCTCTTTCTCCCACCATATCTCGCTCACTTCTCGCACCTGTCGCTACCACCTATTCAACATTTGCAAAGTCCGTCCCTCTCTCACCTTCCATGCTACCAAACTTTTAATCTCCTCCCTTATTTTCTCCCGCTTCTTCTACTGCACTTCCTTATTCTTCGGACTACCTACTTCTCATCTCGCCCCCTCAAATCCATCTACCACTCTGCTGTTCGTACTCTCTGTCTCCTTACCACCCGAGACTCCATCACTACTTCCCTCTCCTCTCTTGGCTGGCTTCCATTTCACTTTCAACTCAAATTTCACTTCCTTTGCCTTGTCTTCAAATCACTCCATGGTCTTGCTCCCCCTTACCTCTACTCCCTCATCTCTCTCTACTCCCCCTCCCGTTCCCTTCGGTCTGCTGACCATTTCCTTCTCACTGTACCTCCGTCCCCTTGTGCCCCCTCCCGTTTCCGCTCCTTCCAACTCCTAGCCCCCCTGCACTGGAACTCCCTACCTCTTGCAATCTGCTCTTCCCCCATCTTCTCATTCCACACCTCCCTTAAATCTCTCCTTCTCCACTCCCCTCCTAGAAATTCCTTCCCCTTCCTGCCTCCCCTCCCTGCCTCCCTCTCTTTCCCCTTTACCATTTCCCTCCCCTCCCCCACCTCCCCACTCGCTCCCTTCCCCTTCCCTCCTCCTACCCCTTACCTGTCCCCACCCCACCTAGTCCTACTCCACTATTCTCCCCATCTCCCTTCAGTTAATTGCTCTTCTTGCTGTTTTATTGACTGATTCATATTGTAACTTCGCTTCTACTGTTATATTGTTTACGTTTATGTTTTATGTATTAAGTTGTTAACTTGTACAGCGCTTTGGTGTAAAACGCTTTATAAATCAATAAATACAAATACAAATGCAACACTAAATTCTGAAAGTGCACTGTTTTACGATGCTTAGCCTATGATGGAGGGTTGCGGCTATTTTAGCACCAACCCCGACAGCATGCAGGGCCCCCAGTGGCATTTTTAACAAACAAGATATTCAACAAAAGACAACCAAATCAATGCACTGACATGAAGTTACATAAGGAGCGGAAAGGATAGCGTGTGACCACAGGCTACCAAATTCATCAAAGGACCCCAAACAACCTGAAATGTGCTCATCCAGCAATGCTGAGAGGCAAAAATGCACTGGCCTTCAGAAGTAAAAATATATAGAGTTTAGGGATACCCATGAGATACCACAGTATATGGGTTCCGAAGGTCCCCTTAAGTATGACACCTTAAGTGAGCAGACTTACCCATTCATGTGATATTTATCATAATGGCTTTATTTAAATATATTAATTTAGAAGGGGGTTGCAAAATGAAAATTAGTAAATACTACGAAATTGAGAAATTAAGGGATTTCTGCCCCAAAACAATTGATCTAGATTATTACTTACAATAGAGGCTATCAAAGAAATTAAAGTTACTCACCGTAGTGACTAGAGTACTCTTAAGTCCCTAGTTCCCTTTTCTCCATCCTTGTGGGTGTCCCCCAACATGGGGACTGTACAAGAATCTTTGGCATCGAAAAATTGAGTCTCTCCTTTAAAATTAGTATAGCGTGCAGGGGCGTTGGAATGCCCCACCGAGGCCCCGCCCTCTGGCACCTCACCTCAGTCCCCTTTGAAGACATCGGACACTTAGATATATAGCTATCCTCATTACAGTTTATAGGTCAAAGGATTGACTGCAAAGGGTCGGATGACAAAAGGTTCGAGTCAATAGTCTCGAAAACAAAAGGTTCGAAAAAAAAATATATTTTTTAATATATATTTTTGGTGGGGGGGCCCCGCAAACCCCTGTTTTTGTGGTCAAAAACACTTAACCTACCTACACAGAAAACCAAAAATAAATATATAAATTAAACAATTCAAACCTTTTGTTTTCGAGCCTAATGACTCTCCCCTTTTGCATTCGAGCCTTTTGTAATCAATCCTTTGACTGGACACCCTCATTACATACTAGCTCTGGCATACTAGCGGGGGAAGGTGGGTGGGACGTATGGAGGAAAGGTGGCTACGAGTACTCTAGTCACTACAGTGAGTTACTTTGATTACTCATACGTCCCGTCCCCATTCCTCCATCCTTGTGGGTCATTCCACCGAACAAAGCCGTAGGGTGGAGCCATGACAACCTGCCTCATATCTAGGACGAAGCAAAAAGGTTCTTGCCCGCAGCATTGCGCATGGAGCTGGAATCCAGGGAATAGTGCTTACAGAAGGCCGACGGAGTGGCCCATGTAGCCACCTTGCTGATGACATCCCAAGAAACAGGTCTCTGGAATGCGACGGGCGTGGCCTTAGCTCTGACAGCTTGAGCGTGAATTCCCTCCGGAACTGGTTTGCCCATGGCTGTGTAAGTCTCCAAGGGGCGATGGAAGCCTTGGAAACCTGAGAGCCGGGGGGAAGAACCCCCAAAAGTCGCAAACAATGCTGCAGACTTTCTGAAGGATTTCATCCGAGAGAGGTAAAACTTGAGGACCCTCTTGAAGTTCAAGGAGTGTAGGACCCTTCGGCCTCTGAAAACACCCCGGCAGGCAGATCTCTTGATACAGATGAAATGGAGAGACCACTTTGTGCAAGAAGTTTGGGTGAGTGCACAGGATTACCTTGACGTCGTGAAACGTGGTGAAGTGTTCGCATGAAGACAACGCCGGCAGTTCACTGACCCTGCGTGCACAGGTGAGAGCTACCAGTAGAACTGTCTTTAGTGTTACCAAGCTAATGTCCACAGAGGCCATTGTTCTTGAAAGCTTTGCGCTGTAAGGCTGCAAGAAACACAATGAGGACCCAGACCGGGTGCGGCCTATGCACCGGAGGAAAAAGCCTACAGAACCCCTTACGGTGGGCCTTAACCACTGAGTCGGCCCCCGAAACACATGCTATGGGGAATTCTTGTAAGCCCCAATGGCCGCCAAATAAGTGCAGCAAGTATCCACTTGAACTCCAGAACTGGCCAAGTGTGCTGAAAAAAACTACGTCACCCAGAGGGCAGGTGACAGGATCCAGACCCTTGTCACGAGCCCAATGGTAGAACCAAGTCCATTTGCTCTTACACTGGGACCGAGTAGAGGGCCTTCTGTCCTGTTGAACGATGTCCCAGTTGCCATGTGAAAATTGAGCCTCCAGAGGCCTCAGCTGGTCAGGAACCAGGCTGCCAGCGCCAGCCTGGCCAGGTCCGGATGTTTCACTGCCCCGTCCTGCTACGCCAGGAAGCCCCTGCTGGCGATCAGAAAGTGGACAGGACCCTGAGAGCACAACTGCAGCAGATCCGAAAACCAGGTTATCAAAAGCCAGTGGGGGGCAATCAGGATGACGCTGCAGCCCACTAAAGCCCGGAACTTGCAGAGGAGGATGTGGGGGGGGAGGAAGGCATAACACCTGTGGCCGTGTCAACAGATCTGGAAGGCGTCGCCCAGAGTCCCCTGACCTTTCAAGCCCACGAAGCAAACTGGGGACACTTGGAATTTCCGAGGAGATCCGAACAAGTCCAGGTCCGCGACCTCCCAATGCTGGAACAGGGGCAACAAGGAGTCGGTGTGCAACTCTCACTCGTAGGCGTTGAACTCCAAGCAGCTCAGCTGTTCCGCTTCTGCATTGCTGTCCCCCAGGAGGTGGACTGCAGAAATCCAAACCCCCTCCGTCACGGCCCATTCCCAAATTGATACCGCCTACATGCAGATGAGGAGGGGGGGTGGTAATGGGTGCCAGCCTGCTTGTTCAGGTAAAACATTCTAGTAGACCAGAAGAGACCTGTCCTTGATGAGGGGCAGAAATGCCTTGACGGCCAGGCCCACTGCCCGGAGCTCGAGCAGACTGATATGCAGTAGGGCTTCTGCCCTGGACCATACGTCCTGAATCGCATAGCTCTCCAGAGTAGCCCCCCCAAGCCTGAAAGAGAGGAGTCTGTTGTCGCCACAAGGGTAGGCTCTGGTTGGCTGAAAGGAACTCCCACAGAAACACTGCCGTCCATCAGCCACAAGCAAAATTGTTCAAGAGTAGCGGGGTATTGGGATCCTGTCCGACTGAGGTCCCGTCTCCTGATCCCAATTGGCCGCTAGGTGGAGCCGGAGGCGTGCTGTACAGTGAGCACACAGGAGGCTATCAGGCCCAGAAGGTGCTGGGACCACCATGCCAAGGTGGTAGAGTTCGCCAAAAAGTGCCCTATCGCCTTGAGAAGAGAGAGAATCCTCTCGGGCGTGGGAAACACCCGTTCAATGGCCTTGTTCCAACGCACCCCTAGGAAGACCAGATCCTGGGAGGGGCACAATTGTGACTTCTTCTGGCCAAGGGAGAACCCCAGCTGATGAAGCATATCCGCCAACCTCCGGCAGGAGTCCTTCACCACCTTGGGGGACCCTGCCCTCACCAGCCAGTCATCCATCCAGGTAGGGGTATAGGTGATGCTCTCCAAGTGGAGGAGACCCGCCATTGCATTCAACTTCGTGAAGACACGAGGGGCCGAGATCAGATCAAAAGGCAGCACCTTGTACTGAAACTGGTACGACATAATCGTGAACTGCAGAAACCTCCGAAGGCGGTGGTAGATGGCGACGTGCAGATACGCATACTGGAAGTCTAGGGAACACATTCAGTCCCCTTCACACAGACTCTGTTTTGTGCGCAGCAGTAATCATCTTGAAGCGTTCTAGCGGTAAAGACAGATTGAGAAATGATAGGTCCAGGACAACCCTGAATGCAGCATGGCTGTTCTTGGGTACCGCAAAAGTCCTGGAGTAGAAACTAGAGCCCCTGTCCGATTGAGGAACCTGCTCTACCGCCTGTAAAAGAGCCGGGACCTGATCTGACAAAGAGGAGGAGAAGATGGTATAGGAAGAGGAGGAAGACTGAATCCCGTGGAGACTATGGATGAAAAGATGCTTCCAGCTGTCCTGGAAAAGAGCCAATCGGCCATCTAGTGTGCAGCTCTGTTCCCAGAGCCTTGACGTCACTGTTTCTTGGCGTCGGGAGCAGAGGAGGGGGAGTGAAAAGACCAGCATGAAGTCCTCTGCTGCTTCCTCCTGTTGTTGCTTGGGGACCCGTCAGGCCCCCGCGTACCGTGTCCCTGAAAACCCTTGAAGCCGGCGAAAGCGCTGGGTCTAAATTCCGTCCTGCCCTGAGATTGAATGAAGGACTTTTGCCCTGCCTTTGTCAGGATGTCCAAGGACTTGGCGGTTTGAGTGGTGTTTCTTTGTCAACTCGTAATCGGTTGATGAATGAAAGAGGTCCACGCCCTTAAAGGGCAGATCAAAGATCCGCTCTTGTACGTCAGACAAAAAGTTAGTGGCATGCATTGATGCCGCCCTTCTCATCGCGACGTCCAGGCACAGCCCTCTGCTGGCTTAGTTGATGTGGAAGATTAAAGACTTCATGAGGTCCTGCGCAACGGCATGGGCATCCGCCAGTCTGGCCTTCAAGGAGGCTTGCCTCTCCAAAGGGAGGATGGGCAGAAACTCCCCGAGCTCCCGCCATGGCTTCTGGTTTGCTGCGACTAAAAGGGCGTTGGTGTTCGCTTGCGGCAGATGCAGTCCTCAACTGGCATAACAGCGTTTGCCCAAAGACTCAAGGACCTTGTCCTCCTTGGAAAAACAATTGGAGGTGGCTCCTGTGGAGGAAGACGAAGACAATAAAGACGATGGTTCAGAATATAGTGAGGCGGCAGCCACCACTGAAGAATGGGGCTGTGGGTGGGATTCCAGGAGGATTGGCTACCTGTCCGTCAGCCTGAACCTGCTATCTAGCTTCTTGTTCATCTGGGCGTTGGCCCTGGGTTTCTACCAGACTTTTCTCGCCAGACCGGATCATGGTACACTTGCCCAAAACATCTGCTAGCACTCCCGAATCCTGCGGGGCTTCCTCTGGCAGAGGCCTAAAGCCGGTCATGAGAGGATGCTGATGGTTCATCGTCCAGGGTGTCATTGCCGACGTGCCCCCCCTTTCGACTGACTACAGGAAGTCCGGGCCCTGGGACACAGGTGCTGGCAGGGTTCCCCTAAATCCGGAGCCGAAAACAGGTGCAATGGCTGTTAAGGGGAGGGGTTGTGGTGGTGGAGGGGTCTGAATAGCCGGTAGGGCCTGGTCTGGGGAGGGACCGGCACTAGAACCGGAAGTGCTGAAGGATTGGGAGGAGGACCCATAGCAGGAGGCCGGGGAGGCACCACCTGCGGGATCACCTCCTTTACTATATCCTTCAGGAGCCCTGTCATCGGAGGGGAATGCATGAGGAAGAGGAATCACTTGAAGAAACGGTCCTCGCTAGCCACCGGATCCCTAGGGGCTTGGCCCTCCGAGGCGCTGGGTTGCCGATTCTGGCAAAGTTCTGAGGTGCATGAGGCGTGTAACTGTAAAGGCTGCGATGGGTAGATATACTCCCTGAGGAGACCAGATGCCTGTACCATTAAGACCGCTGCCGTTTCCAGAGGGAATGGGACTGGGATCTTCCTGCAAATCCCATTCAATGGGCGAAAGAACGGGCAGGCCATGAGTTGAATACAAAATGGCCACTGGTCTGGCAGGCTCCATCACGTGGGTATCAGGTAATAATATCGCCACATATATGGTCGCCGTAAATAATATCCGGAAAATGTTGTTGCGATATTATTTGTGTGACCATATATATGGCGAAAGGGGCAAAAAAAAAAATTAAAAAAATAAAAATAAAAAAATAAACATTTGGGGGTTGCGGGGTGTCCCCCGCATGTTCCATGCAATAATGTCGCCACAAAAAACGAAAATATTTCGGCGATATTTTTGTATGCCGATATTTTTGTGGCGACATTACATGGAACCGTCATGTGCCTCTCCGTCATTCTGAAGCCTTGCATCCACACTCTGGGCAGGAGGGTGTGAAGACCCTGAGCCACGATAGGCCTCAGACATGGGAGGATACAGCTTGGGTCTTGACCCAAAGCAGAAGCGTCAACCTCAGAAATCGCCCTGGTAGGCGCTGAACTCTCGGCCGTTAGTCGTAACGCCCTGACTCACGACCTCAGAGCGAGATCCAGTAGGCTAGACACCCTTGACACCTGTGTGTGATTGTGCCAAGGAATGACTCATGGAGGTGGCACCCGACGTCCCTTACCCCTTAGGGTCGAAGAAAAGGATGAACTTGATCATCCTTCCGAGGACAGCCCGGTAGAGCCTCTCGGCTTGAGAGCCGGTAGCTTAGAGGCCTCGGGCCTGCCAGAACCTGAATCCGAGGAACACTTGTCCGTGGGCACCCGGGGAAGGAGTCGCAGTGCTGTGGAGCTGTGCTGAACAGAGGGCATTAACTTGTCTTGAGAGGTCCTGCAGACAAAGTCCTTAAGGTGGGGCGGAGGAGAAGTGTGGAAGATCTCCCTCCACTGCGACAACCGATTCTTCAATGCCCTGTGCTGAGAGCGCTGCAAGCCGCACAGGCATCCCAGCGGTGGTCGGGCCTCAGGCCCTCAAGAAACGGAATGTATTTGTATCTGAATTCGTATTTGTATCTGTAATTATACTACTATGCTGTATTTTAAGAATTTGAAACCTAAAGCTGATTAAATAGTTTGTTTTGATAAATTCATTTTTGTATGATAAATGAAACGTTTTTATTTTTATTTGTAAAAAGCTCGTAATTATATTAATACGCTGTATTTTAAGAATTTGAAACCTAAAGCTGATTAAATAGTTTGTTTTGATAAATTCATTTTTGTATGATAAATGAAACGTTTTTATTTTTATTTGTAAAAAGCTCATTATTTGAGCTAAAAACAATAAAAAACAGTTTACAAGAAAGGTGATAGAGAGCAGCCGGAGAACTACCAACTGCTCTCGCTCCTGGACGTGATCGGGAAGCTGTTTGCATCACTGGTACTGGCAAAAATATAGAAGTGGGTCGATGACGCTGAAATATTGCACAATACACAGACCGGCTTCAGACCGGGATCAAGCACAACCCATAACATTAGGCTATTGGATGGTGTGATCGAGGAGGCAGCCAAAAAGGGTAGTCCTGTGATATATCTTGTATTTGTCGATTTTTCCTCTGCTTTTGATTCAGTGAATCGTGTGATGCTGTGGGAAAAACTGTACAAACTGGGATGCCCAAATTGGCTGCTAGAAATTATCATTTGTCTACACTCTACACAGGTTGCTCGATAAAGATCGGTTCTAGCTTAGTTGCATGTGCACTTTACGTTGATGATCTTGTCATTATGGACCGGACCATTAATGGCGTTAAAGCAAAATTTAGAGCCCTGCTGAATTATGTGTGTCGCTATTAACATGAATAAAACAAAGATTTGTAGCTGGTGGTAAGGTGAAGCGGGTGAACCTAGAGTTTGAAATGGGAAAACTGGAATATGTCTGTAGCTATATTTATCTTGGGCTTTATTTGTATCTGTATTTATATTTGTATCTGTATTGATATCAGTACGCTGTATTGTGAGAATTGGAAATCTAAAACTGATGAAATAGCTTGTTTTGATCTTAAATTCGTTTTTGTATGATAAATGAAATGTTTCTATTTGTATTTGTTAAAAGCTCATTATTTGAACTAAAAGCACAAATAAATAAAATGTCAATGCCATGTGCCCGAGAGCGCTGCAAGCCCCACACGTATCCCAGTGGCGGTCAGGCTCCAGGCACTCAAGACAGAGTGCATGGGGTTCCGAGGCCGGGAACGAGCGGTCGCATGAGGCACATCTCGTGAATCCTCCTGCAGCCGACATGCGCCAGGGGAGGCGAGGCACCGAAGGGAGGTAAAATAAGATTGAAAAACTAAAACGGGGAGCAAGCAGAAAGTTAAGAAAGTCTCTACGCTGGCTGTCAGATCTCACACCGTCTGTGTGGAAAATGTGACTGGTGTGAGGCGCCAGATGGCGGGGCCTCAGTGAGGCATTCCCACGCCGAGTCCGCACCTCAGCACGCTATACTAAATTTAAAGGGGAAGCTCAATTTTTCACTGCCAAAGGTCCCGGTAAAGTCCCCATGTTGGGGATGGGACGTATGAGTTAGTAACTATCATGAACCACATTTGTAGTACTTTAACAGCATTGAAGAATTCACAAAAGTGTTCTTAAGAATCTGTAATTTAACTTGATAGAATGAGCACTAAGAATCAACGTTGTTTTTATGGTTCTTCTTGTAGACACACTTCTTAAGATAGAATCAACTCCATTTCGTGCTATATTTTAGAATGCGAACAAAACGTTATCACTTACACTGTACAGCCTTCTAAAACTCATGACCGTCTTACCTGCACAAGCTCATTTAGGACGACTGCATCAAAGCCAGACAGGTACTGCACATAATATCGCTGCATCACAGGACCATATTTTCGCACATGGGCTCGGAGCTCTTCCATATAAAATATCAGTTCAGCTATGTGCCTTAGTAAGTCAAACAAGAAAAGTTGCACAAATGTTAGACAGGCTGCTGGTTTATGCTCCATTTTCTTTTTACTAAAGTATAAAAGCAGACATTCCTATGGAGGTTTCCAATGATTGTACAAAAAGGACTTTAACAAGTTGATTATAACTAGTGCTTGTGATTGCTGTTTTTTCTATAACGTTGTGCTGTATTCATTTTTGTTCCCATTAGTATAACCCAATAAATGGTAAGCAATACATCAAACTCTGAAGGGATAAGAGTGAGCTTGTCAGCTCAAGATTTTAACAAGACCTCCAGGTTTCCCCACAGATTTAAGCAGGGTGTGCCTAACTCATACCGACTGGTTATTAGGCAAGAAAAACATGACAGTGTTTGGAAAAAAACATCATTCATTAAGATCTTCAAAAGAAACCTATATAACCTATGAGGATTAACAAAAACTGAGAGGCTTGACAAAATGAATAGTTCTTCACAAAATTGCCACCAAAAAAACGATTTAATAAAGTTGATCGCTGCCAAAATACTGTGATTCAGCGAAAGTGAAACTATGGGAAGCTTGGTTAAAATTGATGGCATTTCTTCTTTCTGCTTTGAAGAAAATTGGTGAAAATTGCAGTTTTCCAACTAGCACTGAGGAAACTTTGATTTATTTAATGATATGGTGGCAACTACTTACTTATGTTTTTTTTACTTTCACCTAACAGTAAAATAACCATAAAAAAGAACTCAATCTTGCCTCAAACAAGGGAAAGAAAATGAACCAATAGCATAAAAGCATCATCCTTCATACCAATCATGATCTAGCAGAAAATGTAACACCACCAAGGAGCTGAACTACAGCATTCTTCTTTGTTGCAGCATGTAGGCAAATCAACTGTAAACCACAGTAAAGAAATAACGTTTTGGTCCCAAACTCCATAAACCAATCTATCTACGGCACCACTTCTTATGATCACAGAATGCAAACACTGTCTGAAATGTCTTGCAGAAACTACACACAATATGAAAAGAAAGAACTAATGATTGACATGACTAGAAAGAGAATACTCATCTAAACTAAGTTAAACTCAGCAGGTGGAAAAATGTTCTCAGTTCAGGGTTGTTGGCTTTGG
Organism: Ambystoma mexicanum; assembly: GCF_040938575.1. Classification (NCBI taxonomy): domain Eukaryota; kingdom Metazoa; phylum Chordata; class Amphibia; order Caudata; family Ambystomatidae; genus Ambystoma; species Ambystoma mexicanum. The sequence goes on along the minus strand of NC_090931.1, from coordinate 803,093,081 downwards.
AACAAACTTCCAGTAACCCCTGTGTCTGCTTCTAACCTCATTTCATTCAGAAAAGCCTATTTGTCAATATCTCTCAGACTACCTATATGGCTACATTGCAGTAAGTATCCTTTTCTCTGTTTCACTACAGCTCTCTTGCCTTTCTGTTTGAGCACTTTATAAATGTTCAATAACATAAAAAAATCAGGAGGTTTTTTTATGATAAGAAAATATATATTACATGGCAAGACCCAAGGTTTCACATAATGCAAGTTTAAAGCATATTGATTTCAAAACTAAACCACCTGGTCAAGTGAAGGTAGCAACGGTAAAGGCCCAATCACACAAGTAATTAATTGCCATATCCATTTGTTCCAATCTTCTTACCACCAAAAACGACTGAGCCAGAGCCGGCCTGATAAATATACCACTAAACTCAAGTGGCAAGCAAAGGGTCACAGAGTGGATTTTTTAAAGTAGCCATGAAACTTTAATCTGCTAATACAGTGTTACAAAATATAAGGCTGGATAGAACATACAAGCAATTTGTTTCTTAAACTTCAAGCTACAGATCAACATGTACCATCAAAAAAAAACATGCTGCTGCAGATATGAAACATTAGCTTATCTGACAACCTCTGCAACTAATTGAAAAAACAATTGTTTATTTTGGAGAAAGAGCCTTCAGAGAAAGGAGCACATTATTAGGGCAGTAAATACTGGAAAACAAGAGGACAACTTCATACCACAAACACAAAGGTGTTTCTGCCAAACTGCCTGCAACAATTAATACAAAAAGGAGAGCACCCCACGTTGGGCCGCAAAAAACTATGTTTGTGTATCCAGTATTTTAAACAGCATATTAACTATATTATCTTACCTGTTCACTGAGACTTCCTGATGAACCAATGAAGGCATAACATTAACCACCTGCATTATACCCAAAGAAGAAGTATGGAAAGTTCTTCTGTACAACAGGGATAGCATATACGTAAGGCAGATTGATAGTTTCCCCAGTTTCCTGCCCAGAAACAGTGAACAAGAAATACACTTCAACCAAAAGGCCCAAGATCTCCAATCAGCATCTGAACTAATAGTCAATTTTAGAAGGGAGGAAGAGAGACCGATCAAACACAGACTCGCCTAGCAGATAATGGAGAAAGTTAAAAGAAAATAAACCACAAAACAAGAATATATCCCACTCACAAAGTTTGTGATTACTACTGACTGAGAAGCACCAGCTCGCAGCAGACTATTGGATTCATTTGGGTCTTCTTGAATTTTTAAAATACACTTTTAGTCCTTCTTAGCTTAAGAACTATCTCATTGTTTAGATGGTCCTCTTATTTTACTGCTGTGGGCAACGTTTGGCCCAATTTGAGAGTGCAATGTTGTTTGGCGTGGGTTTATAGTGGGCAAGGTAGTTTGAACAGTGTCCCCTATGATTGCGGGTACTCAACTTCTCCATCGATATCCGACTGATACTCCCTGATACAATGGAAACTGTTATTATTCTGACAAAGCACAGTCTAGCAGTAACAACTGAGTGAGGGCATTATTTCACAAACTCGTGGCAGACCGCTGTACTGTATGGGGTATTCTTACATTTTCACCATACACTTTTACTACTTCTTAATTTAAGAATTTCATTGCTTAGGTTTGTTTCTTATCTTAATGCTGAATGGAAAGGTTGCCCCTATTTTAGTGGGTCAGGATTAGCATCTGTGAAAGGCAATGGTACACACCACAGGCAACAAAGCTTTCACAATGACTCCTATGATTGCCAGACCACCTCTTTTCATCATTATCCAGCAGACACCATCTCCTGAAAGCTTTTTGGACCGGTATAGCATGGCGTGCAGCGGTGCGTTCAAAGTAGGCACAACAGTGGTGTGCTAAAGATAGAACTATACTGCTTGGATTTTCATCAAGCTAAGAACCAAAAAGAGAGACACTCATCCCATACCCTTATTAAATTAAAAAATGTTCCTCTTAAGTTACTTATTGGAAATTCAGAACTCCAGGAGGTGGAGATCAAAGTACACATAAAAATATTAAAAAGTATACTTCGAAATACGGTGAAAAACACATTTTGATTCACCATTTGAACCTGGCTTGTGATGTTCAGATGCTTGTATGTATTTGAAGCCACAAAGGAGGAATTGCAATCCTTAATAACCAAAACCTGGGGGTTAGTGAAGCAATATCATCAGATTTCCCAGAGACTGAGTCCCTAATGGTAAAATCCACTCCATTGGCGTAAGCTACAATTTGTTATGAAAATACAGATCAGCATATATAAAAAAGTTGTTCTTTTTTGTGGAATCAGTGACAGATTTTAGTTTAAAACCCAGATTAATAATTTTGGGAGAACTGAACTTCCAGTTTTACACTCATGATTCAGATATGCTTTTCTTTTCAAACTTGTTTGATGACCCAGATTTACAACCTCTGGTTACACTTCCCATTCACCAAGCAGGGCATATCATAGATGAGATTTGTGAGTCCCTTCTGGAAGTTGAGCCATCAAATCTGTTTGCAGCAACTTGGTCTGATCAATTTGTGATTCCTTTTTCCTTACATTCCTTTCATTCATTCAACCAGTAATCGATTTATTTTAAAATAAACATTGTAACATGTGCTACAAGATCATGCAAACAAGCCATAAAATAATCACTTGAAGCTAATGTGTCTTTTCAAAACGGATATGCCCCATCCCTTAATTTGCATGGTACACCTGATAACCTCCCTGACCAACTGATACAACTGGTAGACAAGATGGCTCGATTAAAAATAGCTTCCTCTTAGTGACATCTAAATCATAATCAATTGTTTTCACTAGAACTAAACGTCACATTGTTAAGAACCAATGATTCCTATGGGAATGCTGGAGGAAGAGACATCAGTGAATTATTTCCCCTCAAGATGGCGCTATGTTCTTCCAGGAAATCGGATGAGAATAAGCAGTCTAGCTTATTCCAAGATGGCGACTTAGGGGGTCGTTTGAGCTCTGCACGGTACTCGCTCGTCAGAAGCTGAGTAAAGAGCCTCACAGCGGTAAGCTCCTTGCGTCGCTTCTTTTTTTGCAAGCATTGATGCTGTCATTTTTCCTGCCTTTGTGCCGTGTGTCGTTCCTTTGCCCCTGTCTCTCCAGTTTTTCCAGTACTTGTTTCCGTTCCGTGTCTCGCTGGATCCCTGTCCTCTCCTGTTCGTTTTCCTGCGGGCAACAGCATCAGAGCCTTTATCCGAGTCTGGCTTAACTACCTTCTTTCTTGCATCGCTGTTCGCAGCCTGCTTACCAGCATTGCTCTTCGGAGGTTCCGAGGTGCCTATCCTACAGCCGCAGTGTTATACTCCATTGACATCGAGGAGTCGGCAGAACCATGCTACCCCAGAGTGTTTTTCCCTTGGGCTCTGCCCCTTTGGGCACACACTACCCTGTAAACTCAGGAAGATGGTTGTTTGTTGGGGTTGAGTCCACTTTCAGTTTACCCAGCAGCTCAGGAACCCATCATTGACAAAACCCATCTGCCTCGTGAACAGGTCAGTCCTTGCAAATTGTAACACATGTTTTTTAGCAAGACATTTAGAGATAAAAACGAAGGTGCTCAGGCAACCCATTCGTAAAGGTCTTCTACAGAAGACAACTTGTGACTTGGAAAACTGCTGTCACCAATGCAAAGACAGCATTTCTTTGCCACACAATAGAGTATGCAGCCAGTGCCACTAAAGAGTTGTTTACCTTTTCAAATGAAATGATCTAGGCAACACCAAGGTTCTCTCACACCAAGTGGTTTCTTTCCAGACATTCATAGATGGTCTTTCCAATTTTTTCTGAGAAACGAAAGAAGATCAGAACAGATTTTGCCAATGCGTCTCCGACAAACACAATTGCAGACAGCTTTGCAATCCTAAGTAAAGTTCACCCATTTTAGAAGTATTTCCTCTGAAGAGACTAAAAGTTACATAATAACCGCAGGCTGCTTTGGATCTCCGTTAAACTCTATATCACCAAAATTGTCCAAAGACATTTTTCCTCTTATTATCAAACTCACTAGGAATTTGTTCACTTTATCACAGAACCCTGGTGTGGTACCAAAGGTCTAGAAAAGAAAAAGGTACTCCTAGTCTAAAGTCCCCGTTCCTCCATTCACATTTATTTTGCAATGCATTTTTGTGAGGGGACTTTCGGTAAAATGATTTTTCAAGAATATTTTCTATCGATTTTATCTATTAGTTGCAATACATTAAAATATCTTGCTGTTAAACTATCACACTTCTTATAAGAATATTTTAAGTAGTCTAAGGGCCTACATGTTATTGCAGTCGTTCTAGAAGGGACCGTACCTGGCCCCTAGTATTGACTAACTTTGGGGTTTCACCTTGCCAGTTTTTGATGTTTAACAGAGAAGGCCTGAATGTCAATAATTCCTCTAGCTGATGTAAGAGCGATCAGAAAAACGGTCTTCCAAGTGATCAGCTTGATGTCAGCTGTTGCCACTGGTTCAACAAGGTTTGTGAGCTGAAGATATAATGTTAACATACCACACAAGGTGCAGCTTGTTGACCAGAGGGAACATCCTAAGAACTCCAAAGTGGAATTTAACAATAGGATTTGCTGATGAAAGAGCAACATCATTTGCATTCCTGTAAGCACTTACAGATGCTAAATAAGTTCTGCAGGTGTCAAACTGAACACCTGTTTGTGCCAGATGGAATGAAAATGATACAACCTTAATGTGACACATTAGAGGACTCAACTTATTGTCCGAAGGCCAGTGGCAAAAACACAACCACTTACTATGATATTGAGATCTTGTGGATGGTTTCCTGGCTTCTTGGATCACCCTCACATTATGTGGTGAAATCCCCAAGTGACCTAAAGTCAATTCCTCAGGCACCAAGCAGCTAGAGATTGAGGGGCAAGGAGGGAGAACATCCCAACTGTTGAAACAGCAGATCTTGGAGATCTGCAAGGAGGAGGTCAGAAAACCAAGTTCTACCTGGCCAGTGGGGAACCACCAATATTATATTGCAATGGTGAGACCTCTAGAACTTGTCAATCACACTTTGAATAAGAGGTACCTGCAGAAAGACATACAACATGCAGTTGTTCCACTATATGCAGTTGTTCCACTATATCTAGATTGCATCGCTCAGTGGTCCCTGGCCGAGGCAATCATGATGCTAAGGAATGGCATTTTCAGTTGTTTTTTTTGTTGCAAAAAGATAGATTTTTGGAAGACCCCACAGGTTGAACACCTCTTGTACACTGGGGGGATTGAGGTCCTATTCGGGATTCCTGACATTAAATCTGCTGAGCCTGTTGGCTTCGGGGTTATGATCACTCAAGAGGTGAGGTGCTATTAGAAATATGTTGTGCGAAATGGCCAACTATCAAGGATGGACACCAAAAAGAAAAAAGGGCCAGGTTCCTGGCACCTCCCTGTTTGTTCACATTGAAGTCATGCTGTCCATACGAACAACCATGGACTTGTTCTGAATGTGTGGGAGAAAAGCCTTGACTGCATTGAAAATCGAATTCAGCTCTAAGAAGTGGTTGTGGGCAGCTAGATCCTTTCCTGCCCGCAACCTATGATGGAAAGATCCTCCACTGTAGCTTCCAGCCCTGTATAGATGCATTGGTGATGATCACCATTGTGGAGCTGAGTTTCCAAAGAGCTCTCAGTATACGATTCGGAGCATGCTGCTACAATGGATAGTAATGGTACTAGTATCTGTTCGCACGGGCTACAAGCAACGAAGGTAACTGACCAGAGAACAGAAATGAGGCATCGAATACTCAAAAAGAGACAGAAACGACTGGAAAAGCAAATCTGATGTCTGATGAGAACTGGTCTGTTTATACTTATTGAGCAAAGAGGCGTCCTGCCATTTCCATGGAGACGCCTCATTAGCTGGAGAGCAGAGAATGTGGACATGAGACGTGCATTGGCGTTGTGAAATTGGCAGTACACGTCTAGTGATCTCAGCCTCAGGGCGGGGTATATGATTTAGTGCCGCCAGGGCAGTCCACCTTGGGTGATGCAGCAACGGATAAGATTATCACAAGATGACCACGCCCTGCTGCCTGATTTCGCATGTGTAAAAAAAGAGGAAAACTACGGTAAGGTGGATAGGAAATGTTTGTACGATCGATCAACGTATGCTTAAAAACGGTTCTAGGTTAAAGGTTCGAAAACAAAAGGCTCGAATGCCTTTTTTTCGACAGTAAAAGGGCCTTCTGCCGCACTCCTCTGGGCTTTCGCTCCATTCTTACGGGGAAACTGACATGCCCTTAGGACAGTCAGTACCGGGAAACATTGTTTTCCGTAGTTTCTTTATCGTGTTGCAGCTTTCGCGCAACATGACACAAGAGGGCACTGTAAGCTAAGTTACTGCTCCCTTGGGACTCTTTTCTTCTACAGGCCCTAGACACTCTCTTTGGATTAACGAACGGTGCAAGTGAATTACGGACGGGACTGGTGGCAGCGATCGTTTCTTTGTGTTTCTGAGCTCCTTTTGGCGTTTAAGCGCGTTTCTCGCGCTTAGCCCAAAATGGTGGCCTGGCTCCCAAAATGGTCAGACCACGAGGCTCTTTGTCCTGCCCGCTGACCGTCTTGCCCCCTTCACCTCCCCCAGGTCGAGCCGACCCGGGACCTTCCTTATTTGGGCATGCACTTTCCCGCGAGAAACAGATGCCTTGTGTGTGCCTCCAGGATGTGGGCTGGGATGTCTGGTCCCAATACACATCCTGAGTGGCAGAGTCTCTAGTGTGTCGTGAATGCCTGGGACCACCGTGGTCCGTGATAGGTCCACGTATGGTGTGTGTGTTTTGTGAGCAGATCTCCCATTGGGGCCCCTCCGTTTTGGCGCGAAGGGAACCGTGGATAAGAGGAGGCTGGAAACACCACTACCAGGTCAATCTCCTGAGTTCTCAGGAATGAAGGAATACAGAAGCCAAGTATCCTGCAACTACGAGGCTGAACCGAGGAATCGCTGGTGACCCGCTGAAGGACTGCTCCTCTGCACTGCTGTCGTTTTGTGAAACCCTTTCTACCTCTGATCGAACGAGAAGGCCTGTACTGGTACTTCGACCCTTTGGAATAGTGGGAACAACTATTCTCGGCATCTTCACCATCTCCTGCACGTAAGCCTTCGGAAGTGTCTCTAGTCCATCCAGTGGACTGACCTGCCTTCCCAGGAGTCTTGCTCTGTAACCGCCATCAGGTTGTGTTGTATTACGAGTCCTTGCCACTCTCACACGATTCGTACACTTGGCATTCTCAGGTCTGACGTGAGAAGTGTACATTGGGCTGAAATACACACGGCCGCTCCGTCGCCCTGCTGTGGTGACAATCTGTGCGGGTTCACTGCGCCGAGACGTCCCCTGCTCATTATCGGAACTTGCCAGCACTAAAACTGATGCGGAGAAGCCTGGGTCTGCCTGCATCGGGGACCGGTGAGTAGCATCGCTAGGAACTGGTCACCCTCCTGCAGTAGCCCATTGCTTTTCCCCGCTGTGTCAAACATCACGCCTTTCCTTACTCGTAATCTGCTTCTGCCCACAGTGGAGGCTGCGCTTGAGTCGCAGAGCTCTGTTCATCTTCATTTGATCACCAAACTGAACTGCCTGATTCCCTCGAGGAGACTCCCCTTTGCCCGTTGGCACCCGCGTGTGCAGGTACTTTTGAGCACAAGGATCCACTCTTTGTAGGGCTCGGACTTCCTTCTAGTTAGGTGCCTCTGAAGGCAGACTGCGTCTAACTATTATTCGCACTGCCTGTTTTCCTCCCCATCTAGGTGGTCTGCAAATTTTGTGCGTCTAACTCGTTAGACTCGTTGGTAATTGTATATATATTGTATTTGATTGTGATGTGTTGGTTTACTTGAGTTTTATTGTGATTTCTCGCTACGGTCAATGTTACAAAGGCCTTGTAATAAATGTGTCTATATTTTTAATATAACACCTGCTTGGAGTAATTTATAAGTGTCCTTGCTTTGTGTGCTCATTGCGGGCTTTCAGTCACCCTCACCCCTCTTGAGACCTAGTCTTAACCGCCGCGATCGATACCTTGATTGGTCTGGCTTGTCCAGAGGTTACCCTGTTCCAAGAAACTATGCTGGCCTTCTGAACCTCTGCCCCTCCAGGACAGAGTTCAGAAATCCATCTGAATATTCTGCAATCGCTGAAGCCGCAGAATCAAGCCCTTAGGTTGCACCAGGTAAAGGGCATTGCAGTAGTCGATGCAGCTAGATATTAATGAGGCCAACACCTGAGGACGCAGGTCTTCTGGAAGAAAAGGCTTGATCTTGCGAAGTAGCTTCAACAGATAGAAACCATTCTTACAGACTGAGCTAACTTGTCCGGCCATCGACAATGTTGATGACAGCACAACTTTTTGACCAACGTGACCAGGAATGGAAGAACGCCCAGGACTGGCGGCCAGAACGCCGGGGTCCACAGAGAGGTCCCAGAAAGAGAACCCGCCACCTTCACCTCAGTCTTATCCCCGTTCAGTTTAAACCAGTTGCTGTCCATCCAACTCTTTGCGGCCGACTGACACTCGCACAGTCTCGACAACACCTCAGATTGGTCAAAATCTAACAGTACCAAAATCTGGGTGTCGTCCGCATATGCATAGCATCTGAAGCAGCGGGAGCGGATGAGAGCAACAAGTGACTGAACGTAAAGGTTAAAAAGCATAGGGGACAAGGCAGAGCCTTGAAAAACACCACAGAATAGAGTGTGAGACAGAGAAAAGGAGGGAGGGAAAGTGACTGAACATATCCCGATAGAAAAGAAGAGAACACGGCCTGGACGGTTCCCGAGAGACCTGCTATGGCCAGGCGGGAGTGGTCAACCGTGTCAAACGCTGCTGACAGATCGTGAAGTATCAGTGCACCTACTCCACCCTGATATGCCAACGTAGCCAGGTTGTCTACTGCTGACACTAGGACACTCTCGGTTCCCCGTCCTGGACGGAAACCAGACTGGAATGGATCAAGGCCTTTTGTGTTTTCAAGATAAGAAGAGAGACGGGGGACACCAGACATTCCAATACTTTCATAAAGAAAGGAAGAAGTGAGCTAGGCGGGTAATTAGTTAAGAGGGGTCAAGCAGAGGTTTCTTTAAAGTGGAAGCACAATGCCTTGTTTCAACTCCGCTGGATTATTCCCTGCTGAAAAGAACGATTGATGGCGGAATTCACCAGAGTGATAACTCAGGGGAGAGAGTTTCCTGCAGTACTGCCACTGGTATAGGGTCAGAAGGGGCTTCCGATTTAAATTTTATGATTGCTTTTAACACATCCTCCATCGAGAAGATCGGAAATTCCGACCAGGAGTGAAACGGTCTGGTATTAGGTTTGACTATTTCAATAGGTTGCATTACCGAGCAGTTGCTCTGAATGAGGCCACGAATACCAACCACCTAAGTAATGAAAAAGGTCACCAGGGATTCAAGCAGAGCCTGCGAGGGAAGTATTTTGGGTGCAAAGGCACTAGTAGAGCTAAATTATTTGACCACCGAAAAGAGCTCTTTTCACCGACTGGTAAAGGAGGACTGTTTAGTGATTTTAATTGCGTTGCGGTAATTGTAGGTCAGCTTCTGGAACCGCACCTTTTCGTGTAGGTCATAGTTCCGTCGCCATATCCGTTCTGCTTGCCTTACCTCTAGGCGGGCTGTTTTCAGCTCTGCTGATAACCAAGGTGCAGAGGGAATTTTCCACGGATGGATGTAGTTGAGTAGTGCGACAATGTCTGCGACTTCGAGAAGAATCTGCGCTAGAGTAGACAATTCAGGTGTAACCATCAGATTGCATTTATCGGCCGTCAGAGTGGCCAGTGCAATTCGATCCACCCGCTGCCCGTTCTGGCGCGCTATTGCCGTAAGACCAGGCATTGGGGAAAATGACACTTTCAGTATAATGATCGGACCAAATCACCGGGCTGAGGGAGTGAGGGGGGTCACTTTGTAGATGTTCATTTGATGAAAAAATTAGATTGAGAATACCGCCTAGCTTGTGGGTAGGCTCTACCACCAGCTGGTTTAGGCCCATGTCTGCCAAGGAATTGTGGAAGTGGGCTGGGCCGCTGGCCAGAGGAGGATTAAATCTGAACCAGAATGCAGTTGAAGTGGAGCTACAAACTCGGGGATCGCATCACAGAACTCTAAGTGCAAACCAGGCAGGCGATATACAGTGAGGAGGTGTAATACAGAATTGTCGCCCACCTCAACGCCTACCAAAAGGGCTTCCATTTTGATGGAATGGGAAATGGGAATTCATGCGAGAGTCAGAGGAGATTTAGCAATGACCGCAACCCCTCCCCCAGGATGTTGGGCTATTCTATCTAGATGTATGATGCTGTAATTCTCAGGAAGTGCAGAGTTAAGTGTAAATGCTGAGTCCTAAGCAAGCCAAGTTTCTGTAAGGCATAAGATATCAGGTGCTTGTTTAGAGAGTAGCTCAAAGACAAAGGCTGCATGAGCTGTGAGTGACTGCCTGTTAAGTAGTGTCAACTGCATGTGGGAACCTACCCCAGCTGCTTTGTTTGTCGATGGGGTGCCTGCACGATCAAAATTGTTGGGAAATATGGTGTTGGCCGTGAGCAAGCTGGGAGCACCAAGTGAGCTCGTCTGGCCCGGCCTCTCACAGACAGGCACAGACAGGCTTAACTTTGGCGCGACTTCAGAGCAGTGAGCTCAACAATGCTGCGCATGATGGCTGCGCTGTCGGACACCATATGCATCATATCTACACATTTGTATTACAGAGACCAATCCCCTCCTGCAAAGCCCAGCCGGGGGGAGTGTCTTCCTGCAAATGGTGCTTGGGAGTGAGAAACAAAAATAGGACTTGTAACCCGAGTGTACGCCTCGGAGTCGAGAGAGGCCAGGTACCCCCTCACCAGAGACCTCTGGTTACAAGGAAATGAGAAACAATGAGGCAAAATAAAAATAAAATAAATTAAGTAAGAAAATAATAGCCCAACGCATTCCATGCGTGCTAGTAATGCAGCGCCTAGTCACGTGTTGTGGTTTGGGTAAACCAGCACCTTAAAGGAAATAAAATCTGGGCTCAGTAAAACACTTTTACCACACAGAAAGGCAAACAGTCAGCACCGATGCAGCAGCCTTACCTCTTGCGTTTCTGTTACGCTCACCTGGTCTCTGCAGAGGCGTTGGGGCACGGTTGCAGCCCTCCCTGAACTTTAATCACCCCCTTCAGGCCTCTCCCTCAGTAGAAAAGCTGTGAGCGGTGGTACGTGGTGATACTGCTCCTGCATGGAGATAACAGTGTGCGAGTGCGCCAATCTGTGATTGTGGTACCTCTCAAACCCTTCACCCCAAAGTACGGTTTCTGTGAGCATACGCCGGCCCATAAAACTCACTTGTGAATAATGGAAGAAAAGCTCTTCGTCCTGCTACTTCTGACAGGGGCGTGTCGAATGGGATCTAGTTCCTTCACTGATCCCGAATAAGGATTAGTCCAGTCCAGCTGCGACTATGTTTCTCCTTATGATTGGTAAGTCCTTCTTGAGCTCTTGTGATGCTGTTTGTTCTGTTTAATGTCTTTATGAGTTGCACCTATTTATGCCCGCAATAATGTCTCTCTTCTGTTTACTTCCCTAAGATGGAAATGCGGCCTCAATGCAGCTGTGAGACGTGAGACGCGGCTGGATGGAAGATGGATGCTACCGCAATGTTCGACAGCAGGTAAGTGATGGTTTAAGGAAAAGCACGAAGTATGGCGAAGCGCAACCTTAAAATGACTTTCCTTGCCGGCACTGCTGTCGATGATGGAGCGTGTCGTGCTGTGGTGCCAAGATGAAGATTTCAGCATTCCGGAAAGCGTAAAGATGAATACTTGGTTCACCGAAGAGATGAACAGGTAAGAACAGCTTCCCCCAGTTAGTAAGTATGCTGGCAGGAAGCAGGATGTCCAGGAAGTAGGATCTTCAAAGTTAAGTCTGACCTCAGCCGACGGCGAGTGTTAGCAAGTGCAGAATAACACTAAGCTTCTGTTTTGAGTATTGGGGCAGCTTATATAGCTGAGATCGTGGGCCCGCCCATTAGGCCGGCTTACCAGCCACACCCTGCCACTCCTAGAGAGTGAGCACGTGTGAAGGCAATCCATTAGCAGCTACACCCAAGAATACACTTGGGGCTGCTTAGTGGATGGAATGTTCAAGGTTAATGCATCTTGCTTAATGGATGGAATGTTCAAGGTTAATGCATCTGAAGTACTATGTCCATAATAAAAGCTTCTCAGTGTTAAATGGATGTTCTTGTTTACTTTTGTTCATGAGCCTGGCGCCAAAGCTGCCAGGACAGTGTCCACCCAGGTCTCCTGTGCATGCGACCCCTGCATGCCTGTGCCCCTGACTTCATGACCATGACAGTTCCACAGAGGGGAGAAGGCGACCAGGGCCAGCCTGATCGCCTTCAGCTCCAGTAAGTTGATGTGTTTGAGGTATCGCAGAAGACCACAGTTCGCTCACCGTCAGATCCGACAGGTGAGCACCGCAACCGGTCAGATACATCCATGACCACCGTAACCTGGGGCCTATCAGCAAGTTGCCTCTCACAGCCCACCATGCAATATCCTGAGCCAACTGGTCCGAGACCTGTAAAAGGTCTGCGATGTGACCCTGAATCTGTAATCATTAGCAACAGAGAAGCCACTCAAACGATGTCATGCGCAGCCTCCCCTCCGGTACCACTAGGATGCAGGAGGCCATGAGGCTCAGATGGTGCAGAAAGGCCCGAGGCCTGGACTTGTTCCTGGGATTGGAGGGCATTGATCATCTGTAAGATGTTCGGCACTCTGTCCTCAGACGGGAATGCCCTACCCAGGCGACTGGCCACAATAAATCAGGAGAGACAGAAATGGTGACACCGGAGACTTTCTGAAGTTCAGGGAAAAGCCTAAGCTGTGCAATAGAGTGAATGTGTGGAGTAGATGCTCCGGGACTAGATCTGGGGAGCAAGCTGGGCAGAGTAGGAAAATACATGAATGCCCTCCCTCCCGAGGTGAGCTGCCACCACAGCTAGCAACCTGTTGAAAACCTTGGGCGTGAAGAAAGGCTAACAGCATGACTCTAAACTGGTAGCAGTGTTGCCCCACCAGAAACCTCAGGCACTTCCCGTTTTTATGATGAATCAGCATGTGGAAGTAGGTATCCTGCAAGTCCAGTGATACTAACCAGTCCTGTACATCAAGGGCCTGCCTGATCTGGGCTAGTGTAAACATCTTGAATGTGTCCTTATTCAGGAACAAATACAACAACCTCAGAATGGGACACAAATCCACTCTTTTTTTGTCAGCAGAAAATAGGTAGAGTACCAATCCTTGTCTCATCCTAAGTGCGCCATCAGCTCTATCGTGCGGTTTGAGAGAAGCCGACGAACCTCCTACAAGGGGATGGGATTCTGAGGTTAGTTGTTGGTGTAAAGGCTGTGGTCCGGAGGACGCTGCATGAAAGGTCAACAATAACCTTGTTGAATGACCTGTAAGGTCCAAGCTATTTTCTTGAAGGTCTTGAACCATTCCTTGAGGAACAGGGAAAGTCTCCCATCCAGAGGGGAACCATGGCAGAAAATCCCAGAGGTTTTGCTCCTTGCAGTGCTGGGGACAGGGAGGGACAGTGGTTGCATATGCTCCCCACCTGGGGGCAACTTTAAATCTACCCTTAGGGAAGCGCTTGCCCTGTAGTGTTCCCGGGGTTGCCTTGCCTGGCCTCGACCCCACAGGGCATCAGCGTCTCAGGGGAGAAAATCCCAGCCTACAGAAGAAGCAGAGTGTTGATGCATGCCTAGGCCCAAAGTCTTCGATGATGCCTGACATTTCTGGAGGGCCTCATCAGCTTTCGCCACAAACAGGTTTTGCCCAGGAAAGGACATGTCCTGAAGTTTAGCTAGGACATCATGCGCAAAGCCGGACATCCTCATCCAAGAGTGGTGTCTGAGCACCACATTTGTGACCATGGACCTGCCCACACAGTCCGCTGTGTCCAGTCCAGACTGTATAATCTGGCGAGAAGCTTCCTTGCAGTCTATTCCCATAGTCAGAAAGCTATCTCTCATATACCCCTCAGGGATATGTTCAGCAGCATTTGCCACAGCGGACGGTCGAAAGAGAATTTTGCAAAGGTGCAAGAAGCGCTTACTGCGTGAAGGGTCAGACTCCGCGACGTAAATCTTCCCCCAAGCATCCGATCTCTTGCTTTCCCAATCAGGTGGAAGAGAAGGAAAAGTGGAAGATTTCACATGTGCAGTTGCAGCCTGCATCACCAAGCTCTCTGGGGAGCCATGAGTAGATAGGAAGGCAGAGTCGGATGGGCAGAGTGATGTTTCCTTGGCAGTTCCCTGTGAACCACAGATACAGAAGCAGGCTTCTCCCATAACTCCAGTACCAGAGGTTAGGTGGGGGATTCAACTACCAACTTGAAAGGTGGGACCCTCGTCTAGCATGTCCATTAATTCAAAATTATTTTTTGGCATGGATGAAGCAGAACGCCCCGGTGTATCAGCCACCTTTGCCATCAGCCTGTGGAAGGGTGTCTGAGAATTACTGGGGGTAGGGACTGGAAGAATATCCAGCTATGGGGAGCTGTCTAGACCACTGGCTCCTCTTCATAGAACTCCTCTGGGAAGTCCCTTTCTTCCCTGGAGACCAAGGGTTCAGACCTGAAGGTGCCTGGTCCTCTTGTTCAGCCTAGATGTCACACATCTTAGACAGGTAGGGCTTAAAAGGAAGAGGAACATATTCCAGAAGGTTCTTCATGTGCCCATGGTGCCGACCGATACAGACCACATCGAGGAGGAAGTCGGAACAGTATCCCGAAGCCCAAAGGCGGAGTCAGGAGGAGCTGAAGCTCTTCCCTCTTCAGAGCCCATACGTGTACAGGATTGGTCCCCAGCGGGCACCCTGCTGTTCGCAGTAAGACGTGGTAGGTCCTGTCTGCTCCATGGCTGAAGCCAACTGCATCGTCGCCAGAGCCGAGGTGCTGATGCCGTTGGCGCCTTGGTGAAGATGCCAAGCATCTTTTGGTGAAATCGTTCCCATTCCGGCGGGGTGGAGGATTGGGTTGGAAAAAGTAGGTTATCCGGCTCCGGAGAATCTCTGGATCGGTGGATCTTCATTTTGGAAGAGGAGGAAGAATACCGGTGCACCGATTCACTCAGGGAGCAGGATGTTGTGCGGTGGTGCTTCTTTTCCTTATATTGCGGGGACCTTTCCTCAGACCGACAACCCATGCTGCGTGGCCTCGAACTGGACCGCGCAACATCAGCTTTCGTTTTGAGAACTAAGGCAAAAAGATTTGCTGCTTGTTTCCAGAGGGCCTTTGGGGGCATGTACTGTGTGAGAAGCCTAACTGTATTCTCCCACCAATTCCCTCAGGATCTTCCATTCAGGTGGCCAGAGAAGGGCCATCGCTTTTGGATCCCGACCCTGGGGGTGGACAAGCGAGGGAGGATCACCTGAGTGGAGGGTGGCGAGGGATTGGGAGGAGGGTACCCAAGGGCAAGACATGGTATTTCTCCAGTCCCAGTAATACACCAACCCACTCTCCTTCAGCCTTCATGGAGTATTTTCAATCCCACCCCATCTCTCTCTCCCCATTTACAACAAATACTGATACGAGGATAAGGCAAATAAGAGCAGTAAATATTACTCATCGAAACATGGAGAAAGCAAGGGCAACACTTTGTAGAAAGAACTCAAGTTGTCCCACCAAAAGAGTCAAGCAAGGTCAGGCATTATCCTTCACACCTGACTCCACTTGACTGTTTTTTCAACTATAAAATGTGTGGTTTTTCACAAGGAAGAGAGCAGCTGGGGATGCTGTTAGGACCCGAGAAGCCAAGGAGCAGCAGGAGTAAAAGCCTGGAGGAGAACGGCGTGCCGAGACGCTGGCCCAGTGTTTGTGAGCGGCTGCAGCGTGGCTAGGAAGCTGTGCCGCCAAGGAGCCGGAGTAAGGCAGCCTGTATACTGCTGGTGCCGTTTGTGAAAATGCTTGTTCGCTTGGGACGTGTGCCGGTCCCAAGGGCGTCTGAGGGGCAGGTGGCGAGACCGTGACCTCAACACTGTGCAGCCAGAGGAACTGTTTATCACTGCAACGCTACCCGGTAAGAGAGAAAGACATAGGCACATGTGTTTGACTGAAGCGAAGCAGGACAAAGAGTTTTAAAGGGCCACAGAGCGGAAAGGTTTAAAAGTGCACAAAGGACAGAAAGCATAAGAAATAAACAGACAAAGAGAAATAGAAGGAAGGAAAGTGGCGCTAGAGACACAGAAGAAAAGAAAAAGAGAAAGAAAGGCATGTGAAGAGTTTAAAGAGGGCAAAGCATGTACAATGAAGAGAAGTGCAAAGCATGCCCAGTAAAGAACAGCGTTTTAAGAGTGCAGGAAACACGAGAAAGAAACAGACAAGTGCACAGTGAAACAAAAGGAATAGCAAAGGGAAGGTGCAAGTGTGCACAAGCAAGATGCCAAGGAAAACAAGAAGGGGTGCAGGAAGCACCTGAAGGTGAAAAGCTTAAAAAGAAGAGCAAGGAATAAAGAGAGGGGTTACAGATCAGAGTGGTCATGCCTAGGAGGAGTAAATAACCAGGTGGTTTTGAAAGTCTCTGATTGTGCCCCACAAGTGAAGTGTGTATAAAAGAACTGTGTGTAAAAGGAAAGGTGCATCCTGACAAGTTGAACTTGTATTTGAAACCAAAAAGGGGCCTAAGCTTTGGGAAGGGAACCCTGAGAGCCCTAGAGAAGATAGCAAAGTACATCCTGACAAAACTGAATTTGTGTTGGAAACTAAAAGGGGCCTGAGCTTGGGCAAGGGAACCCTGAGAGCCCTAACCAAGTTGGAGACTTATTGTTTTGTAGTGTTGAAAGGATTGAAGCTTGGGGAAGGGAACCCGAGGGAATCCAAAGACACTGAAGGTATTTTTATTATTTGGTTGGCTCATTTAATCAACCTTTCAAATTCGTTATCACAAACAAATTCCATTCTTTACAATGTAATATAAATAAACCAACACCTATACACTATACAATAAAATGAACTGCACCTTGTTATAACGATTTTAAAAATATATAATACAAGACAAATACATCTCAAGCCATAATACAACAGTACATAACAAAAAATTCTTCAAAAAGTTCATTCTACACCAGATTCAACTGTTTTGGTAAGATCGAATTCACATATTGTACGAGTGCAATATTCACTGCTATTCTTGAACTAGAAAAAAATAATGCGCCATATTTCATCATTAGACAAGTGGCAGTAGATGTAAAACACATTTTTAAAATACCTTTCTCGCTTTTCAATCAAAGCCAGGCATTCTACCACAAAATGCAACAGTTTCTTTTTGTGCCAGGTTCTTGCAGAATCGACAAAAGTTTTGATCCTTCGGTATAATGCCCCTTCTTGCTAAAATGTCATTAGTTGGACACAAGTTTAGTCTGATTCTTAGTTATTGCATACAAATATAATTTGATGGGCATTTTGTCAAATAATCCGCCATATTTTGAAATCTTTTGTGTCCAAATAAGAAAATGTTAAAATCGACATAACCTTTACATTGCTCTTGTGAACATATCCAGTCATACTGTTAAAACTTAATTTTTGCCTTTCCTGAGTTCGTTATTAGCATATAATAGAGACATTTGCATCTATTAAAGCATCCATGCAATTCCTCCATATCCGGGGCCTTTTTTCTGTTGAGGTCGTTTATATTGTGCCACTGTGCTGAAAATATTTTTGCAACAAAAAAATACATGAGACATTTTCTGTACAAACACATTTTCCAAAGAACCGGACTACAAAAGGAAAGAGCACCTAATTCATATCGTATTATGGCCAAAGGCGCACACTTGGGTAGCCTCAGTACCGACTTCCAGAACTGAGCTTCAAGTCGATCCCAGCATTTTCTCTCCCTAGGCATCATGGTTTCAGAGCAATACATGAATATTGGTACTGGCTTCTGCTGAAAAAAAGTAATGATGTGGGTGAATGTGCCATATTTGTGTGTCAAAATTTTGGCCTGAGATATTAAGGTTCTTAGATTTGGCATCCAAACTTATTAAGTACGAGCTGTTAATAATAGAACCACTGACAGGAAAACCCAGATATTTATATTGCGCTACTACCGCAACTCTGAAATGTCCACGAAAATGCAGAAGCTTTATCTTTCGTTCTTCTGCGGCAGATCACAATTTAGGTTTTCTCAGAATTTATAGTCAGGTTAGTCTCATTGGCATACTCATTCAGCTCATTCAACAGGTTTTGTTGTCCTCGCGGAGTCCGAGAGGACGACGAGATCGTCCGCATATAGCAACCAAGTGATCTTCTGACTCCCCAATTTTCGGTGCATGAGCTACCACCTCCCCAAATTTCTCACCAATGTCCAAAATAAAAAGATTGAACAATGTGGAGGGCAATATACAACAGCCCTATCTCAGGCCCTGTTCCGTGCCAAACGCAGCAGATAAAAGGCCCTCCAATGTAAGTCTGACCTGCATAGTTGTATCTGAGTGACGCATCTTGATAAGAGTCAATAGAGAGGATGGGCATTCGTATCTTTTCAGTTTGGCAAACAATAATAGGAGATTGATTGAATCGAAGGGTATGTCTAAATCCATGAACGCCATATACAGTGATTGGTTTCGCCCTAGATATTGCGATTTCAGCATATTCAATGTAATGATGTTTGGTGATGTACCCAAGCCTGCAACAAAACCTGACAGGAAAGGATCCCTTTTGGCCGTTCTGTCCGTTCTCATAGACCAGGAGTTTAATTCTTTGAGCATGATACAACTAAAGATTTTTCCTGGCGCATCCAATAGAGCAATTGGCCTATAGCTCTCAGGATTCAGGTGGTCGCCTTTTTTATAAATTGGAAGCACAATAGAATGTTTCCAACCCTGCGGTAATTGTTCAGAGAGATTGATCTGCATAAATATGTGAAACAAAAATGTTTGCCCAAATTACTGGATGCTGTTTCAAAGTCATATTTGAAAGACAATCAAGTCCGGGGTCTTTAGATTGACTCACTATTAATGATGTACAAAATATCCTCTCTATCAAAGACAAGATGGAAAGGAGTTGGCAACTCCAATACGGCTACCTCACACACACGTGCTGGCTTTGCGTACCATTTGGTAAAGTGTGTTATCCAGGCATTCTCATCCACACCATTTGACTGTATCATCACTTGAGTAGATGACAATGCCTGATTTAGGGTTAGCCATATTTGAGCCGTGTTTTTAGAATGTAATATTTTTAACATTTTTTTTCTCCATCTCTTTGATAAACTCGGGCATTCTGTGTTCGCATCCAATTTTTATATGCGGTCTTCCCCTTAGTCAGTGCAGATAGTCTCAACGAAAACTGAAGTTTCAGGACCTCACGTATTTTAGACCGAAACAAGGTTTTCCTTGCCTTGATTTCGGGATTAAAAATCTGCGTTTGATCTATTCGAGATACTGGGTTTTTTAGTACTATACATCTGAATTAGATCATACTATGCCACATCATTATTTATATAGCCCACTGAAGAATTATAAAAGATTGAAACCAGGGTGTCACTGAACTGCATTAAAAACTTCTCAGTCCAGGACACACAATTTAGGCTATTATTGATGGTCATAGTCCCCAAAAGAGACAGATACCGGCTGCACTATATGATAATCACCAGTGGGCCATTTTAGAGTCAGCATTTGGTGGTCACTATATTCAACTGGTTCGATTCGAAATTTCACTATTCGAGAGAACAAGGCTGAATTAACATAGATGCAGTCAATGATAGCTTTCGAATTGCCTCTGTCACGTGTGCTGCGGGGGGGAATGTCAGCCGCAAAAGCACCATTCAGCATAACTAAATTTCGAGATTTCATAAGATGGACCCAATGTAACAGCCTTGTCCTCTCTTGAGCGCGATCTTGATCTAAACAATGTAAATTTATATCGCCGGCAACTATAATGTGAGAAATCTCTGGTGTTATCATAATTTGGTCTAGTAATTTAGTCAAATCATGCAAGAATTTGTCATCATCAATCCCCAGGGGGTTCTAATATAGGTTTAACCATTGCATAAAGAGTTTGACCATCTTGAACAAGTATTAGCTGCATGAAGGCATTTGGCACAGATGTAAATCTTAATCGCAAATTTTAGCTAATTTTGCTACTAGTCAAGAGCCCTGACGTGGGATGATCTCTCGCCCCCTTCCTAGCCGGAGTTATATGAATGTCATGATCGTCCCAAACAGGAGTCGCAATTAACCAAGACTCTTGTAACATTACCACATCAAATTGCCCCAATTTACTTGGCTTATTATTCACCGAATGCTGATAGCCAAACGTGTTCCAACAGACTGGAGTGATAACTCTTGGATCTAACTGTGAGTCTAGTTATCTACTAGACCCACCACAATTGCATACACATTGAGGGTTATTCTGGACATTTTGATTTGGTAATACAGTCTTCTTTGACAGTATTTTACTGGCAATGGTCAACGGGCCATCAACAAAGTTGATATCATTCATCTGTGGGAGCCACACCACGAGAATGAAAGCCATATCAAACAGTTGGTTCTTAGCCAGCCAAATGGTGTTTAGCACAACTCTGGATTTCAGCCATATTCTAACAATAGTCAGAACAAGTCGAATTTATCAATGATAAAGTTTAATGTCAATAGTCCCAACATCCTCCAACATTGGTACATCTGAGAATATCTCCATTCTACTATGCCAATTTAGATCATATCGGGGATAAGGGGACAGTCGGCAGCCAAGTATGAGCGAGAAGGAAGAAACATATCGAGAGGCTAAACTAGACTGTGCTTTGGATATTTGTTTAACATTTCTTTGTAAGAATGTTTTTGGTGGAGCCAAAAGATTTTGCACATTTTTATTATTCGTTATGGACTGCAAAAGACGGGCAACCTCTGGGCCTACAATATCAGCCTGCTGTTCCTCATCCAGCAACGGGCAGTTTAAGCCATTTACCACCATATGTTCCTGGGGATATCTCATTGCAATATTATCGTAAGAGGGGGCAGTTTGTTTTATATTAATACCCCCTAATAAATGACTTAAGTTCCCTGGTAAAACATTGTCTTGAAAATTGGAATTTTGTGTTATATTACCACCTCCCAAATGATGCTATATTAGAAATTTTATGGTTTGGAGTTGAAAACTCCTGTCCCAGCGTTTGTGCTGACATACTCCTACTCTTGGGAGTTGTTCGTACAGATAGTAAGAGTAGCAACCTGCTCCACCCGGTTTGGGCACAGAGAAGTTTTGTTTGTATCCTTGCTCTTGTTTAAATTCAGAACCTGAGACACCTTAGTTTACTTTAGATTAGGGGCATTCAGCAAAAAGGGAGGTTTAAAGCTAGTCATATAAGCATCCACTTCTTCTCGGATTTCTTGCCAACGAGACTGCATAAGTACCGGATCCTGGGCCACATTAAGAGCACTGTGTGTTAAAGGGTGAGCTTCTTTAATAGAAGACAAGCACTTACTCTTGGACGTGACTTGAAGATCATATGCAACCTTTACTAGTTCATCCAATGGAGCATATGGTATAATGTTTGAATTAGTTTTATTTTTTATCAGCCACCTTATGCTTACGTGCCTGATCCAGAAGTGTGTATTTTTTGACACTGCGTGGGAAGCTATTATAGATCCTTTTGGTAGTAATTTTATGGCTTTAATGAACTGCTTAGTTGCCGCTGTAGTAGTGTTTTTAATGGTTCTCACATTTTTGGTTTTTTTTCCCTTTAGAAGCGCCATGTGATTTCGTTTTTGTGTGAACATTTGAACTGGAGACCACTTTTGTGAAGATAGTATAGGCTCAAATGATGTCGGCTGTAAATCACCAAATAAACAGTCGTTGGATTTCACATTTTCAGTAACAGCAGTAATAATGTTACCTATTAAATGGTGCAGAAGGTGCAAATTCATTCTCACCCACAACAGACTTCATAGGCAAAGGCAATTTCATAATCTTCAGGGGTGAAGTAGAGCTGTCGACACAGAGGCTGTGAAACCGCTCTCGAATCCAACAACAGTGGACCCCCCTTTACCTCAAAGAATTTCTCATGATCTTTTTGCCAAGCTAAGATTACAGCTATTTGTGAGGCTTGGAAAGTCATCTTATCATTAAGCGACTCAAAAACATTCGCTATTGTATGCAAAGGCATGTCCACTGCATTTAATTTAATCCCAATTAGCTTATTTGAAGAATCGCTAGATATTGGAATATCAGTCATGTTACATTTGCGCGGTGTTGGAGCGATGTATGATGCAGCCAATTCAGATTCGACATGACTTATATTTGGGATCATACAGAATGATAATCTCTCAGAATTCTCGTGGTTAGAGAAACCCGATTTGTTGGACTCGAGATCGATCACAGCCATATCGGTAGACAGCTCTTAAGAGTGGACGCCTTCATTGACTGACATAGGAACCATGGACTCACCTTGGAGTACCCTACTGTCTGATAAGGAAACATTACATGCCATTACATACATTATTGCCTCCTGCCTTTGCATTATTCAGTTGTTTATCAGTTACAGCATTTAGACCCCCATCAGCAACCTGACCATTCACAGGCATTACTTTCACAGTTGTCAAGGCAGAATTGGGGCCAGCTTCGGTCTCGCTGAGCCCTGGGCCATGAACAACAGCTACTGACATCCGTGTCTGTCTCAATGCCATGGAAGTCTTATCGGGTAACCCACAATAGAATGACCTTATAGCTGCACTTATGGCACCCTTGGTTTTATCAGCAGCAGCACAAATCTATTAGGGGGCGATATCGGTGTTGAGCAGGAATTGTTTCTTGTATCCATGAGGAGTCCATCGGCTTCCTTTCATTACTCGGGCAAAGCCCTGGGTCCATCGGTGGCATATTGGCGCGCAGAGTGTATGGGCCACGCCTCATTAGCCCAGTACTGTCAAAGCAGCAGATCAGCTAACACCTATTTTACATTAAGCCAACTAATGTTAAAGGCACCATCAGCAGTGCTTCCAGGTGCTTCTATTCACACACAGTCCGTGTTTTGTAGATTCACGTCAAAAGGGTGCGGAGCTAGCTTTTAAGTGAATCTATTCTGTTTCTAAATAAAGAAAATACAGCGTTAGTATCACTGGGCACTAGCGAAATAATTTCCACAATTATATCAGAGCCTTAGAGGCAAAGGTTAATACCAATTGAAACAGAGTCCTCAGTTCATCGTAGTGACAGATGAGAAGGGAAGAGTCCGGTGCAAAGGGCTCTTTGGAGAAGGTCTTATGAACAGCCCTTTTGATTGAAATCATTTTTGTGACATTGACTAAACTACACCTGGTGAGAAGACCACCTGAAACCAACCTTGGTTTACTATTTCATGTTGAACCACTATTTTTTTTTTTACAGACATCACATTTTTTATAAAGAGTAAGGGAAAGCATAGGTTTAGACACAGACAGACTTATTTTGGACAATTGGACATCAACAGCCTTTAGAAACATCACTTACGGGAACCATCCCTTTAAAGTTAAGGCCAGTCAGGCATTACACCAACCCAGGAACATTAGTAAATAAAGGTTTTGAAACAAACACTTTTGAGTATGTCTCTCTCTTAATAGCATGCCTGCATCACAATTGACACGACCCACAATCCTGGGCAACATGCTCCTCGCAAAAGCAGCATAAACAAGTCTGATGCAGATCCGAAACCGACATCTGCGGCCACAATCTGCACAAAGTTTGAACCTCTAGGCCTTCGCAGGGATGGGAATGGCGATGATGAATTCTAAGATTCAGGCGGCGTGTTCCTGAAGCAAACAGAGCACGGAAAAAAGGAACTGAGTTTACGGGATCCGGTGCCTCAATGTATACTGGCCCAACATCATGCCCGGTGTGTAGAGGGGTTGGACGAGCCACGCTGTACCCACTGGCAGCATGAAAGTTTCCGGAGACCAGTTCTGCTCTCAATAGGATATGTGACGAATCCGAAGATGTCATCACGTTTCCTAGCGGGAAACCCTTCGAGTGGTTAGGATAGGATAACTCCAGTCCTATAATTTCTCTGATGATGGTATAGTGCAGGAGGAATATGTGAGGAGGTATAATCCCTTTAGGATTATGGATAATAACTTGGAAGAGATAGTGTTACTATAACATTCCCACAGTTTCCCCTCCCCCAATCAATCAAATATCACAAACATATGCATTTATGTATGAAAGAACCCTTAACATATGTGAATAATACTGGGATGAAGAAGAACAGAGGAGAGCCCATAGAGAGTAATGAGAATCAGACTGAGATGAGGAGGCCCGACAGGGATGGAAGGAGAAGACATGAGAACCACAACCAACGTTCTAGACATCCAGTAATAACTCAGTCATCCACAAATAAAAAGGAAAGAAGGATGAGATTGAGGGAGTGGAAGTCAGAGTCGAAGAAGTCGTGGAAGCAGAGTAAAGAGAGAGAGAGCCGGTGGAACCCAAGGAACGCTAGGAAACAAAATGAGAAGTACCCAACCGGTCTGTGGCCTCAGAGGAACACGGAAGGCTAGTGGAAGGACACGGAAGGTGCTCACAATGGAAGCTTCGTCAGATGATGTTGCCGCCGACGTGAGGAAGCGCAGCAGAGCCTCGAAAGTCCCATGGTCCCAGAGACCAACCAGTCAAGCAATCCAGCAAAACTACCAAAAAGGTACTCATCTGGGGAGACATGCTCGGAGGATCAGAGGGAGCGGTGGCTAAACATCAGGGGTAGAACAGAACCATGGAGGGAGGGTCTGACAAGCCCCCCATAACAAATTGGTGTCTACAGTGGAAGTGACAGGTAGCGCTGGGCACAAAGGTGACCGAATAACAGGGAAAAGTCACAAGAATAAAGAGGCACACCTGAGACGCAAACGGCCGTCAACAGCACTACTCTTCCTCATTTCAGTGGTTGGGAAAAAGACAGGTAGTACTTGGCAGGCGAGTCAACCAAGTCTACCATGAAGTGGGAAGCAACAAAGGGGGAAGAGAATAGTGCCCTTACAAAAAAGAGACTAATGGAGCCAACAGTAAAGAAACAGTAGCTGGATGCCTAAGGGAGTTATTTTCCTGGTGTTAATTGGCTAGGTTGGAACTTTGTGTTTTGGAGAACTTTGTATACTTTGGAACTTGTCTAATCACATTGGAACTTTGGTTTGTTATCCAGAAGAAGCTAATCATTCTTCCGGACCAACAGTAAGAGCATCATTCCCCTTTAGTTTAAGTTATTAGTGTAAGGGTTGTAAATATTTTTCTTTTTAACGCAATGGTGGACTATTAGATTTATACAAGACATCCTGACGGTCCCCTTAGTTTTAGTTGAGGCATGGAAACCCCTCTTGGAGTTAGGGCAAGGTAGGGTTTTCTTTTCATTTTTTTATTGAATACAAGTTTGTGGCAACAAACTTACCACACGTGTGTCCGTTTGCTACCTCCCACCCTTACAGATATTATAGATGAGGAGTGCGTAGGAGGAAGGGATCCATTCATTAGCCTCCGACCAGCCAGGTTTTTCATGGACACTGAGAAAATGAGAGACTCGAAACCTTGACCCCGTTCTGGGCAGCGTCTCGATCCACTGCGTTCATTTGAATGAGCTTTGCCATTTCCAGCAGAGGTGCCAGAGCGCCTAAATGAAGTGGAGGATAAGATGAGGGCATGAATGTAGAGGATAATTGCCCCCTGAAATTACAGAAGGTTTTCCAGGGTCTGAGAGATAAAGACGCCATACATATGATGGATCAATGTACCTACAGCTGGTGTTTAGTGGGCCTGAATGCAAACCTCTGTTTTTTGGGTTCTGAGGCAGCTGAAGAGGGCAGGGTGGTAGGGCACAAACCTTTAGTTGCCATTCTAGGTTGTTTACAACAATGTGCACTTGGAGATCTATCAGGATGACAAGCTTGCCTATCCGGATAACCACTCAACCCTCTAAAGGCAGTCAAGGCTGTCTGGAGTGTGATTGTTGGAAGGCGTATGACTGACACTTAGTGAGGACAGTCAATGAGTTATCAATGATGGAGCTGGTTTTCATTTTGTTTAGTTTCTCTTCTGTGGAGGAGGAAATTAAATCAGTAGTGTCAAATGGCAGATCTAAAATACGGTCTTAAAAATCCTATGAGAACTGATTCAACCTCATCCCAGTGGTGCATCTCATATCTGCCCCAATAGAGATCCCTCAGCTAGCAGTGTGTCATGGTGCCAAGCCATGACTGCGTTCTGCTGGTGATCAGGTCTCATTGTCTTCAGGATCTTCTACAAAGACATTCAAACCAGTCCTGTGCTCCTTTAGAACCTGTTCGGACTTCCTAGTCTCCTGCTCCTCCTCAGTACGCGCCCTCGTGCCATTCGGGAGGTCCCTCCATTTTATTTCTGATTTTATGGATTAAACGACAGGCGTGGCATCCAACTTCTGGACAATATCCCTTGCAAGACAGTAAAAAGGTACATGGGCAAGGTCTTTCTAGAGAGGGTGGGTCACTATGAAGTTCTTATCCCTTTGTAATGGCATACTCCTATTTTTCCTTCATAGGGGTACCAGGTGTCCGCTATAAGCCTGTTGGCTCCATGAGTGACTCACTGCTGTTCACTTATTGGCTGGTAGTGGCTGGGCATGTTCACAGGCATAAACACCCTTGTATCAGTGGGAGAAACTGGTGTATGAGACATAGTGGGCCTCATTACAGCTTTGCCGGTCGGGAAACAACGGTGCCAGTAAGTTTACCGGCACCGTTGTTTCCGGACCAGATAAGTACAAGTCTGGAGGGCGGGTGCCCTCCCGCCGCCAGGTCTGACTTGCTGGGCTGATCGGCACCCGCCCACAGACTTTCACGGAAGCACCGGCACCGTTATTAACGTGCCGGGGGCTTCCGTGTACCCCATTCCCATTGAGTCCAATGGGACTCAGTGGGAATGGGGAACAACATGTTACCGACGCCTGACTTGCCAGCCGGCAGGGTTGTAATACCCCAGTATTACTGGCAAGTCAGGCGATGGTAACTGTTTACGGGTTCGGCGGCTACCTGCCGGTTTTACAGGCACAGTTACCGCCGGACCCGTAATGAGGGCCTCCGTCTTATATGCTTAACGGTATATTCTAGGAGGTAATGTGCCACCTGTTTTGCATCTGAAAGCCCTGATTTAAAGACAGCCTGCTTTTCTAGAGGACGGTCTGGTAATAAGTCAGCAATCTCACGCCTGAGACAGTGGCTGGCTGCCACCAACAATGCATCAGTGTTTGTCTTAAGTGCAGAACAGCATTGACGCAAGGTTTTCTCTAATATGCCTCCAGAATCCTGTCTTCAATTGACGACAGAGGAGGAAGTAGAAGATTCACAAGACAATGAAGGCTTACCATAAAGGGTAGCCACAGCCACCACATAAGAAAGAGGATGGGGGTGAAGAGAAAGTTGAGGTGAGTCCTTTAGACCTCTCGGACCGAGGAGCCTCAGGGAGGCTTCCACTTGCAGCGTGAAATTGACACTGAAGAACCAGAAGACCGACTCCACTCAGCGGATGAAACTTTCTGTCAGAACTCTCTCCGCTGAGGTGACCTACAAGAAGTTGAAGAAGCAGTTACCTTTCCTGGATGCTTCTTTGATGAAGACGACGTGTTTTCTGGAGGGTACCTGGAAAAAATCTCCTTTCAGCATTGTAGACAATTATTAAAGCTCTAAATGTAAGTGCAATACGCAGCCATCCCACCGTTGTTCAGCCCAGAGGCACTCGAGTGCATGCAGGTCTAATGCTGAGAAGGGGCTGTCGCAAGAGGCACACAGAGAATCCGGCAGGCACCGACATGCGTTGGACTGCAGGAGCCAGAGGGCAGGTGAAAAATAGAAATGAAAAAAAGGGATTAAAGAAGGTAAGTGGTTAATCGTTCGCGTTTGTGAGGAAGAAGAGACGGATGGTTGAGCGCCAGAGTATGGGGCTCATGGAGCACCTAACAAATGTAAACGGAAAGCACTCTTGAGATGCTAAAGGCTCTCATCCGGTCCCCTCGCAGGGACGCCCATACAGTATGGAGGAAAGAGGAAGGAAGTTGGCGTACAGGCAGTTATTCATTCCCACTTGAAGAAGCAAAGCCTTGTTCCAGAAGACATTGGCAACTTTCACCCAATATCTAGGATCCCCTTGCTAGCCCAAAAAGCTAAAAGGTGGAGTAAAAGCCAAATCTCTTTCTCTGAGCTTACCTTTCTTCTTTGGCAGCTTCGGCACCCCTCGTGTCTCACAGTTTCCTTCACTGCCCATTTGCTAACTGGGAGCGCATCTCGTCGCCTTCCCGGTTCACGCCTTGCCTTCCCCTTAGTTCGGCAGCTACTGCGGTCTGTGGTGACAGCACGGCATACGCTCTTCTCCTGGACATCACTCTCAGCAGTTTCCTCGCTCCGGTCTGCATTCAATGTTAAGATAATTAAGACCCCTGCTGTCAAAAGCACATTGTGCTTCAAATGCCTCTGCCATTATTGCAGCGAAACATGACTATTGCAATTCCTTTACACAGGAACTACTCAACAGATTATGACGAATCAGGGGATTTCGTCACTTCTCCCCAGAGGGAAGCCCTTCCTGACAGATATCCTTTGGTGATGTTGGGCGATGCAGTTTCAGCTTCATGCAATAAAGGTATTGTTTGAATGTCAGTGGTACTGTAGGCAAGCAAGCTAGCACTAAATGAAGGGACAGGGATTGGAGTGCTCCTCTGAGTGGGCTGGCTTTAGTTCCCACTGTCCTAGGCGCCAAGTACACAGGGTAAAGGGGGCAGCTGCCCCGTTCTCGTTAACCAACTAGAGCTGGAGTGTCATTTTGCCCAGTGGAGATTATGGAAGTATTTGTATGGGGGATTTTTGCAAGTGCGACCAAAAACAAAAATCACAAAAAATCTGGATTGAGCCAAGAAAATGGTCTCAAATTGCAAGCAAGCTGGGCCATCTGCACACTCACTGGGGTAGCTGGGCTTCTGGCTCAGACTTTGTGAGCGGTTAGCATGCAACTTGCCAATTTTGAAAGTGATGCTCCCTTCCAAGTGGGATGGCTGTCTTTGGACTACCTGAGCCTTGATTGGGAGACACGTCATTGGAGGCGCCATGCTCCTTGTTCTCTACCTTTGCTAGGTCTTACGATCTTCATTGATTTACCCTTTTCTTGCTTTGACTTTTTGCATTTAACTTTATTTTGTTTTCTTTCCTGACTTTCTCTTTCTGTCAAACATTTTTCCATCCATCCATTTCAGCTTTCAACCCTTTTGTTTGCCTCATCTGCCTCGCCCCCTGCCCTCCATGATTCATTCTCATTAATTCTCTCTCTCTGTGTTAGGCCCGCTCTCCCCCGGGTCACATGTCTTAAAACATGGATGTTTTAAACCAGAGACCACTCATTTAAACTGCAGTAGGATAGCTTGACATGTTAACGCAACTGCTGTGGAACACTATGTGCAACCAGATTGTCCAGCTGCCTAAGAGACTGGGAAAGGGGAATGGAAAAGAAGGAAATATGGAGAGAAGGAGGGGAAGAAAAGAAAGAGGAAGGTAAGTAAAGAAGTAGAGGCAGGGAGTCGGCTAGAGATAGAAATGTGGAGAGTAGAGGAGGGAGGGAAGGTGCGGGAGAGGTAGGTTGGAAGAGGCAGGCAAGGTAGAAAGAATGAGGGAGTTATGTGTTGAAAGAAGAAGGGACGAGAGGGAGGGAATGTGAGTTGGAGAGATGGAAGAAGCAATGGGAAGCAAAATTAAGCATTTGATGGACGGACGGAGAGAGGGACGGGAAGAAGAGGGAGTGACAGATGGGAAAAGACGGATGGAGAGTGGATAGGGGGTAGGTGGGGCAGAGGGAGGATGGAGGGATATTGGATGAAGGTGTGAGATTGGAAGGGGGAAGGGAATGAAAGTGCAGAGGGGCAGGTGCAGGGACTGTGTAGATACGCGAAGTGACTTTTCATGGTGCAGGAACTCCACCCCAATACATTTACACAGCCACAAAGCCTGAAAAACAAGCAGAATAAAACTGAAAAATGATCAATATCTCCACAGAGGGCGCAAGGATCCAGGAAGGGATTTGCCAACTATCAACTTGTGCAACAGAAGCAGAGCCCCGAAGCGCAAGGCCTCTCTCAGGCCCTCCTAACAGGGCTTAGAAAACATCATTCAATCATTGTGGTGTTCATCATAGTTCCCAAATGCTACCCTGATGGCCAGAGATTCTTGTCAGTTTCCCAGGGATAGCATCACAGCCTTTCAACCTTTTAATTTCAAATGGGCTTGAGCCGTGGGAGGGACGGGGCAGGGTGCATGAAAAGCTGCCCTATTTTAATAGTATTATGACACGAAGGGGGCGCTGTTGCGCGGCTCGTGTAATGACCGCAGCCTGAGAGTGCCCCGGCAGAGGCTCTGACATATGGCTAAATATCCCACTTTCCAGTCCTGTCGCCACTCAACAAAGCACAGAGAACCGCGTCGGAATATCGGCTCCACAAGAGGATTCTAGTACAATAACCCGGGACCACGTAGATCCCGAGATTCCAGCGCGTTCCTTTGGAGGACAATTCGCCCATCCCCCACCAACGGCTGAACTGGCACCGGCACCCGAGACCCGCCCGGCAGGCTTGGTGGATCTTTGCCCCCATCTCATACTACATCTCCGGTTCCCTTCTCCTGGTGGGGGGGGTGAGGGAATGGGGGGGTGGGAGCCTGACTTCAGCCCAGTGCCCAGACCTGACTTGGGGTGCGGGGGGCCTCCCGCCGCCCCGGGGGTGCGGAGAGGCTCTGGAATCCGTGGCCTCCTACCTTCTGCCTACTTCCTGGAAGCTTTATCCTGCTTGGGTGCCACTGGACTTAGTGGCCGCCCCCAGGACGCGGTGGGGCTGCCCATAGGAACCCCCCGGGCCTCCTCCAGTGGTCTGTTCCTGTAAGTCCCGGCTCCCACCTCCCTCAACGGAGACTGAGGATCCGTACCCCCGCATGGCGTACAGATACATGGGGGCGGATGAGAAGCAGAGATGCGGCTGACGCCCCAGGGAGCGGGGGTCCTTCCTGTCAACCGGACATCATACTTGCGGGCCCCTCAGGGGGACGCAGCACCAGCGGTCTAATAGGTGGCCCAGCCCGGGGAACAACTAATAGCCGGCACATCCTCTACATGGTGGCGCTGTGAGTCCTGAGGCCGGGAGAGGGGAATCTACTAACGCTGTGCCCCTGGCCCCCAACTGGGGAGTCAGGGGGGCCTTGCTCCCCATTGACTGGAAGATACCAGCCCATCCCTCCCCAGGCATCAGCACCTGTCTCCAGCGGATCAAGCACAGGGGCGCAGGACCATAACGCAACTCATAACTGGGCATAATACCGCCACCCGCCCCTGGCTCCCATTTCACTGAGCAATATACAGCCCACAGTGTTCTCTTTCTCCTGGAGGCTGCGCCCTGGAAATCTATCCACAAGCCAATAACTCCATCACAGCTACATTACAAGCACTACTGCTGCGGAGCGGGAGAGGTGTGCTTGGGGGTGGAGGGGAGGCTGTAGGCTTCTTCTGAGCCAGGAGGCTCTGTAGCTTGGGACTGGTGGGGGGCTGCCCAGAAGGGTTACCACACCTACCTTCAGCAAGTTCTCTTATCAACAAGCTTTGCCCTGGGCCACCCCTCTGGGGCACATAGAAGGCTGCCTGGTCCTGGGGTGGTTGCCCTCCCTGTCCGCCCCATCTCTTTTACCGGGTCATCATTCGGCTGTGTTATTAGAGGCCCTCCGCCCATTCATACCTCCTGGCTGCCATCCCGGGTATACTGCGATCAACCCCTCCACTCCTGGATTGCCCCACGTGCACAACAAAGTGTCCGGAATGGGCAATCAGAAGAAACAGGCGAAGATGGATCCGTATGCCGGGTCGGATTCTTTGCAACAAGAGACTGAGCCCGGCCCATCCTAATTTGATATCTCGGCCCTCAACCAGACTCTGTTAGCGCTGAAAGGCAGTACAGACAATCTGGGATCCAAAATTGACGCGCTAACGTGTAAAGTAGATGTGTCAGCAGTCCAAATTGAAAAATTGTGCGGCAGGATGTCAGAGGCGGAGCACCGGATCAGGGAGGGAGAGGACAAGATTGCGGTGCTTCAGCGAGAGGTGGAGTCTCTTCAACAGACAGTGAAAAGATTGGTTGCCAAGAACGACGACCTTGAGGGTAGGTCCAGAAGAAACATAAGGATCACGGGGGTCGCCAAGTCCACCCCCATTGACATCATGGAACTTTTTGTCAAAAAATAGTTTAGAGAGGTTCTCGACGACCCTCACGTTACGAACATGTTCATGGTGGAGAGGGCCCACCGCTCCCTGGCGGCTAGACCCCCCGGGTGGTGCCCCTGAGAACGCCATTATTGCTCGTATATTCAACTATCGGGACCATGATGTTCTGCTCCACACCGCTAGCGAAAAGAAATCACTCCAGTGGGGCTCTGCTACAATTAGACTCTTCCCTGACTTCAGTCAACAAGTACAGGATCAGAGGAAGCCCTTTCAAGCAGTGAAAAACGTCTTAAGGAAGAAAGACATTTGCTACTCTATGATGTATCCCGCTAAACTGAGGGTTGTTTACCAGGGGAAGACTTTATTCTTCATGACTCCGGTATCTGCGGAACAATGTGCATCTGAAATCCCGGATCCTGGGGCCTCCCCCGTCATTCTTCCTATTCTGATTTGGTTTGGATGGAGCCACCACGTAGCTACGTCCTGCTCGCAGGTCCTCCGATGAACCCCAGAGCCCCGCTTTGCAATTCCTGGAAGCAATTACTAAGCTTGTTAATTCCAATGTAGTAGCCTAATGTGGTAAATGAGCCTCTTGCCAATGGGAGGCACAGCGGTCGCCGGCACCCCCCATGCCCAGCGGCACCTAAGCGAGTTGAAGTTTAATGGTTGGAGCTAAATGGGTGGGGGGAGGGAATTGCTGGCCGGTTGGTTGGAGTTTCTGGCGTGGGTGGGGGGGCAGAAGGGGTTACGTATAGTTTTCCACCTGTTAGTGCTTATTATGTTGCTGAACCTTGGTTGAAGGGATGGGGTGGGTGGGTTTTCCTTCTGGCTTTAGAATTTTTTATGTGCGTCATGCTTGGGTAAAGTGTCCCTGTAATTCTGCACCAAATGATCCCTCTGTGGCATTAAACTATCCAATTGCCGGACCAGTCATAACATGACTATCCCCCAGGGGCATCATGCTCCTGTTGATTCTGACATTCTGCTTACATGGAACATTCAGGGCTTCACTAATGCAAAAAAGACACGTCTCATTTCTAACTATGTGTGAAATCACCATGTTAACGTCCTATGTATACAGGAAACTCATCTAGGGAAGGATCACAAACTCCCTGCCCTGTCAGGTTGGGTTATTCACAGGTACGGGTCCTCCTACTCGACACATTCACGGGGTGTTGCTATCTATATACATCACTCTAGAATTCAAATTACACAGACAGATGTCGGATAGTGAAGGCCGGTTCATCCTGGTGGCTGGTGAGATCGCGGCCTGGTCCGTTTTATTCATAAACGTTTACGGCCCTAATTATGATTCTCCCGATTTTGTCAAGCATGTTCGGAACACCTGCGAACATTCCCGGGGTATGAGGTGGTTCGGGTGGGAGATGTTAATTTAGCCCTCGCCTCAACATTAGATAGATCCACACTGACCCAAAGTCCCCTCACCGGTGCAGCTCAAAAATGGCAATCCATTGCATCAGATTACTCCCTGTTCGATATTTGGCGCTGGCTTCACCCGAACGCTCAGGAATTCACCTTTCATTCTACTGTACATGGGAGCTCCTCCAGAATTAATTATATCCACTTGTCTCTGGATCGGTCACTAGTGGCGGATGGGGCGGTGATTCTCCCCCGTACCCTATCGGATCACTCCCCGGTGCTAGTGAAATTCAAGGGCCCTCCATCGTCTCCCAAGCAACACCGATGGAGGTTTCGGGCTCGGGCTCTGGAGGACGTGGCGTTTTGGGAGGATTTGCGCCAGGCCATTGCAGAATTTTTCCCGCTGAATCCATCCCTAGCCCAGAAGTAGTATGGGAAACTTTTAAGGTGTATTTGCGGGGGTGGTGCATGTCACAGGAGGGGGGGTCCTGAAAAGTATCCGTAGAGCAATTGCCCGTAATGAGAAAGAAATTAAAAATATGAAGCT
Organism: Ambystoma mexicanum; assembly: GCF_040938575.1. Classification (NCBI taxonomy): domain Eukaryota; kingdom Metazoa; phylum Chordata; class Amphibia; order Caudata; family Ambystomatidae; genus Ambystoma; species Ambystoma mexicanum. Next base: position 803,058,898 of record NC_090931.1, on the reverse strand, counting down.
CCTTCAGGAAATGACGAACTCCCCCTCGCTTCAAGCCGACCTGGAGGCAAAAAGACAAGAAATCCTTCCTTTAATGGATGGGGAGGAGAGATTTTTAGGCGATCCAATTGCGGCAGCGAGATATGGGGAGGGAGATCGTCCGAGTAGAACTGTTGCTTGGGCCATCAGACAGGAGAATCGCATGGAATCTATTCTAGAAGTGGAACCCCCAGTGGGAGAGTCTACCAGGAACGTGATGGAAATAAATGGGGTTTTTCGCCAAGACTACGAGAAGTTGTACACCGCCCATAGTACGGCAGGGCATGATGATATCACCCAATACCTCGACAGGATCGCCATGGGGTGGCTTGATTCGGAGACTGGAGGGCTCCTTAACGATCCCCTTACCGAAGATGAACTCTGTAAGGTGATAAAATCACTCCCAAACGGTAAGGCCCCGGAAACGGACGGGATTACGGCTGAACTATACAAGGCCTTCCCTGATCTACTTATCTCCCATTTATGCAATATGTTCGCGGAGGCGGCTTCCTCTGGGGAAATTCCGGAATCCACTCGGACTGCCCTGGTCACGGTACTGCTCAAGCCTAACAAAGACCCTAAAAAATGCTCTTCTTATCGCCCCTTGTCACGGATAAATACTGACAAAATCTTTGCGAAGTTGCTCACGGACCGGCTCCTTCCCCACATGTCCGCTCTGATCTTCCCAGATCAGGCGGGATGTATTCCAAGGCGATCTACTTAGAATAATCTGCGCAGATTATTCACTCTGATACATAATGTGAACCTGGACGTTTCTGTTGCTGTGGTAGCTTTGGATGCGGAGAAGGCGTTCAACTCGGTTGAATGGCCTTTTCTGTTCGAGGTCCTCCGACGCACGGGCGTAGGCACCACATTTCTTAACTGGATCCAGCTTCTCTATTCAGCCCTGCGTGCTCTGGTGTACAAGAATGGTATCCAATCTGCTCCCATTTATGCAACTTTAGCTCCCCTTTTATTTGCCTTGGCCATTGAACTGGTGGCCTGTGCCCTAAGAGAGTTACACTCCCACCGTGGAGTGACAATCCGTTCATGTGTGTCAATCGTCTCCCTCTACGCAGACAATATATTGCTACACATGAAACACCCTCGAACCAATTTGCAGCCCGTGATGGAGGAGATATCCACATTTGGTGCTTTATCCGGTTTACAAATAAACTGGTCTAAATCTGAGGTGCTTCCGCTCACAACAGGTGTCGCTCTGCAAGATGTGGGGGAGGCCTTCGCTTGGTACCCACAGGGAATCCTCTATCTTGGTATAAGAGTGTCCACTTCCCCTACACAGCTATATGAGGAGAACTATCTTACCACCCTGCAACACTTGGAACACAGGGTAGAAACATGGATAATGCTCCCTATCTCCCAAGCAGCCCGCATCTCTCCATCCAAAATGGTTATTCTACTGAAACTACTATACATTTTCAATAACGTCCCAATATGGCCCCCTGTATCCTTTTGGAATTGCATAAAGTCACTGATGTCTAGGTTGATCTGAGCAGGGAAGCGACCCCACATCTCTTTACGCACAATGTGCTACTCGTACACTCAAGGGGGTCTGGAGGTCCCCAATCTTTTCCTTATTATTATCTCGTAGCTCAGATCCAATATTCAACCTGGTGGTGGTCCCCTACGAATGATTCTCCTCATTCATACCTCGAGAGGTCGATCGCTCAGACTGACGACCTTAGAGGCTTCTTATGGGCTGCTTGGGAGTGGCACTTGAGGACAGAGGTCAAACCCTTGGAGATTACACTGAAGGCTTGGGATCAATTAGCGAAATGGGCTGGGTTTGGACAGTGGTACTTCCCAGGATGGCCATATATAGGATCCGCTGGATTCCTCTTACATATGACCACATCATTCAACACTTTCAGAATCTGCAAATCTACACATTAGGAGATGTGGCACCGCATGGCAAATTTATAACTTGGGAGAATCTTAAGTCCAGGGGCAACTGGTCTCCGGTCACTCTGCTGTTGTACTTCCGCCTCCGTGAAGTACTGAAATCAAGGTGGCCCGACTTCCCAAAGGCTCCTGCGGTTTCCCCAATATTGGAGTATGTCGTAGCCCTGATATCCCCTAGAAAGGTGATTTCATCCCTGTACGACTTGGCCCGAGTGCTTTAGTCCCCACCGTCTTCTCAATACAGGGTCAAATGGGAAGCCAGTATAGCACGTTCATTGTCGGAGACCTAATGGGGTTCAATACTTGCTCAGACCAAATCGATCTCTGCCAATAATACATTTAATTTGGGGGCGTGGCTAACCAGCGAGCTATGCAGTAAAATCCTGAACTGAGACGCTCATTAAAGAATGGAAATATCCTTGTAATGTGCAATAACAATCTGGCGAGGACGGGAGCCGAGAAATCTACCTTCTGACAGAGATCCTGAGGCGAGGAAATACAGCCCGGTGGCGCAGATCCCTACAAAATGGTGGGCGGAGCAAAACCGCCGTCTGGGACAAGCGGAGGACCCTGCTGAAGCTAGTGGTTCCAGGACCCGCTGCTGAAGGGAGAGAGGAGAGCCTGCAAGGCAAAGGAGTGCCCGCACACGGCACACACCACCACCACCACCACACATCACCCCGGCAGCGACTAGCTCTGCCCTCTCACGGGACTGCATCCCCCTGCCTGGAGGCTCTGCAGGCGGGACACCACAGCGAGCAGAGGAAAAAACAAAACAAAGTCCCACTACGACGGAACATCCCGTGCAGGTGAGGAAGGCTTCAAACGCAAAGAACGAGCAGATCAAGCCGGCAGACCACGGGCAGAGCCCACAAGAGACGACACTGCAGGTGAGCGCATACCCAAGGCCAAGTGCGGTCACCAGGGATAAGGGTTAGCACAGGCCCCTACGCTCCTGCAACACCAGCTGTCTCCCGAGTTTCTGCAGGCGCCCACCGCCCCACATCACACAACGTAGCAGGGGCAGAGGGTGGGGGTTACCATCTTATAAACACTGCAGAGTGGCTCCTGAGAGTGAACTGCCAGCCCAGGACTCAGAATGGACGGAACAAACACCTAACGCTCTACCCCGGGAGGGCCGTGGGTGGATGCCGCGAGCGAAACAGGCCTCTCCCAGTCTCATGACATTATAAATATTAAGGTTCCACCCGAAGGAAGATCGGAAAACACACAGACCATCATATGCAGAAGTGGCCCCCTCCACTGCTGATTTGGGCCACCTAACCTGGAGGCAAACTCGCACCCATGCCCTGCATAAAGACCACCATAATGAACGGATGCCTGCTCCCCTCGGGGCACTAGGGGGAACAAACGCCCAACTTGGCCCTGACCTCCTTGCCCCCATGCTTCTGCAGTAACAAGACAACACGGCACACAAGGAACACTGTCTCAGAACCACAAATAGAATCGCTCCATGAAATCAAGAGAGCCGAGCACACCTAACTGTATGAGCTACGTTCACTTTCAAAGGTGAAGTACTGGGAAGGGCGACGGGTGCCGCAGAACACTGTATTAAATAATATCCAACTGCTGAGGCGCAACACAGACCGCGGGATGGTGTTGCGACCAAACAGTGCCGGACATAAGAAACCTGCGCCCTGCAAGGTGATACACACCGGCAAAAGTGGCGCGCCCATCTCACAAGTTAGCAAAGCATGAACACTCTGGGGCTATTAAGGAAACATCTGCATGCCAGAAAACCAAGAGAGAAAGTGAACAAAACCCAATAAACTATACAGCGATACCCACGGAGCATATTTGAATACAACCGGCATGAGGAACATTGGCCGTTGAAATTCGAAGCTTTCTCTGCCCGGAATATCCCAGCAAGCACGCGGAAAATACCCCCACCAGGCCTGATACACCCAAGGGGCTCCCACACCAACTTGGCTAAAGATATGCGTTTCATGGTGCTGACACCACCAAAACACCTGCAATTAAAATATCGACACAGAGTACTGAACGTGAACAAGGAGCGGTCGGACCCGCTGGGGGCAACAAAGTGGATGTAATTTGTCTGGACAAATCCCATACAAAGGCAGCAAACGCACCACTAATCGTAGCGAGGCACACAAATCTGGCAAATACGGCAAGTACACCCCACTGAAAGAAGCTACTTCATAGGCAACAACAAACAGAAGAGGCACTAAACGACATCCGGTACTGGCAAGTTCAACATGGGCAAAGAAAGAAAAAAGAATGCCACGTCGCAAAGCAAAACGGAGCAATATACCACCCCTGCCCAGGCTCCTCCACAGGAGCAAGCCAAATTTGACGGTGCGCAAGGGCCAGAGGACAACATATCTCTCAAAGACGTTATGAATGCTATCGCCAACTCGCGCTCTGCCATGGAAAAAAAGATGGACGGGATAAGTACAGAAGTGTCACTGCTGCGGCCCGATCTGCAAAAACTCACGTCCCGCACAGGTCAAGCTGAAACCCGCATATCAGAAACAGAAGACGGTCTACGCACTGCAAATCAGCAAATAATAACGTACTGGCTCGGTTTAAGAGACTGGAAGAATGCGTGGAAGATGGTGAGGGCAGGTCCAGGAGAAATAGCATTTGAATCCTTGGACTACCGGAAGAGACAGAAAGCCCGACCATGGAACTATTCCTCGAGCAATGGCTTGCAGACCTATTTGCCCCCAACACCCTCTCAAAATTGTTTTCGATCGAACGCACCGTCCGCATACCATCCGGCAGACAGATCCCCGGAGCTCCCCCCACGCACAGTTGTAGCTAGGTTCCTGAATTATACAAATCAAGACGCAGTGCTTCAAATGGCTAGGACCAAAGGCTCCATAACGCACAACTGTTCCAGAATCGCCTTTTTCCCGGACTTCACCAGAGAGGTACATAAAGCAAAACAATCCTTTCATACTCTTAAAAAACGTCTCCAGACTCTAAAAGTGAAGTACGGCTTACTTCACTGCGCAGCTCAAAATGTATTATAAAGCGACGTCAGTACATTTTACAGACCCCAGAGAAGCGTGGAACTGGGCAGAAAGGCACATCGAGGGAGACTGGAGACCGAACCGAAGGCAGGACAACAGCAGAAATCGGCCAAGACCGGAGAGAGCACCACCTGAGCTTCCACAACAGGGGGTAGAAGAACCGCCCGAGGCAGACAATGACAAACGACAGCAACCATACTGATACAAGATCTTGACCGCCCAAAATGTTACTACGGAATTGATGCGCACACATAAAACTAGTTCCGTTCCAGAACTTGAGCGCATGGCAGCCGGCGGCCCAGACCGCCCAGACCCCCAATAGGATTTTGTGAATAGGCTAAGTTCTTGTTCCCTTATTTGTTGAAGCCTCAAGTTCAGGCTGACACTCTAGTTCCGAGTGTCAACAATGTTCGGGCGACAGGTACTTCGTGTTGGGGTGGAGGATAGGGAGGGGAAAGTTTACATTGTTTTTGTGTTGATGTACAGTTACAACGTATTGCAAGGCTAAAATGTCATATCAATGAGTATACGCTCCCTCATGTCATCTCCTACCGGCAACACATCCCCATTGTAACCAACTCCTGTACACTACTCTTCTATCACATCTCCATGGAGTCTGCAAATCCGACACTATGTAGTATGAATTGCACCCACACCAACCTACTCATCGACTCCTGAACACCGTAGGTCCCTTACGCTGATCACATGGAAAATGAACGGACTGGGCTCTGGAATTAAGCAACATCATGTCACACAGTTCTTCAATAGGCACTGCCCTGACATTGCCCTGATAACTGAGACACACTTAGCTGGAACCAATTGCACCTTCTTCCGCAGGACCAACTACCGATCTGCATTACATGCAGGGTATACAATGGGCTCCAGAGGGACTCTCATCCTTGTACACAAACGCGTTCCATTTGTGCCACTGCCAATAGAACAGGATCCCAGGGGTCGCTATGTAGTGGTCCTTGGAACACTATGGGAGGAAACGCTATCCATTGCGGCGGTATATTCTCTGCCGGGACTGGGGGAGGAATTGCTAGACGACCTGGTTATCCTTATGAAAAAGCACCAACCTGATTTGTGGATTTTGGGGGGCGATTTTAATGAGGTTATGTGTAACACTATGGATCACACCCATATTGGGGACCGCAACCCGAACACCCCCACTAAACTAGCAAGATTTGCGTCAGCCCTGGTGCTCCGAGATGTGTGGAGGCACCTCTACCCCGACGTCGAGGGGTACTCGTTCCTCTCGGGTGCACATGGCTCCTTGTCCAGACTGGACTATCTCTTCCTCCCGAGCACCGACATACACAGAGTGACGACTGCAGATCTACTCCCCTGCCGCATCTCAGACCACTCACCCTTGAGGATGGTTTTGTGCGTGCAGGGTATAACTCCCCCCAAGTCATGGCGATTGAATGTTTATTATCTGGGAATCCCTGATTTTATTGATCGCCTCAATTAAGCGACTGATGAATATTTCGAAATTAATACCACCATGGTCGATAGCCCTGTCACGATATGCGAGGCCTACAAAACGATGCTCAGGGGTGAGATAATCTCCTGGACGGCGAATAAAAAGAGGGAACGGCTCCAAAAGTTACTAGAAGGGGAAGTAGAAATGGGCGACTGGGAAGCTAAGTATATTCTTGACCAATGCCCTGGAATCCTCACATCCCGTAAGGCGGCTTGACAGCAGCTCCGGAACATTGAACTAGACAACGCTAAACATGCCCACCGAGAATCCAAATCAAGGGTTTATGAACATTGGGACAAAGCCGGGAAAATGCTGGCTTGGCTTGAAAAGAGAGACGAGGGTCAACGCCATGTTAGGGAGATCATAACCCCACAAGATGAGAAATGTCACTCAGATCGTGATATAACAAAGGCTTTCGCTGGCTTTTATGCTACTCTGTACTGCACCTCGGTATCCCCATTGAGCCCCTCTCTCCTAGATGATATCACTTTGCCACGCCTATCGGAACAGCAAAAAACACAATTAGACTCCGCTCTTACTGAAGCGGAGATCGCTGAGGCTATAGCTCAACTACAACCTGGGAAAACGCCGGGCCCCAACGGTTTTCCGGTTGAAACCTGCAAGAAACTGGGTGGGGAAAAACGGGCACCACACCTCCATAAAATGTTCCTCGAGGCCCGGGACAGAGGTACTCTCCCGCCGGACTTGTGTAAGGCCACGATTGTCGTTATTCCCAAACCAGGTAAACCGCCTGAGCAGTGTGCCTCCTGTAGGCCTATTTCATTAATTAACAGTGAAACTAAGGTCCTTGCCAAACTCCTAGCCAATCGGCTGCAAGCGGTCATTACCTCTTTGGTCCACCCGGACCAAATGTGGTTTCATGCCACACAAATCAACACGTATGAACATACGACGCCTCCACCTACAATTGGAAAGAGCCCCCAACATAGACACGCTGCTTGCACTGTTGGCTATTGACTTCGAGAAGGCGTTTGACTCGGTTTGATGGGATAGCCTCTGGGAAACTATGCAGCAAATGGGTTTTGGGGATGTCTTTCTGGGTTGGGTGCAATTGCTCTATGCAAATCCACAGGCAGAGGTGAAAGTGAACGGGTGGGCCTCCGAGCCCTTCCCCCTCGGCAAGGGTACACGGCAAGGATGCCCCCTATCGCCCCTCTTTGCTCTCGCGATAGAGACGCTCTCTTTGTGGCTCTGTTAGAGCAAGGCTGGGATGGGTTTTAGATGGCCAGAGGGACAGGAAGATAGGGTGTCCTTGTACGCTGATGATCTCTTGGTGTACCTGGGCGATCCGATACAAACCTGCCCCATAGTGACGCAGATACTTGTCCACTTCGGTGAATTCAGTGGGCTTAGAATTAACTAGAGCCAATCTATCCTGTTTACGGTGAAGGGTGGCACACATGCTATCCCCCAAGAATGCCTACATAAAGTGGAACAAGACGGCTTTCGATATCTGGGGATTTGGATATCTGGGGACCCAACACACTATACGACCCACAATCCCCAACTACTCATGGACCTTTTCACAGACGATGTCCGTCACTGGAGACTTCTTTCTCTGACGCTCATGGGTAGAGCCGCACTATTTAAAATGATGACCCTACCCAGATTCCTATATGTATTACAAAACACCCCGCCACGAAATTCGGGATTCCGAGTTTGACCGGATTGACTGTCTCCTCAGAGAACTCATATGGGGAGGAGAACAGCCCCGCATTGCACTAGCCACTCTCCAAAGATCGATCTGGGAGGGAGGAATCAGAGTACCTTGCCTTTGGACCTACTACTGGGCATCTCAACTGGCAGTGGCCAATGACCTATTACACGGGGACCGGGAACTACCACATATAAGTGCCGAAACTGCCACCACACACGACATAGACCCACTACATCTACTCTATAAGCCCCTTCATAGACTCCCACCTCAAACAATGGCTGCACACGTTACCATGGTCTGGAGGCGTGCACACGCTTTTGTGGGATGGAAAGACAAGATTACCACTGTACAACCCCTGTGGCACAATAGTAACCTGGTGGAAATGGGGAAACTCAGACCATGGTCTAAATGGGAAGAGGCGGGAATCACGAAGATCGGGGATGTCCTGATGGATAGGAAAATTGCCTCTTTCGAGGCCCAGCGGCTGAAATATCAGCTCCCGGTAACCGAACAATATCATTACATTCAACTGACACACGCCTCAAGAACATGGAACAAGTTACTTACCTGTAACTGTTGTTCTCCAGCATGGGTCTGGCATGGATTCACATGCTCATGAATATTCCCCGTCGTCAGGCTGGGAATCCTCGGTAAAGAAAAAACCAGTATCAGTTTCGTTTCTGATCTGTCTTTCGTAGTAATAACCAATCACTGGTCTCTGCGTCATACTGACCACAGCCAATGACTGCCCTCTACCTAAGCACCGCCTCTGGCAGCCATCTTCAGATTTGGAAGCACGTAAAGTGGCAGTATGACCAAGTGAAGAGCCGCAGAGGGGTAGGCGGGAGGGTTCGCATGTGAATCCATGCCAGACCCATGCTGGAGAACAACAGTTACAGGTAAGTAACTTGTTCCTTCTCCAGCATGGGGTCTGGCATGGATTCACATGCTCATGAATAAAGAATACATAGCAGTACACACATGCACAACCACGGGAGGTGGCAAAGGCTCAACATTAAGCATTACATCAAACTCAACATTAAGCATCTTACCTCCTCACCAGGCTCACCTCAGGCGAACAGGTTGCGCAGCACTGCTTGGCCGACCCTGGACTCCTCCCTGGAATCCCGGTCGACGCAGTAGAATTTCGTGAAGGTGTGCGTCGACCTCCACGTAGCAGCCCTGCATATGTCCAGCAGGGGCACACCAGAAAGGAACGCCGTGGTAGCTGCAATCGCTCTGGTGGAATGGGCTCTCGGACGGCCAGGCAGCGGTCGGTTTGCCAACCGATGACAGTACATGATACAGCCGGAGAGCCATCTGGAAATGGAAGCCTTCGAGAGAGCCTTCCCCTGATTGACAGGTCCAAAGTTCACAAAGAGTTGTGACGTCTTCCGAAAACACTTCGTGCGGTCCACGTAGAACTTCAGCGCTCTAGCCACATCCAGCGAGTGCAAAGTCCTCTCAGCCGGCGACGAAGGCGACGGGAAGAACACAGGCAACACCAAGGGTTCGTTGAGATGGAAGTCCGACGGTACCTTGGGCATGAAGGAGGGGTGCGTCCTGAGCACTACCCTCGTGTCGTGGAAAGTCAAGTACGGGGCCTTGCAGGAAAGGGCCTGGATCTCTCCCACTCGTCGTGCGGAGGTGATGGCCACAAGAAAAGCTGTTTTCCACGATAGAAACTTCAACGGGGCCGAGTGCAGAGGCTCGAACGGAGGTCCCATGAGCTTGGTCAGCACCACGTTGAGCTCCCACGCCGGGGCCGGAGCCTTCACCGGCGGGAACGATCTGAACAGTCCCTTCATGAACTCTTTCACCAGACGATGAGACCACAAGGACGTCCGCCCCGTGGTTCTGGTGTATCGGGAGATCGCAGCAAGATGAATCTTGATGGACGCGTGTGCCAGACCAGCTTTGGCCAGCGTCAGCAGGTACGGCAGTACTTGGGGAGCCGTAATCCGTAGAGGGTTAATCTTCTGTGCGTGGCACCAGACAGAGAACCTCTTCCATTTGTGTCCGTAGCATTTAAGAGTCGAGGACGCCCTGGCCTTTGCAAGAACCTCTCTGCAATCGGCCGGTATGTCGTATCCTCCAAACTCTAGCGCTGCAGGAGCCAGGCCTGCAAGTTCAGCGACTTCGGGTCGTGGTGGAGGATGGCGCCTCCTTCCCTGGAGAGTAGATCCGCGTCCGCCGGCAGCTTGATCGGCGGGGACGCTGACAAGTCCAGCAAGTCCGGGAACCATATCTGCCTCGGCCACGCAGGTGCGACGAGGATCATCCTGCACCGTGACCTCTTGAGCTGGTTGACGAGCCGGATTAGCAGAGGCAAGGGAGGGAACGCGTAGAGGAACAGGCCCTCCCAGGGGAACGAGAAAGCATCGCCCATGCTCCTCGTCTGGGGAAACCTGCTGGCGAACCTCCGGCACTTGGTGTTCGTCGCCGTCGCAAACAGGTCGATCTGGGGTGTGCCCCACCGTCGGAAGAGGCGATCCACCAGATCCTGCCGTAGTTCCCACTCGTGGCACGAGCGCAGCTCCCTGCTGAGTGAGTCGGCGATGGTGTTTTTTATCCCTGCCAGATGAAACGGCACCAGAAAAATCCCTTGGGCGACGGCCCAATGCCACAGGTCCTGCGCCTCCTTGGACAGCGCTGGGGACCTGGTTCCGCCCTGTTTCCTGATGTAAAACATGGTGGTGGTGTTGTCGGTGAAGATCCTCACCACCTTGCCCTTGAGGGACGGAAGGAAGGACCTGAGGGCCCAAAACACTGCACGGAGCTCCAGGACGTTGATATGCAGGGACTTCTCCGTCGGGAGCCAGAGTCCCCTTGCGTGCAGATTTTCGGTGTGCGCTCCCCACCCTTCCAGGGAGGCATCCGTGGTCACAGTCTCCTGGTGGGCTGGGGTCTGGAAGTCCATGCCCGCCGTCAGATGCGCGCGGGTGCCCCACCACCGTATCGCTTGTCGGAAACTCTCGTCGAGCTTGATCCTTTCCTCGAAGCTGCCCGTCGTCTGGATCCAGCGCGCATCCAGGAATTCTTGCAACGGGCGCATCCGGAGCCTGCACATGGGAATGAGGTAGATGCAGGAAGACATCATCCCGAGGAGGGACTTGATGGACCTCACTTTGGCCGCGTCGGCCACCAACATCCGTTGCACCTTGCCCAAGAAGGTCCTGGTCCTCTCCTCCGACGGGGAGGCCAGAAGGGACACTGTGTCGAGCCTCGCTCCCAGAAACAGTGCGACTTGCGCGGGCACCAGGTGGGATTTGGCGTAGTTCACGGAGAATCCCAGGTCCGTGAGGAGTTGGACGGTCCTTGCCGTGTGGACCACGGCGAGCTCCCTCGTCTTGGCGCGGATGAGCCAGTCGTCCAGGTAGGGGTAGACGTGAATCCCCTCGCGGCGCAGCTGCGCCGCCACCGGTGCGAGGCACTTGGTGAATACCCTGGGTGCCGACCGTAGTCCGAAGGGAAGGGCTTTGAACTGGTAATGACGCCCCTGGACCACGAACCTGAGGAATTTTCGGTGCCCCTTTAGGATGGGAATGTGGAAGTAGGCATCCTCCAAATCCAACGACGATAGGAAGTCTCCTTCCTCCAGCTGACCCAGGACGTGCTGGAGGGTGACCATCCGGAACTTCTGCGCCTTGATGAACTTGTTCAGACGTCACAGGTCTAGGATGGGGCGCCATCCTCCCGTCTTCTTCTTCACGAGGAAGTATCTCGAGTAGACTCCGGAGCCCCGAAGCCTCTTTGGGACGAGTTCGATGGCGCCCTTTCTGAGCATCGCCTTTACCTCCAGGAGAAGTTGAGGGACGTGAAGTTCTTTCCTGGCCACGGGGGGGACGCGCGGGCACCTTCTTTGAAACTCGAGCGCGTGGCCCCGGGCCAGGGCGTCCAGCACCCAACGGTCGGTGGAGATGGACTCCCACACGCTGACGAAGCCCGCCAGCCGGCCTCCCGCCGGGGTGCTTCGGTGGGGGCCCGACCCCACGGCCGGTTCAATCCTGCTTGGACGCGGCCTTGCCGCCTTGACCTCCTTGGCGACGACGGCGGGGTCCGCTAGACTTGCCTCGTCCTCTGTAGGCCTCTTGCGACGACGAGCGGGCCGCTTGACGGTAGGAAGCGAAACCGCCGCCGGAACCTTTGGAGGCGCCCTTGCCTCCGCCGCTCCGAAAGGGCGTCCGTCGTTGCTGCAGAACTCCAAGGGCCCGGGCCATCTCAGTATCCGCCTTGATGGCCTGAAGGGAATCGTCCACTGTCTTCCCAAACAGGTTGTTCCCGTCGAAGGGCATGTCCAGGACTCTGGTCTGGACGTCCTGCCGGAAGTCCGTAGCTTTGAGCCATCCACGACGTCGAAGGCAAACGCTGTTGCCCAGCTGGCGGAACCCAGTGTCGGCGATGTCCGTCGCCACGGTGATGGCGTGGTTCGAGGCCACCTCACCTTCCTGCAGGATCTCCAGGGCCTGCGCCCTCTTGTCGTCCGGCAGAAAATCCAGCAGGGGAGCTATCTTGTACCACAGCTCCCTGTCGTAGCGAGCCACGATAGCCAAGGCGTTGGCCGCTTTAATCGTCGTCGCTGCCGACGAGATGACTCTACGTCCCATAGCATCCAATTTCTTACCCTCGCCGTCCGGCGGGGAAGTCGATGTGGAGGCCGCACCCCCCCCCCCCCGCTTTCTTCCTGGCTGCCGCGGAGACGACGGAATCCGGGGTAGGCTGCGCCCGGGGGCATAGGGGGGCCGTGTCCGGGACCCGGTACTTTTTCTCGTACCGGTCTCTTCTAGCTGGCGTCGTGGAAGGGTTCTTGAGGAGGGAAAGGCCCTCATCCCAAATGTCGTCCAACAGAGGCACTGCGAGGACCGTCTTCCTCTTGGCCTCGCGCCGCTGATAAAGGAAGCCTTCCTTTTTCTTCTCCTCAGGGCAGAGTTGGAAAAGCTCGGAAGCCCTGGAGATCATGGAGTGGAAAGATCCGATCTCGTCGGGCGGAGAAGCCCTGGTGGGAGGCGACGACGGAATATCCTCGTCGTATGCCTCGTCGTCCGTACCCGTCGCTGCCGTGTCAGTCCCCGTATCATCCCCTCGGGTGGACGGGGAGGAGGGCTGGACGGGGCGCGACGGTTGAAAAGGAGGTGGTGGATGGATCCTTCTTTTCTTGGTAGGGGGAACACCAGAAGGTCCCGGTTCTGGATCCCCCGACGGGAGAGGTTCCTCCGTCGGTAACGGTAGCCTTGTCCTTATCTCGGAGCATAAGGACTGTATGGCCAACAAAATGGCCGCCGAGTTGTCTTGCGGCGCTGGCAGAGGGGAATCCGACGGGCGAGCAGGGGCCCCGTCGGTATCCTCGACGATGTCGTCGTCGTCACCTGCGTCGGGGTCCATTCCGACGGGCTGGCCTTCTTCCACGCCTAGGCCGTGGCTTAAGACCTCGATCAGCTCCTCTTCTGAGGTTGAGGCCGAATCTACGACGACGCCCTGCCCCCCCTTCTTCTTCCCCACGGAGGGTTTCACGGGGGTCCTATCGATGGGCACAAAAGAAGACTCCCTCCGAGGAGGCAGGGAGATTCTGGGCCCTGAGGTCGCCACCACTGGTGCAGCCTCCACAGGCTGAGCCAGGGCCACCGCGACCGTTTCGATAGAGGGCTTGGTCGGATGGATCAAGGCCTTCACCACCTTAGGTGCGCTCACCGCCTTATCCTTGAGGGAGGGGGCACTGCCACGCTCCTCCTCTGCCTTAGAGCTCGACCGGGGCCTCTCCAGGAGCTTCGCCGGGTGCTCGGCCTTCCTCTTACCCGACCCAGAGCGTTGGCTCGTGGTTGATGGTGCCGGGGAGGGTGCGCCCTGCCTGGCGCCCGTAGAGCCCGACCGTTCGGCGCTCCCGGTGCCAGCGGACTCGCGGTGCTTGGCCTTATGTTGGGCCCCCGTCGCCGGGGCGCCCTCAAAGGTCTTAGAAGACCGCTCGGATTTCTTCTTCTTCTCGCCAGACGGGCTCTTACCCTCCAGCCAGTTGGCGAGACGTTGATGGCGGTCCTTCATGGTCCGTTCCGACATGTTGCCGCAAAACGCACAGTCCTTCTCCACGTGCGTCTTGTCCTCATGAAGGCAGTAAAGGCAGAAAGAGTGTTCGTCCTCCTTAAAGACGTTCTGCAGCTGGCATCCAGGGCAGACCCTGGACAGCTTTCCGGGCGTCGAGCTTCCCTTCTCCTGGGCCATCTCCGAGACCGGGCCTGAGAAGCTTCTGGAGTCCTCTGAAGTGTAGCTCGACGAAATCTTCACCCTTGAGGGGCGCAGACGAATCCGTCACGGGTCCCCGTTGATCGGATGTAGGATCGGTGGAGCTTGAGGCTCTTTTGACCGAAAGAATCGAAGTTTTTGTGAAAAAAGCGCGAAAAATAGCACTAACGCTCGAGAGCAATAGCACGAGGATCCCAACACATGAACGTGCGGTAAAAATCTGAAGATGGCTGCCAGAGGCGGTGCTTAGGTAGAGGGCAGTCATTGGCTGTGGTCAGTATGACGCAGAGACCAGTGATTGGTTATTACTACGAAAGACAGATCAGAAACGAAACTGATACTGGTTTTTTCTTTACCGAGGATTCCCAGCCTGACGACGGGGAATATTCATGAGCATGTGAATCCATGCCAGACCCCATGCTGGAGAAATATCCAGATAGACTATACCATACCCGAGTATACACCCATAGAACGCAATATATTCCCAGCATATATCCCTACTAAATGCACCTCTATACTATATAACGCCATGTCCTATTTTGCCACTCCGGAACTCTCACCTTAAATCCAAATGGGAAACTGATGTGGGCACTATAGACCCAGAGCACTGGATCCAGATCCTAATGCACCACCGAGAGATCGCCATCTCCTCCAGACTTCGTCTGGTACAGTTAAAAATCCTGCATCGAATATACTATCCCAGAACTGTGATACACAACTGGAAGCGAGCCCAAAACCCAAACTTCCTCTGATGTGGTAACGAGGCTGAAACATTCATATACATCCTCTGGGAGTGTTCCCGAATCCAGATCTTTTGGGGCGAATGCTGCAACGAATTATCCAGAATGCTGGGTCGTAGTATACCACTAGATCCGAAGGTGTTGCTACTGGGTAAGCCCGATGTGACCATAGCTAATAAATGGCAAGGATTGCTTCTATCCACTGCGGCAGGGCTGATGAAACGGAATATCGCACAAAAATGGGGCATCTCAGAGTCTCCGACAGTGGATCAATGGCCGGATGATATGGACATATGTGCAATGTTGGAACACAGAGTCTACAAGGCAAGAGGATGCCCCACTAAAGCCTCTAAAGTATGGGGAAAATGGGAAGAACGGGAGTCTCAGTAACTCTGATACATAAAGGTGCACAACCGGACAATATATAGATGTGTTTGCATATGGTAACCAATTGACTCTAACCAAACTAATTTTATGGATCCATTCCTTGTAAGCGTATGTTTTGACTACTTGTGTTGGTTGATTGTGATTGTTGTTAAATCAATAAAATATATTATAAAAAAAATAGATTTCATTTGATCCATTTAAAATTTCTACATCAACTGTACTATTCTCCTCTTTCTCTACAAACATGTTTCCACTCAGGTCCCTGAACTGCCGGAGATGTCAACAGACCCCAGCTGATTTCTACCATGTGGCCTTTTGGGTGGCCATTGCAGAAGATATGGAGAAAATGGTGGAGGACCCGATCCCGTTTACTCCTGAAACCTGGTTGTTGGCATTGGTGGAGTTGCAGGCATTGGTGGCGTATATAGTGATAAACGCCTGGTTGGCATGGACTTTGTTGTCTCTAGATCATTGCTGGCACGGACATGGGGGGCAGTTACAGCCCCTACATTACACCATTATGTGAATTCTATGTCGATATGTGAACGGAGGGAGACGCAGGACAATCAGACGCTTCCCCTCAGCAGCAGACCCAGCGACTATTGGCCGGCCTTCAGGAGCTACATATCTATCAAATTGTTCTGTATGAGCGTCCCATCGTCACAAGATAACCTGGTGGACACTCCTACAGTGCGTCAGGGGACGCCAGCCCCAAAGACTGGTTAGAGACTTCTTATTGGTGTGGGTTTGTAGGGTAGGGGTACGTTGACGCGTTATTGTGGTATGAATGTATAACCTGAAAGGGGTTGGGTGGGAGTTGTGGGGGGGAATTGTTGCCCTATGACGGGACATTGTTAAGTGTTTTTTCCTTGTTTTAAAGTTAATAAAAACAATTTAAATAAAATAGTATTATGGTACAGCAGCAGGCTTCTTTAATTCAGGAAATTAAATGTGTGCTGTGCAGCGCATACATTACAGGCTGCCTTTGCTGGTGCCTTCAGACTATCGCCTCCCTCAGGTCTCTTGCAGTATGCAGCAACCTTCTGTACACCTTGTTGCATTTTCACTCTGGTTTCTTCTACATTAACACCTTGCTGTCAAACAGTGATTGACAGCTTTTCAGTGGACATTTAGTGTTTCAGCTCCCCAGCTGGGTACCAGTCCATGATCATCTGCAGTTAACCCCCTTGCAGCATTCTTTTGACTCCATTATAATTCAAGAAGCCCACAGGTGCTTTGGACTATTCCCCCCCCCCATCTGTAGGCAACGAGGCTCCATAACAATTTTGAAATGGGTTCCCAGAGGCCCCAACACATTTTCGGACAGCCTTGCAGTTTCCCATTTCTTTGTATTCACTTCTAACTCACTGGCCCTTACAACCCATGGTCACTGCTTAGGCTCCGATTCATGCAGGTATTGATCAAAACTGATTCCATGTGCGACATAAGTTTCTATTCTCAGCAGGCGGGCCTGTGCTTAATATCAAATCATAGCAAATTGGTGCAGACCAAAACCTCATTGTTTGTTCTCTCAGCTGTGAGCCTATGTCTTGAATGGGTTTGAATGATGGTGTAACTAACTCTCCTCATTTAAGCACATTTTTGGTTGGCTGCATTTCTTGATTTAAAATTGTCATTCTGATATACTGCACCTTTTGGACATGTACACCATTTTGAATTCATCAGAGTAGCAACTAAGTGAAAAGATAATTATAGAAGAATTGCTTATAATACTTGTCATTTCAATACATTCTGTTTTACTTTCAGAATGCTTTGCGTGTACTTATCTCCTCACTGAAACCCAAATCACATTTTATCTGACGATTTTTAAGATGTTTACAAGTTGTTGTTTCAAATTGTGCTAGCTTTTGCAGCATTAGTGTTAAGCATTGGTAAGCACAAAATAAATTCACCTCATACTCAAAATTAAAAGTTGGCACCCATGCCCACTGTGGTGGGCCTCCCACCCTAATGAGCGAGGGGACCTATCCACCCTCTCATAAGCCCTCTTCGTACCCTGGGCTACCACCTGCCTTAGGATAGCTGTACAGGAAATCAACATTCGCCTGCTTTGACCCAGCCCTATGTTCCAATAAGTAAGAGTAGAGCTGTAGGGCTAGGAACTATCTCAAAAGGTAGAGGATGATGTTCTCATTTCTGGCCATCCAGGCCCAGGGGGCGTGGCCTCTGACAAGTTTGAGTGGCTGACCTGTTAGGTAGTATGTCAGGCTAAAAACAGGCCACTTTACTGCCAGACACTTGAGTTCTACCACAGAGTCGTTTCCTTCACTTGCGAAGTTTTTGACTGATGAACAATATCAGTTTCTCCTCTGTCTTGTACTTGGAATAACGGTGCCCCTAAGCTGATGGAAGAGACATCTGTTCTAGTAACTCCTTAGTGAAGTTGGGCAGGAGCAGTACGAAGCTTCTTGAGCTTGTTGGTCCCATCAGTTGATGTTGGACTGAGTCTTGACTAGTTTGTTATTTAGGGGTCCAGATTTCTCAGAGAAGTTAGGAATTAATCTCCGCTAATAGCCTACGAGGCCTAAGAATGCTTGAACATCCTTCTTGGTAACTGGTCTTGGAGCTTTTTTTATTACAGCACCTCCTTGATTTATGGTAGCACTTGCTCATTTCTTACCTGGAACCACAGGTACTTGACAAACGATCTTGTAGATAACAGTTGGCAAGGTTTGCAGTGATATGAGACTTCATGCACCTGGTCACATGCTGCTGTCAAGGGTTTTAAGGTAATCATCCCAAGTGATACTGTATAGGACAATATTGGAGCACATCTCGATAAAAAAACACCAGACATGGGGCTAACACTTGGTCCATTAGCCTCTGAAAGGCAGCAGGTGCTCTGTGGCAGTCAAATGGAAGCACTGTAAAGTGAAATAGGCCTTCTGGGTTTGAAAAGGCAGTCTTAGACTTGGCCTCTTCCTCCAGGAGCACCTGCCAGCAGCATTTAGCCACGTCTAGGGTGGAGATTAATTATTCCATTTCCAGTGTTTCCACCGGATTACCGTGAAATTATAGGAAACAAATGACCCACTGAGAAATGATCAAATCTTTTTTTATCACATTCTTTTTTTATATTGCAGCGGGAGGCAGATGCCTTTTGTTGATTGTCTTGCCTTACCTTATAATTGAGATAAGAAACGACCTCCGTAATAAAGTATCGTCCATGCCACCTACCTAACACTTTGTGTGGTGGGAAGCAGGACCATCGCTTTGTCCCAGACCGGGAAAATATGCTGCTTGGCATTCTTAATATACTTCTTTTCCTACTGGGCTAGGCAACTTGTAGATGATGTGAGGAGCCAGGAATGAGACGCAGCCACAGAGAGCTCATAGTTTCAGCTATAAAGGTTTATGCAAAGGACTTGCTGCCCCTATTCTAGGAGGTGTTTCCCTACCGCAACTAAAACTAAGGATCTGTCCATTGTCAAGATGTCCAAAGCAAAAATGCCCTGTGCCCGAAATACTGTTCTGTCCCTCGCATTCTAAAAGTATTTCTAAGGTGAAAAGGATAATGTCTTTGGCCTTGTAAGTGCACAAAATGTTCAAATTCAAAAGGAAAAGGCGTAACTCCAACACAAAAGTTTCAAAAGGGTAAAGGTCACAGTTCCAAGGGATCGCTCCCTTCCCTAGAGGTAACTGCACTGTGTTTTTGGCAAATTATCGCTAATTTTTTACGTTTCCACTTGTAATGTGGCAGAATTACCATTTTTATTTATGGGGCTAATTTGGCTGGTTTTCCGCATTAATTCCACTAGTGCTAATCCCCCCCGGCAGAACAAGCGCCCATTTCCGGGTAGCCCTAATTCGACAGAGTGGTAAAACTGGCAGTAATTCCGTTACTACCACTTTTACTGCATTTTGCTGAACAATGAGGCCCTTAATATTGCTCTGTCTCCATTCTTTTTAGAGAACGTTATGACTGCTTCGCCTCCAAAATAGGATTCCTTTTGTTTAATTGTGGTGGCGGAGTACAATTGTATACATGGCTCTGCAGTTGTTACGTCGGGTAGGGTAGGTTAGAAATAGGTCTGTAGTTGGTGGAGTCTTCCGCGCCTCTCGTTTCATTTTCTAGGAGTGGCTTGAGGTAAGCAGATTTGAAGGATTACAGTACTATTCCTGTGTTTAGGGATAGGTTCATCAGTAGCTGGAAGTAAGACGCTGGGGTGCTCTGGCTGAGGATTTCTTTGTAGATGCCTGGCGGGCCTGGGTCACTGGAGTATCCGGCGAGGTTGGTGTTTATTAATGTGGAGAAGACTTCTTCATCTATGGGTTCAAGTTGGTTAAGGGTTGCTACTATTGATGGTGCGCTGGTTGTTTTTAGTTCCGTACTTGTTGTGCGGCTTGTTTCAATGGTCTGTTGGATTGTGGGAAGCCTGTGGAGTAAAAGTAGTAGTCTCAGATTTTCCAGACTCAGATAATATTTTACTTGGCCCAGATGAATAGCCATCGTCACCTAGGCCAGATGACAGGACTTCACTTTCATCTATAAGAGTCTTTGTTTCTGTTATGGGCGTCATTTTAGAAGTAGGTTTCCTTTTAGGGTGTTCAGATGCCAGGGCAATGCTAGCTTTCCTTCATGTCATATTGCAATGTAACACACGATTATAACCACAAGACACTCACTGAGGAACGGCTGATTGGTTTGTGGGGCTTGTCACGAGTGTGTCTCGCCACCCTCAGTGGTAAAGACATGTGGCTTATTAAAGTGATTGCCAATTCTCAGTAATGGAAATTCTCAATATTCATAAATGTCCAGTAGTCCGATGATATTTCAATGGCAATAACTGTACAAAGCCCATACGAAGTAGCTCAAAAAAGCGACCGCATACACCACAACCTCAAATATCTGGAAAAGGAGTCCCTCGCTTCTCATCGCCCAAGGAGGTTTGGGAGGGGTGTAGGTACTTGTAGTTTTGAGGCACAAGAGTTCACCAATCAAACACTAGGCTTTCCCAAGCATCCTATGTTGTACCAAGGGATTTGTTTACTGCCGACTGCCCCCCTTCTTTTACCATGCACGCTACGCTGACTCTAGCTTTAGAATCGCATCAGTGTCCTTTTCCTCCTCGGTTCTTCCTTCACTGTCCAAAGCCAAAGCAACGAATACAGGCAGCATCAGGGTCAGAGCCAGCAAACCGCACTCCTTCAGCGTGGGCGTGCCACTGTCTTCCAGTTAAAGCCCATGGGGGCATGGCCAAGCAGTGAGTACATGCAGCAGCAGGGTTCAGGGCCAGCAAACCATGCTACCTTAATGATATTCAATACATTGCGGGGGTTCCAGCCATACACAGATTCAAATGGAGAGTAGCTGGTAGAACATTGTACTGTCTTCCGTACTGCAAACAGGGCCGGGGGGAATCACATCACCCCAGTTTCTTCAATCTTCGGCAACAAATGTTCTTAGGATACTAGAGTGTGGTGAAATGTTCCAATATCCATCGAGGTCCAGGGAGTTTTAATTTTCATCAAGTGTTTTAGGTTTGCCATTCGTTTCGACATGAAACTAGTGCCCTCATCAGTCTTGCTGGGAAGCTATCCCTGGTGAAACCTTAAGGATGGCCTTGCTGGTGTTGTTCCTCAAGAGAAAGACTTCTGGATATTGGGTTGCATTATCCAAGATTACCATGATAAATCAACTGCCAGGTCACGATGGTTCTAATTGCCCCACAATGTCCATGCTAATCCTGTAGAAGGGCTATGATTGCTAGCGTCTGCTGTGGGGCTTGTGGTACATTGTCGTGTGATATTGTTTGGCACATTGGACAGTTAGCACAGAACTCTAACTTCTACATACAGTGAGGGCCAGTTGTACCTACTGAAGAGTTTTTTTTGGGTGTTCTCCAAACTCGCGTGTCCCGCTGTCCGGATGGAGGAAGTCATCTCGGGAGGATAGCTCGGTGGCAATGCGCTCGTCCTGGAAACAAGACGACGTGGAGCAACACAGGTTTGATCCCAGGGTCTGCACTTCGAAACCTCTGGGTATTAAGAATGTTATAAATAACCAATTATATTTATAATCTCCAATATCACCCTACGGAAATCTTCGGCGCCACCCACACAGCCAGGTCTTAAGGTTGTTGCATTATAGTTTCTTAGCCAGCTTCAGACCAGACAGGTTCTGAAACATCTGCATCTTGTTCCCTTTGATCTCTTGATTGTCCTATTTCCTCATTTTGTTCAGAATGCGCACATTATCTAAAAATAGTGACATTGCATAATGGATTTAGATCCTTGTCCCATATGGCCCCTTCTATGTGCTCTATCGATTTGAACTTTCATGCCTCCATTATCTTGAAACGAGGCATTCACAATATCTTCAACCAGCTTTACCACCTGTTACGAAACCTCTACTTCTGAATCTGGTACACAAAGGAACTAAGATTGAATCATCTCAGTCTATTTTCAATGTCACCCTGTTTAAAATCAAGGTCTCTATTGCATGACTCGAGCTGATCTCGGCGTGCACTGTATTTCAACTTCAGTATGTCCACTGACAGCAGGTTATTCACTTCTGCTTCCAGTCTGTCCTCAATGGT
Source organism: Ambystoma mexicanum (assembly GCF_040938575.1). Taxonomy (NCBI): domain Eukaryota; kingdom Metazoa; phylum Chordata; class Amphibia; order Caudata; family Ambystomatidae; genus Ambystoma; species Ambystoma mexicanum. The sequence goes on along the minus strand of NC_090931.1, from coordinate 803,036,855 downwards.
TTCAATCCTGCTCCTTACATCAGAAATAGAAAACAGTACCTTTGTCTGGAGAGACTGTATTTACATTAAAATACTTTTAATATGCTGTGTGGTGAAAATTGTGGTCTGGGATGATGGTCTCTAGTATGTTGTTCTCTGTGATGTCTTTTATCCCTGTACTCTCCAACAGCCTTATTCTGCGCAGATTCCTGGAGTTTTCTTTTCCCCAGAGGATCCAGAGTCACCTTGTGCGTGCATGGATATTTCCGTAGCTCGCACTCGAAAATAGGTTATCACCAATTGTCCAAGTCTAACTGTTATGCAGGCTAAACGTTTCAGGTTTTTGGACTGCCCATTAGGCAATGCTGACACCCAAAGGCAAGTAAGTAAAAAGCAAAACTTCAGCTAGCACAGTCAATAAGTGGGAATTGTGGGGCCAGTCATCTTTTTAAAATAAAACACTGTATTGGTTTCTTTTGTTATAGAAACCCAACAAGGAAAAACCAAACAAGGCATACAGCAATAGACAATGAATCCATTTAAAATAACTCCTGGGGGAGGAACATGGTGAATCCTCATAGCCAGACATACAATTAATTATGATTTTATTGTACTAAGATATATACCTTTGGAGTAAAGAGAATTTAATTGGCGTCATCGGGTGCTTCGAGTTAATTGGCATGGTTACAGCAGTGAAAAGCTTTGACTGGCAAGGAATTGATGATCTGTTTTCTTTGCGATTAATATATGTAATAAATGGTGTCGAAATGGATACAAGTTACTCACCATAGTGAATTCTATACTCTTAATCCATAGTCCCCCTTTCTCCATAGCTACCAGTGTCTGTCCTATTGGACAGGAACAGTACACTTGGTATAGCACAAAAACATTTCCCTTTTAAAAACGTTTGTTTTGCTCGGGAGACACAGAGGCCTGGCCAGCCCAACCGACTCAGCCCACCGGCAACACCAGTCCGTCCTTGGATCCGCTAGATGGCAAACTTGACTAATTCTTTATAAGGTGACAGCGGGTGCGGCATATGGAGGAAAAAGGACGATCGACTAGGAGTACAGACGTCACTACAGTGAGCAACTTGTTCTTAACCCTACGTCCCGTCCCCTTTCCTCCATTTTTATGGGAGATTACAAATCATTAATCTGTCTGGGTGGCTTGAAAATTATTTCAAGCAAAAAGGTTCTGCAGAACTGCCTAACCAAATCTAAGCATCTGATCTGGCTGCATTATCCATACAGTAATGTTTGCAGAAAGGGAAGACCAAATTGCTGCTTTACTAATGACTTCAAATGGAATGTTTCTTTGGAATGCCACTGCTGTTGCCTTAGCTCGAACTGCTGGCGCATGCAACCCCTTAGGTACTGTTTTTTTCTATAACTTGTATGCCTCCACAATACAAGGGACAATCCATCAAGCTATGAATCTTGAAGGCTAGCCTGTTCACCCCCAAAGAATATGAACAATCGGTCTGATTTCCTGTATTCATTCGAGCAGTCTAGATCGAATTTCAGTGCGCCGAACATCAAGTGAATGAAGGACTCTCAGCTTCAGTCTGCGGTGAGGGAAGAACATGGATAAAACTACCTCTTGGTTCAAGTGAAAAGAAGACACATCCTTGGGTAAAAACCTATGGTGTGCTCCAAGAACAACCTTATCTTTGTGAAATATAGTGTAAGGATCTGATACAGACAGCGCCTGAATTTCGCCAATCCTTCTAGCCGAAGTTATGGTAACCCAGAAAGAAGTTTTCCATTAAACTATCTTTATATCTGCCATTGAAATTGGCTCAAACGGTTTATGGGATAGCGCTGACAATACTATATTGAGATCCCAGACTGGGTGGAGATTGGACACTGGAGGAAAAAGCTCAATTAGGCCGTGAAAGTGAATTTTGATAATCTGGTTTGTTCATGTTTTAAGATCTGGAGAACTAATATAAGCTCCAATAGCTGAGAAACATATATGTATGACAAGATTGAATGTCAACTCCTGTCGAGAGAAAAAAGATAGGATATTGTCCAAAGAAGGATGAAGAGGATTCAGAAAATGCTCCAGCATCCAAAAACAGAAACTATCCCATTGCTCTTTTTCTGGGGCCTCGTAGACTGTTTCCTTGCTTGCATAATATCCATATTATCAACTGACCATGCCAACCCAGAAAATGTTAACGGCTCAGGTTAGAATACCTTCCCCTCCTGCTTTGACAGGAGATCCTGAGACACAGGGAGTAGCCATGGGCTGTGAGCACTGGGGAGTAGCAGGTCCAAGTACATTTGGGTCAATCAGTTTGGTACTATCAATAGAGTGCAGTGAACTGACTGAACTTTGACAAAATCCTCGGAAACAGGGGAATTGGGGCAAATGCGCAGCATGCTGCGCTTTCCCTAGGGATTTGCAGAGCATCCCCTAAGGATTCTGGATCCTATGCCAGAAGAGCTGCAAAAGGTGGGCACTGAAAAGTCGAAAAAAGATCCACATGACGGGGACCTCATCAGTTCCCATTCGTGGTTATGATATGATATGATATGATATGGCATTTGTAACGTGCCTATACACAAGTGTTTCAAGGCGCGATGGGGGCGGGGGGAACAAGGGGAGACAGACAACGATCCTACTAGGCCAGCTGTCATTCAGATCACGCAGTGTGAGAGATGGCTCAATGTGTCTGCTCTTGTGTTGAGGTCTCCCGCGAGATGACCAGCGTGGAACGATATCTAGTGTTGAACAGCCCATTCCCAAATTTGGATTGCTAGATAAAGGTGTGGGAATCTTGTCCCACTCTGCTTGTTTACATAGAACACAGCTGTCGTGCTGTTGGTTCTTATTTAAACTCTGGAGCTCTGAATCAAGGGAAGATTCCTATGGAGACCAAAGTGTGAGAGTTTGGAACTGCTCCAAAGTAGCTTCCCATCCAGTCAGGGAGGAGTTTGACAGTATGGAGTGCAAATGAGGAGGGCCTCGAAAAGGAACTCCTAACCGAAGATTCATCTCTTCCATTCACCACAGTAGGTCTGGTCCCAAGCTGGGGTGAATCAGAATAGTTTTCAACCAAGGCCCAACCTCTTGTATCCAGGTTTACACGAAATGCAACTGAAGACACCTCATCTTGAGGTGAACCATAGGCAGGTCCAGAACAGATGCTGATATGAGACCAAGAAGGTGCTGAAAGCAACACAGTGAGTTGGCTTTCTGCACTGGAAAATGCAAAATCGATTGCTGTATGTCTTGTATCCTCTGTTCGTGAGGAAAACCCTATAAATGTTATGGTCTGAGTTGGGACCAGACAAGACTTGTGGTTGACTGACATCCTCAGACTGAACAGTAACTGTAGTAGCTGTTCTAGGGAGGCGACTGTTCCTCCACATATATCCGATCGAACAAGCCAGTTGTCCAAGTAGGGATAAATGTGTATCCCCTTCATCCTTAGATGTGGGGCTATGGGAGAAATCAGTTTTATAAATACTCTGGGGATGGCACAGAGTCAAAAGGGGAGAACCAGATAGTGAAAATATCGTTGTCAGAGGGAAAACCTGAGCAATTTCTCATGTGCATCGTATATTGGAATGTGCAGGTATGCATTCTTTAGATCCACTGTGCACAACCAATCTCCCCGGTTGAGGGCATTCCGAATATGAGCTGGCATAACCATATTTAACTTTTCTAGGGGCAGGTGTAGGTCTAGCTAGGAAAGGTCCAAGGCTTCCCTTAGTCCTGCCCGTTTTTTCTAGGGTACAGTAAAAAGGTGTGAGTAGATGCTGGACCCTCTTTCCTGAGGGCGGAACCTCCTCTATCACACTGATCGCCCAAAGGTTAGACATTTCTTAAAGGAGACTGGCGGATCATATTTGGATTAGAGGGGAAGAGGATGGAGGGAAGGAGGGAATGGGTAACCTGTTACCCCTCATGACCAGTGACATGGTCCAGGAATCCTTCAAGATGGTAAGCCAGCTCTGATGAAAGCTTGAAATTCTGCACCCTACCGGGGAGGGGTGAATCTGAATGTAGAAATAATTGTGTCTTTGCATCTGAAGATAACGCAGGAAGGTAGAGAAAAATCCTCTCTATTGGAGTTCTTTGCTGTTTTCTTCTCTGAGAGCTGGGCGGCCTGTCTGGATACCTGCCCATCCTCTAATAGTAACCACGAAACCCTCTGAAAAATTTACTTTTAAAGTCTTTTCAGCGTGGTTGTCTGGATGAGTGAAAGGATTTTTGGGGCCCCTTTGTCAAAACCGTAAGAGTTAAGGAGTGAAACAAGTTGTTCCAAAATCTTTTCTTGAACATCCCTATTGAAATGGGTGGCTGACCGTCTTAGATCAACACTGATAGCAGTTGCTGTAGTGGATTTATCAATGTGATGAGCAGCTGACTCTCTAAAATCTTGTGCAAAGAGTTTAGCTTCAGCAAGCCCAGATTTAAAAGCCATCTTCTACTGTGGTAAATATTGCTGAAAATCCACAATTTCTAACCACAAGCAGTGATTAGCCGCTGACAACAGCGAGTCAGAGTTAGCCTGTTGCAGATGAAGAGCGTATATTTTCTTGCCGTAGGCCTCTAAAAGGGTACCCTCTTTAGAGAGTGGGCTGGAACCGTGAGTGGCAAACGAAGTCGAAGGTGACTTTGAAAAAACATTGTTGCTGACAACTGCGGTTGCGGATTTGAGGAGAGGCGGGTGGTGGCCAAATATAATTCTGGGTATCGAGCATCAATCTTCTTACTGGTAATGGCGACTGTGTGAGGATTATTACAAATGGACTTGGCATCGGCTAATACAAGCTTTTGAAAAGGAATTCCGGACCCATCAGACTTGGTCAGTAACAGGACTCCAAAAAGAACTCCACGCTCTGAATCAGACTTTTCTTGTACATGGAACCCTAAAAAGTCCTGAATCCCTACTATCCTGTCATGAAATGCTTTTGCCTGAACACTAGGCTTCCTCCTCGCTTTCGTCATCACTGATATCGATGTCTGCCGTCTGTCCGAATCTTTCTGCGAGTCCTATAGGTCTACTACTGAACCCTGAGGCACCTCTAGAATAGGCACAGACTGCAATGCTTCTGAGGCTATTGCAACTGGGGCCATAACAAATGGTGAAACTGGGAAATTTACAAAATCCTCCCTGTTAACCGTCAGAGAAAGTGGGATGTGAGAATGTTTTGCAGCAACCCAAATGTTCAAACCCTGGAAATTTCCACAGCTGACCGAGACACCATGACAGAGGAATCCTTTTGTCTGGTCTATGAAAATCATTGTAAGGGAAGTCGGTTGCCAACCCTGTAATGGCATCCCCTCCTTCAAAGGCACTGACATTTCACAGGTTACAATTGTTTTGGAAACTGCATTTGAAGAAATGCTAGAGACACAGGGAGTCTTGCTCAATGCAGAGCTCTGTTTCTTCTGAAGCCCTGGTGGGCCATCAGGGCAAACCCATTGAATGAAGCAAAAATCCCCAGAGCTTGCTTAGGTAGGTCGATGACCCTTGTGCCGTTTGGGCCTGGTAGATTTTCGATTCTGAGGTGTCACCTCGGAACTCGATGAGCCGGTACTAGACCTAGAGAGGTCCTTGGTGCTTGCACCGGTATGAGCCTGAAAGGACTCGATGACCACTCTGGTCAAAGTCCCTGATTGAACCTCAGTGCTCCTTACAATGGTAGAAGCTAACTTGGGCTCGAAGCAGGCTTCGTTAATGCGGTGGCTAGCAACTACAGGACTTGCATCCCTCCCGCTGTCTGACTTACCTGGTGCCTAAACGTGTGTGACGAGATGAGTTGCTTTATGGGCCCGGGAGGCGATGTGTTGAATACTTCTCTCTACCACGATATGTTTCGAAGTGCTCTAGGTGAAAGCACGTAGCAAGAGGAGCAAGCCACCCACCTGTGCAATCTATACACGTGGAAATAAGCCACCACAAAATGCCAGCCGCATGAGGCACAGGCTGTAAAACCTTTGATGCCTGTCATAAAAGACTGACTGGAGTTGCCATGGGGCAAAGGAAAAGATTGAAATTGCCCAAAAATAGTTCAGGGAAACAGATGCGAAGCAATAACATTTACGCTGCTATGCCAAGCGTCCAGTCCCGTTGACACGGAAAAAAGCACAGACGGTGTGTAGACAGGGCTGGTCATGCCCACACCACTATGCCTCCCAAGAACACAAACCTTTGTTTAATGGAAATTAATGTTATGGCATGCCAACAGTGTACCGATCCCATCCCATATGATGGACACCCATAAGTATGGAGGAAAGTGGATGGGACGTAGGATTATTGTATTTAGCTATTGTGTCAGACATTGTGGCTGTGAAAAGTTCCATGTCGCATACATCCCAGAGCCTTGACCACCATATATGAAGGTGGGGATTTGATGAAGATTTCCAATTATGGGCGATGACTAATCGCTCTGCTATGAGCATCTGACTGGCTAATTTATGCATGTGTTGCCCCCAGGAAAAAAACATCTATCTCATCTCCCAATAGCATGACCAAGAGGTCCAAGAACAAATGAAATTCTAAAATGCTCTATCGGATTGACTATTCCTATCCAGAATGGTTTGATGTTGGGACAATGCCACCATACATGCATCCTGGAGCCGAACTCCCCACAGCCCCTCCAGCAGTTCAGAAAGGATCCCAGGAACATCTTATTGATTCTATCTGACATCAAATACCATCAATATATTATCTTATATGTGTTTTCCATTATCATGTTGCAAATAGAGGATTCAGACACTCTGCCATATGCGTTCCACAGAGGATTGGGGGATCTCACGCTCAATTCCTTCTCCCATCGATACACGTAGGTGAGCTTTTCTTGAGTATTGACATCATTCAAAATGTTGTATGTATTGGAAATTGTATACACTGATGAATTGAAAGATACCAGCTTTTCAAAGCACTACATTATTCCATTTTAATTTATCTGGAAAAATACTAGCTTCAGAGAGAAAAACATGTGGATAAAATTAGAAAATAAATATGGATAAATACACATGGAAATGTTGAAAAATAAATACCATAAAATCGTGAACCTTATTTGTCACCAAACCTCAAGACCGATCGAGAAATCCCCACTGGAATCATGCATTGCTCTAAAATCAAACATTTATTTTGTAGGGTATGTATGTGACACTAGTTAATATAATGCCACCGCTGCATGAATTTTGACATGCTTTCACAGTTCCAATCTTTTGCAATAAGTAAATATCTTAACAAGGGGAACATACAATCTGCTCTATTTTATATAGGTCTGATAATTCCACATAAAAAAAGTGTATAATCGTTATTTTTAAACAGGGTGTCAACAATTTCAAAGGATATGTCAGAAAACAGCAGAAGGCATTTGAGCCTTTGCTAAGAAGTGTGGCATTTAGGCTATACCTTTTTTTAATCTTATGCGGCCGAATGAAACCTAGATCGTATAAGGACGATGAAACAATTTTATTGTGAAATTTTGGGAATCAGCAGAGGGTATGTAAAATAAAATGTTAACTGTGCAATATAAATATGACTGATCTAGCAGAATATATGTATTTATTTCTTTTATTTTGAAGCTTATATAGCGCGCCAAGCCCGAAGGCATCTGTGCGCTTTCTTACAGAGTGTAGAGGTTACAGTGGTTGCAAAGCATGTACAAGACAGATACAGTGTAAAGGATTGGCATTGCAGAGAGTAGGCAAGAACAAAATAACATACAAAGTTTTCAGGCACAAGTAGGGAAGAGAGGGGGGTGGTGGCGAGCTAGGAAAGTAGGGGAGCTGGTTCCTTAGGCTTTGGGTGAATAGGTGCGTTTTGAGTTGTTTCCTGAAGGTCCAGAAGGAGTCTTGAGCTCCGAGTGGGAGAGGTGCAAATTCATTATGTGCAATTTCTTTAAACATTATCCACCACTTTTTACTGTTAATGAGAATGTATTTTCCTATTGCTATTAAGTGAGGTATGGTCACTTATTAAATAAATAATATGGGAGAGCGAGAGGCGGAGATGCATTTGGATAAAACAGTTCAACTGCCAGTGGGTCAGATTCAGTTCAAGGAACTTCTATGGTAGATGTTTATTCGTTCTTATTGCACCTCCACAGTTCAGGAGGCCATTTATGAGGAAGTAATCTCAAAAGCCATTTTGTTTTGCACAGGCAGCACTGTTGAGGATTTAAGTATAATTTGAAATATGATTATCATGTTTAAAATACTATTTATGATTAGGTGCATCTTATCACGCACATTTTAGTTTGACTGGAAAGTAAACACACTACAGCGAAAATGCAGACCGATATTGATAGTCCACAAAGATATGCGTGTAAACGGAACTAGTGTTAGGAAGAATTTTCTGTTTAGGCTGAATTTCCTAACCTAGTGAGTCCCCCAGCAGCTTTGCTGGATTTTCGGGGTTTATTTTTTTCTCCTGCCAAGAGTGAGACTCTTTTACCCTCACACTTGGGGATGATTTGAGTGTGTTTCTTTGACTCGAGATGTGTTTAATGGGCTATGGGGTCTTTTACTCCATAGGGCTTCATGTGTTTTTGTGATGTGTGTTACACAGCACCCTCAGTGCAGTAACACAGGGGTGTCATAGTGACCCCCCCAATATAGACTCCATACCCTGGGACTGACTACTGTCTCCCAGGGCATGTAAAGTCACCATTGACTTTACTAGTGTCAAATTCTGAACAGAACCAGTACAAACCATCATATTGTGGGCGTACTGGCCGGGGCAATTCGATTGCCCTTGGGTCTGTTAGTCGAGGGGGCACGTCTCTGTCCCCCCTGATCGAGTTTTGGCTGGTGGCAGTGGATACTAATTTTTATATTCGACCGCAAATATATATCTATGGGATTTCCCATTGTTCGTGGCTACCAACTTTAATTATTTAATTCCTATAGCCTCAAACATACCGCCGGTTTATTTATTTAATATTAATTCTCCGGTTGGTATTTTTTGCCAGAACTCGGTTCTAAAATGGCGTGTGTGTTCGCTTCTGTGACTCCAACCCAAGTTGAGCCCTTTGTTCCACTTTTTGGTGGGCTTCTCCACAGAAGCCCTCCAAAGTGGTGCCACTCTGTCTGGGGTACTTAGGAGGGGTGGAGGGGGATTTAGGCACCCTGGACTGAGATGCCTAGGCAACTCAAGTCGCACTCCGTCCTGAATGGCCCAAGTGGTGAGCCGGCTGTTAGGATATCAATGTTACATTTAAGCAACACATGTTTTCAGTGTTATGGTTTGCATGCGCTTGGAATGTGGATCCTCATACTGGGGGTTCCAGGTTCCAGGCATCAAGAGAAGGAGAAAGGGAGACTGTGGACGGTGGTTGAAACCCTCCCGGGGGTCGTTGATTATCTGACTTAAGTAATAAAGAATATATTACTTTACAAGCCTGTGTTCTGGTGTCAGTGAAACGTAACAACTGGCGACGAGGATAAAGGATTTTGGAGACGACCCCCGGCTCAACATCAACTAAGAACACTACATCTACGATTCGGGAAAAGAGGAAGTAATCGGCCACGCTGCGATACGTTATCCAGGGCCACTACATAAGAAAAGAATCAGCTGGACACAGGTACCGACGATACTCCGGTCAAGTACAGAAAGTGACATTGTGCAAAGTAGTTTACTTTTGAAATACCTGCATGAGCATCCCAACGCCATTCCGCAACACACATCGTTAGCGTTCGGAATACAATATCAAGTGACGCAACTAAGACAACTGGAAAAAAGGACCCTACGGCGTAACGGACGCTGCAATCGACGTCCTCACGCAACGAAAGGAAACACATAGGCGGGGGGCGATTGTAAGTAAACTAACGAAAACAGAGCGATTCAGAGGAAACTCGTCGACTTGGCGAGATGAATGCAGAGTAGCGTCCTGCAGGACACTGGATGAGGGTGCGATTCAACAGACCAGAGGAACGATAGCACCACATCGTACAGGTTGGCGGGTGAGTCACATTACGCAAGTATTTACATGGTTGAATTGAGGGAAATTTCAAACCGTACCACAGCATAGCATCCACAAGTACTGGTACAAGTATACAATGGCAAATGTTCCGGCCCCAGTATTCTTCCTGTCTTCACCTGGAGAACCTAGAGTACGATGGACAGATTGGAAGGAAGGCTTCCATAAATATGCGTTAGCAGTATTTGGCCCTAATTATTCCAATGAAAGGAAAGAAGCCTTATTGTTTCATTGTCTAGGAACAGCAGGCCAGGAAGTGTTAAGGAAATTACCAGAGCCTACAGACACACCAGACACAGGCCCATATGAGAAGGCACTAGCCAAGTTGGACAAACATTACAAAGTAGAGGAGAACATTATTTTAGAGGGATACAAATTCGCCACCAGGGAACAAAAGAATGGAGAGAACATAGAAGACTTTATCACAGCTCTGAGGGGTTTAGCAGTGAAGTGTAGATTTACTCACTGTCAAGAAGAACATATACGGGATCAATTAATGATTAAATGCAACAATGACAATATTAGGAAAGAGCTTTGGAAGGAGAAGGACCCTACATTGGATAGAGCAATAGAGATTGCAAAGATGGTGGAACACACTGATAAATGTATAAAGTTGCTCCAAGCAGACAATCAAATGAACATAGAGAAACCCAAGTTGGAAGAAACAGAGGGTGCAGTTCAGAAAGTATCAAAAGTTAAGGCGAGGATGGGCTCAAGCTTTTCTAAAAGACAGTTACAGTATGAGAAAAAAGGCGAGGATCGACAGGAGATTAGACCTCCAGCGGGGAAAAGTTGGAATCGCCAAGGGTTGGTCAAAGACAATAGGAATTTTTCCAGAGAGGCTAACTTTTCCAGATGTCCAAAACAGGCAGCGACAAATAGAGATGCCCCAACAAGAAGGTGCTTCCGGTGTGGGAGTTTCTCACATGTAGCATCGGACAAGGAGTGTTTTGCAACACATGTCATATGCAACAATTGTGGTATACGTGGACACATCGCTAGATGTTGTAGAAATGTTAATTCCAATTCAGGTCAAGTTTTCGATGTCAGTGTAAATAATGAGGAGGATGATTATATTGAGAATGGTGGAGAGGTAGTATTCATGGTGAATGCCATTGATGGGCAAGTGAAGAAGAAAAAGCCATATGCCATGGTGTTGGTTAATGGGATACAAATATTGATGCTTATGGATAGTGGGGCGGATTACACATTAATAGGAGTACAGGTATGGAAAGAGAGATTTAATTGCTGTACCTTGAGAGAAAACAAAATTAAGGTGAATGCATATGGTGACAAACCAATAGAGATCATAGGATACTTTGATGCCAAACTGCAGTTTAAAGATAGAGAAGCCACCACCACTATTTACGTTGCCAACAAAGGGGGAGAGTTATTATCGTGGAGTGATCAAGCTGAACTAAAAATCAGACTTGAAGCAAGTCATCCTGAACAGGTCTTAACAGTGAATGGTGAGAGCGTGATTGAAAAAGGAAATAAGCTTGGATGTATGAAGGGATTTGTTCACAAAATACGATTAAAAAAAGGGGCGGTTCCCAAGATCGCGAAATTGCGCACCATTCCCCTGGCACTTAAGGAGGGTGTAGAAAGTGAATTAAAGAAAATGGAGGATGAAGGGGTTATTGAAAGAATTGAATCCTCAGAATGGGTGAGTCCCATAGTGGTAGTTCGGAAAGCCTCTGGGTCCTTGAGAATATGCATTGACTTGAGACACCTTAACAGTATGGTGGTGGCAGATAGGTTTCCACTACCCAGGATAGATGATCTACTGGTGGGTGTCTCTGGATCTAAAATATTTTCAATATTTTCAAAGTCAGCTTACCACCAAATTGAGTTGCATCCAGATTCCAGAGATTTAACAGCATTTATTACCCCTAATGGTTTATTTAGGTGTGTACGAATGCCGTTTGGTTTGGTGTCGGCGGCGAGTGTATTTCAGAGTATTATGTACAAATTACTAGGTGGAGAGAAAGGAGTGATGTACTACCAAGATGATGTTCTAGTTTGTGGCAGTGACGAGGAGGAACATGACAGACGGTTAAAAAGGGTGTTAAACATATTGGGAGAAGCCGGTTTAACTATAGCATCAGAAAAGTGTACATTCAAAGCAAGTAAAGTGGTTTATTTAGGTCACGAAATCACTGCTGAGGGAGTCAAACCTAAAGAGGAGGCCATTGAAGCAATAAGGAAAATGGAAGATCCCAAATCCAAAGCAGAAGTGTTGTCGTTTTTGGGGTTAGTCGAATTCTATGGCAAATTCATCAAGAATTTGTCAGACAGGTCAAGACACATGAGAAAGCTCACGCGCAAAGGTGTGATATTTAAATGGAGTGAAGATTGTAAGTTTGAGTTTGAAATGATAAAAAAGGCCATAATTAATGCTCCCATTCTAAAGACATTTGAAGAAGGGAAACGCACACTACTTTTCGTAGATGCCAGTGACTATGGCATAGGTGCAGTTCTTATGCAAGAAGATTCAGAGGGGCTGCATACTATAGCGTTTGCCTCAAGGTCACTGAAAGATCCTGAAGTCAGATATTCAGTGGTGGAGAAAGAGGCTCTTGCTTGCATTTGGGGTGTTGAGAAATTCAAAAGGTTTCTTTGGGGAAGAAAATTTGAGATTTGTACTGATCACAAAACGTTAGTTGGTATCTTTACCAAGGGTGGACTGGAAGGTGTATCAAGACGCATAATGAAGTGGGTAACAGCCCTTCAAGGTTTGCAATTTACCATGATTCACATAAGCGGTGAAGTTAATGTCGTGGCAGATGCCTTGTCAAGATCTGTTCATAGAGATGGTCACATCAGGTTAGAACAATCAGATCAGGAAGAAACATTTGAAATTTTTCAGGTGCATGAGTCTTTAAAAAAAGGTGAGTGGGATAAAGCGTGTAGTGAAGATTCTATATATCAGAAAGTATTAACATTAGTGGGAGAAAATGGAGTAATGAATTACAAAGGTGATATGGGTGGATTTGCCAGAGTTAAAGGAGATTTATGGATCAATGATAAGTATCTATATAGAGGGCATCAGATGATAGTCCCTCAGGGAATGAGGAGACAAGTAGTAGAACTAGCCCATGAAGGACATTTAGGTATAGCTAGGACCAAAGGTATAATAAGAGCTGAGTTCTGGTGGCCTGGAATTGACAAAGAGATTGAAGAGCAGGTCAAGGAGTGCACAGAGTGTCTGGAGGGAAACAAAGGCTTGAGAATACAAAAAGTACCCATGGTTATTAGGGAAACACCGAGGGTACCATGGGACGAGATTGCAATAGATTTATTGGGACCATTTAATATAGGAGGGACCCGAGACAGTTATTTGCTGGTGGTCATAGATCTATTGTCCAAATGGCCAGAGATTTGTTTACTTAAAGATATTTCTAGCAGCAGTGTTACCAGATTCCTAGAACAACTGTTTTGGAGAGAAGGTTTTCCGAGGAAATGTTTGTCGGATAATGGATCTCAATTGACATCCAAGGAGTTTAGAGAATTTTTAGATAAGAATGGTATTGAACAGGTAAACACTTCTCTCTATCATCCCCAAAGTAATGGATGTGTTGAACGCTTCAATAGGACGTTGATGGAAGCCATAAGAATTGCAGTAGCAACTGGTGGGGATTGGTTCAGGACGGCAATGGAAAGGACATTCCAGTATAGAATAACGCCTCATAGTGTTACAGGATTGACGCCATTTGAGATGTTGAGAGGTAGGAAACCCAATTCCCATTTATGTCCTGGATGGATGGGAAAATCCAGGATGGTTGAAGTGGATGTGGGAAGAGTGAGGAGTAGAATGTTTGAGGCAGGAGTTAAATCCAAGGTAAGGTATGATCTAAGAAACTGTTGCAAAGAATTTAAGATTAATGAAGGTGATTGGATCAAAATTAAGCTACCCATCAAAGTACGCAAAGGAGCATCCTTGTATTCTGAACCCAAACAAGTGGTAAAAGATTTAGGTTCATCGGTATTAGTTAGAGGTGGAGGTATTTGGAACAAGGAGAGAGTAGCAATTATCAAGTGCTCCAAAGGAAGAGAGTGACATATACACATAAGGTTTCTGGCATTACCACCACTGTTGACATATAATTCCAACTGCACAATGTGTTAAGATATTGTAAAAAAAAAAAAAAAAAAAAGAGGCTGGAGTTAATTTATCTTAGGCTTCTGATACCTGTACAGCAATACTCGAAATAGGTTATATTTTAAGATTTTACCATAGTTAAATTAATAACATTAGTTCAGACATTAGAGGTATATTTATTCTTTTCAAATGTTAGAAAGGAAGGAGGTGTTAGGATATCAATGTTACATTTAAGCAACACATGTTTTCAGTGTTATGGTTTGCATGCACTTGGAATGTGGATCCTCATACTGGGGGTTCCAGGTTCCAGGCATCAAGAGAAGGAGAAAGGGAGACTGTGGACGGTGGTTGAAACCCTCCCGGGGGTCGTTGATTATCTGACTTAAGTAATAAAGAATATATTACTTTACAAGCCTGTGTTCTGGTGTCAGTGAAACGTAACACCGGCCAGCTCACCACTTAGCCTGTTTGAGTCACAGCTAGGCTGAGTGAATGGGGGTTTTCTGCATAAAAGCAGGGCTTTGGGGACTGGAACTTTAGAAGTCGCCACAGGACCTAAGAATCCGACGAGGGAGAAGCTGAGCCGACCTGCTACACTGTCTCACCACTTTTCCCAACGACAGAGGAGATCTCCAGCCCGGAGAGTCTTCTTCCTTCGACTGGTGGGGATTTCCAGTCTGCTTCCTTTTTCGCTTCCTGGAGCATCTCGTGGCCGCCTTGCCTGTGCCAAGCATCCCGGCAACCGGGATACCACGTTTTCACCCCTACCGCGAATCAAAGGGTAGTTCCTTTAACCGGAAAACTCTGCGGCTGGTTTCTTCCCTGGCAGTACAGCGACCTTCATCTTTCCTCCACGTCGAGAGCTTCTCTTCTTCTGGACGACGCTGCAACTTGCACCCGCTGCCAGGAACAACTGCCCCCGCTGGAGGATCCTTTCCACCTAAGGTACTGTGTTCCGTCTGGCTTCCCTTGCAACCGACTGTACGGGGTAGATTTAGCCCCTGGCTTAGCCTGGGACCCCCCTGGCTAAACATTTCTGAGCCTCTCTAAACCCTTTCTGAACTCCCTGCAAGACTTTCAAGGCCTATTGTAATTGTGTGATCTTGGGCGCATTTGTGCCCTGCTCTCTCTAAGAGTGGGCCCGGCCGATGGACTTTGGCTCACCAGTAACTTTTGTCTTTCCTGCCTTGCTAAAGTGTTCCAAAGTATTAGAGTGGTGTATCTTCCTACATTCTGCCTTTTTTGTTAACTTATTGGAGTGCCATCTATAGTTAAGCGCTCACCTTTGTCTGGAAATAAGTGGTGTTAACTAAGACTTGTCTGATAAGGAATAAGGGATGTATATATAATAATAGTAACTGTGCTTAGAGTGATTTACAATAATAGTGCTGGAGTGTTTCAATAAGTGTGTTTTTAAATAAATAATTATATATCTTGATACCAAAGCCCTGGTCAAGTGTTTGCTTGTGCTATTGTATCTGAGTGCCTATTGTGTATACTTTGCATACTGCCTAACTCTTCTTGAGGGAAGTCTGACTGCTCAGCCACAGCTACCAGGTAAATCTGGGTGGTACAGACTGCTACCAAGTGGGTTTTCTGCTAACACCTGTAGTCCTAAATATTTTGCAGTGTTCCCAGAGGGAACTGCACAGGATTCTGCCTAACACTAGTAATAAAAAAAGCCAAAAAAGGTCAACTTAACAGGAAAACAAAATATACATTGTGGATCTTAAATGCTATCTGAACACCAATCTACCAATTATAATTACTATAGGCTGGAAAACAACTGGATACATTACCAGGAATTCTAGGTTTTGCTTGTGGCATTAAACAGCTGATGCGATCACTGGAATTAGTCATAGATCCTAGTAGATATGTCAATCTTCCCATCAGCGAGCGCTCCCTTGTACCTCGTGTTCGCCTTCAATACATACTTAAGTGTTCTGTCCAGATGAACTCTCTGGTTTAGCATGCCTCGTATTATGTTAGGTATGCGAGGGAGTATATGTTCCAAGAGCTGTTGTGTGCAAGTGCACTGGGTGTAGATACATTATACAAGGTTATTGTATAATGTACGATACTGGAAATATAACCTTTATACGTGTGAACTGATGTGAGCTGAAGCCTGTTAAGCGTAAGTCTGGCATTGACTGATCGCTAGCCTATAGAAGATGCATTATTTGCAAGCATGCAGATGACAAATTATTGAACGCTTATTTTCTTTTCAGGTAAAGGAACACTTCAGCAGCAATGAAGAAGGCTGTGTTCTGAAAAACCTGAGAATGACATTAACGTGTCCAACTGACAATGCATACCAGAAATTAAATCCAGCACACATCCAGGGATAAAATCCATGGGTTGTTGAGTCCTATGCCTGAGATTCCTGTCAAAGTTAACAAAAACACAGCTGCCTGCATTACGCCAATCAAATAAATATGAAAAGTGACTTGAAAGCAGAAGCCCAAGGCAATCTTAGAAGAGCAAAGCACAAGCAGTGTATTGGTTCTATGTTCAGAAGGTTTTTATTTTAAACACTAAGAACATGGACTGGTTTAAGATAATGGCAACCAGAGATAAGTTTGTTGTTCTGGCATACTTGCTGGTAAAGGGGTTTCGAATATGGCACTAGGGCCACCCACTCTCTCTCGTCTCCCTAGGATTTCCGCCCTACCACAGGCATCCGTAACCGCTGGTTACTGCTACAGAACCAGAACCCCGTCTGAGTTGTTACTTTTAATCTATAGATGGTTACCCCTAAGCGCCGACTCACTCACTCTCTTAGGGACTTTCCGACTTTCCCTACTCTTAACTTGGGCTACTGTTCAAACGGGAGAGTGCCTTGCAACGGCTCAGATTTTCCTAGCTCCATACATGGCCACTTTCACCTACACTACATACTTCCTGCCTCTCCAATGTTTTAGTAACCTGCTTGACTACACCCTTTGATCTTAGTTCCCACTCTCAGACTACCACGCTGCCTCCTTTTGAACTACTACTCCTATCCTCCTTATTTCTCATAACTACTCTTGCCCTCACTACTGTCCCTATTCTCCTACTACTACCACCATCACTGCTCTCCTCTCACTACTAGGTCTACTCTCCTCTCACTATATTAATACTTACACCCTTACCATTTCTTCTCTCACTAGCACTTCACCAATTACTACTAACAACTCACCACTCACTACTAACACCTCACTACTCACTACTAGCACCTCACCACTCACTACTAGCACCTCACCACTCACTACTAGCACCTCACCACTCACTACTAGCACCTCACCGCTCACTACTAACACCTCACCACTCCCTATTACCTCACCAATCACTATTACTTCTCATCATCCCGCTACTTACTCTCCTCTCACCACTACTTCTACTCTCACCCCTACTACTTCTCTTCTAAAGAACTACCACTTGTTCTCCCACCATTACCGATTTTCCTCTGACTAGTTCCACCTTTCCTCTCACTACTTTGCCCCCTACCTTTCACTATGTAGCTTCTGTTACACAGTCACTCTACACTAAATCTACTCATTTGCCACACAGACACACTCACTCAGCAGTACCCTTACAATCCTTGAAGCAATATCTCACCTTTCTCCTATATAACACCACACCCCACTGCTCCTCCCCTCCTGGTGGTCTCTTGGTCTACCTCCATTCCATTACTGACCTCACCCTTCATTTCCTGTTCTCAATCAATTTCAGCTTTATTTCGGCAGCAATGCCATAAAAGCACAAACAACATGATACAAAAATACCAATTAATTACACCATGATGCGTTAAAATACAGGGAGGCAAAAATATAATTTCATAATGATGCATAAAATCAACAAGAACACATTAAAATGATTAGCCTGGTACATAATGGCAGGCCTAACCCTCCAGCTATTCCCAGTTTCGCACAGTGCATGGTTTACAAATCGGAAGCGAAAATAAAATGCAATTCCATTAAATTCATAAGTTCATCATGAGAACCATACATGCTCGGCCCTTATTTTTCCTGTTTTCAACTTCTTCTCCATCCAGAAACTCACAACACAGGATGTGTATTCAGACAAGTACTCTGCCATTCAGCACTACACACTGCATTCAAACCAGTTTCGGGCAGGGCTGTCTCAGTCATTGCGTCAATCACCAGATACTAGACACCCAGACACACTCCATTCACCCAGGTCCCACCCCACGGGTGTACCCACAACATACAGCCACTGGGAAGGCTCCAGCCAGTCTGGCCTGGACTTCCCCACAACACCATATATGGAACTTCCACCCAACAGCCAGTCAAGGGGAAGGGACAGAGTCAAGGCTTCCTGGGACTTCGGGAAAAGTAAGGGAATAGGCAATACAAAGCAAGAGGCCACAGGGGCCATCTTGTTTCCTATCAGGAATAAACCGATTGATTACAATGGCAGGGCCTGGGTGTCCCAAAATGGAGGACACTCATAGAACACACAGGTGCCCAAAAACAAGCTAAGAGTGCAGGGTTGTACTCCCACGCATGGGTGCCATAAAGGTATTCCAAGGGTCTGCTCACAAAACCAAAAAGAGGAAGCGCCGCACTGTCAGGAGTCCCACATGAACTTCTGTGCGTAAAACAAGTCAGAACATAGATGATAAGGCAATAAAGGACAAGGATATGGAGGCCCTTTCCCTCCAAAGCATTTCCAGCATCACGGCCTAATAGTTTCTTTAAACACGCTCTCTCAGCCAGCCCCACATTGTTACATTTTGAATAGCCCCATAATTCTGCCCCATAAGTGGCTGCTGGTTTTGCCTGCGCTGAGAACATCTTGATTGCAGGGGAAATGGCACCCTAACCATGCGAATAAAAGAACCTTAAGATACCTCCCCCATATTTTCCCAAGGACAGACTGGATTTTAGGAGCAGAGGGGACCATTCACCAGTATCATTAACTCTAACATCCAAGTAGTCGTAATCATGTGCCAGTTCAAGTAACGTACCGTTTATGGCCAGCCTCCTTGGAGTCGACTTATTGAGTCTAGGACGAAAGACCAAGGTTTTAGTCTTGGCCATATTAATCTCAAGACTTAGTTCTCTACATTTCGTCACAAAAGCCTCCAGCGTGGTTTTAAGGCCCGTCACGGACATGGATAACAATACGGCATCATCCGCAAAGAGAAGGTTTGGGCAGGTCTCCCCTCCCATCTTCGGGGGAATCAAGAAAATTCAATTTTAAATAGCAGACTACCTCATCGATATACATCAAGAAAAAAATGGGGATTTGCTCAATACTACGAGGAATTGTACCAAACCCCGAATATCTCACCTGTAGCCTCCATACTGGACACGGCCACCCTTCCCTCCCTGAATGCTGAACAAAATGCTATTCTAGAGGCAGATATCACAGAGGACGAAGTGTTATCGGCAATGGCGCAGCTCCAACCAGGGAAAAAACCTGGTCCAAACGGCTTCCCTATTGAAACCTGGAAAAAAATAGGGGGTGGTGAAGTAGCCCCGCATCTCCTAAACATGTACCGCCAGGCTAGGGAACTAGGCACTCTACCGGCGGATCTTCGAAAAAAGCCACCATTGTAGTGATACACAAAGCGGACAAACCCCAGACAAATGTAGTTCGTACACGCCAATCTCCCTGATTAACAGCGAGGCGAAGATTCTGGCCAAAGTGTTATCTAAGCGACTACAGCGCGTCATAACATCTCTGAATCACCCAGACCAATTCGGATTTATGCCAGGCAGGTCCACGAGAATGAATACACGCACCCACATCTGGCGATCGATCGTGCTCAGACCCTAAATGTCCCATTAGCACTACTCGCAATAGATTTTCAGAAGGCATTTGATATTGGGAGGCACTCTGGGAGATCATGCGCCGGATGGGGTTTGGCAAACAATACCTTAGCTGGGTCCAACTGCTATATAACTCCCCAATGGCTGAAATTAAGGTGAATGGCTGGTTATCTAGGACCTTGGAGCTGGGAAAGGGAACAAGGCAGGGATGCCCCCTGTCAGCGCTCCTTTTCGCATTAGCGATAGAGCCATTAGCTGCTCTGCTCAGAGAAACACAGACTTGGAGTGGCTTCCCGAGTGGGTGGGACGACAGAGTCTCCTTGTATGCAGACGATCTACTGATACATCTACAAAACCCAGAAGTAGCATGCCCTGTGGTGAGACAGCTGCTAGAACATTATGGAGCCTTCAGAGGCCTGAAGGTGAACTGGACTAAATCAATCATGTTCCCGGTTAATGGTCTGAGGGTAGAGATCCCAGATCCATGCCCTTGTAGGGTTGAAAGAGACCACTTCCGATATCTGGGTATTCAAGTTAAGAGGGATCTCAACGAATACGCACCAGACAACCTATAGTGGAAAGGTTTGCAAGGGATGTACAACAGTGGATGACCCTGCCCCTGACCCTGTTGGGACGTGCCGCTCTGTTAAAGATGCTGGCGCTCCCTCGCTTTCTATACGCCTTACAAAATGCCCCACTGCACATACCAACAAAGACGTTCCAGAAAATAGTACGCTCAGGAAACTCCTATGGGGCGGCGGGCATCCGAGCATAGCACTCCAAACACTGCATAGATCTATATGGGAGGGTGGCATTGGTCTGCCACAACTACAGACTTATTACTGGGCAAGTCAAATTTCAGTGGTCAGCGATGCATTACACGCTGACACAGCACTGCCACACGTAAGAGCATCGCCTGCCATAAAATTCTATCAAAGATTGCCCACGCCATTCCCTCGCAAAATGATGAAACAGAAGCCCCAAGTATGGGCGGAGATGCATGCTTTCATAGGCTGGGAAAAGAAAGTCACACCACTGCAGCCACTAAGGGACAATGCGAACCTCCCCGAGGTGGACAAGCTACCTAAATGGCCTACCTGAGTTACGAGTGGTATAGAAAAGGTGCGAGATGTGAGAGCAGAGGGAAGTATTAGGCCCTTTGAAGAATTAATAACATTTAATCTCCCAGCTACCGAGAGGTATCACTATACACAACTCCGACACGCACTACAACAACATCTAACCGCTTTGTCAAATATGTCAGAATGCACCACCGTAGAAAGAAATATAGTCATGGAACGCATTAATGCTAAAGTCACCAAGGTTATGTACAGTGCTGTCACCTCCTTTGCTACACCAGAACTGCTGAGCTTGAAAACTAAATGGGAAAGGGGGGTGGGAGACATCATGCCAGAAGATTGG
Source organism: Ambystoma mexicanum (assembly GCF_040938575.1). Lineage (NCBI taxonomy): Eukaryota > Metazoa > Chordata > Amphibia > Caudata > Ambystomatidae > Ambystoma > Ambystoma mexicanum. Next base: position 803,015,619 of record NC_090931.1, on the reverse strand, counting down.
ATCAAAACCATAATGCATCCACGTGAAACGGCCATCTCAACTAGGCTGCGACGGGTGCAACCGAAGATATTGCATAGGGTTTATTATCCAAGGGTGGCCCTGTACCGTTGGGGGAAGATTGCAGAACCTAATTGTTTGTGATGCCTCAAAGGTTTTTGGTCACACAATCCCCAGGGAACCCAAATTATTGCTGCTGGGAAAGTGACATGACCCGGTATGAAAGACAGTGCTTTTGGACCGCTAGTGCAGTGATTAAGAGGAACATTGCAAAACTATGGGGCTCTGCAGAATCACCACAGATAGAACAATGGGTCACAGATATACAGATGTGTATTGCCATAGAACAGAGTATAAAGGGCATGAGGGTGTCCGGAAAAAGCCCAAAAAATTTGGAAGAGATGGGAGGATTCAGTGTGAGTCTTCTGCCATGACTACTATACAGGGTTATATTTGACCCTGAAAATGTTAAGGTAAAGAATATGGTGATACATGTACTATCAATGACCTATTTTTTTATTTTCATGTTTATTCATTTTATATATATTACAAACAAAAAGAAAAACAAGATAAAGCCATTAACAATCAAGTTCATCACATTCGGTATTCCAAAACCCTCCGTCCTACCTCCAAATGGAAAATTTACAATTTCATCACATATCAGGAAACAAAGATATCAATATTACAATTCTAAAAATCTACCCCATAATTGATCAGACAAATTCAACTTTTTATCTCTGTAAAGGATTATCTTCTCAAATCTGGACACTTGCTTCAAATCATCCATCCATTCTGGGAATGTTGGTCTTTCTACACATTTCCATTTCCTCAAGATGACTTTCTTTGCAGAATTCACTGCTCTGAAAAACCAACACTTGTGTGGGTAAGTAAGTTCTTCCATCATGTCAACCTCACCCAAAATAACTTTATTATAGTCGAAATCTTCATGTAACATTAGGGTGTCATTCATCTTCATTGTGACCTTATTCCAGAAAGACCTTAGTTCATAACAGTCCCAAATCATATGTTCAAAAGATCCAACATCATGTTTACACCTCCAACATGCATCCGAATCAACCAGACCCCTTGCATGAAGTCTTTGTGGCGTCCAAAAAACTCTGTTTAGAATTTTAATTTGACGACTTCGCTCTCCCAGATTTAATGATGTCAGAGCCAGTCTTGCACAAATTTCTCCATCTGCCCTCAGACATCTCTGATCCAATTATTTCCGACCATTTTGATAACAAGTCCTTATTTGGTTCTCGGTGTTGATCCAGATTGTTGTACACTTTAGACGCCATACCACCTTCAGACTTATATTCACATAGCCAGATCTGCCAACCTTTGCCTCCATCTGCGAATTTGTTCTGCAGAGTTTCATTAACTTCCTATACTCTCCCATAGTGCAATGAATGACCTATTTTAATCTAATGTCTCTAGTTTGTTAATAAGGTTTAGACTCCTAGAGGGTCAGTTGTTGTAAGTTGGGAAAAACCAATAAAGTGTGTTATAAAAGAAAAAGAAATATGGGGGCAAGGACACCGTCGGACACCTATGGCTATTGGGATTGGGTCTTTAAGTACCCCCCCCCCCGCATCCCCAGTCCCCAAACAATTATTTGAGTAAAGGAGGCTCAATAGCTGAAGGAGGCCAGTTGGAATCCCCCTGCTAAAAAGAATTGCCCATAAGGCCGCTCTTGAAACACTATCAAACGCAGTTCTGAGGTCGATGTAGACTGCATTTACCCTCATCCCCCTCAGGACTGTATATTTCTGCGCAATCAGATACAGCCGGAAGTCCTGATCCAATGTGCTTAGCCGTGTAGAGAACATTGGGTGCAAGTGGTCAATAATACCATTCCTGTCCACCCACTTTTGTAAGTGTACTAATAAGGCCTTGGTGAACATTTTCCCCACTCCATCCAGGTGGGAGATTGGCCTATAGTTAACTGGAACATACAGCCCTCCCTTGCTATAAAATGGCACAATAATAGCGTTGTGCCAAGAGGGAGGGACCCTATTCTGTTTCAAAGAAACATTAAAGAGGAGGCACAATATTGGAGCCCAAACCCTGACCTTATCTCTAAACAAATCAACAGGCAATAGGTCAAGGCCCGGAGCCTTCCCTCCCTCCTGTGAGAGTATAGAATTACAAACCTCCTCCAATTCCAATTGTATTGGTTCATAACCGGTCACACTCTCGTGGTGTTCGTGCAAGACATCCAAGTCCCGTGTTATTGGGCCCAAGCCATAATGTTCCTGGAAATGATTTATGCAGGCATTGGCAGGTATCTCTGTTACCAATTCCTTTGCTTGTCCATTGATATTCCCACTCAACCTCCAAAATGTGCGGGAATCACCGGAGGCAGAGGCCACCAACATTTTATCCCATTCGGCCCGAACATAGGCCTCCTTTTTTTGTCTTAATCAGGCACTTGTAAGTTAGCCTCTGGGATCTCAGCAGTGGCTTATCCACATCCTTTCCTTTTTCCAAGCACGTCAGTATACCACCCTTTGCCCACCAACATTCCCTATTGTACCACAAGTTTGTTTTTATGGCACTTTTTAAATACTTTTGCTAACTTTTGTTACAAACAGTTGGGCAAGCTGGACAAGATCATCATACACCGCTATGAGGATTCCAAGAACCTCCAGTACCATAAAGATACGGTAAGGCTGGCATAATTTTACTTCCTCCTGGTCAAGAGCCGCCCATTTAATGCACTGCCTGGAAAGACCCTGTACAAAGATCTCCGGACACAGCTTGGAGGTCCCTTCTCTTTCTGACCGACCCTCCATCTTGGCTAATTTTCAGCACCAAAGGCTTGTGGTCACTCCCTTGCATGCTCATAACTTTAAACCCATGTGCTTTACTCCATAGATTCAATGAGAGAAAAATATAATCCATGAAAGAGGAGCAGTTTTTCCCCTCAAACGTTGGTTTCCTGTTCTACGCCTATATCCTCCACCTGTGTTCTAGATTGGTCAGTTTCTCTGGCAAGTCTAATCTACCTATATTCCCAGGGTGGATGTATATGTGTGGGAAACTTCAAAAAGGGGCCTACGGCTCACGCCTAAGCTCCATGATCTTTTGTTGTGCCTTGTAGGTGATTCTAGTCCTTGGCAAAAGTATGTTTTGGGAATAACCTTCCCAGCTGATTTGTGTAAGTGGCATGTTCAATACTGGTGGTTTAGTGGGTACCTTCCTATAAACTGGACCCCGGTGCCATTCTTGAGTGGGGCAACCTTCCCTCAGTGGCGGCCATGCAGGTCTATTTTGAGAGGCATTCCTCCTTCACTGGGCCACTCATGTGGATTCGCTGCCTCACACGGCCTGTCACTGCTGCGCAGGTCTGCTTTTTTCGTCCAGCCTTTCTTTGCCACATAGATCAGCTGCTTCGCCCACCGTCTCCCTCACTCTGTGTCAGTTTGCATCCCTTTCACAGTGTCATGCTCCTTTGGCAGCTCGTTCTGCGTCCTCGGAAGCTGGAGTCGCCAAAATGCACTACAGTCCTCCGATAGCTATAGCTGGCCTGTTCCCTCTGTATGTCCCCCCTAATGAAACAGGGAAACCACCGGCGAATACCTTGAAAGCATGGTTGTTGGCAAGAGCCCACACTGACGCGCACCGCCATGTGGCGGGGAATAGGGCACCCAGGGAGCTAAAGGGTACAGGGCATTAAGATGAGGGAAGCACTAACTGAGTTAGTGGTCAGTGGAGGGGGGAAGAGAGGGGAGGGAAGAGGGCGACTGACAGGCGTCCCCCCTCTCTCCCCACGCACTCACCTTTCCTCATCCTAAAATCTGCAGCATAGGGTGGGGGGTGGACGGAGGAAAATTGCACAAATGGGTGGCAGCGCCTGCCAGGGCGCAACTAAATGCCCAACACTTCCCCGCTTCAAAGGGGGAAGTGGGGGAAAGCAAGGAAGGAAAGTGCCCGGCCCGGGAGGAATGCATGGCCGGGAGACTGATCAAGTGCCAGGGCAGGCAAAGGGCTCCTGAGGCACAGAAGCAGAATTCAGCGCTGTGGACGGAGCACTTACGTTTTCAGCAAACGCTTAAAACCAACCTTTTCTTTCCCAATCCAACCTACCCAAATGAAAGATGGACAATCCACAGCACCAGCCAAATATAACAGGTCCCAGTGGCACAAACCTGGAAATGGAATTGCAAGACTATCGTCACACTGGTGGCTAAGGACAATTTTCCTTTGTCTGGCCCAAGTGCCCAAAAGCACAGAGTAAAGACAAATAGCACACCTGCTATTGGGAATCATAATACGTATGTTATTTGGGATTGTGTGTAATAAAGCCTGCGGCTCCTTTTTATTGCCACAGCAATCTGTCTCAGCGTATAATTATACATATGCATGATAAAACAACTGCTTATGCTTATGGCACAAAGGGGCCCTGATTTTACATCTGGGAGTGCAGAGCTGTGCAACAAATCTCCCCCTACCCTCCTTTAGCAAAGCCAGTTCCCTGGCTTTTCCACACCATGCAGTCAAATTCACCTTAATCAGTGTAAGTGGTGTAGTGCAGAGGCTATGCTTTTCCTTCTGCAAAGGCCATCACCATTCATCTCTAAATGAGATGTACAGATTGTGATGCTGACATAAGTTAGTTTGCATTAATGCATCTTTCCTGTCTGCTGACATGTGAAATCACATCTGGGCGGTTTGAAAATTTTTCCTGATCACTTTAAACATTTACATATTTTCGGAAAGACGACTGACATATGTAAAACACCTTTAAGGATAGTGAAACCTCATTAAATCTGTAAAGAATATCATTGTTACGAAAAGTCTATTAAAAATGTTCAAAAGGCATTCTAAATCCATTGACATACTTACTTATCCATGAAGTCATCTGCAATCTTTTTTGGTATATTATCTGCATGGCGAAGGAGCCATATTATTTCATCACGTGCAAAGGACAAGGCCATAAATACAAAAAGTGCCTGAAAAAGGAAAATCAAATCTATAAATTCGAACAGAAATTCTATTAAACAAATATTTTTAAATCCATACATTATGACGGGTTTCTTCACTTTGATATGCTGCTTTTATTTTTGGTTTATAATATGCTGGGAAAGCCTTTGACTTTTTTAGCCCAACTGGAAAGGTTTTCAGGTAGCCAATACGGAAATCGGGAGATAAACCGTTCTTGATCATCACGTTTTTGGAAGCAGTAATTACAAAGCAGAAACCTCTTTGGAAAGTACAATCAAGAAAGCTGAGAAAGACCTCTCTGAAATCACAAGCAGAAAGCAGAATTTACTAAACCTATTCGGTTTCGTCCAGGCAGCTACTGCTATCCCCTTTAGCAGGAATACTGTACATGTTTGGAGTGCTAAAGATACATTTGCTGCACGTGGAATGGTAGGTAAAGCACACAGGCAAGTTCCTATTGAATGATATTGCACTAATCAGGCGACTGGGTAGGAAGCAAGGGTAACCAGCAAGATGGCTAACAAGCACACAGATTTACAAGACATGCTTAATGTGGTAAATACACAAGTTAATGGCGGTATTTGCATGAAGGTACACAAGACCATCTCAGCATAGATTTCATGACACCAAAAGTAGTTGTCAGTTCGCCCAGCTCTTAGACAACTAATGGATATGCTTTAAGGTTGGACTACCTAGTTCAGAAACAACGTTGTTAGTGGGAGCCTCATTGATGTTGACAGGCACTGCAGTATTTTCCTACTTTTTTTGTGGACTGTAAAAGACATTTTACAAGGAAACAGTTACTCAGTATAAAGGTAATTCTCACTATTGCCTTGATGAATGTCTTTCTTTGCACAGGGTTCTTGTAACTATACTTTATAAAAATTATGCTTTGTAATCAAGTCCCTGAACTATTTCTTGGCTACACTGACCTGCATTCGCCGTGGGAGTGGACACAGACTGCCAGATGAGTCCGGTTTATTTTCTTGTAAACCTCTCCATCTCTTTAGGACAAAGGACACAGTCACTGAGATTGCTGATAAGGTAAGCAAGCCACTGCTACAAAGTTTTTTTGTTTTTTAGCTGCGAATGGTAAATGCAAAAAAAATGAAAAACAGAGATGCAACTTACCTTTCCAGGGCAAGTGCCATGAAGCCATCACCTCTCTACTCTAGAACCCGAAGTCGCTTCTTTGCTGGACTCTCCAGTAGCAAAGAGGAAAATATTGGCAGATTCATTGCAAGCAACCTCACAGGAACGCAATAAAACCAAACCTGCACTAAAACAATTGCTGCAGGGGCAATTTTTGCAGTTGATGCCAATTTTCCTTCGAATTATTTTTCTCCAAGTATGGAAATGGCTGGCTTTCATGTGGATATGATTTTACTTTTGCGCCACTCACTAACGAAGTAAGCCACTTCGTGAGCATGCATTTTTAGTGAGCTATCATTTCTGAAGAGAGTTTGGAAGAAAATGTACCCATCCTCATACAGCACTTTCCCCATATATATAGGCTAAAAAACAAATGTTTTATATGTGATTATAAAGAAAGATCAACAACCAGTTCAAGGCATCAATATCTTCCAAAGTATTCATATGCAAAGAAAGAGAAGTATGCACAAAAAACATTGTATGTTCAGAATAGATTTGTCAACACTGCTCATAGAATGCAGAACGTGTTTTATGCCATTGAAAAAAACACTCAATGTGTATTACAAAAAATAAATATCACTTCTAAACGACACGGCTGGCAAAAAATGCAGACATGATTTGTAAGGTGAAATAACGAGAAGAGAGTGCAGAAAACATGTCAATAAGAGAGTTTGTGCCACTTTAATGGCCTCCCCCTCAAGGGCCAGGAGAACATGCCTCACAAATTGCTTCAGGATTAGAATTGCATCAGAATAACTACACCATAGAGTCCATAGAGTATGATAATCAGAATTCCTGTGGCACTGCTTATCAACTTTACATTGTCCTGTGGACAGAGCAATGACAACACTTACTCAAAAACAGCCTTAAAGCAATGAGGTACACACACCACCCATGTTTACACCCTTTAAAAAGGAAAATGTCTCCATCAAAAATAGGGAGTAAAAATAAGCTCATCAAAACGTGGGAAGTAACTAACACATAGGACCTTAGCCCCCAATTCTTCCTACGACGTTCCACATATAGTTTTGAATCAGTGACCAAAAAAATAATGGCATTAAAAGGAGTTCTATTATTACAGCCCGATCTCAAGAGGAAATTTAAGGGGCAAGAACATCCTTTATTAAGCATAACATATTCCTATTAGCAAAGCTAATTACCTTTTTACTCCCTGAAAAATTATTTGATTCCAAGTAGGGAGACAAATCCTATGAGAGCCCTGTTTGCAGCACTGCCATAAGAAGTGAAATGACTGGGCACATAATACAGCCTGAAGTGGTTTTGCCCACCGTTCCTCACAACAGCGTAAACGAAATTTAACAAGAGCCTCACTGAGGTTTCTTATGAAGAAAGTTGCATAGCTTTGCCTCTCATGTTAACAGCAGAAATACCCAGACAAATATTTGAGTGCCTCCTTCTATAAGTAGGGGCCCCTCTTTGCAATTCACTCTCATCAGTAAAATAAGATGCTTGGGGATGCAGAGGCACTAAACACAGAACGCATAATTATATTGGAAATCCCTCAGCAGCTTAGAATAGAAAGACACAGAAGGTGCAGTTTTCTAGACCCTTGCTGGAAGTAGGTGCAAGTCTGCCAGTCTTTTGCAGAGAAAAGTAGGCAGAGTCAAAGTTGTCACATAATAGCTTAATGTGACCTTGATGTGGATGTTGGTCATAAGGGAGTGGTAGAGTCAGTCGGGGTGGGAATGGAAGGTTGTTTGGTTAATGTGTGCAGGCATGCCTTAGTTAGATCTTCTGATCATGGAGCCATATTTTCCAATTCTTTTTTAGCCTCTTAAGGTTATATTCTGTTTTTAGGGTCTTTAGGTTTTCAAGGCGACTCTTGCCTAGTAGGGTAATGTAAATAGACTAGAAAGAATATCAAGAATGTTTGTATAAATTAGATTTATTAAGAGAGAAAGCAAATGTCAGGTACGTGCTGTGGTAGGAAATGTCTGTGTGCGCTGCTATGACTACTAAAACTCTTCTGAGCGAGCACCCAGAAGGAAGCTGGGCAAGTACATGCACACATCTTACAGGGAACATTGGATGCTTGCTGGGTTGTGAAAGTGAGGAGGGTCATGATAGAAGGCTAGTGATATCGACAGGAAGAAAGGGTTCATGGAGGGCTCCTTTGTGCTTTCATGGCACAAAATGTGTAGCATGACAGACTGCTCCAAATTCATCTTGTCAAATCTACTTGCATCAAAATAGCCCTGAAGGAAAGCATTCAGCTATTAAGTAGCTTACCTAACACCCTAAGCATTCCATATCAATCCTCTTTGATGCTTCAGCAGATAAGTAGCAACATAACATTTCTATGTGGCAAATTATGGATAAGTGGTGAAGTTTAAAATTACTGAAAAATCAATGTCTACATGTGGGTACCAGGTTAGCACACTAAGAAAGGGTTCAGAATCAATAATCGGCATACCTGACAAGAGTTGGGTACACAATACTCGGCCCTTCCTTGTTCACTATGCTATAGCGGTTAGGGCAATCAGCCGTTCTCCTTTTCCCAGAACTCTATTTTAGATTGCTCCAAGGCGATATTGCTACCCATGTATAAATATTTCAGTCTTTTACTATATATTTTATAATTTTCCCCATTTGGAATAATGATAATTTCAGAATGGGTGTTTGGGAGTGGAATATTTGGAAGCAATGCGTTAAAAAAAGGTCCAATGGTTCTATGTAAATCTTTTGATGAGGGTCTCGGTTAAGTTTGTGATATTGGACATTAATGTAGAGAAACACGATGTGTGTAAATATTTACAACTAAGGTAATAAGTTGTTCTAGAAAAATTGACAAAAGCGATACAGAGCTACATGATTATCTTGGGTAAATATCTTCATTCTCTGGGACTCCTAAAGGAGGCCTTTAAAAAATATTTAAAATCCTGCAGACCTGCAGGTTAAGAAGCTTGGTTTACCTACACAACCCAAGTGAAATGCTCTTGACCCATGAATGTGATGGCATAATATGTTTTGCATTGAAATAAACATGAAGACATGTAAAGAAACTTTACCAGTAATGTTAATGTGCCTTTTCAATATTCTCCGACTGCACGGGTGGGTGTGTGTGGCCGACAGCAGTCCAAGAGAGCCACAACTCCCAAGCTGCAGCAAACATCCTCCCTTCCCAACATCAGAGGTGCCAAAGACCCAGCCAGCAAAGGAAAAGACGACGCAGGTGATCCGCGGGATACTGAGGTACCTACGCAAATATGTGGATAATCTCACCCTCGAAGAAAGCAGAAAGTGCATGCCTGACCCCCAACATGGCAAGCTCTGTTATGAATGGGCGGAGACCTCTGGGGTTGCACACTGGATTGTCAGGAGAGGTGAAGTCTGAAAGCCTGGAACCCGGGCCCAGAGGTCTTCCTCTAGATACTAAGATCAACGAAACAGGAGAACAGATTAGTCACTCTGTGCACAGCGATGCATTGAAGTCTCTCCTGTCAAATAGCCCAGTGAGACTCTGTGTGGACACCAGGCTGGTCATAAAATGCATGTAGCCTTGTTACACTATGCTTTACTAGCCCTGACGTGGCTTACGCTGGAGGATTATATAACCGATTGGGCCTCACCCCCTGGTGGTAGTGGAGATGAGGGGGTCCACAGAATCAGTGGTAGTGTGCTGCAGAGCTGCAGGGGGACATGCTTGTCGCACTGCGGAGGCCATCTCAACTGACAGAGGTGGCAAGACCCCTGTGGCAAACAGGAAGCAGCAACATTCTTTGTGGGAGTGCTCCACCCAAGAGCATATGCCGCGGAAGGGCCTAATCTAACAAAAGACGGTTCAATAACTTTAAGCTTAGCAAGGAGAAAACAAACCTGTATGGATACAGTTTGACCTCTACTTGGCCTATTTCCGTAAAAGCAAACAGGAGAGGAGTTCCTGCACAGAGGCAATTCAGAACTTTGTGGGTGGAAGAGTTCCTGCTGAATGCTGCCCACTGGATGGACTATGGAGAAAGCACGAGATGATAGCTAGGATCATGCAACCACTCAATGACTGGGAGAAGATATCGAAGAGAGGGCATCAATGCAGAAACCAATGGTCTTCTCAGGGAGGAGATCCGCAGTTCCTCAGGAAACAGGATGTGCCAAGGTTTTTGTCAAAACTGCGAGAGGACATCGGAAATACATTCTCCAATAAACATGTGCCTCTGCACATAGTATTAATGAATCTATTGCTGGGGGTCATCTTCCACTCTACTCTCTCCTTCTCGTCTCACATCGCAGATCTCTCTAAAAAGTCCCACTACCAACTGTACCTTTTCAAAGGATTTCTACCTTTTCTCACCATCCCCCAGAGGCTCAGCGTCTCCAAAGTCCTGGTCCTCTCTAGGCTGGACTACTGAAACAGCCTCTTTCTCAACCTGTCCTCCGTCCTCTTCAACTCATCCAGAACAGAACCGCAAGCCTTATCCTTGGCCTCAAGCCCAGGGACCGCATCTCTCTGGTGCTGCAATCCCTTCACTGGCTCCCCGTGGCTGCAAGGATTAAGTTCAAGACCCTTTGCATTTTCCACATGGCTTTCTGGGGCCTGGGACCACCATCTGCAACGCTCTCTTCCTAAATACTCAAATTTTCCAACCCACCGCTCGACTTCCTCCAACTCTCTGTGGGTGAGCCGCTTCTCCAAGCACAGACTTGGGGCGAGATCTTTGTCCACTGCAGGTGCCTCCCTCTGGAACTGCTCTCTCGCTCCCTTTCCTCTACTTCAGCTCAGTTTCGCTGACTGGCTGCCTGGTGTACCTTCAGAGCTCACAGGTCCCAAGCTTTCCTCGTCAGTCTCCTGCACTTGCCCCTGGGCCTTGCACTTGCCTCAGCACTACTGTACTTTGGTTACGACCCATGAAAGTGGTGTCTCTGCCTTTAACCCATGTTCTGACAGGACTGGGTGCACTTGGTCCCTATTGGACCCTCCGCACTTCCTTTTCTGATCACCTGCATGATCTGAATGTACCATGCCTAGTAAGATTGTTTGTCTTGTCTTCCCTAGGTCTTCCCCTCCCTTGCATGGTTGCGCTTTGAAACAATTGTGTATAAGCGCATAATAAATAATCAAAGCACAAGCTCCTCTCAACATCAAGAGTAGCGGCAAATCGGTCAGCCATTGAAGAACTGCGGAGGGCTGGGGGAGCATCATCAAACCCCATGGAAGATATGAAGGCAAAAACAAAATGATCCGGTGGCAGGTTGATGAGCTTGAAAATATATACAGAGGAGCGAATCTGTGGTTAAATAGTCTTGTTGAGGGAACCAAGTTACCGGACCCGAGAGCATGAATACAACAATTATTCACCAGTATGAATCTACAGGCTCAGGCTGAAGGGATTGTTCTGAATGGAATCCACTGAGTTAGGCCCCTGGGACCAGGCTCTGTGTTTGACCCTAGGGACATTGTAATGAACTTTGACTCCATCCAAATGAGAGAGCAGATCCTGAAAAGAACCAAGGAAATTAAAAAGATATATTACAGGGGCAAACCCTCAGTGTCTTTCACAATCTATCCCTGTAACCCTGCAGATGTGGATCACATTTTGGAAAATCACAGAAAAATGGAGGAGGCCCAAGGTTAAATATTGCTGTACCTTCTAGTTCAGCCTCATCTTTACATGTGGGAACATACATCAAGAGGGTCACAACCCTGGAGGAGGCTGCCGAGGTCTGCCCTTAGAAGCAAGGCCCAATAGTGCCATCTCCCTCGATGGAGAAAACCAATTTAGGATAATTTTCTCTAACCTTCTGTGTTCCTCAACCGACATAGAAGTTTGTAGTTGAACACTCTCCAGGCTGCCTTCTGGCCTGTTTCAAGGCGGGTCTGCCATGAGCAGATCTCTACAGTTCTTCCTGACGGGCATCTCTCCTGTCTTGGGCACTTGTGTGGACCCTCCTGACTCTTCCTGGAATTTGGGCTTCCTCGTCTTTACTGGATCCCCTGCGCTTTCTATTATAGACCTTTCAGTAGAGTAACCATCCTCATGCTGTCAAGTGTGTCTTTGTGCCAACAAGTTTGGACCTTTTGCTCTCATGGACTTGGCTCATGAGAATCTTACTGGAACCATGACATGTACTGTTTTGGTGCAACGTGTCTTTTGAGAAAGGGGGGATCCCATTTGTTGTTCTCCTCTAATCCTGTGCCTGTGTTCATTTGAATGCCTTGCGAGCAGCTGAGGTGTTCTACTAGTGATCGGAGGTGCCATCCTATTACTCACCTTTCATGCCACTCCAATTCTGGAATGAATTCCAATTCCCGGTGAGCAGCTTTTGAATAAAGTTTGTGAAGATTAGCTACCACGCACCCTTTCCAAACAATCACATCGAGATCAAAATTGAATTGAAACTCTGGGATTTAATTCGAAATATCCAGGAAGAGATGTGAGAAAGAAAAGAAGTAGTCAGCCCTTTTAACTTAATAGCTGGAAAGAGGGGCGTTGCACTAAGGATGGCAGCATAAACATTTTGACACGACCTCTGGAAGTAAGATCGGAGGTGAGACTTCAGGGAAGAAACATTACAGGAGGAAAAAGCATGGTCCTCCTTTACTTATGAAGAAACTGTAGAGTTTAGATGTTAGTGAGAAGAGGGGAGTAAAGAGGGTAATAAATCTTGACTTGAACAGTGCAATCTTTTTTCGACACATCCACCAGCTTAAGGTCACCCACAAGCGAATGCAGAGCACAGAGGGTTTGTTGATGGTTACTGTAGGAGGGAGATTGAAGGGGAGAAAGGAGGCAAAGCGGGTGGAAGAGAGGGACAATGAGGGGTGGTGAGAAGCATTTTTCAGTTACGGTTAGGGTAGAGAAGGAAGATGCCAGAGGTTTTACTGGCATGAAACTTGGCTCTCCAAAGAAAAATCAGGTTTCTATTATAAGCAAGTACCTAAGCATGGGGAATTCAAGGTAGCTACTTTAAATATAAAAGGTCTCAACTCCCTGCACAAAAGAATAAGATATATGAAACCTCTCAGGGAACACAGGGTGCACATAGCGGGCATTCAGGAGACAAGTGCTCACATCAGAAACATACAAGGTCCATACCAAACACTACCCCACAGATTTGTTTGTTACACGGAGGGGAAAAATGGAGTGGGGTGACAAATCTTCTAGGGTCTGACTTTGCTTTCATTTTGAAATTCAAACTGGCTGATAAGAAAAGAATTTGATTCTAATTGACAAGTGGCAGGGGAAGGAAATCACACTAGCAATCACATTAGCAACTGTATAGTGCCCTAATGCGGGCTAAAGTGACTGACTGAGGTAATTTCTCCTCACCCTTCAATCTGTAGCAGAAAGACCTATAATATTGTTGGGGGGTTTAAATATTGTGTTCATCAGCAAGGACAGCCTCAGGGCCGATACGTAGGGCCAAACTCAACTGGCAGGATACGTTAAGATTTGAAAGATATAGAACTTAGAGATGTGTGGAGAATAGACCACTGTGGTAGGTTAGAACCAGGAAACTGAAAAGGCGGCATGTTACTTTAAGTCTTTGTCTTTCTTTAAGGTAAAAAGAACTAATCGTTCCCTACGCCAACGTTTCAAAGCCCTACTCTAAAAAGAAACAAGTAAAAGGACTCCTTAGTCCAGTATCCAATTCTTATCTTGTTTCTCTCTTTACCTCTGAAAATAAAAACACAAAAACAAACAAGATATACTTTGGGCCATTGCCGAATAAAGAGACCGCGGCTGGTTTTTGAACTCTAACATAGGCCACATACATATGGGCACAGTTCCCAACATGCAGTTCGCATTCTTTCAGTCTCTCTCCTTTCCACTCCCCACCATAGGGTTTCTTCCTTTTTTCCACACTCTGCAGCTCCTCTCTCCCCACTTGGTTTTCTCCCCACACAGGAGCTTGTCTCAATCTCTCTCCTTGGTTAATTCCCCACACCGGGGTTGGTCTATTTTCCTCTGTCCACTCTGGGGTTTCTCTATAATTTCCCCACTCTGAGGCTTGTTTCACTTTCGCCCGACCCTGGGGCTTCTCAGGTTTCTCCCTGCTCCGGGGCTGGTCTTTGTCTTACTTTCTCTCCCCACTCTGGGGTTCGCCGGTCTCTTCCCACTCCAGAGTGTATCCATGCTCTCCCCACCTTGGGGTTTATCCTGTTCTCCCCACTCTGGGGTCAGTCTTCCTCTTCCTTGCTTAACCGCCGACCTCCTGGTTCCCTGGAGCCACTGCAGTACTTTCTTTTGTAGTGCAGTGCTCCTCTGGAGGGGTGTTCGGGCAGTCAGACGAGGAGCAGTTTACATGACTCGTCAACTGGTTTCCGTGTGTGGCAGTAGTCTCTCGTCTCCCTCTACAGCAGGGTTCTTACTGTGACTTCCTTTGTGGCCACTCTTGATGTTTCGAAGGTTCTTGTTCCCTTCCAATACTCCAAGCCGGGCCCTACGGGTTACTTGTTCGGTCAGTGCTGCTGTCTTCCTGCAGTGTAGACCTCTAGCTGCGACACCACATCCGGAAAAGTCTCTCTGCTTGGCCACACCTCCAGCAGGATTTCTGGCTCCCTTCAGCTCTGCGGGCTCGCCTCTATGCCGCTCTGATTGGCTCTTTAACTGATGTTCCTCCAGGGGGCTGGACACCATCTGCTTCTCTGCTGTCTCAGAGGACTGAGGATAATAGGGGTCAGAAACCAAACCAGACATTACAGACAGGGTTTTCGGATTATTGTACATATCAGCTACCACATAGCCAATAAAGGACTTAGTGGTTGTGGGGAGGGGGTGGAGCTGACATGGCGACTTGTGCCCCTCACTAGGGTTTTCGTATCAACCTAAAAGGGGGTGGCAGGTCACTTCTAGAAGGATTCTGCTTTCCCTGACCCCTAGGGGGTATTAAGCGTAGCAGGCTCACCTCCCACGTCTAAAAGGGGATGAATCTCCCTTGGAAGGGGACTAACTCCTTGGATTCATCACACTATCCAGGGGAAAGATTTCTCCCAGCCCCCCGCGTTCATGATTCATATTCAAGAATAAATTATATTTTGAAGAGACGGATTGTCCTTCAAAGAAGGAAGCTCAGATATGGAACAAGTTACCTGTAACTGTTGTTCTCCAGCATGGGGTCTGGCATGGATTCACATGCTCATGAATATTCCCCGTCGTCAGGCTGGGAATCCTCGGTAAAGAAAAAATCAGTATCAGTTTCGTTTCTGATCTGTCTTTCGTAGTAGTAACCAATCACTGATCTCTGCGTCATACTGACCACAGCCAATGACTGCCCTCTACCTAAGCCCCGCCTCTGGCAGCCATCTTCAGATTTGGTAGCACGTGAAGTGGCAGTATGACCAAGTGAAGAGCCGCAGAGGGTTAGGCGGGAGGGTTCGCATGTGAATCCATGCCGGACCCATGCTGGAGAACAACAGTTACAGGTAAGTAACGTGTTCCTTCTCCAGCATGGGGTCTGGCATGGATACCCATGCTCATGAATAAAGAATACATAGCAGTACACACATGCACAACCACGGGAGGTGGCAAAGACTCAACATTAAGCATTACATCAAACTCATTAAGCAATTCTTACCTCCTCACCAGGCTCACCTTAGGCGAACAGATTGCGCAGCACTGCTTGGCCGACCCTGGACTCCTCCCTGGAATCCCGATCGACGCAGTAGAATTTCGTGAAGGTGTGCGTCGACCTCCACGTAGCAGCCCTGCAGATGTCCAGCAATGGCACACCAGATAGGAACGCCGTGGTAGCTGCGATCGCTCTGGTGGAATGGGCTCTCGGACGGCCAGGCAGCGGTCGGTTTGCCAACCGATGACAGTACATGATACAGCCGGAGAGCCATCTGGAAATGGAGGCCTTTGAGAGAGCCTTACCCTGATTGACAGATCCAAAGTTCACAAAAAGTTGCGACGTCTTCCGAAAACACTTCGTGCGGTCCACGTAAAACTTCAGCGCTCTAGCCACATCCAGCGAGTGTAAAGTCCTTTCGGCCGGCGACGAAGGCGACGGGAAGAAAACAGGCAACACCAAGGGTTCGTTGAGGTGGAAGTCCGACGGCACCTTGGGCATGAAGGAGGGGTGCGTCCTGAGCACTACCCTCGTGTCGTGAAAAGTCAAGTACGGGGGCTTGCAGGAAAGGGCCTGGATCTCTCCCACCTTTCGTGCGGAGGTGATGGCCACAAGAAACACTGTTTTCCACGACAAGAACTTCAACGGAGCCGAGTGCAGGGGCTCGAACGGAGGTCCCATGAGCTTGGTCAGCACCACGTTGAGCTCCCACGCCGGGGCCGGAGCCTTCACCGGCAGGAACGATCTGAACAGTCCCTTCATGAATTCTTTCACCAGACGATGAGACCACAAAGACGTCCGCCCCGTGGTTCTGGTGTATCGGGAGATCGCAGCAAGATGAATCTTGATGGACGCGTGCGCCAGTCCAGCCTTGGCCAGCGTCAGAAGGTACGGCAGTACCTGGGGAGCCGTAATCCGTACAGGGTTAATCTTCTGTGCGTGGCACCAGACAGAGAACCTCTTCCATTTGTGTCCATAGCATTTAAGAGTTGAGGACGCCCTGGCCTTTGCAAGAACCTCTCTGCAGTCGGCCGGTATGTCGTATCCTCCAAACTCTAACGCTGCAGGAGCCAGGCCTGCAAGTTCAGCGACTTCGGGTCGTGATGGAGGATGGCGCCTCCTTCCCTGGAGAGAAGATCCGCGTCCACTGGCAGCTTGATTGACGGGGACGCTGACAAGTCCAGAAGGTCCGGGAACCATATCTGCCTCGGCCACGCAGGTGCGACGAGGATCATCCTGCACCGTGACCTCTTGAGCTGGTTGAAGAGCCGGATCAGCAATGGCAATGGAGGGAACGCGTATAGAAACAGGCCCTCCCAGGGGAACGAGAAAGCATCGCCCATGCTCCTCGGCTGGGGAAACCTGCTGGCGAACCTCCGGCACTTGGAGTTCGTCGCCGTCGCGAACAGATCGATCTGGGGTGTACCCCACCGTCGGAAGAGGCGGTCCACTAGATCCTGTCGTAGTTCCCACTCGTGGCACGAGCGCAGCTCTCTGCTGAGCGAGTCGGCGATGGTGTTTTTTATTCCTGCCAGATGAAACAGCACCAGAAACATCCCTTGGGCGACGGCCCAATGCCACAGATCCTGCGCCTCCTTGGACAGGGCTGGGGACCTGGTTCCGCTCTGCTTCCTGATGTAGAACATGGTGGTGGTGGTGTTGTCGGTGAAGATCCTCACCACCTTGCCCTTGAGGGATGGAAGAAAGGACCTGAGGGCCCAAAACACTGCACGGAGCGCCAGGAAGTTGATATGGAGGGACTTCTCTGTCGGAAGCCAAAGGCCTCTCGCGTGCAGATTTTCGGTGTGCGCTCCCCACCCTTCCAGGGAGGCATCCGTGGTCACGGTCTCCTGGTGGCCGTGGTTCTGGAAGTCCATGCCCGCCGTCAGATGCGCGCGGGTGCCCCACCACCGGATCGCTCGTCGGAAACTCTCGTCGAGTGTGATCCTCTCCTCGAAGCTGCCCGTCGTCTGGATCCAGCGCGAGTCCAGGAACTCCTGCAACGGGCGCATCCGGAGCCCGCAAAGGCGGATGAGATAAATGCAAGAAGACATCATTCCGAGGAGGGGCTTGATGGACCTCACCTTGGCCGCGTCCGCAACCAGCATCCGCTGCACCTTGCCCAAGATGGCCCTCGTCCTTTCCTCCGACGGAGAGGCCAGGAGCGACACTGTGTCGAGCTTCGGTCCCAGAAACAGTGCGTCTTGCGCGGGCACCAGGTGGGACTTGGCGTAGTTTATGGAGAATCCCAGGTCCGTGAGTAGTTGGACGGTCCTTGCCGTGTGCTCCACGGCGAGCTCCTTCGTCTTTGCTCGGATGAGCCAGTCGTCCAGGTAGGGGTAGACGTGGATCCCCTGCAGGCGCAGCTGCGCCGCCACCGGTGCAAGGCACTTGGTGAACACCCTGGGTGCCGACCTCAATCCGAAGGGAAGGGCTCTGAACTGGTAGTGACGCCCTTGGACCACGAACCTGAGAAACCTTCGGTGTCCCTTTAGGATGGGAATATGGAAGTAGGCATCCTCCAAATCCAACGACGACAGGAAATCGCCCTCCTCCAGTTGACCCAGGACGTGTTGGAGGGTGACCATCCGGAACTTCTGTGCCTTGATGAATTTGTTCAGTCGTCGTAGGTCCAGGATGGGACGCCACCCTCCCGTCTTCTTCTTCACGAGGAAGTATCTTGAGTAAACTCCAGGGCCCCGAAGCCTCTTTGGGACGAGCTCGATGGCGCCCTTCTTGAGCATCGCCTTTACCTCCGAGAGAAGTTGAGGGACGTGATGTTCTTTCCTGGCCACAGGGGGGACACGCGGGCACCTCTTTAGAAACTCGAGCGCGTGACCCTGAGCTAGGGCGTCCAGCACCCAACGGTCGGTGGAGATGGACTCCCACACGCTGACGAAGCTCGCCAGCCGGCCTCCCACCGGGGTGCTTCGGTGGGGGCCCGACCCCACGGCCGGTTCAGTCCTGCTTCGACGAGGCTTTGCCGCCTTGTCCTCCTTGGCGACGACGGCTGGGTCCGCCTGACTTGCCTCGTCCCCTGTAAGCTTCCTGTGACGACGAACGGGCCGCTTGACGGTAGGTGGAAAATCCGCCGCTGGAACCTTTGGAGGCACCCTGTTTGCCTCCGCCGCTCCGAAAGGGCGGCCGCCGTCGCTGGAGAACCCCAAGAGCCCGGACAGTCTCCGTGTCCGCCTTGATGGCTTGAAGGGAATCGTCCACTGTTTTCCCAAACAGGTTGTTTCCGTAGAACGGCATGTCCAAGACTCTGGTCTGCACGTCCTGACGGAAGTCAGTAGCCTTGAGCCATCCACGCCGCCTAAGGCACATGCCGTTGCCCAACTGGCGAAATCCAGTGTCGGCGATGTCCGTCGCAATCGTAATGGTGTGGTCCGACGCCACCTCTCCTTCCTGCAAGATCTCTAGGGCTTCCGCCCTCTTGTCGTCTGGTAGGAAGTCCAGCAGGGGGGCCAGTTTGTACCACAACTCCCTGTCGTAGCTGGCTACGATAGCCAAGGCGTTGGCCGTCTTAATCGTCGTCGCTGCCGAAGAGATGACTCTGCGTCCCATTGTGTCTAATTTCTTTCCCTCGCCGTCTGGCGGGGAGGTAGACGTAGAGGCCGCGCCCCCCCCGCTTTCTTCCTGGCCGCCGCGGAGACGACCGAGCCCGGGGTCGGCTGTGCCCGAAGGCACAAGGGGGCCACGTCCGGGACCCGGTACTTCTTCTCGTACCGATCCCTTCTAGCCGGCGTCGTGGATGGGTTCTTGAGGAGGGCGAGGCCCTCATCCCAAATATCGTCCAGTAGAGGTACAGCGAGGACTGTCTTCCTCTTGGCCTCGCGCCGTTGATAAAGGAAACCTTCCTCCTTCTTCTCTTCCGGGCAGAGCTGGAAAAGCTCGGATGCCCTGGCGATCATGGAGTGAAACGATCCAATCTCGTCGGGCGGGGAAGCCCGGGTGGGAGGTGACGACGGGAGATCCTCGTCGTAAACCTCGTTGTCTGTACCCGTCGGGGCCGTGTCAGTCCCCGTATCATCCCCACTTGTCGTGGACGGGGAAGAGGGCTGAACAGGGCGCGATGGCTGAAAAGGAGGTGGAGGATGAATCCTCCTTCTCTTAGGGGAAGGGCTCCCAGAAGGGCTTGGCTCCGGGTCCCCCGTCGGGAGCGGTTCCTCCGTTGGTGGTAATGGCAGTCTTGTCCTTATTTCCGAGCATAAGGACTGTATAGCCAGCAAAATGGCCGCCGAGTTGTCTTGCGGCACTGGTTGAGGGGAGTCCGACGGGCGGTCAGGAGCCCCGTCGGCACCCTGGACGTTCTCGTCGTCTCCTACGTCGGGGTACCTCCCGACGGGCTGGTCTTCTTCCACGCCAACGCCGTGGCTTAAGACTTCGATCAGCTCTTCCTCAGAGGTTGAGGCCGAATCCACGACGACCTCCTGCCCCCCTTTTCCTTCTCTGTCGGAGGTTTCACGGGGGTCCTGTCGATGGGCATGAAAGAGGACTCCCTCCGCGGTGGCAGGGAGACTCTGGGCCGGGAGGTCGCCACCACTGGTGTAGCCTCCACAGGCTGAGCCAGGGCCGCCGCAGCTGTCTCGATAGAGGCCTTGGCCGGATGGATTAAGGCTTTCACCACCTTAGGTGCACTCACCGCCTTCTCCTTGGGGGGAGGGTCACCGCCTCGCTCCCCCTCCGATGGGGCCTTCGAGCTCGACCGGGGTCTCTCCAGGAGCTTCGCCGGGTGCTCGGCCTTCCTCTTACCCGAGCCAGAGCGTTGGCTCGTGGTTGATGGCACCGGGGAGGATGCGCCCTGCCTGGCGCCCGTAGAGCCCGACCGTTCGGCGCTCCCGGTGCCAGTGGACTTGCGGTGCTTGGCCTTCTGTTGGACCCCCGTCGCCGGGGCGCCCTCAAAGGTCTTAGAAGACCGCTCGGACTTCTTCTTCTTCTTCTCGCCTGACAGGCTCTTTCCCTCCAGCCAGTTGGCGAGACGTTGATGGCGGTCCTTCATGGTCCGCTCCGACATATTGCCGCAAAACGCACAGTCCTTCTCCACGTGCGTCTTGTCCTCATGTAGGCACTAAAGACAAAGGGAGTGTTCGTCCTCCTTAAAGACATTCTGAAGCTGGTATCCAGGGCAGACCCTGAACAGCTTTCCGGGCGTCGAGCTTCCCTTCTCCTGGGCCTTGTCCGAGATGGGCCTGAGAAACTTCTGGTGTCCTCCAAAAGCGTGGCTCGACGAAATCTTCACCCTTGAGGGGCGTAGACGAATCCGACACGGGTCCCCGTTGATCGGATGAAGAAACGGTGGAGCTTGAGGCTCTTTGACCGAAAAAGAGAAAATTTTTTGAGAAACAACGTGAAAAATAGCACTAACTCGAGAGCAATAGCACGAGGATCCCAACACTTGAACGTGCGGTAAAAATCTGAAGATGGCTGCCAGAGGCGGGGCTTAGGTAGAGGGCAGTCATTGGCTGTGGTCAGTATGACGCAGAGATCAGTGATTGGTTACTACTACGAAAGACAGATCAGAAACGAAACTGATACTGATTTTTTCTTTACCGAGGATTCCCAGCCTGATGACAGGGAATATTCATGAGCATGTGAATCCATGCCAGACCCCATGCTGGAGAAATGATGTATTACCATATTGATCATGTTCCCATTTTGTGCCCTCTTGATTTATTTGAAGTAGTAGTATAAATCACCAATGTGGACTACCTCCTGCAGATACTGCAAAATGCTGTACACCTTAAAGAGTTGGACCAAGAGAAAGGAAACTTCTTAGAAAATGTTACAGAGGTCCTGTCCTCGTTGGAAGCATTGGACGCATTCAAAGTTAAACTTCGAGATCACTGAAAGAAAAGTCAGCAAGATGAACAAGTTACTCTCTTACCTGGTAACGTTCTTTCGATGGGATGGTCGGAAGACGTATTCCATATCTATGACATGTAAACACCACAGCTGTGCTACTACGGAAAATCTTCGGTGTCTGCGTCCTGCGTCGATGATGTCGAAACGCTGCCCTCGAGGACCTCCTCCGACGGCCGACGTCACTGGATGTTATAAGTAGGACGCACGACGCCCGTAGCCTCAGTTGTAGTTTTTTCCCAGAACGTGTGGCACCAGTCTTCTGCCAGCCTGACACACAAAGCCTTGCGGAAACGTAAGTTGGAATCGCATAAGAAATTCTGTAGCGGGGAAGGCAGGGAGGGAGGGATATGGAATACGTCGTCGGACCATCCCATCGAAAGAATGTTACCAGGTAAGAGAGTAACTTGTTCTTCAAGGGTACTGGGTCCTCCGACATATTCCATATGTATGACAGACTCCCAAAGCAGTACCAATGCAAGGAGGTGGGAAAAGAATTTAGAAAACAGAAATTTAGAATGCTCAATCAAATTGCGTGTAAAGGACCGCCTTGCCAAAGGCCAGATCCAGCCCACGGATGAAATCGAGGAAGAAGTGACGTACAAAAGTATGTACCGAAGCCCAGGTGGCTGCATTACAGATGTTACGAATAGGAACACCCCTCTGTAGGGCAGTAGAGGCAGCCATACCCCTGGTAGAATGGGCCCGCAAGTCGACCGGTGGGTCCTTACCCGCCAAGCAGTAACACTCAGAAATAGCCAGAATAATCCAGCGAGACAAAGTCTGTTTTGTCACAGCTTGTCCCAAACGCTTTCCAGCGTAACCAATGAAGAGTTGATTGTCCACTCTGACCCGCGACATGCGTGAAATATAAAAGCTTAACGCTCTCCTAGGATCAAGCCTATGGAGCCTCTCCTCTTCTTTACCAGGATGTGCAGGAGGATAAAACACCGGAAGAACAACCTTCTGGCCTAAATGAAATTCCGACACCACCTTCGGAAGAAAGGAAGGACGAACTCTAAGGACAACCCTGTCCTTCTGAAACACAGTGAAGGGTGGCTTAACTGAAAGTGCCTGTAACTCACTCGCTCTGTGAGCGAAAGTGACCGCAACCAAAAATACAGTTTTAAGGGTTAACAGTCTCAAAGGTCATGAATGCAAAGGCTCAAACGGAGCACCCATCAGAAACTTGAGAACAAGGTTCAAATCCAAACCGGGCACCTGGAAAGGTGACAGAGGGAACACATTAGTGAGCCCTTTCAGAAACTGAGAAATTAAAGGAATTTTAAAATAGGAACACTCTTCAGGCGAGCGCTTAAATATGTATAGCGCCGCCAGGTAACCTTTAACGGTACCCACTTGCAAGCCCCTGTGGGCCAAAGAAAGCAAAAAAAACAGAACCATGGGAATGCCACATGCTAAAGGATCCACATTCTTAACCCTGCACCAGTCACAGAACTTACACCAATGGCAATGGTACAGGGACTTTGTTGCTGGCCGTCTGGCCGAGAGCAACACCTCCATCATGTCTTCAGGGAGGTCCCAATCCTTATACCTCAACCTTTCAGAAACCAAGCGTGAAGGCTGAGGGATCTGACCTCTGGATGGGGAACCTGACCCCGCTCCCGTGAGAGCAGATCGTCTTGGTAGGGAAGACGACGTGGAGGGCAGATGGACAAGTCGAGAAGGTCCGGGTACCACGTCCTCCAGGCCCACGCCGGAGCAATGAGGATCATCCGGGAACCGAACCTCCGTCCGTAACCTCTGCAGTACTTGCGGGATGACGGGGACTGGAGGAAACACGTACAGCAGTGGGAATGACCACTCCACCACGAACGCGTCTCCTAAGGCTCCTTTTGGAGGAAATTCCTGTGAGCAGAACCTCTCGCACTTCCGGTTGACACTGGAGGCGAAGAGATCCACTTGAGGGGTCCCACAAAGGGCAAAGATCTCCAGGAGAATCTCCTGAGCCAACTCCCACTCGTGAGAGATCGCGCTCTGCCTGCTCAGAGCGTCTGCCGTCTCGTTTTCGTCTCCGGCCAGATGAACTGCCGAGATTGAAACTTCCTGCTGGATTGCCCAGAACCAGAGCTGCATCGCCTCCCTGCACAGAGGAAGTGACCCTGCCACCTCCTTTTTGTTGAGGTAGTGCATGGCCACCATGTTGTCTGTCAAGATCAGGACATTCTTCCCTCGCACAGTCGGCAGAAAAGCCTTCAGGGCTAGCCTGACGGCCCTCAGCTCCAACAGATTGATATGGAGTCTGGACTCCGACGGAGAGCAACGACCACTGACTGTCAACTCGTTGGCATGAGCTCCCCATCCCGTGAGGGATGCTTCCTTCACGATCGTCACCTCTGGCCAGGGTAGCCAAAATGGAGCCCCCTGCAGATTTTCTTCGACAGCCCACCACAGAAGGTCCTGGGCGACCGAGGACGGCACCTGAACAGGGTCTGACAACCTGCCGGAGGACTGAGACCACTGGAGCTTGAGTGCCCATTGCAAAGATCTCATCCGCAACCTGGCCTCTGGCACCAGAAGATTGCAGGATGCCATGAGGCAGAGCAATCTCAAGAACTCGAACGCTGGGGAAGCTGAAACTTTTGGACCATGTGATGACCCCTCACCTGGGAAGGAAAACACTGCCCCAGGGACGTGTCGAGCACAGCTCCAATGTACTGAAGCCTCTGAGTTGGTGTCAAATGGGACTTCTTTACATTGAGGGAGAAAACCAGCTTGTGGAGGGAGTGGCAGATGACTGACAGATGATCCAGGACTCGCTCGGTAGAGCGCGCCCTGATCAACCAATCGTCCAGGTAGGGGTAGATGTGAATCCCCCCTTTCCTAAGGTGCGCTGCCACCACTACCATGAGCTTGGTGAAGACCCTCGGGGCAGAGGTCAATCCAAACGGCAGGACCCGAAACTGAAAGTGCGAGTCGCCAACCGCGAACCTCAGGTACTTCTTGTGCTTTGGATGTATCGGCACATGAAAATAAGCTTCCTTGAGGTCGAGAGACACCAACCAGTCCTGAAGTTGAAGGGCCTGGAGGACCTAGAGAGTAATCATCTTGAACTTGTCCTTCCTGAGGGGTTTGTTCAAACCGTGCAAGTCCATGATGGGTCTCAATCCCCCGTCTTTCTTGAAAATAAAAAAATAAGGGGAATACCATCCCTTGTTCCTCTCCGCTACAGGCACCAGTTCTATGGCGCCTTTCTCCAGCAGGGATTGAATTTCCTGCGCAAGGAGCGGATCCGGACTCTTCAAAGAGAGATTCCCCGGTGGATTGTCTTGAGACCTCTACCGGAAAGAAAGACAGTAGCCGTGGGTTATGATCTCCAGAACCCACACATCTGAAGTAATGGCGCGCCACTCTGCAAGATTCTGCGCCAGCCTTCCCCCAACCAGCGATCCATGGGACATGGCCTCATGACTGAGCTGAAGCGGCGTTGCCTGAGGGCAAAGAGGCAACAGCCCGAGCAGCCTTGGCACCTCGAGTACCTTGTTTTCCACCTCTGGCACTCCTACTGTGGCCCCTTTGACTGGCAGCTCCTCTCGCTTTACCAAAGGAGTAATAACGAAAGGAACCTCCCCTCCATTGCTGTCCCCTAGGACGAAAAGGCAGGGGTTGGCGAACTGCAGCGCCCAACGACTTCGCTGCAGCTTTGGAGGTCTGCAACCTCTCAAGGCTCTCGTCAGCCTTGCTGCCAAAAAGATGTTCCCCGTCAAAGGGTATGTTGAGGAGCCGGGCCTGCACATCAGGAGCAAACCCCGACTTCCGCAACCACGCAAACCTGCGTATCACGGTGCTCACCGCCATGGACCGGCTGACGAATCTGCCATGTCCAAACCCGACTGAACGGCCTCACACATGGCATCCTTGCCATGCTGAACCATGGCAAGGAAACCATCCCGTTCGTCCCCTTTGGGAATATGTTCAGCCGCTAAGGAAACACAGTTCCAAAGAGTGTGCGTGACAAGGCACATACAGAGTTGGCCGCCTGAAGCGCCATAACCCCTGAAGAAAACACTTTCTTCGCCCAGCCATCAAACGCTTGTCGTCCCCATCAGGAGGGATGGTAGGATACGATGCCTGCTTAGCCGGGACCGTAGCCGCCTGCACCACCAAATTCTCCGGAGTGGGGTGCTTGGTCAAGTAGCAGGGGTCGCTACTGGCTGGGCGGTATTTTCGCGGCAAAGACTTGCCCACTGCCTGGAGACTCTCCGGAGCAGTCCAAGCCGCCGCCACCCTCCTCTGTAGAGCCATATGGAACGGCAGTACCTGGTCAGTTGATGGGCCTTGGTCGAGGATAACCGTAAGCAGACCATCCCAAGTACTTGGTGACCCTAGACATAAGGCGCCGGTACGAGGAGTCGGCATGAGTGCCAGGCTCAGGCCTACAAAACTCCACCTCCGGAGAGGTGTCCAGCCCACTGGCATTGTGCAGGGACTGCCGCAGGTCCTCAATTTGGCTATGGCCCGAGAGAATCTCGTCTGGCACCGTATTAGGAACCATGCCATCATCAGAGCCCTCATCCACCTCTGAAATAAACTCAAGATGGCGGTAAGAAGGCACAGAATGTGGAACAAAGCCATGCTTGACCTTGGCCAGAGCCTTTCTAGGGGGTTCTACCGAGCCCCGGGGTACCCCCGTCGAACCCCCTCGAAAGGCATCAAGTGAATCGACGTCGACGCCGAATGCGGCGCCGACAGCATCGATGGCGTCGACACAGGCCTCGAGGCCGATGCCCCGAGCGTGTCCCTCGACAGCCTGGGCGCCAACAACTTCTTCGGAGGCGGGGCCTCGAAAGAGTCTGTCGATGACCTTGGCGCCACCGGCATCGACTTCTTCCTCGAAGACACCACAGATGCACACCGTCTCAAGCGCGTCGAGGACCGGGACCGGGCAGGACGAAAACGATTCCCCTTGTCCGAGCGGGACCTCTCCCGCAAATCGTGCCGACCACCCGAGCCCGAAGTCGTGCGAGCGGTGTCTCTCGACCGATCACGACCGACCCCACTCTGAGGCGCGGACGGACCAGTGCCCTGTGATTCGAGAATCGCTAACATTTTCTTCCCGAAGGAAGCCCATTCCTCTGGCGTTGCATGCTTGGTTGGATAAGCGACCCGCCGACGGGCGGAGTCCTCGGATGAGGACGGGGAAGGCGACCGATGACGGTGCTTACGGGAGTGCCTCGAAGAGGCAGAGGAGTGGTGGGACCGACTCCGGGACCGAGACCTACTGGACTTCCAACAACGATGTGTAGAGTCGGCCCCCGAATCGTCCGTCGAAAGCCCCGCAAACCTCGACTTCCGTGGCTTGGACACCTTACCTACCGACAACTACTTCTTTCGCTCCCGCAAGGCTTTGGACGTGAGCGACTCGCAGTCGACACAGTCATCCGTGTCATGGGCCTCCCCAAGGCACCAGAGGCAGGCGTTGTGCGAGTCTGTCACCGACATCTTGGACCCACAGTCCCCGCACTTCATAAAGCCCGGACACGAGGTGGAAGACGAGGTAGACATTTTCACGAAGAATATACTTCACAATACGAACAGGTTCAGAGAACCGACAAAGAACAAATTCCAAAGAGTCGAGGCGCGCCGAGATCTCCGAAGCGAACACGTTTGCGGAAAAAACGGAACTGAGGCTACGGGCGTCGTGCGTCCTACTTATAACATCCAGTGACGTCGGCCATCGGAGGAGTTCCTCGAGGGCAGCGTATTGATGTCATCGACGCAGGACGCAGACGCCGAAGATTTTCAAAGCAGCACAGCTGTGGTGATTACATGTCAGATATGGAATACATCGGAGGACCCAATCCCCTCGAAAGACAACTTAGGGTAGCAGAGAAAAAAAAGCTGAAACAGGAGATTAAAGAACTGGAAAAAGTACATAAGATCAAGGGGCCTAGGGAATTGCTAATGAGCTTGTAGAGTGCTGTAAGGAAGCTAGCGTCTCTACAGATAAATCATGCAGAATTCCTGCTTTGTAGTGCTAATAGTAATTCTATGAAATGGGGAACAAGCACTCTAAAGTCTCATAGGAGAAACAATGGAATTACAGTTATGCTCATGGTGTGCAAATTAACAGAGAAAAGGACAAAATAAGACTGTTTGGGTCTTTTTATGAAGCTCTCTACACAAGTCAGGCCAATGAGAGAGAGAGACGCAATGACGTTTTTAAACACAGCCTCTTTTCCTAAGCGGTCACCAACTGAGGACAGACCATGAAAAACTGATAGCGAAAGAGGAGGTTATAAGGGCAGTGGGGGGAAAACTCTGGAATTCCCCAGGGCCTGATGGTTTTACTCACCGCTATTCTATAAGCAGCAGCAGGGTGCTCTGCTACAACTTTTAACTAACCTTTTTAATGAAATTATGCAGCAAGGGGTAATTATGACGTCTATGAGGAAGGCATTGATATCATTTTTGCCAACAAAAGGACTCTCAACTACGTGCTTCTTATTGTTCCACAGTGCTCCTAAATGTAGATGTGAAAATATATGCAGCTATATTAGTCACAAGGAATTAACAGGTTCTCCCAAAGCTGGAAGGAGAAGATCAATGGGGCTTTGTTGTAGGGCTCCAAGCGCAGGGAATATGCACAAGCATATTGACCTGGTTGACATTGTGCATAAGAGGAAAACCTCTTCTCTCCTAATAAGCACTGCTGCCGGAAAACCGGTGCTAATAGCGATACCGCCGGCTAGCCTGGCGCTATTAGAAACGGCAGAAATTGCGTCACCACCGGAACGGGAAGCATCACAGCAGCCATTTTGGAAAACACAATTAAATATATACACTTCCTGCAGCCAACCAGCACTGCAAACCATCCAAAATGTCTCAGGAGGGGCTAAGAGGTAAGGGGGCCGAACATCGCCTCAGAAAGCCCAAATTTAGCGAGAGTGAGCTTGTGGTCCTCACAGATGATGTAGTGGCCCACTGTGAGGAGTTGTATGAAGCCAGGCAAAGAAAGACCAGTGGGCAGCGGCATACAGCAATATGGAAAAACATCACCCAGAAGGTCATAGCAGTTGCCAGTGTACCCCGTGAGGTGGGGAACTGCCGGAAAAGGTGGAACGAACTGAGGTTTAGGGTGCAGGGATTGCTGTCCCCACACCGCTGGGAGTCCCTGGTGACAGGAGGAGGCACTGCCGATCCACTGGCACTCACTGCTTGGGAGGAGAAATGCAGCATAGTGCTGGACCTCGAGGGGATAGAGGGAGTCGGCAGGACGAAGGCAGAAGGTGAGTGAACCCCCGCTAAATGCATGCATGAATGACAACCCATCATAAGACGCCCCAGTGGACAGGGACACAAGTCAGCATACCCGAAAGCTGAGCACACCGACAAGGCAGAGTGAGGGGTTGGCACATCAGTCGCCCTCCACATCAGCCATGGCACCAAGGGGATCCCTGAGCGTCACAGCAGCGCAAAGGACAGGCAAGTGAACAAAACAAATTTAATTCACACAACATCCCTACTGACGGACCCTGTGCCCCTGTGCCAGCGTGAATGATGTGTATGAATGACCATGACACCGTGCAGCAATTGTGTCTTGCATGCCAACACACAAAGGTGAACCATACCTGATGACACTTCCTATGTCCCCTACAGGCGCTCACGCATTGCCAGTGGCGAGGAAGAGGACATCGTCAGCCCATCAGGGAGTGGCTCTACAATGCCCTAAAGGTCTGCAACAACCACCACACGAAGGCGCACACGATCCTCATCACAGCGCACAGATTGCCGTGCAATGCCTGCAGCCAGCAATACCAAGCCTGGCAGTGGCAATGCAGGTCCTGTGCCAATACCAGCAGACATAGGCATGGACACAGTCATTGCCTGTTTCCAGGGCCACTGAGGAGCCACAAGGGGACAGCAGTCCGAAGTCACCACCAGCAGCAGGCCCACACTCCCCAGCTAGCCTTCCGCACCGTCAGCGCATGTCTACACCCGAGCTAGATGTGGACACCCCATCAACTGGCTCACCTGCTTACAGACCCAGCCCAGTGCAAAGCCCCACACCAGACATCCTAGTCCGTCTCGCAGCATGCTGCTGCAAAAGGTGAATGTGATGGAGCGCAAGCAGTGCGAGATGGAAGCAATCGGGCGCACTCACTCGGCAGACCTGTAGACCATCAGTGACAGTATTCAGGGGGCCACCCGCAGGGTAGTGCGTTAGATGGTGCGGAACAGAGCTGAACACAAATATGTCTGCCCTGACACTCTATGCGTAACATGTCCGTGAAAGGACGGAGGGAGTCTCTGCCCTAGCGGAAGCCATACAGCAGGGCAATGAGTTGCAGCAGCAGGACCTGGTGGCAGAGTAGACCTGGTGGCAGAGTCTGTCCCGTCCTCCTCCACCACCCCCACGGAGGGATCACAGAAGGGCACGCCACAACGACAGTCGCTGCGACTACTGAGCCAGAGGTCACACGGGGCCGGTAGGGGGTGGGGGGTTACGCCCGACAGCGATTGGCACTGGGGTACCGGCCATCATGAGTAGGCATGCTGGGAAGTTGGCGGTGGGAGGGAGGATTGTGTGCCAGGGAGTTGGTGGTGGGGGGGTCTGTTGGGGCACAACTCTACATAAACCCTATTAAACGTCATCATTGCAACGACATTCATGATTGTGTCTGTCGTTTTATTGTTTGGGTGGAGTTGCACAGTCGTGCATGCCTTGTGACATGTGGAAATGTCAAAAGAAATTATCAATCAGTCCCTGGCGTGCCAATCTCCCATCCCTCACGTCATCACCAGCAATGCGTGCATTTGCTTCAGCCACAGGCCCTGCTTCCGCATCCTCTGGGGGTGGTATGTCCACGTCAGGGGGTAACTAACATTTCTCCTGAGGCAGACATTGTGCAGCATGGCACACACAAGCATGATTGTACCCACTTTCTCTGGTGCATACATCAGGGCTCGGCCAGTACGTCGGGGCAGCGGAACCGTGCCTTCAGGAGACCAAAGGTCCGCTTGATGCACACACTGGTCCTGCTGTGAGTGTGGACGTCAGTCAGAGCAGCTGTGGGTATCCAGAGGCACCTGCATGTGGGAAGGCACAGGCATTAGACAGGGAGTAAGACGTGGGAGTGCAATTATGCAATGTCTGTTCGATGTACTTCTTGTGCATGCACATGGGCCTTCATTCCATGGCATGTGTCAATTCCGTGTCTGTGCATGCAGTGTGACTTATGTCATGCATTGTTGGTGCTTCACATGAACCATGTCACCTTGAAGCATATGTTACGTTAGGAGTGGCAGACATGTAGTGTATTTCCTCGTGCCTGTCGAATGCTGGGTTCCCCATGGGCCCTCCCTGTGAATCTGGTGCCAACGGGTGGGCATTGTGGGATGGCCGAACATTGGTACATGGATGTGGTACTGATAGGGTTGTTGTATGTGACAACATGGCCATTTCAAGTATTGATTTGGTAAGTGCATGTACCTGTAGCCATGTCAGTGTAGATGACTGCTACTGTATGTGTATTACTCCTTCTCTATGTAGGTAAGTCTGACGTGTGTATACTCCAGGGCCTGTAATGTGACGTTGGTTCAGGAGGAGGTGATGTACAGATCTTTGCATTCACTTGTCATGCCATCCTTTGTGTAATCATGTGCATCCACCCCCACCCTCATTTGGGCATGTCCTTTGCAGAGCATGTGTACTGTCTTTTCAACTCACCCACTGTCTAGGTCTGTTGTCCTCTGTACCTCTCCATGTATCCCGGCAGTGTGCTGTTCCGTAGGACCATGGCATTATGGGTGGAACCAGGGTAGCGGGCACAGCAGTGGGTGATGTACAGGTTTGGGTCACAGGTCATCTGCACATTCAGAGAGTGTTAGCGCTTGCGTTTTCAGTAAACTGCTTCGTACGCCTGGGGTGCCACCAGCGAAACAATGGTGCAGTACGGGGCAGCGATCACATTTGGCATTTGGGCGATGGTATAGAAATGTGCCTTCATGGCATTGAGCTGGGGTGGTAGGCAGTGAGATGAGGCGTTGCACTTGCCATAGGAGGGCTTCAAGCCCCTGGCCCAACACTATGCAAAATGTGGCCTGTGCCATGCCGTGCATCATGGCCACAGAGTGCTGAAAGGTGCTAGTTCCAAAGAATTGCAGGATGGATACTAGCTTCAGCAGTGAGGGCACAGCAGTCCGGGTATTGATCCTGCTCCCTATATCGTCCTGTATTGTGGTGGGCAGCTTTGTTATGGTCTCCCTTTTGAGGTGGTACAGAATGACCAACTGGTTGTCGGTGAGGGTCAGGGCTGAGGACCTAAACCTGGGGATCAGTGCACGTCTTGCTTGGGCTCTCCACCACCTCCTCCCTCCCCTCTGCCCCCTGTACTCCCTGTGCCCTGGCCTGGTTGTCCTGTCTCCATTTCCAGGCGCAGAATGAGCAGCTGCCTCTCTCAGCTCACAGTGGCTAGTGGCAGCATGGTGTTGGAAACAGTGTTTGGGGTAGTGATGTGCCTTCGGTAGCCCTGTGATTGGGATCACCTGTGGCTTCATTTCAGGACCCTGTGTTCATTTATCTCAAGCTGGATGCTGGAGGTAACTGCGACCAGTTTTCGTCAATATTTGTGCCGGTTTTCGGTGCTAATACCACTGAGGATGAACTTATGATGCAGCTGTGTTTGCGCCTTGTGTGGGCAGCTGCAATGGCGCCACCTGTAATAGCGCCAGCTGCTTTTAATGTCGGCGGTACTTGCGCCAGGTCATGATAAGGCGGAGCGGTATTGGCGGCGCATTACTGTTACCGCCGCTTTTAAAGGTTACTGCCGGACTTGTGATGAGGCCCATTATGTTCAGATGCTGAAAAGGCATTCGACTGGGTAGATTTGGACTTTCTGAAGGGGGTCCCGGGACAATGGGTCTTGGAACGGGGATGATGAATGCAATAATGGCCATTTATGCTGCCCCGGCAGCAAAGATCTGTGCAAAGGAGAATTCTCATTGATGTGCTAATTGCCTTCAACCTTAGAGACCCCCAGCTCTTTTGCTGGACTTTAGGACTTTTTAATTTTAACCCTGGAGTGTGTGAGCCCTTTTTCTCACTTTGTGTTTTGACCCGATTTGGATTATGTGTTTCCTTTGTTTTTGGAGTCTGATAAACTCCATAGGCATCTACTTTTTGTATGGTGACACACAGCACCTTCAGTGCAGCGTCACAGAGAAATCCTTTAGATTTCTCAGAAGGTTTAAATACCTTGTCTTGTGTGAACTACTGTTCCTAAGAATAGTAAAGTGAACTTGACTTTACTCACCTTTTTTCTTTGTAGGTCCAGCACACACCATCTTATGTGGGGTGCTGGGGGGATACTTAGTAGCCCCTTTTCCTGCCTACTCATGTAACATTTTTTATATTACCCTCACTACTTTAAATGGCTGGTGGCAGCGGTTTAATTTTCCAACCATTGTGCTTTTCTACCACCGGCTGAATTCTCAGCTGCAGTAGAGCACCAATGGGTGACCATTTTGTCAAAAGGACCCGGTCTTCTTTTTTTGCCATTTTCTGTTTGTGAGGTCTTTCTTGGGTTTTACTCAGCGCACCAATCCAGGTTTGAGCCCTTTGTTCATTTTTACTTTGGTGTGATAGGTTATTTATAACACGCTTAATACCCAGAGGTTTCTAAGCGCGGACCCGGGGATCAAACCTGTGGTGCTCTGCGTCATCTTGCTTCCAAGGTGAGCACGTTGCCCCTGAGCTATCCTCCCGAGAGTTTCAGTACTGAAACCCGCCTCTGGCAGGGCAGGAAGCACTTCCATGTCCTTTGTCTTTAGGAATGCCTGAATGTTCCCAGTCCTGAGTGGCTGGCAGGCTATCCTTTCAGGACAGCCACCCTGCCGTTTTAGTGACAGCTAGGCTGTGCATGAATGGGAGAAAACTCCTTAAAAGGCAAGGGTTTTCGGACTGATTACAGAGTCAACCACTGGGAAGAACACCCTGAAGAAGAAACCATGAACAAAGCTTGCTGCATCCTTCTGGACCTTTTAATTGTCCGGTGAAGCCCTGCTTCTGTGCTGAAACTCCTTTTTCTAAATCGACAAGAGAAGCTCCGGAAGGAGCGACTTCTTCCCTTGGGTTAGTGGGACCAACAAACCGCGAGACAAACTCCACTGGACCATCTTCCCCGACAGGCTGTACTTCTTTGCTGCTGCAGGAACCGAGTGCCAGGGGTCGTGAAATCTGTAGTCTAGTGCAACGTCTGTGATCTGGCCAGAAGCTCCAGGAGTCTTCCCAGGACCCTACAGAAGCAGGACGACCAGAGCTCGAGTCCCCTCACAAGAGGGGATGGCTCAAGGAGTGAAGGAAGCCCAACCGGTATCCAAGATCTGCAGTGGTGCCGTTTGCGAAGTGCAGCTGATCCAAAAAGAGCCCATAGCTGCTGCTGACCTCCAAATTGCTGCCCTAGGAGTCCTCCAGACTTGTCCCCGCGACTGAGGCCCAGGAACCCAGGATCTGCATCACTGCAACCAGACAGAAGCCAGCTGGACGACCACTCTTCTAACCAAAGGCACTGTTCTGACTTGGGGTACTTACCTCAGTGTTTTTAGCTTTGCTCTTCTCAGTTGAGACTTGCAGTACCTACCTTGCTAGAGTTGATCTCAGCTCTACCCTTCACAAGTGTAACAGCTTGTGACCCTACAGTGATTTTTCTTCAACAAACTCTCTAACTTTGTGCAAGACTTTGTTATCAAAGAAGTGCCTCAGCGCCATGGACTGTGCTCCATTTGATTTTGGCTGTCCTGGCTCCCTGCAGACTCTTCTAGTCCATTTGACTTAGATGCTTACTGTCCCACATAGGTTATAACTTGGCTTTTAACTATTATTGCTCGGAAAGGTTTTTATCTAGACTTCATTGGAAGATTTAAGTGCTCACATGCTGTGAGAATCTTGTTAACCTTTTTCCTTCCCTTAACCTTTCCCTTCTGCAAACCTCCGAATCTACAAAGTGCACTAGTGATATATAAATACCATTACTGTCCTAGTTAGTGAAGTCACCTCAGGGTGTAGGAAGTGTGCAAGACTATCTACTGGCTTTGTGTTGATTATGGAAATGTATTTGAAAGTATGTTTGATCGTTACATATATTGCGCTTTTTAAAGAATGCTTATTTAAAAACAGATGTTAAATAATTATTTATAAACTAAAACCTTGAGTGTAACAGTTACTTGGCTACTTGTATTGGTGGATTTCATTGCTACAGCTCACATTTACCCCTCTTGAGATACACCTGGCTGCTCAGTCACGCCACCAACTTGTGTAGTACAGGCCTATACCAAAAGGTGGGTTACCTAATACCAAGAGGACAAGGGTTGTGTAGTCTATCACAGGGTTACTACATCATTTCTTGCCTAACAACTTGTGAAAATGTTTATTTATTCAAAACCCTTCAATGTTTGGAGGGGGCTAGGTAGCAATGTCCCCTGCATTCCCTGCCCCTTTTCTGCTTGTTCTGGTATTGAGCCTTTGGTTCTGCACATTTAGAGACTGCTCTGAAAATGTGGGGATTAACTATTGAGGCAAGAAATGCAAGATCTCTGTTTTGTTTACGTATGATGTGCTGTTATCCTTGAATAGTCCAAGAATCTCCTCATCAGCACTGCAACAGATCCTGGTAGAAGACAAAGCAGCATCTGGATTCAAAGTTAGTCTCTCAAATTATGACATGTGAAATATTAACATGCCAGAGTCTTGGGAAACTGAACACCATTTCCTCTTTGAGAGATGAGGGACAAAGCCCAAAGTACTTGGGGATTACAATTCCAGCTAAATTGCAACAGCTCTAGAATGTAAATGTTACCCCAATAATCAAGGAAATTAGAAAAGACGTCAAATCACCTCTCGATCTCATTGGCATGGAGACTCAATTCAGTCAAAATGTATATTTTACCAAGGCTATTGTATATCTTCCAAAATGTTCCTCTACACATGCGAGACCACGCACTTAAAGATCTCCAAAGAGATGTAATCCATTTTATTTGAAGAGGTGCAAAACCAAAGGTTTCTCGAAAGACGCTATACCTCCCATGGAAGGTGGGAGACAGCCTGCCCAGATATATTGAGATACTGCCAATCTCCGCAATTGTGTATCATTAACAAAATGAGTCATACCCATGTTTACCAAAACATGGAAAGCAATTAAGGAAGATGTAGTGGACCAGATGCTTAGACATGTGTTTTGGATCGCCCGGAAACAGAGGCCATTGGCTTTGAGGGAGTCACCTCCTTTTTCAGTCACTATGTTGGTCTGGGATAGCTTGGCAGTGAAGCTGGGCTTTACCTATTTTCTGGGCCTGGCTACTCCAATACAGGAAGCCCCCAGTTTACGCCAGCATATAGAGAATCCGGTGTTGAGAGATGGTTGGAAGGGGGATGTGAATTTACAGGACAGAAGGGTATGACTGGTAAAATGAAATCATGTGCAAAGAACCCATAAACGTGGGTGAATTAGAAAGATTGAGATACTGGCAACTAAGGCATTGGCTTCAGAATAAAGAGATTAGTGAAGGAGTCTCATGTCCACTCATGACATTTTAAGTTTTGGCTTTCTCTACCTCCACAACTAAGGGTTTAATATCTATAATTTCAAGTCTGGAGGAAGCCCACATTAGGCACTGTTATAGAGATTTGGGACGGGATCTCTCTAAAAGACTGTGAAGGTTTGGAAATAAGTTTGGATATTTGCTACCTGTATTCAACATAGAGAGCAATCATGCAAAATGTTGCAAAGGCAGCATATAACAGCAGACAATATGTTGGAAGGTGTATGGGGCACAGGTACCTTCATGCATATTTGGTGAGATGCCCCAAACTTGATTTCTATATTGAGACACTACAGTTGCAGAGCTGGGGAAAATCCTTCAGACAAAAATACCCAAGAATCAAATGCTGGGTCTCTTGGGACCACTACTGGATGATTATAAATTAGCCCAGGAATATGTAGAATTATTGGAGAAGGATCAACTAGTGATGAGGCTGGTTATTGCTCAGAAGAACAAATTACTTACCTCTCAGTAATGTTCCTTCTGATGGATGTTTCTCCCACGCATTCCCCATCTGTAATATCCATCTCCCAGTGCAACTGCTCCTCCTACGTCACCAACGGGTGCAGTGTGGATCCTCCTGGCCCCTTGAGAGCCCTGTGCCAGATATGTCAGGCCAGTGCACATTACAGGTGCCACGAGACCTTAGTTTCACCATTTTGCCCTAGCATTCTGCTGCTGACTGACTGCAGAACCAAGGTGTACTAGCTATCCACCAGTAGGGGCAAGTAGGGAAGGCGAGGAGGAATCTTTGGGAGGAACATCTATCAGAACATTACCGAGAGGAAAGTATTTTCAATTTCTATTTAATTTAATTTATATAGCGATATGCGCCAAAGTGCTTTCTCAGGTAAATTAAATGGTACAAATCAAGCAAAAATGGATGATACAACCCAATCAGCTGACAAGCAAATTAGTTTTCATCTGAGTTCTGAAAAGAAGAAAGCAAGAGAGAACCAAGAGAAAAGGGCAATGCGTTCCATTGTTTGGGGTCCAATAGAGAGGAGTGAAAGCAAGATTTAGCACGAGGGGGCGGGGTCAGGGGCACTAAGGAGAAAAAGATTAGGACCAAAGAGAGCAGGAGGGTGTATAACAAGAAATCAAGGAAGAGAGATAAGGGGTGGGGGCGGCAGAGACCAGGCCTCGAAGACAATTGAAAACGAGACAGAGGAAACTAAAAAGAAGGCCTGATTCAAAAGAGAGAAAAAGAGAGAAAGAAAAAGAGAAAGAGGGGGAGGGGGGAAAGACGGAGATAGGGGGAGAGGTGGTAGAGGGGGGAACAGAGGGTTAGAGAGAGGGGGAGAAAAGAGGTGCAGAGGGGGAGAGAGGGGGGAGGAGAAAGGGAGGAGAAAGGGGGGGAGAAATGGGGAGAAAAGGAGAGGGAGAAGGGGAGGGAGAAGGGGAGGGAAGGGGAGGGAGAAGGGGAGGGAAGGGAGAAAGAAAGAAAGAAAGAAAGAAAGAGGGGAGGGAGACGGGGAGGGAGGAGTGAGAGAAAGAAAGAAAAAAAAGAGTGAGAGAAAGAGAAAAAGAAAGAGCTGGGTATCGTCTGCATAAAAGTGGTGAGAAAGACCCCAAAGAAGAAATGACATAAGCTAGAGAATAGAAGCGGGCCTAAGACTGAAACCTGGGAGACACCAAAACGTAGAGGGAGAACAGAAAATGTTTGGATGGACTAGGAGACAGAGCATGTATGTTTAGTAAGTTACGAAAGAAACCAGTCAAGAACAGAACCCCTCGAACCAAAAGAGGAAAGAGAACAAAGAAGAAGAGTGATCGATCGGGTCAAAAGCTCCTGACAGGTCGAGAAGAACCAGGAGAGAGGATTGCTTAGACTAGCAAGCGGAAAGAAGAGAGTCACAGACAGAAAGAAGAGCAGGTCCCATACAGTGAGAGGGGCGGAACCCAGATTGGCTTAAGGGTAGAAGGGAGGCAGTATTGATATGAGTAGAGATGTGTGAATAGATAATATGTTCCAAATGTTTGGAAGGAAAAGGAAGGAGGGATATTGGATGATAATTGGTGGGGAGAAAATAATCCAGAGAAGGGTTTTTTTTTGTTGCAAACTCTCTTTATTAAATTTTAAAACAGGTTACGAACATTCTCCAAACATGGATCCCCCTTCCCTCCCCACTTTACCCCCCATTCCCCCGAGGCGACAACTATTTCAATCTAGGTTCAGTTTCTTTCCGGATTAAGACTGCAATCTCATTGAAGCTCTAAAAGTCTCAGGCGTTGTGGGCACCACATCATTCTGAAATCATCTTTGAGAAAAGAAAATAGTCCCCCCCCCCAATCGGCGGCAAAGTTCTGTGCTTTATTGTCCATGGCATACGTTGCCCATTCCAAAGCCACAATGTCCCAGATCTTCCTAAGCCAGTCCTGAATCTTGGGGGTTTCCTGGGACTTCCACCTCTGGGCTATTAGCATCATAGCCGCCAGAGTTAGTATCAGATTCGCTTTTTCTCACACCCTACACTCTCCCTGTATCATCGCCCCTCTTAAGCCCAACAGGATTTGCAATGGGGATCTTTCATCTCCGGGGCCAAGGCCTCTTGCTGGGCCTCCTGGATCTCCCTCCAGAACGGTTTAATCTTTGGGCAGTCCCTCCAAATATGTTCGGCTGTACCCACGTGCCCACAGCCCCTCCAGCACTCCTCCGGGGACCCTGGAAACATCAGATGGAGACGGGCCGGCGTGTAGTGCCAACCGACCAATATCTTAAACCAGGCCTCTTGCAGTTGGGTAGCCCTAGCCAGCTTGGGCATTTTCCTCCACAACCTTCCCCTTTCCTCTTCGCTAATTTCCCTCCCCAGAACTCGTTCCCATTTCTGCATGTACCCCCACTGGCCTTCGGGTCTCCCACAGTCTAAAACCTTATAAATATTAGAAATCAGACCCTTAGCCCCATCATTAGATAAGAAAAATCTTTCAAATTTCGTTGCGTCTCTAGTAGCTGCTTTCCTGTTCACCGGGTGTAAGATCCAATGCCTTATTTGGGCATATCTTAATCGCTCCCCTTCCTTTATGGCAAATTCCCATTTACACTCCTCAAAGGACATCAGATGCTCCCCACGGAACAGGTCACAGAGCGTTGTACAACCTCCCTCCAGCCAATGCTGAAATGCCCCTTTCTCCAATCCCGGAGTGAAATCCTGGTTATCGAAAATAGGTGTAAAAGGAGAAGGAAATGTGATTCCCATTGATCCTGCCATCTTATCCCAAGTATCCGCCATAAGCCTGGTTATAGAGCTCTCATATAGGTGCTTAGGTCTGTGGGATTTTGGTAGCCATAAAACTTCAGCTACGTTGCGGAGCGCCACCGCCCTATCCATCCTTACCCACAGCTTATCCTGGGCCCCTTCTTCACCCCTTAACCATTCCCTGATAACCCGCAGCAGCGCTGCTTCACAGTACCACTTAAAGTTCGGTAATGCCAGCCCCTCCTCACATCTCAGTGCTGTCAGCAATCGAGAGCCTAGCCTGGCCCTTTTACCTTCCCATAAAAATGTTCTAGTCAGCGTACCCAATTGTCTGAAAAAGCTGGGTGGTATCGGCTGCGGAATAGCTTGGAATAAAGTGTAACCATCTTGATCGCTGCAATCCGGCCAAACCAGGACACCCTGAGACATCTTCATCTCTGAAAATCTTCCTTAATTTCCTTTAGAAGAGGAGGGAAATTAGCCATGTACCAACCCGCCAGATTCGCTGTGATTCTGACCCCCAAATAGCGAACTCCCCCCCCCCCCCGGGCTCCACTTGAAGGGAGTATCTAACTTCAGACTATCACGCTCCCCCGCCCGAAGTGTTAAGTTCGTGATTTCCGATTTATTCACGTTGATCTTTAAACCTGGGGACCTCCCCAAATAGTTCCAACAACGCTACACTAGCCTGAATTGAGTTACTCGGTTTCGTCAGAGTGAGCAACATATCATCCGCAAAAGCTGCTACTTTATGCTGCACAGCCCCAAAGGGAATGCCCTGTATACCCTCGTCCTCCATTATCGCTTGCATGAGAGGCTCCAAATATATCACGTATAGCAAAGGCGAAAGAGGGCAGCCCTGCTTTGTGCCCCTCTGCAGTTTAACCGGCCGTGATAGTGTCCCATTCACAACCAATCTAATGGATGGGTTCTGGTAATTAGCTCTGACCATAGTTAAGAATTCTTCTCCGAAACCCATTTTCTGCATGACTCGGAATAGAAATGGCCACTCCACGCGGTCAAGAGCTTTTTCGGCATCTAATGTCAAAAGGACCGCGGGAGTCTCCACACTCTGCACCTTTTCTACTAGGTGCGCAACACACCTAATATTATCCGCAGTTTGCCTGCCCCTTACAAAGCCTGCCTGGTCTGGGTGTATCAGGGACGGGAGAAGGACTTCCAATCTATTGGCTAAGATTTTTGTAAATATCTTGGCGTCAATATTTATTAGTGCAATAGGCCTATAAAATATTATTTCCTCCGGTCTTTGTTAGGCTTGAGAATAAGATTTACCTTTGCTTCCTCCATAGAGGGGGCGATTCTACCAGTCTGCCGAAATGTGTTATAGAGTGAGGTCAAATGTGGGGCCAGTTGTGTAACAAACATTTTATAAAAGGCGGCAGAAAAGCCACCCGGACCCGGAGCTTTATTAGTCGTGAGAGCTCTAATCACCCTCTGCACCTCTTCCTCCGTGATTTCTTGATTAAGGGCCTCACATGTCTCCGTCCCCATAGTCCGCATCTGCACCTCATTTAAAAACTGCTCCTGGAGATTGCTCTGCGGATTCTGTGACGCGTAAAGGGAGTCAAAATATCCTGCCATTACTTCCTGTAAATCCCCTATCCGAGTGACCCTTTCCCCTGAAATCTTTTTCAAAGCTGTGATCACGTTCCTCGA
Source organism: Ambystoma mexicanum (assembly GCF_040938575.1). Lineage (NCBI taxonomy): Eukaryota > Metazoa > Chordata > Amphibia > Caudata > Ambystomatidae > Ambystoma > Ambystoma mexicanum. The sequence goes on along the minus strand of NC_090931.1, from coordinate 802,974,694 downwards.
CCTTGTCCCCCTGAGTAGCTGGGCCAATAGTTACCCCGCCTTGTTTGCCTTCGCATAATATTTCTGGCGCACAGCAAGTAAGGCTCCCTTCGCTTTCTTAGTTCGGAGAAGTTCCAGCTGCCCCACTGCTCTTCTATATTCCCTCATATTCAACCTGGATGGGGTCGAACCCGCTTTCTCCCTAAGTACCTCTACTTCCGACTCAAGTTGCGTTTCTAGTGCCCTCATTTGCTTAGTTCGTTGAGCTGCCGCTGCTATTAGTTCCCCCCTGAGGGTGGCCTTAAATGCATCCCATCCTATATCTTCCCCTGTGTCCCCTTTCCTGTTTATAGCAAAATAAATTTGGATCTTCTCCTCCAATGGACTCCTGATCACCGGATCCCTCAGTAGAGAGCTAGGGTACTTCCCTCCCCATACCCTCCTTTCCCTTCTACCCAATTAAAGAACAACGGAAACAGTTTTATGATCCGCTATCCCCATTGGACCAGTATTTACCTCCCGGATCTGACCCACCAGCCCAGCAGAGACCCAAATATAATCAATTCTGGATTGTGAACCATGGACTTCCGAGAAAAAGGTGTAACCGTCCTCTCCCCCCTTGAGCTCCCGCCACGCGTTCTTCAATCCCATATTCCCAATCCTATCCTTCAATCCTGCTGACATTACTACGCCCCCCCTCCCCGTGACAAAGCCCCCATCCTATCTCGCTCTCTGTCCCAGGCCAAATTAAGGTCTCCCATCATGACTATTTGCCCCAAGCGTGGTCCTCCAATAGCCTCAGCACTCGTAAGAACTGCTCCTGCCCAGAGTTTGGTGCATAGACCACCGCAAAAGTGTAGGGAATTTCCTGAAGCTTCCCCTTTGCTACAATGTACCTCCCCTCTTTATCCCGTAGGACCTCCCAGATACTAAAATGAACCGTGTTCCTAATGGCCAGGGCTACCCCCTTAGATTTGGTCTGGCTGGTGGCAAGGATAATTAGGTCAAATCCCTGCAATTTCAGCCGCCCATGATCCCTACGGAGAAGATGCGTTTCCTGTAGCCCCATGATATCCGGGCCTTCTTTTCTTGCAAATTGCTCCAGTTTTTTCGTCTTAAGGGGGGTATTCAACCCCCGCACATTATGAGTTAGCCACTTGAACAAACCAGGCTCATTGAGTGATCCTCATCTGATGCCCCGGCCCTTCCGCCCTTTGATTTGCGTCTTGCCTTGTCGCCCCTGGGTCTTCGCTCCCCTTCCCTACCAACCTACCCCTGAAAAAACAAAACTACCCACCACTCCTCCATTTCTAACTTGGGCTTCTCCGCCCTTACTGGTCCCAAAATAGTTGCTCTTCACCGACCTCAAAGCTTCAGTTCTCCTTTTTAAAGGCCCGCCACCCCATTTACCACCGTTGTACTTCAGAGGCCGCCCACAGCTCCCGTCGTTTCTTCTCTGGCTGTCCCTTGACGAACAGATCCGCTGTCCTTAGCTCCTCTTCTCCTTTTCTCTCCGACGTATCCACTCCCAGGGCCTTGGTTTAGGTCGATTGGACATTGCCTGCATGTTTGAGGCCAAGGGGGACCCATCCAGTTCTATTTGAAGTATTTCAGCCCCTTCCTGAACCGTGGTGATACGCTTCTGGATTCGGTCCCACTCAAAGATCAGACCAAATGTGAAGGTCCATTTATATCGAATGTCTTTCTCCTTAAGCGCTGTTAGCACTGTTAGCACTGGGCCCATTTGTCGCCTCTTTACGAGCGTGATGCTTGCCAAGTCTTGGTACAACTCAATCTGCTGGCCCTTGAACATAATTGGCTCACACTTTCTTGCCGCTCAGAGGACCGATTCTTTCTGGGCATATCTAGTGAAGGCCGCCAAAACATCTTTAGGCCTAGATGTTTGACCCTTAGGCAGTCTCCCAACCCTGTGGACGCGATCTAGTTCAACCTTATCCGGGTGATCTTCCGCCAGAATACCAGCAAAAACTCCTTGAAGTACCGTCTTTAAGTCCTTATCTGGCACTGACGGTAACATTTTAAACCCTAATATTGATCCTTCGGGATCTATTTTCGATATCCTCCATCTGAATTTCAAGATCACAAGTTGCAACATCAGGTCGGTCAATAGCTTCGCTGTTGGCCCTGGCTTCCTTGTCCACTTCTTGGAGGCCTTTCTCCAAAAGGTCTGCTCTTTCACCTAGTTGACGCATTTCTTGTCTTATCCCCACCAGGGCTTCATTTAAGTCAGAGCGCATAAATTGAAACTGCTCCTGGAAAGTCTTTGCCAGATTTGTTTGCAGGGCGTGTAACTCGCCCAATAAGTCCTGTCTTGACATTGGGGTAGGCTCCATGGTGCCACCCTGGGGAGTACAGTCTCCTGTCTCCTCTCGGCTGCCACTTGTCCCTGTTTTCATATTATGCACTGGCCACATAGCGTGGAGCGTGCCCGAGGGGTCCCCAGTGGCCTGGGCCAGCTTTCCCCCTTTCACTTTGGTTTTAGCCGACATGGTTCACCACTCGCCACCTCTTAACACCCCTACAATCCACACCGGGTGTTCCCGCGAGCGACCAACTGCCCCTCAAGTCACGTGACTGCTTATCAATGTTCTCCTTTCCCTCTAACTAGGTCAGGTAATTGCAAACAAATTGTATCTTCAGCCTGCTCCGATGAGCAAGTGGGCAGAAAACCACAGTCAATATCTGTGTCTTCTTTTATCCTCTTTGTGATGCCCCGTGAGTCCAAATGCCCATTACCGGTATAGTCTGCCTCTCCGTCAGCCGTAATGGAGGAGAGCTTTGCAACTGCAGCTGCAATCAACCTGTTTCTCCCAGCTGGGCGCCTCACCCTGTAATGTCTGGCAAGGGGCCCCAACTCCACTCCTCTGCTGTGCCGCCTCCTGCTGAACAACAGACCACGAGCCGCCAAGAGAGCCCTGCCCGGGGCTCACGTCGGTGCCTCTCTTCGTGTATGCAACTCCCACGCCAAACCTCCTCGATGGGCCTGCTGTCGGGGGGGGGCTCCTCCGTCCCGGATCTCCACAGGAGCCCGGACCTCACCCTTCCACCTTGGACCATGCTGCCTACGAGTCCGCGGCTTCAGGAGGCCCGGGGCCGACGCACACTCACAGCTCCTGGGGTTTAGAGCAGGCGGCGCTCCCACCGCCAACCCGGCCGCGCCTCGCGGTATCCCGGACAGGTGCCGGAGCACGGGGACACCCACCCCTCCAGGTGCAAAACAGGCGAGGCAGGGAATCCCCAAAGCCGAGACCGCCAATCGGGAGAGGAGCTCTCCCACCGCTCCGCCGCCAAGGGCTCCAGGACCCGCTCTCGGGCTCAGCCGCAGAAAGGCCGCCCCAGAGCACCGGTCCCACTGCAGCTCGAATCGAGTGGCCGCGGGGTCCCCTCCAGTCAGCTGGGTCGCGCGGGTCTCGTCCAGGTAATCGGGAGCCTGCTCGTTGGGTGGTGGGCACCTCGCGAAGGTCAGTCCCAGGAGAGCGCCATCAGCACGTCTACACTGTGCTGGCGGCCATCTTGGCATCCCAGAGGTTTTAAAGAATGGGAAGTATGGAAGCATGTTTAAAGAAAAGGGAAGGTAGAGGACTTGAGAGAAAGTTGAAAAAGAGTAGTCAAGCAGGGAAAGATAAAAAGATGGACTTTAGGAATAAGAGAAGAGGGAAAATGGGCAGCATTAGGGTGAACTTTGGAAAAAAGGAGTAAATATCTGAGGTGGAAAGGGCATGAAAAGAAGACATGGGGAGAAAAGAGGGGCAAAGGACGACGTAGAAGAGGAGGGCAATAGAAGAGTAGAGCAGAGTGACTTACGAAGAAAAGTATGAAGAAAATTCTGAGGCAGAAAGCAAGGAGGACAAAGATGGTTCAGGGGAATAAGGAGAGAGGATAGGTTTCAAAGTTTAGAAAAGAAAACAAGGATGAGAAGAAAGGGTTAAGATCTGTGTAATAAAATTGTTTGACAGAGAATAATGCGGAATCAAAGTCAGCATAAAGAGCGATTGATAAAGTCAAGATTGGGATTTCGCCAACGACGTTCTGTACGATGCAAAATGCATCTTGCAAAGCAAAGAGCAGGAATAAGCCAAGATTGGGGTGATTTAAAAGATATAGAAATGGAGGAAAGAGGATTAAGAAGGTCAAGAGTACCAGAGATAGCTGAGGAAAAAAGAGAAGCAAAGAGTCAGCAGAAAGACTAGACAGTGTTGAGATGAGGAAAAGAACATGGAAATGAAGGTAGAAGTGTCAAAAGAGTGGTGGTCCTGGCGGAAGAAAGCGGGAGAAGAGGAAGGAGGGAGAGACAAGGGAGAAGGGGCGAGTCAGATAGAGAGAAGAGAGTGGTCAGATGAGTACATAGGAAGAGCAAATAGAGAAGAAATGATGAGAAGATCAAGTCCAAAGACGGACCTGAGATTTGATAAGGGGGGTAGGGACATTAGAAAGATAAGAATCGAGAATGGTGAGCAAAGGGAGTGATGAGTGAGTAGAAGACAGATTAAGATTAAAATTGCAAAGGAGAAATAGAGGGGCAGATGGTGGAAGAAGGGACAACTGAAGAAAGTCAAGATCCACGTAGAAAGTGCTAACAGGACCTGAGGCCAGATAGATCACCAAAAAAGCAAGAGCAAGAGGCATAGTGAAACAGGAAAATTGGTATTCAAAGGATGGAAAAAGAGGACGATTGGGATGGGAAGGTAAGATGGAATAGGAAGAGTGATAAAGAATGCCAATACCACGCGCCCCCGCCCACCGGTAGAATAGGGGTGTGAGAGAAGGAGGTGGAAGAAGAAAGGTGAGCAACTGGAGTAACTAGATTCGAGGCACAGAGCCAAGCCTCTGTGATACAAAGAATATGAAAATAAAGACGAAAAAAGGTATCAAGAACAGAATGGGGCTTGTTACATATGGAACGCACCTTCCAGAGACCAAGGTTCAGAAGCGATAGACCAGGAAAGAGAAGGATAGGTAATATTATTGTTGTTGCGAGATGAGGAATGAGTAGGGGGTGGGTGGGAGGTATAGTGACTGGGAATGAAACAAGACATACTAAGGATGAGACAGGAAGAAAAAAGGAGAAGAAATTATGAAGCAATGTGGAAAAACACCTAATGTGAGAATGGAAAAGAAAGCAACACAAAGCTGAAATAATTATGGAGACCCAGTAATGAGGGGGGCTCAGGCGTGGAGGACGATGAAAGACAAGAGCAAGATTGCACTGTGTGGACAAAGGTGTAAAAACGGAGATTGTGATGTCTATCAGAAGGGAAAGATAGAGAAATGATGGATAAATAAGGAGACAGATAGAATAAGCAAAAGGTACTTCACCCTGGAAGCAGTTCCAATGATCTCCAGGTCACTGCAGCCAAGGGGTAAGGGAGCAGGACTCCTGATGAAAAAATGGTCGGAGACAAGCACTCTAACGCAGCAGGGGAGGGGGCACCCCCTCCAGGTGGAACACAGTCCGGTTACGGGCAGGACAACAGGCACCACGGAGCAGGCCTCCTCTCAGGATGTTTCAAAAAAGGTAGCAGGCGCTCCTCTCCAGAAAGAACATGGCATGATAACCTGTTCTGAGATGAGAGTTTGCAGCACACGCCTTTTGCTCACTCTACCTTTCACAGATGGGAAATATCCATTTGCATATCAGTCTTTGTCCCACCTACATAGGCAGTCCAGCACCAAAATGCAATGGCAATTCCTCTCTGAACAAGAGTACCGACAGCAACCCCATACACATGTTTCAGGCTTGTTGGGCCTCATCAGTGAGGTGAAGCTGTGCCTCTCTGAGCACAGTGAGCAGGGAGCCCATGTCTGGTTGCCCCCAGGTAACTCAGGGTGACCAACCCCAAGTTCCTTGCAAATGTTTCAAAAAAGGTAGCAGGGCTCCTCTCCAGAAAGAACATGGCATGATACCCTGTTGTGAGATGAAAGTTTGCAGCACACGCCTTTTGCTCATGACATGAACCGCAGGACACAGCAAAGCAGGGCAGGTGAGGTAACTTCCTCTTCACACTATGGACAGCAGTGAATTGTCCGACATAATTTGTTCTTCTAATGGATTCCTTGTCTTTGAGAGACTCCAGCAGTAATAAGATCTGGAGGAGGGAGGATAGCAAGGACACCACCTAAATTAGAAAACTCTGGAGGATAGCCCTGCCAAAACGAGTGCCTGGACCAGACAGGATCCAAGCAGTAATTTTTAGCAAACGTGTGCAAAAAAGCCTACGTAGCAGCTGGACAAATGTTCAGAACTCCACGTTTGTTTGGAAAGATTCCTCTTAGGTGCAAAAATTCCTCCATTAATGGAGCCCTCCAAACTTGTTGCTTTTGTTTGGCTTACCTGACCTGACTTTTTCCCCAGTGGAGCACAGCCTGGAGCTGCGCTCCTCTTGGCTTTTGCTCATTTGGTATGGGGAAACGGACACGTCCTCCAGGCTGTCAGTACTGGGAAACTAGGTTTCCCTTAATCTTCGACTATGTTGCCATTGCTTGGTAACTTTTTATCTATGTGCCAATTAACTTACAGTACGGTGCATAGGGGTCCTTTTGTTTTATGGCCACAGCCACCCTCTTAAGGTTTTTTGATGTTTGTACAAGTGTGCCTAGGATGAACTAGTGGCAGCAGTTTACTTTGAAAGTATTTTTACTTTGTTTTTATGGACCATACCGCGTTTGGCCCAAGACTGGCCAGTGCCGAAAATGGCTGTGCCACAAAGTCTTTTGGTCTGTCCTATGGCCATTTGTCCTTCTGCCTTCCCCCAGGTCGAGACACCCAGGTATTCCTTATTTGGGCACCCAACCGCCCGTGAAAACAGCATCTTTCGCGGGCTCCTGCACGTGTGCTAGTGCCCAGGAAGAGGTTTGGGACTGTCTGGTCTCAATCCACACTACTAGTGCCAGTATGTCTAATAGGCCTGAATGACTGGAACCACGGTGGGCCACGACTGGCCCACACCTGGCGTGCATGCAAGAGAGCAGATCTTCCATTGGCTAGCCCAGTTATCAGAACAAAACAATTATTGGATAAAAGAAGGGGCTCTGCATCCATTCCAGGTTGATCACATGAAGTTCACACCGAACCATAGAAGGAGCCAAGTATCGTGAACGAAAGAGCAGACCCGTGGATTTGCCGGAGACGTGCTGGAAGGTTTGGCACCCTGACCCCGTTGTTGTCCAGTCAGACCCCTGCTTTTGTATCGTACCAAGAAGTCCTGCAAGGGCGCTTTGACCCTTTGGAGTAGTGGGACCAACTAGTCTCGGCACCTCCTGCTTACCCTCGCAAAGAGCCTCTTTGGAAGTGCTCCTGGGCCATCCAGTGAATTACCAGCTCGAACCCAGGGTAGCTTATGGGAGCGCTGCTGTCCTAGATTGAGACCCAAAACTTTGGGCATCGATTACTTGTGGTCCTGGGCCCTCTCCCACCAGAACTCGTTCTGGCACCTCTGGGACGCGATTTATGAGAGTGCACCAAGCCACGAGCATTTGCGGCCCCTGTGTTGCCCCGCTGTGGTGACGGACGCTGTATGTGCCTGCAGAACTGCCCCCCCCCCCCATGTCCTGAGACGTGCAGCATCGGAACTATCCTTCTTTCATCGAGAGCGGAGAAAATGCTACAGTCCCGCCACAGACCATCGTCCTGTTCCGCAGCCGTGGACCATCATCCTGTTCCGCAGCTGTTGAGAGTCAGAGTGACCTGTAACTGCAGGGACAAAACCTACTAGTGAACTGGACTAGACTGGCAAAGTTTGGCCCGGACTGTGACGAGCATTGGCGAGTACTTGCATCACTTACCAGTGGCCCCCTAGCACATCCATCTGTTTTATGCACGAGAAGACCCAAAAAGATAATCACCGTAGCTGGGCTAGCCTGCGCTCCCCAGCTATTGCCGAACTCTGAAAGTCACTATCTGCAAGGGTAGACCCTCCTCAAGTAGTAGGGCTTTATTCTTCATCGCCTCAACTCCCTTCCTGAACAGCTAGAGCGCCCTGAAGAGAACTCGCATTTCGCACAACCGCACATTAACGCACTGCTGGACATTTGAGCATCAGGCTCCTCACTGGACTGCATAAGATGAGGTTTGACTTTGAAGAACTGCCTAATGTGATATCTGTGTTGATCTTACCTCTGCATTTTGTGGTTATTTTCTCCCCTTTCATCTGCATGAGGCTAAACGCATATCGTATATAGGTTAAATAGTGAAAAGTGTGCGTGTTAACTTACTATTACTGTGGTTTATTCCTGTTTAGTTATAAAGGCCTATAACAAATGTATTTTTGATATACATCTGTCTAAGAGTAACCTTTGGAATTTTACTGTGTGTGCTCATTGTGGGCTTCCGATCACTCTCACCCCTCCTGAGACTTGCTCTTGACCCCCTGCCAAGCTACTGTAGATTGGTCTGGTTTGTCCAGAAGGTTACCCTGTCCCACTAAACTAGAGTGGCCTCCTAAACTTCTGGCCACCAGGTCAGAGTTTAGAATTCCATCTTAACGTTGCAGAGCCAAGTTGATGGCCAGTCTTCTGGTACAGTGCACCTGAGACCCTGAGGCACTTCCTTAGACAGCCAGACATAGCTTTCTGAGGTGCAAGTGATGATCCACCTTGACAGGGTCGGTTTAGTCACAGCCCTGCCAGCACGGGCACCAGCAGAAACAATGAAAAGCTGGTCATCTTTCATGTCCGCCTGTCCTCCCGCGTCCAAAAAACATGGTAGCTGAGGGCGAGCACCAGTTCCAGCCGATGGAATATTTCATCTGCCTTGTAAGGATGAGGCAGATGAAAAAAGACAGGAAGATGGATATTTTGAGAGGGGTGAAAATAAGAGACCACTTTTGGAAGGCAAGAAAGTCTCGATCTCAACATCACCTTCTCCTTGGAGTAAACCAAGTAGGGAGGTTGACAATGCCTAAAGCTCATTCACCAGTATATATTCACATCCTACCCTGGAACAACCAACTGGTGTAGGAAAAACATATTACCAAGATCGCTCAAGAATCGCATGACTATGGGGATTGTGAAAAAAGAGCCCTACTCAGGGGACCTCTTGTGAACCAAAATGGCAGCAAGAGAACGCTTCACAGTGCGAATCTGCAATCCCATCCGGGTCAAAGAAAGCAGAAAATCCAGTACAAAGTATGTAGAGCAGGTAAAAGGCTCCAGATATCTCTGTCACCAACAAGTCGAAAGCCTATGCCACCTACAGGCATAGATGGATTTAGTTGTGGGTCTCCTAGCAGAGAGGAGTACCTTCAAGATGACCTCCGATAAATACCACTCCTTATACTGAAATCTTTCAGCAGCCAGGCATGAAGGTTCGGACGTTGGAGGTTTGGGTTTAGAACACGCCCCTCAATGAGAAGGTAGGTCTGGTCTCTGTGGCAGGCACCAGGGAGGGCAGATGGCCATGTCTAGCAACACTGGGTACCATGTTCTCTGGCCCACTCTGGATATGTGGACATAACACGTGTAATCTCCTAAGAGCCAGCGGAATGAGTGATATCGGCAGGAACACAGAGCAGGTCGAAGTCCCACTCGACTGTCAAGACGTCTCCTAAAGCTCCCAGTCGAGGAAATTCCCTGGAGCAAAACCACTTGCACTTCCTGTTCCCACTCGGAGCAAAGAGGTCAACTTGAGGAGTTCCCCACTGGGAGGAAATCTCCTCCAGAATTTCCTTACAGAGCTCTCACTCGTGGGAAGTCAAAGACGGTCTGCTCAAGGCATCTGCCAGAACGTTCTACATGCTGGCCAGAGTGAGTCACCGTGAGAGACACGTACTCCAGAGCCCTTTATCAGGAGGAGGCAAGGAGCCTGCATCACCTTGTTCATTTAGGTAGCGGATGGCTGCCATGTTGTCTGATAGGACCAGCACAGTCTTGCCTTGTACAAAGGGGAAGACGGTGATCAGGGCCAGCCTGATCACCATCAACTACAGGAAATTGATGTGCTCTCAGCAACTCCGATGTGGATCATAGGTCTTTCACCATCAGGTCTTTCAGGTACACATCCATGACTAGAGTCAGTTCGGGCCAGAGGTGTCGGAACAACCCCACTAAAAGTGGTCTCTCTGGCACGACAACTCAAAGTCTCTGCTCATCTTCACAGGGACCTGAAGAATATCTGATGTTCGTCCCTGAAACTGTGACCACTGGCAACTCAAAAGCCACTGAACCTTATGTGCAAACAGACCTCCGGCACTACAAGGATGCAGGAGGCAATGACACCCAGTAAGCACAGAAAAGCTGAGGTGGGAAATGTTTCCTGAGATTGGAAGACATCAACCATCTTGGAGATGTTCGCTCCTCTGGTTTCAGATGAGAAGGCTTCGCCAAGACTAGTGTCCAAGACCACCACGATGAATCGGAGTGACTATGATGGCAAAACCTGAGAATTTGCTGTAGTTCAGTGAGAAGCCTCAAGCTGTGCAACAGGCTCCACATCCCATACAAGTGTGCCGATGCCTGGTCTGGGGAGCAGCTAAAACGAACCAGTCATCCAGATGGTAAAACACATGTATGCCCTCCCTTCTGAGGTGAGCCGCTACCACTGCCAGCAACTGGAAGATCCTGGGTGCTGAAGAAAGGATGAATGGCAGGACCTTGAATTGGTAAAGGCAATTTTCTACTCTTCTTGTGTATGGTCATCCTTGGGATCCAGAGATACCAGGCAATTCTGCAGGTTCAGGACATGAAGCATCTGGGTAACAGTGACAATTTGAACTTGTCCTTGTGCAAGTTCAAAAGCCACAGTTCTAGGCCCCACCTACTCCCCGCCCCATCTCCTTTGGCAGCAGAAAATAGATTGAGTACAAGCTGAGGGACCTCCACCAGCAGGCGAGGATCTGGATCCAGCGGGTGGTCCTGAGGGCGAGGAGCCAAAGAAAACAGTATCCCTGGTGAATGGCCTGTAAGGCCCATGCATCTGAAGTGGTATTCCCCATTCCTTGCTGAATTGGGATAATCTAACTCCCACATGTGACTGGTGATTATGTCTGACTCAGACACTTCACACCTGGGGCACTGGAGGGCATGGTGGAGGTTGCAATACCTTCTCGGGGGCACCTCTACCTGACCCCTTTTGGGGGCGATGCACCTCCTTACCCGAGGGGGCTTGACCCCTGCCCCTGTGGGCAAAGGAGGTTTAGGGGCAAAAAACCTGCATGAGAGGCTCACAGGTTACTGTTGTTGTACAGCCAGCCCCAGCGATTTCGCAATCGACTTTGAGGCCTGGAATTTCTGTAGCAACTCATTGGCCTTAGTACATAACCAGTTATTCCTGTCAAACGTAAAGTCCAGAAGCTTTTCCTGGACATTCAAGGCAAATTCTAATGTCCTCCGCCATGAGTCCCTTCTCAAGGCTGTACGGTTAGCCATCTTTCTGGCTACTCAGTCACAGTATCCAGCCCGAGTGGTTCATGACGGCAAGGAGACCTCTTGCCAAATTTTCCAGAGTCTCAAAACCGTCTCATCTCACTATCAGGGATGTGTTCCGCTGCCTCTGATATGACGGACTAAAGCCGGCAAGAGAACTTGACCAGCACACAGGAGGCGCTGATGCAAAGCAGGCCCAGTCTAACGGAACCAAAGACTTTCCTGTCTGAGGCATCCAGCCTTTTGCTCTCCCTATCATGAGGCAAAGAAGAAAAGTATGTGGTGTTCAGACTGGCAGTGGCACCCTGTACATCCAAGCTAAACAGTGATGCATGGGCAGATAGGAAGTTTGGGTCTACAGGGTGCTCGTCTTGTACTATTTTTGCCCACTCACGGTCAACAGCCATGACTGAGGCCAGTTTAGACCAAAGTTCAGAACCTATGCCTCTACTGCCTGGTTGAAAGGGTATAGGGTTTCCTTCTTCAGCCCTCGTCAATAATGTCGGTCAGTTCGTATTTAAGCATAGGAAGTGAGGGTGCTGACAAACACAAGGTATCCACCACCTTAGCCATAAAGCACTAAAAACTGTTTGAGGCTTGTCCCGGGTAGGAGATTGGAGGATGTTCATTTCTGGTGAGGTGTCCAGGCCACTTGCATCCTTGCTTCCTGCAAATTGGCCACAAGGTCCACCAAGTCCCCCTGTTCCTAATTTCCTTAGGTTGGAAGGGTTCCATACCGAAAGGCATAGGAGGGGGTCCCCTTTTCTCATCATAAATGTCTGCTAGGTAAGACATGAATGGACCACTAGGGAGCGGGGTGTACTCACGAGGAGCAAAGTCGTCGTCACTATGAAGGTAAATGTAGAGTATGGATGACCAACCTCCAAAGACAAAATGTTGCGGCCACAATACGGGATCTTGTCAGTCTTGCGAGCCATTGGGCCGAAGGGTGCCCAGGGCCACATGACTTATCTGTCTCTGCCATCTGAGTGTAGTGAACACCGGCGGGGTCGAAGCAGTTGGTGCCTTGGCAAAAATGCAAAGCATCTTAAAATTGAAGGCCTTTAATTCATCTGGTGTTGAGGATTGGGGGTTGTAGGGGCTGCATCTGGAGCTTGATCCTCAGTGGAATCCTTGGACTGGTGCCTCCACCTCTTTAATGAGGATGAAGAATGGTGCTTGAAGAACCACCTTGAAACTAATTTATTGAGGTCCTGCTTTTTTTTGTCCTGGTGAACCGGAGACCGTTCTTCGGAGTGGAAATTTGTGACGACCAAAATGTTTCCACCACTCCACTATCCCTCTGATTTCACACTCTGCCTTCCTACCTCCACCCTTCGATGTTACCTTATTTTTCTGCTTTCATTTCATCCCTTCTTCATTCCTCCACTCACTATTACCACTACCTCAAACTGCTGCCTTATTACTCCCTTTGATGTTAGCGCGCCTCCCTGCTTCCTATTACTCCACCTCATTGTTACTACTACTTCTCCACTACAGCCACCACCTCTCTGCGCTTATCGCTACTCCTACTTCATTACTGCCTCTCTCTACTACCACTACTCCGCTTCTCTACTAGTTTTACTTCAACTACCTCTGCACTGTTACTACCACTCTCACTACCACACTCTACTACTACCACTACCTCGCCTCTCCACCCAATCAAAGCACATATCGAGTTAAGATTTTATCCAGAACACAAAGATAAGTCCAAAATGTCTCACCTGCGTTCCTCAACCAGCGCATCTCCAAAAGATTGAACCCTTGCTGCCTGCGCTCCTACTCCACCATGACTCTAGACATTCCAAGAGTCATTAGGAAAAGAGCAGGGGGGCCTGTTTCATGGTCATAGCACCCACCTTATGGAACGCCCTGCCCCGCCACATACAAGAAGAACACTCGTACTTAATCATCAGAAAAGAGACAAAAAACCAGGCTGTTCGATAAATATGACTAGACTGACAAGGGGAGACTTCTCTGATCTCGCATCTCCTTACTTGATCTCTGTGTATAAATATGTGTTCTGTACTTTGTATGTTTTCCCTTCATTAAGTTGTACCAGCGCTGTAATACTTACGGGTTTGGGTGCCGTCAAATGCAATAAATACATAAATAAATACTACCTCCACAACTGCACTACCTACACGTATAACCACTACTGCCTTCTTCCACTACTATTCTCACTTTTCACATCTGTGCACAACCAGTCCATGAACCCGTCGCTCTAATAACCTCCACACTCCTTCCACACTCTCCTCCTCTGGTTTCTCGGTCCTCCTTCCACCTACTGACCTCACCCTCTGCAACCCACACTAACCCATCACAAAGCTTACCTTTAAATATCCCACCCCCACTCCTAGGACAGGACAACTTACCCTGACCAATCAACTTTCCATTCTACAGGGGGTGTTACCTGGGAAGGGCAAGGAGAGGCTTCAAAAGAGCTTCAAGCCATAGCCCCTTTTCAACATGGCTTTGCCGCAGTCCTTGCATAGGCAACACACTGTCCCATAGGAAACTATGGTTCTCTTTTGTTATGGCCTATCCGTAGGCCTTTTATTACTGGGAAAAATTACTGCTAGGCTATTGGGATTAGTAAGTCCTTCCTGGAGGCATTCTTTTATTAGTAAATATCCTGGGTGGTGTAGCAGACTCCCCTAGTGCGCAGACGGTCTGCTAAAGACACAATTTCCTTCCAGTTGCAGCCTCTGTTCACTGCTGCCTAGCGACAGCCTTCCTGGTGCTGGCTCTGCCCCCTCTCCTCTTTGCAAGAGGTCAGCTGCCTCCGTCGTGGTGCTGTACTACCGTGCACGGCCTGGCTTCTCTGTTTCAGTGCAGCGCCAGCATTTTGTTGCGACAATGGAGCCGTCATTTTCCCTTCTGGTAATGGTCTGGTGGGAGGGGGTCCTCCGGCAGGCAATCCGGCACTCACTAGGCGGTATGGGGTTGGGCTTGCTCTCCTGAAAAGGCCTGGAGGCAGGCCCCGTCACAAAAGCTATACAAAGACCATAAGCAAGGAGGAAAAACACCTGCCGGTAGTGGTGATCTTTGAGTGCTGATTGGCTGAGGGGAGTAGCCAGGGAATGGATGGTTGATATCAAAGCTTGATAAGAACTCAAAGTAATGAAAAATAAATACCTGCTGGAAGGAGTGTTAGAAGCGAAATAGGTGCTATATCCCTGAGACTAAGACTGGTAAGAAGTAAACGGAGAGCTAGATCCCTGTAAATGGAACAGTTGGTGATCTTTTGTTAAGAAAAGCTGGGGACTAGTATTCCTATAATCAGATCCCTCCTCCCCCCCGCCGATCCTTTGAGATTACCCATTCTTACACCTTCACCCAAGTAAGCTTTATTTCTCGTTTTGATTCCCCAACAATTTCAAAGCTAATTCACGTTTTTGGAGGAATTAATTACTTACCATTAACGCCTGTTCTCTAGCATCAGTAGTTTACATAGATGTATATGCTGTTTGAATATTCCCTCGGAATCCTCAGTAACATTGAAGCAGTTTACATTTAGATTTTGAAACCGCTGTCACTTTAGTGCTTTATTAAAGTAATTTTGGGTCATATTGCCCCACAGACAATAGACAGGTCTACTTTTGAGGTTTTACTTCTACCTCACATTTGTTCTGCCTAGTCCCCACTGGACAAGGGTGAACAAAATAATGAATGGTTTATTCACCTATTTGATCTTTAAATGTTAACTCACAAAAGGGCACTTTTCCTGACTGTAGACACCATTCAGAAGAATCTGTGTGTGGATCTTTCATATGAGTCGTAGGGATTCCAAACTATCTTCCCCTACAAGCCCTTATAGATTAATATTATGAGGTTTCACACTGAAATCATCACCAACACCTGTTTTGAGTGTAGATAGTGCTTCCAACATCAATTTTTGGGCTATTTTCGCTCTACGGGGCTTGGATGTGTCTCCCTCTTTTCTACTGCGGCATTATAAAAATGAATAAGATAAATCATCACTGGTCACCCTTAACGGTCTTAATGTAATATAGTCAGAGTTGCCCATCACGGGCTCAGCTGTATTAGTCTAGACAATTGAAGTTTAGTGTTCCAAGATGTGGAACAACCATTCATATTTTTAATTTTGGAAGGGGGAATAATTGCATGTAAAATCATGAATCATCCCCTTTTCTCCCCATGAATTAACTTTAGCCCAATTCCATGGCTTCATTCTCGCAGATAAATCGCAGGAGACCAACCTTAGAAGATGAAGATTATCTGATTGTGTCTAACCCCAATTAAAATCATAATTAGTGGAAGCAATTAACATTTTATCATGGAATGTAGCTGGCACAGTGAACAAGATAAATGACCACTCTAATATTTTTTTTCAAATACATAGGATATCACTCTTTTGCAGGATACTTGGACTATAGAACGTCTTTGTCTGGATTGGTTGTCAATATATCACATTTAGGGTAAAAACACATAAGCTGTAGGGGTGGGGGAGTGGGAGGTGCCCTGGCGCGCGATGTAGAGACGTGGCCGCCCGAGAGCTCCTGCGACAAGAGGGAGAAGCGGCATGATAAAGCCGTGTGAGGCACCTGCTTTGGGCTTTTGATCTGCCGCAACAAGTGGTAGAACACTGGCAAGTCACCAGCTACTTTACTGTTGGGGAGGCGCGGTGGCTGGTCGGGCCTGTCTCAGAGCTGGTGGACCTGATTGACACAAGCCCCGGATACTCCTGTGGTCTGCTGCTGGGCCTCGCAGCGGGATTGGAGTGGGGAGGAAGACCGGCCACCTCCTCCGGCTTGAGCTGTTCCTGGGTTGGAGTCCTGCTGGCGATTGCACCCTGAGGACCGGCTCACTCCTGGCACCTAACCCACTGCTTGTGGGCTTTTGCTGGATGGCAGCATGACATTTGGGGCTCCCGCCTAGCCCGGCCGTGCTGGTGGGGAGATCCCTTGGCTTCCGCTGCAATCAGCTGCTCTGACCCGTACGTTGGTGTGTGCAGCTGCGAGGGACTGCTGACGCCCTCCATTCTTTTGGAAGTACTGGCCTGTGTGCTGGCAGAGGAGGTCCCATGAGGAGGACTTTGTGGGAGGCCCTGGAGTATAGCTGTTCTGCCAAAGTCCTGGGATGAAGCCCCTGGGCCACAATCACATAGGGCTGCAGGCAAGCCAGAGCGGTACACAGGCCCACCTTCACGCTGGAGGAAGGGGTCGTTCACCTGATGAGCTCCTTGGACCAACTCAGAGGGCTACCAGGGGTCTGAGTCACCCCCCCCCCCCAAGCTTGCAACTCCTTGGCGTCACCCTAGGTTCGCAGCCCACGGCCCAGCAAACCTAGCATGGACCTTGAATACCCTTCTCAGTTCCTTGATCTTACCTGGTCTCTCTATGGCTGAGAACTGCATGGCCGTTGGTTTTTTCTTCCCTGGTGTGGTGTGAGGGGGCGAGCGACCACCATGACTAAGGCTCAGAAGTCAGGAGACATTGCCTCTCTGCTGCATATCCAGGAACGGGGGAAAAGATATCTCACCACAGTCACCCAAGTACACACAAGGATAGGTCTCAAGCAGCTAGCTCCCCAGTGGGCTAAGAAAGATGATCTGCAAAAATGGCTGACTCAGATCGGGCAATTCCAGTCTAGTCTAGCCGAGATGGCCGGGAAGATCCCTTTGATGGACAAACCTGTGAACCAAAGCACTGGGCACTGGATTGGAGATACAGAGACTACATCATGCGAACAGCCATATGAGGTCAGCAAATGGCCCCAACACAGAGGTCTCAGTGGACAAGGTGAATCATTTTGAAATCCAGCTCGAGGATTTCGAGAACTGGTCCCGCCGTAATAATATATGAATCAAAGGGTACCAGTTGAGGTGCCGGACCGGGAGCTGGAAGACTGTCACCAGCCTCTTCGTCACATCCTTCAGGCCGCGCCAGAAGAACTGATCAAGCTTGACAGGACACAGGGTCCGTCCATCTGGCCCAATGCGACAAGGCCTTTCTCCCCAATGTCCTAACCAGAGTCCATTTCAATAAGCTCAAGGAGAGAATCTTGATGTGTGCCAGAAATCGTGATGAAATTCTCTTCTGCGGCTCAGCTCTGGCCCTATATGAAGACCTGACAAGTGTTACTCTGATCAAACGCTAGGCTCTCAGACTGCTCACATACTGGCTTCGGGAGATTAACATTCATTATAGATGGGGGTTTCCTTCAGCCCTTCACTTCACCTACATGAACCAGCCATGGTCTATCACTCTGAAGGAGGCTGAGCAGCTTCTCTCGCCAGACCGGGGGGAAATGCCCCCTAATGCAGATCCTGTAGCTGAACTGCCTGAGAGGCCCGATGTCAGTGTGGATTCCTTGTCCATGGTGGTGAGGAACCGCAAGAAGAAGAAAGCCCCAGAATCCCAAATTGATACCCTTGGGTCACTGTGGGTAGGGATCATTATGGTTCCCATTCTTGGCAAACAGCAATGCCCGAACCGTGGAACGCTGATCGGCGATGCTGTTAAACTGTTTTTCCTCATTTGTTTGGAGAGACAGTTGGCCTCTCTCACCTATTTAATGACACACTTCACCCTGTCGCAGTTTACCCTGAGATTGTAGTTGGGTCTCTTCACAACCTTGTTTTAGTTCAATGTTGGGAATTGTAGTGATGTATTCCCAGGTTTGGTGTGAGTGCGGGAATGGGTTTGTTTTGAAATGTAAAATTTGGAACAGCAGGCAAGCGGGCGGCATTCTGGAGACTATTTGATGACAGGACAGGCGTGTGTCCATTAGGCTTGTTGAGGAGCCTCTCTGATCTTAATGTCCGGGTTTGATGCGCCTACTCCCGATTGTACACTGCCCATCTTCACATTGAATGTCCAGGGCTTGAACTCACCGGTCAAGCGTAAATCAGTGATCACTAAGCTGGTAGATCTCGCCCCCTCAGTTATCTTTCTACAGGAGACCCATTTGCTGAGGGAGCACGGTGTCCGGTCAAATGGTCGAAAATAAAAGACCGAATGACCATTTGATCGAAAGTCAAATGGTCGGGAAAAAAAATGGTCTATTTATTTATTTATAAAAAAAAATAAAAAGCGACAATTTTTTCGACCATTTGACTCTCGATCAAATGGCATTCGATCATTTGGTTTTCGACCAAATGACCTACAACCGGGAGCACAAGGGGAGATTTGCGCACATTTGTTTTTCGCCTGCCTTCTTGGCCTCCAGTGGAGCTAAAAGGCAGGGCGTGGTGATCCTGTTTGATAGGGTAATCCCTTTGAGAAACCAGGGATTCTTAGAGACCCTATTAGGAGGTACTCAGGGGAAAATGGGCTTAGTCATGCGGAACGCCTTCATTTTCATCTCAGTCTACGCTTTCAATGACAGGTAGGATCTCTTTATTCATGACCTCCTTGGTAGACTTCAACCCTTTGCCGAGGGCTCCCTTCTCAATGGAGATTTCAATTTGGCTCCCAATCCTAATGTGTAAAAGACTCTGCCCGCTACTAGCGGGGACTTTAGGAACTCTTGAGCTCTCGTGAAGGTCCTTCAAGAACTGAACCTGGTGGACATGTGGAGGTTTTGGAATCCTTCTCATAGGGACTTCACATGTTTTTCACATGTACAGAAGGGATTCTCGTGTATAGATACGCTTCTCGTCTTTTCCTCTTTGACCCTGTGATGAATCCTATGGATCCCTCACTGTCCTCAAGTCTCCTCCCAGGTGGCCAGGAAAAGGCAGATGATTCCTGACCTTTTGGTGGTGCTCTATGGAAGGAGAAAAGGCTCAGGGAGGCGAGAGGAATCCATGGTATGAGACATGGTATTTACCTTCTTTTGGAGGAGAAATGTTTCCACTCCCACAACATTGTTGCCACAATCGCCCATCTGCTTCACGGGTTAACCATCTTAGTGCGGGTGGACTTAGTCAGAAACCCTGTAGGAATAAAATAAATCGACATCTGTCTCAAACGGGGGGGGGACTCGGATAGTTCAGAATTCTCCTAACTTCCAAAGTAGTAATGGAAGGAAGTTTATAAGTGCTAACCACATTCCATCTAAAAACCTATATTCCTCTTTTCAAAAAGGTCTAAATATTAACACATGTGATATTCCTTTAGAAAAAGTTAGAAAAACACATGTTTTGCCGGGGACTTCAAATCCTATAATTCCCTCAGTACTGAGATGAGGAAGAGGGATGTAGAGGGACAAAACGGTAGGAGTGGACAGCTAATTAATCTAGATGACCCACAACTGAGAGGCTTAAATGGCCCCCTCAGGTGCAGGTCATGGAGAAGAGGCAAGAGGAGAAAAGGCAAGAGAGGAAAAAGCAGTGCAGGCTGTTTTTGCAGTTGAAGGCGGGACTGGAGGAGCGAGAAGACGCCAGGACCACTGTGGGTCCTGAAAGGGTCTGTGCCTCTAATCATCTTCACTGCAGAGGACGCACAGCAGGAAGCGTGGAAGAGAAACGCTTGCCCATTCCCAAACGTCTCTGGTTTGTCATTAGTTAAAAGGAGAACTCAGGACTACAAGTACCAGTATACCCAGTGATTCTCTGAGTCTAAGGGCAGGAGGCATGTAAAATAAAAAGGTTCCCCAAACTATATTACAAGAGTTGAATTAAAACCAGAGTGTGCATGGAATGTTCATTGAGGTGTTTATTCTAACTGCAAACTCTTAGCACAATCCAGTGATAGAAAAAAGGTAAATTGCAATATTTGCATAATGATGAAGGCAGCAAGGCAGAGAGAAATCAACCAACGAACACATGAAAACACTTTACCTTTGGAGCCAACGTGAAGACACGACTTGGACCGATCGCGTTCAGGTGAAACTGCAGGGACCCTTACCAGGAAAACAGACCACCGCAGAGTTGCACAGAGCCACTACCACGCTTTACTATGGTTCCAAAATGGTGCAGAGGCTTGGAGCCAACCGTTGATCATTATGCAGATCAACTAGATTGACAACAATACACAAAGGAGAATAATAATGATAAGGTAATGTCACAAGAGGCAAAAACAATTAAAGAACTTGGAACAAATCGCTCAATGTAAAGACCAAACCGAGGTCAGCTTACAAAGGCAGTCGCTCGCCAATGAGTATAAAAGAGGTTGTGAAACCCCCAAAAGGCGTAAAGACTGAGAAGAAGCAGATGTGCTTTTCAGCACTCAGTGGATACACGGGGGAAGAATGCTACCTGAAAGAATGGTAGTTCATCAATTGTCAGCTGTGCAGAAGTTGCTCTGGCAGAGGTAGGCCAGACGTACTACCTCAAGATGTAGCAGTACATTGAGAAAGGAAGCTGGATGCAGACTCAGCCACACCGGAGCCCAGAAGAACGGGATGAGGACAGAACACTTCCTTAAAGAGTAAATCGAAATTGAGGGTTTGAGGACTTCAGGGTTAGTGCGTTCCGGCCCAAACTCTGATCATGAGGCCAGCTGTGTTGCGGTCACAGAGTGGCATAGCCTCAAACACCCTAATCAAAGGGTTTAAAACAATATGGAGCGCCGCAAATTTCACTCAGCCTACTGACCTTGAATCAATTTTGTATTTGTAAATGGTAATCAAAGAGTAAGGACTTTGTTCTTTAGGCAAATTCAGTTTCGTTATGTCCAAACTTATGAGATTGAAGTTTGGTTGTCAGCTATTGGGTGTGTACTGTTATCTTGATTACCAGAGATAAAAATTGAAAATTAAGTGAAATGTCCAGTCCCAATTGCGCCAATCCAGTAAACTTGTTATTGAACTTGGGTCGGAGACACAAAATAATGTATTTCACACTATTGATGATAGCAGAAAAAGTGTTTTTATTCACAAGTAATCTGTACTCTACACGCGTTTCACCCTTTAAGATTAAAAGGGATCCTCAGGAGAGTTTTGTATCCTTACAATCTTAGTCAAACTAAACATGTTTGCTAGTTGAGTGATTATCCTTTTCTTAATAGAAATAAAGGAAATACTGCAGGATCCAGTTTGACATATTCACTGGCCTTGATTTTGTTACACTCAGCTGGTCTCTGCGGGGACGTTGGGGCATGATTGCAGCACTCCCTGGAAATGGCTTCCCTTTGTCCGGCTTCTTCCCCTGCTCGTGTGTTGTGGACTGCGCTGGTTGTTGGCACTGCCCCTGCGAGGATATGAGAGGTCGTGAGAATGTTGCGATTTGACTGCAGTGTCCCACAAACCCTTTTTCCCAGAATGTGGTGAGCATGCGACGACCCCTATAGTCTCACCTGTTGAATGATGGTGGCGAGCTCTCCGTCCTTCTTCTCACTCCAGGGACGCTTTAGATGGACTGAGTTCCTTCAATGGTCCATGTGCGTGGCAGCCCAGACCGGCTGTGGCTAAACCACTCCAAAGGTAAGTATCCTTTTAATAATGTCTTGCCTTGATTATTGTCCGTATCCTTTTAAGGTCTTTCCTTGATTGTCTGTATCCTTTTATAATGTCTTTCATTTGCTTTCTCCCAATAGGTGATATGCAGCCCAGCGGTAGTTGCGGTGCAAGAAGCGAGCCCCAGTGGAAGAGCAGGGAGTCCAGGATGTTCCACTAGATGGTACGTTTTGGTTTTAAGGTCAAGCGCAAGGATTTGTCTAAGAGCGACCTTAGTGTAACGTCTTTAGCGCTTCTTTAACCTTGTTTTGTCTTTTTCTCTTGCAGGCACTGTCTGTCGATGTCGGACTGGAGTGCTGCTATCCGGAGATCTGCCGGCGAATGAAGGATGCCTGGATCCGCAATGATTCTTGCCGTAAACTGACTCCCGGGTGAGTGCTGTGGATGGTAGCTGCAACCAGGTAAGGATGAGCTCCGATTGCAGCTGCTGGAATCAGGTAATGATGCGCTCCGACTACGGTTGCTCCTGGAATCGGGTAAGGGTGTGCTCCGACTGCGGTTCCTGCTGCAATCAGGTAAGGATGTGCTTCAGGCGGCGGTGAGCTTTACACTGCCATAAGCAGATTAACGCGAAACGCTTGCATGTGGGCGGGGCAGGCTTAAATAGCCTGGCACCACCCACGCCCATTAGTTCTGACTCGGGGCCCCACCCTGCCACTCCTAGAGGATGCTGCACGTGCAGCCCAACTCTCTCCGAAGGCCACGCCCGACCTTGATGCACATGGAGGCCCTGCAGGGGGAAACCAGCACTTGCAACAAAATAAAAGTGTGCAGTGCACACTTACTCATGAGCCTGGCGCGAAAGGCACCAGGACTGGGTCCAACTGGATGCTTTATGTTGTGGAGTCTGTGGTTCTTGACCAGTGGCCATGACAGATTTTAGTAGAAAAATTTGAGAAAATTCTGAAGTAGGAGAGGGATCCGATTGTCCCTATCCAGGAGCATCAGGATAGTCAGCTGTGCAGCGGTTGCTCTGGCAGAAGTAGACCAGACATGCTACCTCAAGATGTAGCAGTACATTAAGAAAGGAATCTTGAGGCAAACTCAGCCACACCAGAGCCAAGAAAAACGGGGTGAGGACTGAACACTTCCTTAAGGAGTAAATCGAAATCGAGGGTTTAAGGACTTCAGGGTTAGTGCGCTCCTCCCCAAACTCTGATCATGAGGCCAGCTGCATTCGCGGTCACAGAGTGGTATAGCCTCAACCACCCTAATCAAAGGGTTTCAAACAATATGGAGTGCCGCAAATTGCACTCAGCCTACTGAACTTGAATCAATGCAGCTTAGTTAAGCACCTATTGTAAATCAATCACTATTCTTGTGCAGTTAATCAAAATCCTTTAATTTAACTGACAGCCGGCACGTGTTCCGACCATACGGTCGTTCTCCAGGCTCTACTCTCTTATTGCCTCAATTAGCAATTATGTTGGCAACCATGTGCGCGCCTCCAGTTGTTTCAAATAGCCGTCCATTCCCTGGTGGGCGCTTAACCAAGCTGCATTGGTTCAATTTCAGTAGGCTGAGCGCAATTTGCGGCACTCCATATTGTTTGCTTCCTTAAGGAGCCCTAAGGAGCCCTGAAGAACCACCTCTGGCAGGAAGGAAGCCAATATTCTCTGCCTGAAAAGGTCCCTCAATGAAGGTGGGAGCTATGAGAAAATCAGAGTTATTGGAAAGACCTGGGAGAATCCTAAGAGAACCAAAAGTCGTGGAGAGTCCTAAGACAAGCATGAGAGAAACAGAGAGCGTGAAGTAACTCAAGGCGAGTGACGTGCTCAGAGAAATAACATTCTACTGATAATCCGAGGTCTTGGAGAGAGCTGGGATAAGCCCAGAGTTCATGAAAAGACCTAAGAGACTGTTGCTGAGAAGAAGCTTTGAAGAAGGCTTGTGACAGGTGGGTTGAACTAAGAAACAGATGCTCAGAACCAGTGGCGGAGAAGGACCAGTAAAGAGGTTTACAGAGAAATTAGCCATTGTAAAAAGACCCAAGAGAATTGTGTTACATCTTGAGGTCATGAAGGAAGGGGACTCAAGACCGAGAGAGTACTACATGAAGGGCAACTATGGAAAAGAGGCCCTGTAGACAACGCAAACAGTGAGTATTCCTGGTGCGATCTGGAGAAATCTATAAACAGCAGTATTTTACGCAGAATAGGTATAGATTTTGAAGACCAAGGTTAATGAGCATTTCTGTTGGCCAAACTTGGAGAACATTTTGTTGGACCTTAAGGGTTGTGGTGAAGCTAAACAACTCATTAAGAATAGATTTGAACTTTCTGTTGATCTTCATCTTTGGGACTTCAGTTACAACAATAAAGCATCCCTGGTGGGCGGAGACGCAAAGAATTAAGTTTGATACTTTTGTGTTAAAAGACATCACCATGGAGATCGCCAGGGGGCGTAGGCAGTATGGCAGCCTGAATGTAGGGCTCCGTACCAGCCCCAGCCTAAACCTGGGGCACATAATATCTGGTTGACTTCAACTATGTTAATTGAACTACAAATAATCGATCTGGCAATGCGATGAATGAATGACAGTGCAAACAATGAAACACTTTTAAAGATGGCCACCGTCATCAATAGGTCATCCGTAAAGTGAAAACCTTTTCTTTTGTGTTTTATCTTGCAGATTCCATAAAGGTCTTTCTACAACTATCAGCAATTTATGTCAAGATAACCACCGTTATAAACCAGATTCTGGTAGCAATGCGAGTGGAATAAATCTCACGTGACACTGAGTCAAGTGAAGGAATGCATGAGCAATATAACGCCGACGCAATATGGGATTCAGTTTTCAACCGGTTCCAGTACTTTGTACCAGGCGCTTTCGAATCAGATCAAAGGTGAGTTTAACTAGCACATAACGTTATAGAGACGTCTTTGGATATTACAAGTTTGCATTACTTTGTTAAGATATATAGATATCTCTTGAAATTATAAGCTATGCTTACCTTTTGTTAAGGAGATAGCTGCAGGCTACTTTGAAGGCTGTGGGGCACTCCGCGGTGCACAAGACCACACAGGAGTGCGTCCTGTGCAGAGGGCGTCAGGAGCCGTCTTTGGAAATGTCCTGCCTGCGGTCTGTGGGAACCCATAAATGTGGTGTGGCAGTTTTGGGGAGAGCCGGTGGCCAAGCAGCACCAGTGGATCACGAACTGTAAATAATGACTCAGCCACAAGGCAATTGCGGGGGGGTGGTAAAGCAATGTTGGGTGTGGGTTGGTGATGAGTATGGAACACGTTACTTACCTGTAACTGTTGTTCTCCAGCATGGGTCTGGCATGGATTCACATGCTCATGAATATTCCCCGTCAGGCTGGGAATCCTCGGTAAAGAAAAAATCAGCATTGGTTTCGCTTCTGATCTGTCTTTCTTAGTAGTAACCAATCACTGAACTCTGGGTCATTACTGCCCCCAGCCAATGACTGCCCTCTCCCTAAGCCCCGCCTCTGGCAGCCATCCTCAGATTTGGTAGCACGCAAAGTAGCAGTATGACCAAGTGAAGAGCCGCAGAGGGGTAGGTGGGAGGGTTCGCATGTGAATCCATACCAGACCCATGCTGGAGAACAACAGTTACAGGTAAGTAACTTGTTCCTTCTCCAGCATGGGGTCTGGCATGGATTCACATGCTCATGAATATAAGAATACATAGCAGTATACACATGCACAACCACGGGAGGTGGCAAAGGCTCAACATTAAGCATTGCATCCAAAACTCAACATTAAGCAATTCTTACCTCCTCACCAGGCTCACCTTAGGCGAACAGGTTGCGCAGCACTGCTTGGCCGACCCTGGACTCCTCCCTGGAGTCCCGATCGACGCAGTAGATTCTTGTGAAGGTGTGCGTCGACCTCCACGTAGCAGCCCTGCAGATGTCTAGCAGGGGCACACCAGACAGGAACGCCGTGGTAGCAGCGATCGCTCTGGTCGAATGGGCTCTCGGACGGCCGGGCAGCGGTCGGTTTGCCAACCGGTGACAGTGCATGATGCAGCCGGAGAGCCATCTGGAGATGGAAGTCTTCGAGAGAGCCTTCCCTTGATTCACAGACCCAAAGTTCACAAACAGTTGTGACGTCTTCCGAAAACTCTTTGTGCGGTCCACGTGGAACTTCAGCGCTCTCGCTACATCCAGCGAGTGCAAAGTCCTCTCGGCCGGCGTCGAAGGAGGGGTGCGTCCTCAGCACCACCGTCGTGTCATGAAAAGTCAAGTATGGAGGCTTGCAAGATAGGGCCTGGATCTCTCCCACTCGTCGTGCGGAGGTGATGGCCACGAGGAACGCTGTCTTCCATTACAGGAACTTCAAAGGCGCCGAATGCATAGGCTCGAATGAGGCCCCCCATGAGCCTGGTCAGCACCACATTAAGCTCCCACGCCGGGGCAGGAGCCTTCACCGGCGGCAATGATCGGAATAGTCCCTTCATAAATTCCTTCACCAGGCGATGAGACCACAAGGACGCCCGTCACGTAGTCCTGGTATATTGGGAGATGGCAGCCAGATGTATTTTGATGGAGGCGTGAGCCAGTCCAGCTTTGGCCAGCGACAGTAGGTACGGCAGTACTTGAGGGGCTGTAATCCGCAGAGGGTTAATCTTCTGTGCACGGCACCAGACAGAGAACCTCTTCCACTTATGACTGTAACACTTGAGAGTTGAGGACGCCCTGGCTTTTGCAAGAACCTCTCTGCAGTCAGCCGGGATATCGTACCCTCCAAACTCTAGTGCTGCAGGAGCCAGGCCTGCAAGTTCAGCGACTGTGGGTCGTGATGGAGAATGGCGCCTCCTTCTCTGGAGAGAACATCTGCGTCCGCCGGCAGCTTGACTGGTGGGGACGTTGACAAGTCCAGAAGGTCCGGGAACCAGATCTGCCTCGGCCACGACGGTGCGACGAGGATCATTCTGCACCTGGACTTCTTGAGCTGGTTGATGAGGCAGAGCAGCAAATGCAACGGAGGGAACGCGTATAGAAACAGGCCGTCCCAAGGGAAAGAGAAAGCATCGCCCATGCTCCTCGGCTGCGGGAACCTGCTGGCGAACCTCTGGCACTTGGAGTTCGTCGCCGTCGCTTATGTTTTTTTATTCCTGCCAAGTGGAAGGGAACCAGAAACATCCCCTGGGCGACAGCCCAGTGCCACAGATCCTGGGTCTCCTTGGATAGGGCTAGGGATCTGGTGCTCCCTAGTTTCCGTATGTAGAACATTGTGGTGGTGTTGTCGGTGAAGATCCTCACCACTTTGTCCTTGAGGGACGGAAGGAACGACTTGAGCGCCCAGAACACTGCTCGGAGCTCCAGAATGTTGATGTGGAGAGACCTCTCCTCCGGGAGACAAAGGCCTCTTGCGTGGAGATCTCTGGTGTGGGCCCCCAACCCTCCAGAGAGGCGTCCGTCGTCACCGTCTCCTGAAACGCCGGGGTTTGAAAGTCCGTGCCTGTAGTGAGGTGAGCACGGGTACCCCACCATAGGATCGCCCGACGATACTCCTCGTCGAGAGGGATCCTGTCCTCGAAGCAGCCCGTCGCCTGAAACCAGCGGGCGTCGAGGAACTCCTGTAGCGGAAGCATCCGAAGTCTGCAAAGGGATACAAGATAGATGCATCAGGACATCATCCCGAGAAGGGACTTGATGGACCTCACCCTTGCCACGTCCGTGGCTGACAGGCGCCGCACCTTGCCCAGGATGGTCTGGGTCCTCTCCTCCGACGGGGAGGCCAATTGCCCCACTGTATCGAGCTTCGCTCCCAGAAACAGTGCTACTTGCGATGGAACCAGGTGGGATTTGGGGTAGTTGATGGCGAACCCCAGTTCCGTGAGCAAATGGACGGTCCTCGCTGTGTGTTCGACGGCGAGTTCCCTTGTCTTTGCCTGGATTAGCCAGTCGTCCAGGTAGGGGTATACGTGGATCCCCTGCAGGCGCAGCCACGCCGCTACTGGTGCCAGGCACTTGGTCAATACCTTGGGTGCCTACTTTAATCCGAACGGTAGGGCTCTGAATTGGTAGGGGCGTCCCTGAACCACAAACCTGAGAAACTTCCTGTGCCCTTTTAGAATGAGGATGTGGAAGTAAGCATCCTCCAGGTCCAACGACGATAGGAAGTCGCCTTCCTCCAGCTGTCCCAGCACGTGCTGGAGGGTGACCATCCTGAATTTCTGTGCCTTGATGTATTTGTTTAACCGACGCAGGTCCAGGATGGGGCGCCAACCGCCTGTCTTCTTTCTGACGAGGAAGTACCTTGAGTACACTCGGGAGCCCCGGAGCCTCCTGGGGACGAGCTCGATGGCACCTTTCTTGAGCATCGCCCTTACCTCCAACAGCAGTTGAGGGACGTGATTCTCCTTCCTGGCCACGGGAGGAATGCGAGGGCACTTCTTTTGGAATTCCAGCGAGTGCCCGTTGGCCAGAGTGTCCAACACCCAACGGTCGGTGGAGATGGACTCCCACACGCTGACGAACTTCGTCAGCCGGCCTCCCACCGGGGTGCTTCGGTGGGGGCCCGACGACAAGGGTCAGTCTTGCTTGGAGGCGGCCTTGCCGCTTTGGCAACGACGGCGGGATCCCCCTTGCTTGCCGCGACCTCTGTAGGCCTCCTGGGAAGAGGAGCGGGCCGCCTGGCGGTAAGTGGAGGAGCCACCGCTGGATCCTTTGGAGGCACCCTGTCCGCCTCCGGAGCTCCGAAAGGGCCGTCGCTGTTGAAGCACCCCTAGGGCCCGGGCCGTCTACGAGTTGGTCTTGATGGCCTGTAGAGACTCGTCAACCACCTTACCAAAAAGGTTGTTGCCGTCGAACGGCATGTCCAACACTCTGGTCTGGACGTCCTGGCGAAAGTCTGTCGCCTTGAGCCATCCTCGTCGTCGGAGGCAAACTCTGTTGCCCAGTTGGCGAAATCTGGTATCGGCAATGTCCGTTGCCACCGTTATGGCGTGATCCGATGCCACCTCGCCTTCCTGCAGAATCTCTAGGGCCTCTGCCCTTGTCATGATGCCTACCCCCGGAGCACCAGGCCAGGTCCAGCACTCCCGGAAGCAGGCATCATGCCCTCGGGTAAAAGCCCAGCGGCCCCTTATAGGGGCTCTTTGGACTCAGTCCTGGCGCCTTAGGCGCCAGGCTCATGTTGGACATCAGTCCTGGCGCCATAGGCACCAGGCTCATAAAGGAAGGTGTTTTGTGCACTTACCTGATGCAGACCATGCTGCACGCTTCAGGCCTCCCTGAGACCTGAAAGGGACTATTTTTTCATAGGGACTATTTTTTCACTCGGGCGTGGCCAGGGAAGGATACATACCTAGTTGAGGAAGGATACATACCTGGGACTTCTTTGAAGGCTATTTAAGCCACGCCCAGACAGCAGCTCATGCTTCGCGTTGTTCTGCTTCCTGCAGTTTAACGCTCACCGTGTCTGCTCCTGCTCCTGGACTCCAGCCACGCCCGCCTCGAACCTGGAAGACCTGCAAGGAAGGAAGAGAAGAGAAAGGTGAAAACCAAGGACTATTTCAAACTTCTTACCTGCATCCGGAATCTTCTCGCCAGCATCCCTGAAGAAAGACTTCCATTTAAAAGCATCGCGTTGCTTGCTGCAGCGCCACGCTTCACTCACCTGTCCTCGAGACATCTCCCGGCTCCATCGCGGCTGTCAGCATCGGACGCCACATCTCTGCACCTAGGGGAGAGAGGAAGAAACAAAAGGTGAGCAGAAGGAACACAGAAGGAAAGCCTGATTAACAGCCATAATATTTACCGGCTTTTCTTCCACATTTCAGGTCGGCGCCGCCCCGTTGGCAGGTACCGTACCCCGGCCCCTATGGGGAAAGGACAAGAGACATTTCTGGGGAATGATAAGGACATTTAGAGGGATCGCCTCATCACTACTCACCTCGGCAGTTTAACCCCTCGACGCATCGCCTTCATTCTGCACCTGAAATAAAGGACAGATCACAAGTTAGAAAGACAACATAAAGGGGGGGCCTCACTTGAACTTTGAACTTTCATACTTACGGCGCATCGCTCAGGAAAGTCAAGTGGATTTTGCCAGCGCCGTTCTGAAAACCAGTGAAGTAACTGGACGAACACGCGCCCCTGCACCAGAAGCAGGATGGAGAGTTCATCCTTCCAAACCATAAGGTGAGCTTAAACCGGGGTTTGGAGGAAGTAAGAGAGGAACGAAGGGGGAAAGGGGGGAGCTAGCACACTATTCTGCAGACTGTTAATCCCCTTTCTCATCTGCAGAAGGATATTCCTACGGGCCAGGCAAGCACGATTTGGAGGTCCTGCCCAATCGGTGTTCCGGGTCCTGCGCATCACGCTAGAAGAGGCCACAGCAATCCAGAAGAGACCAGCGCCCCCGTGGGAACCAGGTGAGCGTTACAGCCCTCTTGTTGTCAGGTAGGAAGTCTAGCAGGGGAGCCATCTTGAACCAGAGCTCCCTGTCGTAGCGGGCCACGATCGCTAAGGCATTGGCCGTCCCATTGAGTCCAACTTCTTGCCCTCGCTGTCCGGCGGGGAAGTGGAAGTTGAAGCCGCCGCACCCGCTGCTTTCTTCTTAGCCGCTGCCGAGACAACAGAGTCCGGCGTGGGCTGGGCCCTGAGGCACAAGGGGGCGGCATCGGGGACTCGGTACTTCTTCTCGTACCCGTGCCTCTTGGCGGGTGTCGTCGAAGGGTTCTTAAGGACAGCAAACCCCTCGTCCCAGATATCGTCGAGCAAAGTACGTCTTCCTCTTGGCCTCTCACCGTTGGTAAAGAAACCCTTCCTTTTTTTGTTCTTCAGGGCAGAGCTGGAAGAGCTCGGATGCCCTGGTTATCATGGTGTGGAAGGAGCCAATTTCGTCGGCTGGAGAAGCCCGCGGGGGGGGGGGTGATGACGGGATGTCTGCTGTATCATCGCCGTCGTCCGTCCCCGTCGCTGTATCCATCGCCGTATCCTCTTTAGGGTCCCGCGAGGGGGATGAGGGGTCCACAGGCTTCGCGGGCACGAAGGGCGGAGAGGGGTGGACCCTCCTCCGCTTGTTCAGAGGGTTTTCCGACGGGCCTAGTTCTGGATCCTCCGTCGGGGTCCGTGGTAATCTCGTCCTTATCTCGGTACATAAGGATTGGATTGCCAACAAAATGACCGCCAAGCTATCCTGGGGCTCGGGTAATGGCTGCGACGCACGGGATGACCGCTCCACTGGGCCCTCTTCGATCACGTCAGCGGGGACCGCCCCCCTGGGATCGAACCTCTTGTTGAGGCCTATGAACCTTTCATTAAGGCCCTTCTCGGTTTCCACCAGCTCCTCCTCAGAAGCTGATTCCAAGTCTGTAAGGGCCACCACCCCCCCCCCTCTTTTTCCGCTGGGGACTTCACAGGGGTCTTGACGATGGGCTGGAAAGAGGATTCCCTCCGCGGTGGCAGGGATACTCTGGGCTCAGAGGCCGTTTCCACTGGCGTAGTCTCAGCGGACTGCAGTGCTTGGCCTTCTCTTGGGCCCCCACTGCCGGGGTGCCCTCACAGGACTTAGAAAGCCCGCTCAGAATTTTTCTTCGCCTTCTCACCTGCTGTGCCCTTCTCCAGCTGGGCGGCGAGGCGGGAACGACGATCTTGTTTGGTCCGTTCCAAAAGGTTCTTGCAGAACGCACAGTCCTTCTCCATGTGCGTCTTGTCCTCATGAAGGCAGTAGAGGCATTGCGAATGCTCGTCCTCCTTGAAAACGTTTTGTAATCCACATCCAGGGCAGCACCTGAACAGCTTGGATCCGGGCGTCGAGCTTCCCTTGTCCTGGGCCATGTCCGTTGAGGTAGGACGCAGATCTTCCGGAATCCTCCAAAAAGCGTAAACTCGACGAAAGCTTCACCCTTGAGGGGCGTAGAAGAATTCCGAAACGGGTCCCTGTTATCGGAAGTAGAAACGGTGGAGCTTGAGGCTCGATTAAACCGAAAAAATGAGAAAATCTCCTGAAAAAGCGCGAAAAAAAACGCAGCAAAAACTCAAGAGCTAAAGCACGAGGATTCCCAACACTTGAGCGTTCGGTAAAAATCTGAGGATGGCTGCCAGAGGCGGGGCTTAGGGAGAGGGCAGTCATTGGCTGGGGGCAGTATGACCCAGAGTTCATTGATTGGTTACTACTAAGAAAGACAGAGCAGAAACGAAATTGATACTGATTTTTTCTTTACTGAGGATTCCCAGCCTGACGACGGGGAATATTCATGAGCATGTGAATCCATGCCAGACCCCATGCTTTGGTGTAGTATCGGTGTAGTATCTTTGAAGTATTGTGAAGTATAGTAGAGAAAGGAGCAGAGGTATATGTCATTTGTTCGTGGTTAGGGAACATTCGATCTTGAGGTAAAAGGTTCAGGCGGGTAGCCTAGACTATTGACGTAAGAGTACGGATGACAGAGGTTACGTAAATATTGGATTTCCTGCGGATTGGGTGGTTTAGCTCGGCTCACATGATGGCATCCCTGTGTATAGGGCTTAGCAAATGGAGCTAGCTTGAATTGCGGAAGGTGTTCTTCTGGTTAAGTCTCGCAGAGGCGTTTTATCTAGCAGGCAACGCAGTCGGTACAGATTGAGCACAAGAAATATTGGTATGCCCTGTTAGGAGGCAGGCCGACAGCCGTGGGTATTTGTTGGTTGGGTTATTGAACATATGTGTAATGAAACAATATCTTTGTGTTCTCTTAATGATTTCTATCATTCCCTTACTTAGTAAAGAGGTGACATCACCAGGGCGGTGTGCGTATAGG
This sequence comes from Ambystoma mexicanum, assembly GCF_040938575.1. NCBI lineage: Eukaryota > Metazoa > Chordata > Amphibia > Caudata > Ambystomatidae > Ambystoma > Ambystoma mexicanum. The sequence goes on along the minus strand of NC_090931.1, from coordinate 802,942,251 downwards.
ACTAGGAGAGCAGAAGAACGTGCAGAATTCAGTTTTGACAATCAAAAATAAACGAAGTAAGCTGTTCTGTGGCAGAGCGTGGAAGGCGCATACGTAAGATTGGCAAGTGTGCCTGAGGAGGCAGAGAATTGCAGAAGGGCGGTGCGCGGAGCATGCCTGAGAAGTTGGTTGGGAGCCAGAAAGGCTTGCGATAGGTTGACAAGAACTGGTATCCGTAAAGTTGCGAAAAACAAGATTTACTGTATTTCTAGGTCTGAATAACAACGAAAGTATCGAAAACTTCGACTTGAGGTCAAGTAAGTATTAAAAAGCAATGTATTGTGGTAAAGGAGCGGGGAACACGCCCCTACAGCACCTACGTAAGGCCCTTCTGTGATGGAAGGACAAGATTTGTAAATATAGTGGGGAATGGATGGAAGTCACATGAAAGCAGAGGAGGGGTACACAAATCTAACATTCGCACCTCCATCATACACTAAGGAGGAGGGGCAGAAAGAGCTTGCGCCAACAAGAGGGGAAAAAGGGGTGCACAGCAAGACCCAGACAAGTACAAGGGAAGGGCTGGAGAAAATAGCATCAAATGAGTGGGTAGGAGGATAAATACTCTGAAATTAGATGTGAAGACAGCGGGAGAAACAGGAAGGACGAGTAAGGAAGTAGCAGGTTGCAAGGAGAGCAGTGAAGCATGAGAGTGGGCAGAGATAATGGAAAAGGTGGAGAGAAAAGAAAAAGAGGAACAGGAAGAATGTGAGAAAGTGTGAAGAGAAAAGCAAAAGGCAGAAGTGAAAGAGGGGGAGCAGCGAGAGATGAGGAGAAAGAGCTCGAGTAGATCGAGGGTAAAAGGGAGGAAGACGAGAAGGAAAGGCAAGTTTTGGTAAGGAGGGAAAGGAGGAATTGAGAAATAGATCGGCTTGTAAGAGAACGCAAACGTAAGGAGGAGGAGGAGCGTGCAGTGAGAGATATAAGATTAAGATCAACCACTTTTGATAACGAGGTATGGGATAGGTAAGCAGAGCAAGAGCGCAGCAAGACATATGATAGGGCAGCTAAGCTGCCAGACAAAACCAACACAGGGTCCTCCGTGATTGACCTAGAAGCAGAACCACAGGGAGCAAAGGTACTGAGGAGACTGAGCTTCCATGAATATTTCAGCAGTGACTTAGGAGACACTGAGTCAGAAGATGACTTGGTAGTGTGAGAAACCTAAAAGGTGTCTCAGCCGCTAGTCCCCAGGGATCTGTCATCCAGGTGACCAGGACACAGCCATCGCTATTGGATCCAATTCCTGGGGGTGTACCGGTGCGGGAGGATCACCTGCATAGGGGGTCCTTGGGGAGTGGAAGTGGGATACCGACGGGTGAGACCCCTTCCATATAACAACTTTTCCGCATCCTTTTCCGACACAAACACTTTCTTACACCACGAAAGACAACAAACTAACACCAGGGCCATTTACCTGACATGTCCCAGCACAAGGGTCAGGCAGAGTCAGACAACTGACACTAACCACACACACCTGATGGCCCTTTGCCTTCCCCACAGGGATAAAAGGTGGTGCACGAGAGCACACTTTCAGCAAGGCGTGGAAGGTGCGTATGCGCACGACGAGGCAGCTATTCCAGGACGTCAGTTCAAGAGGATGAGAAAGGCGGCGATAACCGAAAGGATGACAAGGGTGGAAGTACCCTTGCCCTATTCGACCCAGACCAGCGAAGCCTCTGTAAAAGGAATCATAAAGCCGGGAACAACAGCTAGCATGTGGTGTACCAGTTTTCCACGGTGCACGGAGCACTCCTACTCTGATAACCAAGTCAGGGAGGGACGCTTGCTAACATGGTACTGCCCATGACTCCAGAGACAAGAAATACCACGTGTTTCATCACAGACGGTGAGTCGGAGGGAGAATCGATAGTAAACGGAACTGTGTTGTGCGAAGTTTGCAAAAGGCAACATAATGTGAATCAAATAACAAAGACTTTGTGTGTTATCGAACTGTTGAAACAACCCAGGGAGAGACCAGCTGCAGAGTGGTCCGGCAACAAGTGAGCCCTTATTCGAAAACTACAGATCCCAGGAGGCCCTAGGAAAGCCGACGCAAGAGGACAAAGTGGTCCTTCAAGGCTTAAGTAAAACCCACTGTACAAACGAAGGTCTTTGACCCGGGGTGACATGGACGAGAGACCACGACAGTCCAGGGCTACATCGCGCAGCATAGGTAACCTGCAGGAACAAAATGGAGCATCAGCATTAAATCCTCCCCTTCAGCATAAATCACAATACTATGTAACATTTCCACAGAGAGAAAGTTGCCCTCCCCCTCTCACCACAGTCCGAACCATCCAAACACTTGTTTCATAGAACAACTGTGACCCACAGCAAACATTTATAAATTAACTCTGCGCCCCACTGCCCACAACCCCAAACCATGTTCAAACATCATCCAGACATCTGGAAACTTCGTCAGGAACCTGACTTGGAAGGCGGAACAGAGCCATAACGCCAAGACACTCTCCCTCCCAGCTCAACACCTGCAAACCAAAACCAAACTCCTCCCCAGACAACCACATTCATTCCCCTAGGACACCTCATCAGACACAGCTCCAAGGGAGACCCCACTACAAAAAATGAGTTAACACTCCAGACCTCAGATGACTCAAGTCTTTCTAATTGGCCCCTTAAACCGCTTCCCCTTGCCCATCTTGCGCTATTTCAGCAAGGGCAACTGGTCAACCCCCTGACTCGAGTCCCGGTCACCCCTGGTCTCCCCCACCGGCCCCCCTGGATTCAGCAAGCTCTCTGCTTCCTTCAGTGATCGGACCACTCAGCGCCTCCCTAGATGTGTGAAATAAGAGTTCAGTAGGAAAGCCCCACCTATAGGGCATCTACCTTGCAAGCAGCCACTCAGTTAGCGAGCTCAGTATATTCCACTTCACCTGGGTCGTCAACGCCAAATCCTGGTATAGGTAAAGTGACATGTTGTGAAAGGATATGGACTGCAAGGGTCTGGCTGCAGCCATTATTCATTCCTTAAGTTTAAAGAAGTGAACCCATGACAGCACATCAGCAGGCCTGTCCTGGGTCGAGGTAGCACGAGTCTTGGTCCGGTGGGTCCTATCAAGTTCAATCTCCTGGTCCTCAAACAGTTCAAGAATGAAACGAGAGACCAGCCACAAAGCTGGATAGAACTTCATCTCTCACCACTGAGGAGATGCCCCGTATCCGGATGTTATTTCTGCGGGAACGATTTTCCCCATCCTCGTGTTTGTCTTCCAGGGCCACACAGCAGGCTTCCAAGGCCTCCAGTCAGCTGGAGCACTCACTCACCTAATAAGACTGCTCACACATGGTATCCTCCCACCTTAGACACCCTGTGCTTGGTCTCTGAGGCTCTTATCCAGTGCCAGGATCTTGTGGGAGAGTTCCTCCGTGCTCTAGTGGATTTCTTTACGAATTTCGGCCAACAGATCCTGCAGGTCAGACTTGGTGGACATCTTCAAAAGCATAGCTGGGAGAGGGTTGACCCCATGCACCTGGGCCTTCACCACCTCAGAGCGCTTGTTCTTATCTGTGGATTGCAGCATTGTGGAGATATCCCCTTGCTTTGCCGTCTTAGGAGCTTTAGCCATGCCAGAGCTAGGAATCAGCAGGCGGTCAGAACCACCGCGCTGCACTACCTACCCCACCAAGGGACCAAAGGTGTGCTTCCAGGGTGGTGCTCAACAAGCCAGCACTATTTCAATTTGACAGAGTCCGTGAGTGATGCAAACCAGAGCGCAGCCGGGCCAAGAAGGCAATCAGACCTAAGTACAGGCAGGGGCTGCAAATACACACCACAGGGCACACTGAAGGCGGCTCCGATACAGGTCATCAGTCAGAGCTGCAAAACTAGCACACTGCTTCCCCGTTCACGCCCGCACCTGGCCCGGGGCTGCCATCTTCCCGCCAGGCCAGTCACCCTCCATAGGGACCAATCCTCGGGACGCTGACACGTCCAGAACTGCAAACTCTACCCAGCAGTGGCTGCAGGGTTCAGGGTTACCACCACTCCAACCTCATACGTATTGGGCTGCTAGGAGAAAGCTGCATTGTGTTTTTCCGCCCTCTCGATGCTGGAGACACCCAGGCAGCCATCTTCCTGATGGGGTGCCTTGCCACCCCCCCAGTAGTTTAATTTAATATATGCAAATACAAAGAGAAGATGCCCAATTCATCCAATAACAATATAAAAGAACACCTCAACAAATATTGTATGAATGAAGAAGACTTAGTGTTTTGCATATCCACGTGATCCGGCCTTTTAAAATTTATAAAAATGAATTGGCCATAACGAAGATTTATATATTTTTATTTTAAAAAGTTTTTATTTTGCACACATGCAACTAATTATTTTAATTGGCTCATATGACAAAACATTTTCTGTGTATAAATGTGTGTGCGTTCTTCGGGTCATGCTTCTTGTGCCACACATAAAAGTGGCTGCATAGGAAACTCCTATGTGACAAATACAGGGAGATTGTCATCTCTCCCTAACTGGATAACCCGCCTTGGGACTAGGGAGTTGAGCCTGCCATGCTTGACACCCCCCTAGGGAACAAGGTAAGCAGGATCCCTCTTGAGGTGACTCGGACAGGGATCCCAAAAGTCACCATCCCCCTTCCACAGTGACTAACACCTTTGCAGCGTAGCTAGGGGCTAGTATTTACTATAACCCAATACACCATTTTGTAATAGCTGACTTTCCGATGTTACCCGTCTTCCATAGAGAATGAGCAGAGCCCCCTGAAGGAGGGTCCCATGGACAACCAATCAAAGGGTAGTATCAGCAGGCAGCGCAGAGCTTAACCGTGCCAAACAGGAAGAAGGTGTGCCTGCGAGAGAGAGAAAGAAAGAGAGAGAAAGAGAGAGAGAGAGAGAGAGAGAGAGAGAAAGAGAGAGAGAAAGAGAGAGAGAAAGAAAGCTGGTGTCAGCATCCCGACGGAGGGCACAGAGTGCTGAGCAGCGCAGCGGAAGGTCAGTTAGAGCATTCTGGAGAAGCTACAAGAGCGACGCAGGAGTGTCTCAGAGGACCAACACAGAGCCCAGCTGAATGATTGCTTAAGTGGCCAAACCTAGAGTAAGAAGATGCAAGAAAGAGGCAAGAGGCCATGAAGGACAGGTGCGAAGCCCAGCTGAAAGGTTGCGTAAGCGTCTCTGCTCAACACGATCAGCTGCCAGAGCGAGGAGCATGAGGATCGACCAACCAAAGGGGAGCACAGCAAAGATGGAGACATATGCGCAAGAGGCTCTACAACCGCTGGTAAAGCGACCCGACTAATTGCCCCTACCGCGGAGCACTGCGAAGGGAAACAGAGGGTGGCTCCAGTGGAAAGAGAGAAAGGCAATAGAGTGGAGAGAAAAAGAAAGAACCCCAGAGTGGGGAGTGCGAAAGAGAAGGGCCCCAGAGTGGGGAGAAACAGTGAACACCCCAGAGTGGGGAGAGAGCGCGAATAAACCAGAGTGGGGAGTGTGAAAGAGAGAAGCCCCAGAGTGGGGAGAAATAGCAAATACCCCAGAGTGGGGAGTGTATAAACAAGGAGCCCCAAAGTGGGTAGTGCATGTAAGACAAACCCCGGGGGGGCGAGACCGGGAATACCCTAGTTGGGGACGGAGGAGGGGGGGCAGTGAGGAAGAGAGGAGCCCCAGAATATGGGAGCGACTAAGAGCCGCAGAAGGGGGTTAGGTGGAGAATGAACCATGGGTGGGGAAAAGACAGAGCAAGACCTGGGCTGGAACACCTGGAGAATCGCCCGGCACCTCAGGAACTGTCTTTACTGGACTGGACATTTTGGCAAAAACCTTTATTGATAGGGAGAAGGTTGAGGTCAGGAACCGGTTGCCATCCCCTAGGCATGATAGTTCCACACAGGCTTTCTGTTTTGTTTCATATTTTTCTTTTGGGAAATAAGGACGGTGATAAGTTAGAGAAGGATACTGGACAGAGAACCGATATTAATTTACAAGATCTCCTGACAAGCACCTTTTGACATTCTTTAACAGGATAGGATTTGAGCTGAACAGATAGTCTTAGGGAAAGAACTTTTAGAACCGGACAGAAAAATAATGAAACCTTTGAACTATGCCTCGTTGTCTGAGTCCTGATTCTGACCTACCACACTGCCCACAAAATAATGCACCCCCGGAAGAGGATGGTGCAGCACCACCCAAAGGTAAGTGGGCTGGAAGGGCAATCAGGAGAAGAAAAGGAATGGGGCACTGGATGGCAGGGAGACGGCACTGGGCTTTCAAGGGTGGGCAAGGGGTTATGAGGGTGGGTGCCTGGTAGTGCAACACCCCTCATGAGAGGGACAAAATGTCTGGTTGTTTCCAGGTAGAGGCTACACCAAAATAAGGGGCAGCGTAAAAAAGGGAGCTTTATTTTAGAGCCAAAGTGTCAGATACAGAACTGTATAAATGGAATCAATTAAGATGAATGGTTATAAATAGCTTTCCTCACAGAACCTTGTTTGTTGCATACAAAAATTAACCCATAACTCAGGGCGAGTATGATTGCTTTGGAATTTTAATACTCCATTTTGAAAAATAACGTGCGCTAAAAAGTCGTGGAAAGTGCAGTGATTTGTCGACCATTGCCAAAACTGAAGGAGCTGGCACAGGTGCCTCTGCCTCAAGCACTCGGGCCAAAGCAGACTGCCTCGGGTTCTTAGCAAAGATGCCCCTCATTCGTCACCTGAAGTCCTCCCACTATTATGTGAGGAACAGTACCCTAGATGCCTGGAGCGGGAGCGGCTGCTTGCATGCCTGGAGGGTGACACAAGTAGCTGAACCTCTTCAAGTAGCTGAACCTCTTGCACATAATTCTTTTTCTTATCTCTCCATCACAAAAGCAGAAGTCTGCTCTTCAATCTCAGTGACCTGTGACTTCTTGGAGAAAGGTTCTGGTGCTGTTGAACTTTGCAGGAGTGTACTTCCCGTCTTTATGGAGAAAGGTGCCACGTTTTGCAGCACATTCCTGGAGGCCCTTCGAGTTTATGGAATTACAGAAGCACCACTGCCTTGACCCACAGAAATGGTTGCCTACCCAAAAACCTTAAAAGCGACTCAGGATCCTTATAAACAATAGGCTTACCCCGGAACCATAAATCGATGCTCCAGTAAAGAAATGCATATACCATCTGACCAATAAATCCATTCATCAACTTCCTTCAAAGGACCATCAGCATACTATCATGAGGTATATCAAGAAGAAACAACTATGTCAACAGTATCTATCGCAGCATGCCACATCAACTCAAAAAGAAACTTTTATGTATCCAGCACACAGATGAAAAACGACTCCACAGAATCAACAGGAAAGAACATCACCAGACCCAAGACTAATGACAAAGTCAAAAAAAGAATTCACTTCAAAGCACTCACCCACACATCCCTTCAGGGCTGTGGTGCCAAATTCATTCAAGGATAGATCATGCAAAACTAACAGGTTTACTGTGATTTATCAATGATATATTACCTGAGGCTGCACACTACACGATAGAGGCATGAAGGTTCGGCTTTCTCTAACATGGTGGCCAATCTGTGGGACACTCAGCCTAAGAAAATCTGGACCATTCAGGATAACTTTCAATTCAGGAAAATGCTAAAGCCTGGCTTTTTAAAGCCTCATCAACTAAGATACCACCTAGCAACCAGAGCCCCCTTTAAATTTGCATTCTACACCAACCTGCAGCATGGCCTGACTCCATTGCATATCCTCAGGATTTCAGACTTGTTCGAACAACCAGGCAATGCCATTCTGGCTCTCTCTCGTCGACAACCCACAACACAGTTTATGCCATATTCTATGTCGTGTTCCCAGTAGGCCCACAAACCAATGGACTTACACCCACAACAGGCCCTCACCATGTGCCGCACCAAGTTGAGACTGGCGCCCGTGCATCCGTGTAATCATAGGCAATGAAAGAATATCTGCTCTCAAAATCTTTAACTATAGCCTACCCACTAAATTATGCACTCAAACATACTAATGACACAAACCAACAGTGCCACTCTCACACATGTTCTTAAAAGCCCACCCACCAGGCATCAAACTTAACAGTACACCTCTACAACCAACTTACAAACCGCAGCCCTGACCAATGCATCCTAGCACCATGGGCACGTAAAGTCTCCTTTCTGGACGCTACCGCTTCAATGCTCTTGACACAAAACACCCAGAAACTCACGCAAATGGATCAGTGAACTTCTGGTCTGCACACACCAATACATGAGCAAAACTATCTTGCATTTTTTTGCTGTCTCCCTCCACTAACAAAATTCACTCACTATCTTTCAGATCTGCCAGAGCAAATGGCAGTGGTATGCAGCATACAGGTAAATAACATAAAATGATAAAACAACTTGGCTGATACTAGTTTCTAATGTCATGAAGGAGAAGGTGAATCTGGCGTTTATCAAGGTTATCTGATGATACAACCCTGCACAGCGGCTGGCTGACAGTGCAATAATAAATTATACTGAATTACTTTTTCAAAGCCAACAATTGGAGCGAGGGGGTAGGCTGCAGGAGACGTTTTGCCTGTTCTACAGAGAGGAAGCAACAAGTAGAAACACTGTACTTCTGACTGTCCTATCGATAAAACTAATATATATAAATATATGTATGATACATTACTCACCATAATCGTATTTCTGATGCTTGTATCTGCTTAGATTCACATGCTATGCATAGGCCGACATCTAGTGGAAGCTGCAGAGTATTACAGTTGTTTTCCAAAGTCGAAAAGGGACGTCAACAAGGCGTGCCAGAAATACTATCCCTAGTGCGACGTCCACTGTACCCATGATCCCTCACATATAGAGGTGCCTCAGATAGTTTTGTTCTGACATTAGGTTGCATGAAGTGTCGTGTGAGTACAGTTGTATCCAAGCAGATATTTACAGAAAGCTCATAAAACTTCAATGCACCTTCTCCCAGGGGAGGAAGGGTTGACGCATGTGAATCTAAGCAGATACAAGCATCAGAAATACGATTACGGTGAGTAATGTATCCCTTCTGAGGCTTATGGAATCTGCTTAGATCACATGCTATGCATAGATTAGCGAGCAGTGTTATGAGAAGGTGGCGGGTCGTGAGAAGTAGCAGCGGCAAATAGATGTTTTAGAACCACTTGTTCCACCTGTGTATCTGTCTTGGAATGTGTGTCAATGCAGTAGTGCTGAGTGAAGTTATGTACTGAGCTCCATGTAGCTGCCTTGCACATGCTGTCTAGGGGGACATTTGCAATAAAAGCTAAAGTAGCGCCAGTGCTCCGTGTGGAGTGGGCTCTTGGTGTAAAAGGCAGTGTCTTGTCTGATAATGTATAGCATAATTGTATACATCCGACTATCCATCTGGAGATAGCGTTCTTTGAAATGCGTTTTCCTTCTCTGCCTGTAGCTATGGAGACAAACAGTTGATCAGTTTTCCTAAGCGGTCTGGTTTTATCTATGTAGTAGAGAACCGCTCTCCTCACATCTAGTGTGTTGAGTTTAACCTCAGATGAGCTAGTTGGCTTCTGAAAGAAGGCTGGAAGCTCAATGGATTGGTTTACATGGAATTTGGAAATGAATTTAGGTGAGAACCTAGTATGAATACGTAAAACCAATTTATCTTTATAGATAATAAAGAGAGGGTCCTGCACTGACAACGCTTGGAGTTCGCTGACTCTTCTTATGGAAGTATTAGCCACTAAGAAGGCAGTCTTGTAGGTAATGTGTTTAAGACTAGCTTGGTGCAAAGTGCAAAGGCTCAAAGGGGGGTCCCATGAGCTTTGCTAGTACTACATTGAGATCCCAGCCTGGCAGGGGATTAGAAATTGGATGGTGGAGTCTTTTTACTCCCTCCATGAATGCCTTAATAACTGGCACTTTCCAACACAAGACTTTACTTTGAGGGGTGGTGTAAGCTGATAAAGCTGCTTGGTGGACCTTAATAGAGTTAAAGACTAACCCTGAATCTAACAAGTGGAGCATATAATTTAAAATGTGAGATGGTGTACATTCTATGGGGTTTCTTTGTTTTGACTGCCACCAAATGACAAATCTTCACCACTTGTCGAAATAACAGTGTCTAGTGTTTGGTTTCCGTGCCTCCTTGAGGATATCCATACACCGCTGTGGAAGATTAAGGTGTCCGAACTCTATGACCTCAGGAGCCATGCTGCCAAGTTCATGTAGTGTGGTTGTACCGTTGTCCCCCCGTGTTGGGTTAACAGGTTGATCTGGTACGGGAGCTTGATGGGATCACACATCGCCAGCTTGCGCAGATGTGGTTATCACAGTTGTCTCGCCCACATAGGAGCAACTAGGATGGCCGTCATCTGTTCTGTGTATTTTGTTCACTATTCTGCCGATTAATGGCGTCAGGGGGAAAAGCGTAAGCAAATTTCCCTGACCTGCTCATCCATAGGGCGTTCCCCTTGGAGTCTGGTTGGGGGAACCTGGACGCAAGGTCTGGGCATTGCTCGTTTTCTCTTGTAGCGAACAAGTCTAGTGAAGGGTAACCCCATTGAGAGAAGATGTGGTCTACAACGTGTGGGAGTAGTTGCCACTCGTGTTCTTCTGGTAGTGGATCTCTGCTGAGAGAGTCCGCTAGAGTGTTGAGTGCCCCTAGGTCGTGTTGGGAGGACAGAGACATCCCACGTCTGAATGCCCACCTCCATATTTTTTTTGCCAACCTATACAGATTTGGAGTGTGTGCCCCCTGTTTGTCGGTATAAAACATTGCAGTGGTGCTGTCTGTTAGGACTTGGACTGACTGGTTTGTCAGATGTCCTTTGAAAGCTTGTAGAGCCTTGAGGACCGCTAATAATTCCAGTAGGTTGATATGGTTCTGTGCAGTGACTTGTGTCCACAGACCGTGTGCTGTGTGGTGGAGGTAATGGGCCCCCCCACCCGAAAAGTGATATATCTGTTGCGAAGATCGCTAGCGCTTCCGGTTCGTGGAAGGGTTTCCCAAACAGCAGATTTACTCTTGACCACCAGCATAGGTTTTGCACAAGAGTAGGCGAAACGACCACTAGATCGTCCCACTGACCACTTGCCTGAGACCACTGTTTCGCCAACCATTCCTGAAGTGGTCGCATGCGCAGGCATGCGTGTAGGACCAGATGAATGCACAATGCCATCATGCCTAGTAAACTCATCGCTTTGTGTATGCTTATCTGGAGACCGGCTTGATACTGGGATATTTGCTGAAGCATGTTTTGTACCCTTTCCATGGATGGGAAGGCTAAGCCCTGTCTTTGTATCTAGAACAGCTCCTAGGAACTGTTTTGATGTGTTTGGTACCAGACTTGACTTTTTCTCGTTTATCGAGAAGCCCAATTGGAAGAGAAGGTTTATGGTTCTTTGCGTGTTTATCTTGCAAAGCTGGTAGGTTTCTCCCGTGATCAGCCAGTCATCCAGGTAGGGGTACACTGGGATAGTTTTCTTGCATAGGTGTGCTGCTACCACCGCCAGTACTTTGGTGAATACCCTTGGAGCTGAGGCTATCCCGAAGGGCAGCACCTTGAATTGATAGTGCTGGTCTGCTACTCTGAAACACAAGAACCTTCTGTGCGCTCTACATTGAAATCTGAAAATAAACATCTTTCATGTCCAATGTTGCCATGTAATCCCCCTGTTTTAACAGTGGAATTACCTCTTGTAGCATTGTCATACAGAATTTTTGTGGCTCGACATATTTGTTTGCAGCGCGCAAGTCTAATACTGGGCGCATGGTTAGATTTTGCTTGGAACAAGGAAGTACGTTGAATAGATACCCTTGTTTACCTCGTTGGTCGGCACAATCTCGATGGCGTCCTTGAGGAGTAGCTCAGCGATTTCTTCCATCAAGATGAGCTGCTCTTGTCGATGACTTTCTGCCGCGGGGAAGATTTGATGAAAACCCCAGGAGTTCGATGCAATAACCTCCCGCTACCATAGATAACACCCACTTGCCTGTGGTTATCCCCCCCTTGTGTGGGTGAAGTTTGCAATCCATCCCCTGACTGGTGAGGAATGGGAGGGGACCTGTAGCAGGGCGTCATTGTTTGGAAGGGTTCCTCCACCCCTGAAGGGGCCTCTCCCCGACAAAGCCTCTGTGCTGGCCTCTAGGATAACCTTGGGACACTTGCTGGTTGTTATTCCATGAAGAGCTCTGGATCTGACCATACCCGGAGCCTCTGAGAATTTTGGCCGCGAAAATGGCGAAAATGGTTACCCACTCTTTGTCCCATCTGCTTATTGGTAAGTTAACCAAGGGACTTGAGAGTGTCAGTCTTCCTTGGCTGATTTCCGCGCATCTTCTACTGCTTTGCTAAATAAAACATTGGGTTCTATTGGCATGTTGAGCAGGGTAGCCTGTGTTTCTAATTTAAATCCTGACTGACGAAGCCAGGCATGGCACTTGAGGATAGTGCCTTCTGCAATAATGCGTCCAGCGTTATCTGCAGCGTCTAAGTTAAGTAGATTGCTGGCCGTAGCTCTGCCTTCGGCCGCTACAAGGGCGAGTCTTGATTTAAGGGGTTCCAGTGCCGAATCCACCAGGGCCATAACCTCGTCCCATCTAGTGCAATTGTGACTTGCCAACAGCATGGAATTGTTAGAGATTCTGGCTTGATAAGCTGCAGAAGATGCTATCTTTCTCCCCATTGTGTAGAGCTTTTTGCTCTCCTTGTCTGGGGGAGCTTCGGAAGAGGCCAAGGGAGTGCCATTCTCTTTTGAGTGGTAGTGTCTACCAGTGAATGCTGTTTGAGCTGCCCCCTTATGTATAAGGGGTCAGAGGGTGCCGGGCGGAATAGTTTTTCTATTCTATGATTCACTGCCCTAGTTTGGTTGGCCATCTCTAGGGAAGGTTTAATCCTTCTCTGCACAGATTTTAGCAAGGGTATAAACTGTGTGACAGCCTTCTTGTCTCCCAGGATGTTCGACAAAATCCTTGTCCAGCTGGGTTTCTTGGGTGTCAATGCCAAAATGTTCAGCAGCCTTGAGTAGGATATCATTAAACAAGGGCTGGTTATCCCCTGGGGAATCAGGGTCTTGTGGGACTGGAGAGTCCATAGCAAAGACCACGGATTTGTTGTCATCATTATCATCACTGTCCTCATCCCAGACGTCATCCTCATCATAATATGTATCATGGTCTAGATACTCCTCCGCCTCTGCATGTAGGTCATAAATACCGGTGGAGATGTGTGCCTTTTTAGTAGATGGCACATCATAAATCTCAGCAGGGGGGGGGAGAGATCTCTTCCCTGACGGCTGGGAAGACGTGCAGGGCTGAGAGGCTACAGGTGTAGTCTTGGAACTGGATGCCTGAGTGGTAGAGGGTGTATTTATTAAGCTTTCAAGAGCCTTGGGGTGCTCTTCAAAGAAGTTCGCAAAGAAAGACATTCCGCTCATAACTCTGTCTATGTCCTGGGCTGACCAGTTGGCAGAGCTTTGGATGATCCCAGGGGAAGTAGTGGCAGGAGTGGAGGGTGTAGGCAAATCACTGTCTCCCTGTTGCACCTCTATCAGTATTTCATCATGTTCTTGAGAAATGTCCTCCGCTGGAATTTCATCAGGCTTGTCCTTACTTTTGACCTGAAGGCTCTTATTCTCATCCTTCTGGTAAGAATCCCTGTGATTATGCTTATCCTTGTGATTAGGGCTCTTTGAGGATTACTTTTTTGAACTAGAACCCTTAGTTAGACCGTTGGGAACATGTTTCTTTATTAACTGACAGTCCTGATCTTTAGGCTTCCCCCCAGGTGTGGGTCGAGTTTCGGCACTCGAAGGGCCTTACCCGCGTCTTTCGATATCTTGCAGTCAGTAGAAAGGATCTTCTGCTCGGCATCCTTGGTTTTATGGGGCCTGTCATGAGGCAGTTGAGACTCGGAGTGCCCAGAGGACAGCAAATGTAAAGATTTGGCCTTAGACGCCGACTCTCGGCATGTGTGAGACACATCACCGTGGGGTATGTCTTTGGTGTGGGAAAGTGTAGTGCCTTTGTCGCCGGGTGTCGTCCCCACAACAGAACCGCTGGTCTGTCTACTAGGGTCGGGCGCTAGCACTGGGGAATGAGAAGGTTCCCCATCACCCTCACCATCAGAGAGGACATCGCTGCTGCCGGTGTTGGAGTCTCCCTCTACGTCCCTGGCAGCCTCGACCTGCATGGCGTGGTAGGCCCAACATTTTGTCCTACGGTCTGTAAGGGTCTTGGGTCGAAGCAATTTACAGGCTTGACAGTGAATCTCGTTGTGGTCTCGATTAAGACAGAGGTTACACACTCTGTGCTGATCGATCCATGTATACTTTTTGCTACAGGACAGGCAAAATTTTAACGGTGCCCTCTCCATGTTTGGGGTAGGCAGCAGGGCGACCAGGGAAAGGGGTGGAAATATACATTTTGTAATGACCACACCCCCACTCTCCCTACTGTAAGGGCCTAAGCCCGGTGGGCCTTCCAAGGCCAATAGAAATCCGTCAAAAATCTTCATCCGATGGTTCGTCTTGTCCTTGCTGAGTTCTTCACCGCGTCGAGACACGGCGGTCGAAAAGGACAGGAAGAGTTAACTATTATTAACACTTTTATAAAGTCAATGGCGTAAGCCGAAATTGCACTCCGCAATAAGCGACCGCTCTCAATGGCGGAAAAAAACAATCTGAGGGACCTCGACGCGTGAGGGATCATGAATACAGTGGATGTCACACTAGGGATAGTATTACTGGCACGCCCCGTCGACGTCCCTTTTTTCGAATTTCGAAAACAACTACTGTAATACTCAACAGTTTCCACTAGATGTCGGCCTATGCATAGCATGTGATCTAAGCAGATGCCACAAGCCTCAGAAATATATATACACAACCAAGTTGTAAAAAGGCTTGTGATCATGATAATACAAAAGTATGTTTGTGAACCATAATTTAATTTAAAGGAAATCAAATAGGATGCAGGAATAAAGTCCTATTTTCCAGGCAGACATCAACCGTCTTCTGCCCTGATAGTTAATACTTTTATTTTATAGCCCTCAATCACTAAGCTATATATTTCTATAAAGCATATTGGGGTGTTCTTGATGTTTGTCTGGTGTAGTAGAGAATGTCAGATTTCTTGAGTAACCATGTTTTGGGTGGTTTGGAAAATTGCAGAGTGAGATTTCGAACAATCACAGAATACTGAAAAATAAGCACTTGCAGGTCAATGCACAAACACATGAAACAAACGGTTGGCAGTAGAATGCCAGAGTAAACACACTTATTGAGAGACTCAGATAAACGCTCTCAGACTCCTGTATGACAGTACTATAGGACTGTTGCAGTGCATCAAAATCCACATCTCTCAAGAAATCCGTAATACAACTAAAACAAAAAACCATAAAGAAGCCCTGAAACCAAATGTTAACGTATGATAAAATAGACATTATAAATATTTACCTTGGGACCAAGCAAGCCAGGCTGGTCAGAAAGAACAGTGGCCAGCTCCTTTAATGCAGAGCGTAAAAACTTGCGCCTTTCCCGGTGTGTCGCACCTCTAAATTATGAAATAAAAATTAAATTATGTTCATATAGGTAATCACCAGTTAATTGTCCACCATTAAATTTGCTTCATAAACATTTAATAATGCCTTTGTTAAACCCCAAAGCAAGCTGCTAATTTGGGTCTGTATTAAAGCTTTTAAAATACAACTGAACTGAAATTACAGCGATCGTAATGGAAGAAAAAATACACCAAAACACAAAACAATTAGTGACATTTAGACAGATCAGGAATACATGAATGTATGGAGCATCAGCCTACAATCAAATTGGCTTTTAAAGGGATGATGAGCATAATCTTTGACGAAGAGAACTTGGAGAAACAGACTGCAAGAATGTATTTGATAGAACATCAAAAGAGCAACATTTTAAGGGTTATTCTAAACCATAGGTGATTATCGCAACTGCAGAAAGTACAAACTGAAGAGGATCATTTACTTTGTCCATCTCCTTTGTGCCCAGTTATACTCCTAGGGTGATATATGATATGATATATGGCATTTATAACGCGGATTTGGTGGATTTATGTGGCCATCTAGGGCAGAATTCAGATCTTAAGGTATTTCAGAGTGACCTATTGCCTTTTGGACAAGACACAGGAAAATCAGGGGGAGCCTCCTTGCAGAATGTGTCTGACCTGGCACTAGCTAACATAGGTGCTTTTACATAGTGCAATGATAATCTGGCACGCAAACACGCAGGAACTGCTGCAAGATGACTTGCAGCAGGAATGACTCAAGAAAGGCTGTGTACATTACTCTGGCATTATGATCGGATGAAAAGCCCGCCTGCAGCAGTTTCCTTCCGGTGTTCACGTCTGAAGGGAGATGGTTTGTAGAAAGTCTTTAGTGCAGCCATTTTCCGGGATCGGCCTGTGGTGGGCTCCTAGAGCCAGGTATGACACTACCCCCCCCCCCCAGTCTTGGCCCTACCCATGAAATCTCTGGCTCCCCCAACTCCTGTCCAACCCAAGCGTCTGCTTTTTTAATAAAAGGTAAAATTGAACATGCCAGAAATACTTTGAACCTACATCAAGTAAATGAGTTTAATTTCCCACTGTGGTCTGCAGCATCGCATGGCGACCAGGCTTCTCATAATCATGTTTCTGAATAAGGTGGAAAAGGGGAGCGTGAATTAAAAGGAGTATGGTTGCTTCTCTGTGTCCAACAAGCATTGGCGTACCAGCCAGCAACTAGAGAGGCATGATAGGGAGTGTGAAAACATAAAATACCCCCAACCAGCCTGGGCTGCGAAGTGTGCAGTGCAGGCTCATTATTTCAGACACAGCCCGGCCCTCCCCAAGCACATGGTTGGATGGTACTTTATAGCTAATTTTGTACATTTGGAGAGAGTGGAGTACCACACACTGAAGTACCTGATCTACCAGTGGTCGAAGCTACTATTCTTGTTAATTAGAACCCCACTTGACTTTCACCTACCTTTACTATTACTGTGATGGTCTACTGTCTGAATGTAATGCACACTTGCATAGTGATCAGTCACAGAAGGAGTCATCTCAAATACTGTGGCCCAGGCAGGGGCTACTGGACAACTTCTGTCCTGTGCATAGCCGCCACAGTTCCCAGTACCATGAATGACACCTCGAGCCAGCCCCGTTTTCCCCCACTGCATGCTGGGACTTTTAAGCCCATCATACAATAGGGAGAACGAAACGTGAATTTTCAGCATGCAATTGGAGAAACAAATCAGGACTAAGTGGCACGCATGGAACTGGGAAACTAATGACAGCCATGCCTGTGGTGCCCTCAAAGCGAGTCCCACCCATCACTGGTAACAGTACTCCTGCCTGCAGACTGCAGTGCATATCATACAAAACTGGTGGCAATCGGCGATTGGTATTATATCTGACTGCATTTATAACAAATTACTTTGCCAAGAAGCCAAGAGTGATTAACCAAAGCACTACACGGTCAGGATGATACATTCACATATGTTTTACAGCGTGGCCCAGCACTCCCCATGGAAACAGACAGATGGTGCTTTCTTCATTACACTCACAGTAGACAGTCGCAATTTACATGCCTCCCCTCCCACGGAGGTGGAAGGCCCAGGGGCATAAGATGGGAGGTGGAAATTGAAGGGGAAGCAGACATGGGCAGCACCTACCAGGTGCCTGCCCATTAGCACCCAGGTGAGGAGGATGGGCCATAAGGATCCTGGGACAAAGGAGTCCCAGACTCCTGGGTGCTCCAGGCAGCAAGAGGGTGACGGGGCAGGTGACAGCACAGCAGTCCCTGACACTCGCATCAAAGGCCCCACTCACATCCGGATGGATTAGTTCTTCAAAGGGGGCTACCTGCCCTCAGGCCAATTTTGACCTATATCTGAAGGGGACAAGGTAGCGCCCAGCCATCTTTTCCCCTGTCCGCAGCACTTGCAGGAGCAGTGCCTATGGCCGTCCTCGCAGCAAGAAGCAAAACTCATCCAACAACCTCCCTCCCTTTAAGTAGACATACTACCGAAAGGTGAATAGTGGATAAATAGGACAGGCACCAATTACAAAATATAAAATTCACAGAATAGAGTAGGCACCAGTTAAAAGGGTATTCATTTCACAGGAATACCCAAAGAAAGAAGTTAACATATGCCTCACTGTATGCCTCACTGGAATTTAAGTAAATAGCCAAACCACATGGGCAGGTTGCCAAACTTGAGGTAAAGTTTGATTAAAGCTGAAGCCCAGTAAATACCTCACTAGAATTAAGTAACCAAACCACATGGGCAGGTTGCCAAACCTCATGTAAAGTTTGATGAAAGCTGAAGCCCATTTATCCACCACTAAGGAGGAAAAGGCATAAATAACCAAAAAGGAAAAAGCCTCACAAAGCAGAACAATATTAAGACAAGGTAAACTGGCCAGGTTGAGGAAGCCAGTCGGTAAATATTAACTAGCTACTAACGCCTCACAAGAGGCAAATTAAAAGAAAACATCAAGAAAAGGAAGGAAACGGACCAAGGAACTGGAACTATCCACGCCGCCTTTCAAGGGGCCAATCATAAAATAGGATTACTTTTTTGATATACGCCTCAAAATGAGAAGTTTCATAAAATCGGGCTAAAGGCAAAATGCCTCTCCAGGATGCATGGAAAAATAACACCCCTCAAGTGGACAATCCCAAAAAAGGGATGATATATCAGAAGAAAGGCTAATAATGCCATCACCAAATAGGTGTAAAACACATAAAGCAAAGGGAAAAGGCAAATGCCTCACCGGGACGAGAAATCGAAAGAAACTTTGAAGGAAGATGAAGGACGCAGGCGAAGCAATGAAGTCATCACTTAAATAAAGACTGCATTTGAGAATGTAACCCAAACACAAAGAATATAAACCGGACACGGCTCACACGCTGAGTCCAGGGAATGCCACAAGCTTTTGTATGTTGGGCGGCAGGGATCAGCCTCGAGTTGGCCCTGCGTGGGAGTAGGGTCCCCACTCACCTGATCCCTTGTTCCCCAAAATATCTGTTTTGTTTTCATTATGTTTTGTTGGTTAGTTTTCTTTCCACATAAGCTTGTGTTACAATAAAGCTTGTGGCCGAAGCTGTTCCACCTTATCCTCTTGTCAGGCCTCATCATTCATTATGGCCCGTTGTTACACCTTGCACCCTTCTCCGCACTAAAACACTTCCAGGCTTGTAGCAAGGCAATAACTCAGCGCAGCAAGGCAGGCCTCTGGCTCAGACTGTGATGGTGCTCCAGGCTGCTCTTCAACCTCCAGCTCGCACTAGCGCCCGGCGACCCCCTGCCTGCAGAGTAGATTGCAGTACAGTGCAGATCAGACAGACAGTACAAGAGTGAATGGAGTAATCATCAATCAGCGATTGCCAACATCATGACATTATCAGCATTTATTATAACAGGTTACTTTGCCACTAAGATAGGAGAAAAAGACAGACTTGCAAGAAAACCTCACAATGCCATTTTTCCTAGGGCAGAGGGGTCGGCTGTTGCTGACTGCAGTCTGACTTGGAGACCCATTTCGTTTTGTGACTCTCTGGCCGTCCCCAATCCCATACCTCTCGACTCACACGCTTTTGGCGGGTGTCGCCCGCCACTTAGGCAGCTCTCTCACCTGCCAAGCTTGCTACACGCCCATAGGAATCAATGGGCTTTCACCCGCCAAATGTAAAATCGGGTGCTTTCACCTGCCGAAGGACCATGAAAGGTGAGAGCTATGCCAATCCCTCCCGAACGGTACCAGTTGCTGCAGCCGCCGTCCACCGGTATTATCAGGCCCCATCTCAGACTGAGGGGAAAAACATGAATTTGTCCGTCAGGATGCCTGCAGCTCATGCAGAATGTAGCAGCGCTTTGTAAGAAATGGCCACGTTAAGTGCCAGTGTTCTACTACACAATGCACAGACACAGGCAGCGTCGCCAGTCCCTCCAATAACGCACCTCTCCGACTCCGCTATGAGACACTAGTATGGTAGTCTACAAATCCAAATTGAAACGTTTGTTTTTCTAGTGGATCGCGTGACACACAATGCAAAAAATAAATAAATCACAGAACACACAATGTAAAATTAGTCAACAACCCATATATGCACGCTGTATCATACCCCCACAAACAAAAGAGGCCCAGTGTCGCTGAAAAGTACTGGAAAATCTCCTGGTATCACCGCACAGCACTGCCTCTGTGTTGTAGAAATGTTGTTGCGGTTACAAGATGTTCTATGTTGACCAATATGTTGCGACTGTAAATTGTTTACTAGGTAATCTTTAATAAACCCACCCAACCAGAGCATTTTCCTTTTTTTAAATGTTTTGTTAAAATTTCAATTAATTGACAACAGATTTTGAGCTACCATTTTCATCGCTTCAATCTGCTCATGTAGCTTAAACTAGATTCACTTAAATCAGAATAATAAAAGGTTACTCTAGCATTTGCTTAGATATGGAAACTGTTTCAAATACTCTGCATATGGCAACCTATAGAAATCAGGGATATTTTTAGAATGTATATGAACACTTTCAGAGATGGGATGGTTTCCGAAATTCCCTCCTGCCCTATTTAGGATGTGTATATACATCATAATAGCACTGACAGTGTTACTTGACACAACTTGTATTTACATCCAGTGCCCACATTTCCTTATAGCTGCAGATGTCAGGAGTTCACAAAATCTACATCTACAGTTCGTTCATCAAAACCAGCTTTGTTCCAACTCATCAGTTGAAGGACACTTTGCACATAAATAACCATTCATTGGGTTGCTTTGAAAAGCTCTTGGGATGACTACATTGACAATCATAAAATATAATAAAAGGCCAGACGTATGTTTGTCTGATGCAGTCATGCGCAGTAGAGACTGCCCGCTTCACCTGTTGTCACTGCTAGAGGGAGCTAGTGCCTTAGAAATACAACCAAATATACCACATAGTGTATTGACACTCTGAGACTCTCTCTCCTCGCGCACTTTGGCCCATATACACAGGCTTTCGCACTAGTAGTTTATATTTGACATTCTGTAAAAGCATGATCGAATTCTGGTGAGGCCAACTCAGCCCCTTCATCCTTCTGAGATCGATAAACGAGTAACAACTTCGGTTGGGTGATAACAGTTTATCATGATCGGCAACCAGACACAAAGGCACTAAAGCAGATTACAAACTCAGATATAGCTTTATATTCCTTTACAATTATAGACGTGGTAACCAATGGGATTATTATACCAACTCCCTTCTGATATCCCAGACCACACTTGCATTTACATTATAGAAGTACTTACGCATGGGACAAAGCATTTTCTTTGCATTCACGGATGTCATTGATGCGCTTGTTGTAACTGTAAACAAAAATTATAAGAATGTCACTTACTGCAATTTAACAGATTTGTTTTGATAGATTGCAAGAACAAATTGCTATTAGTGGTGCTCCCCATGCATCCTTGTGGTCAAGAGTACCCCTCGTAAGGACACCTTAACATTAAAAAGGTATACAAACCTTGCCATTGTACTGAATATGCATCTGAATATTTCACAACATATACTCCCACATCATGAAGATCTTTCTCCCCCTCTACCCACCCCTGCAACTTGTGTTTTTGGTTGAAAATTAGCCATAAAAGAATGTAGCCCAGCAGAATTACACATAGCACTGAATGACTTATAGGAAGAACTAGTGTAATTGGGTAGGCAACCAATTCTTTTTGTTTCTGTGCACACTAATGCAAGAGAACAGCAAGCAGTAACCCAGTGGAGGCTATGCAGCACAGGCACAAACAGCAGCACTTTATCCTGGAATCCTGGAAACATATCTGCGTTGTGTAACAGAATAGGCATCACTATTGGGCATGTTTTGTTTTAAGAGACTGCATACAAGCATAATGAATGATTATAAATAAACTGAAAAGAGTAGAGCTGCGTTATGAATGTTTTTCTTTTTGCACATTTACATACATTGATTTCTATGGGACCCCATTCTCTTTGCTTTTAAACCCTTGATTGACTTTTACAGTTCAGTAAAAGCTTCTGCCTTACTTTACCGTTCTGCTCTGTCTTGTGGGGGAACTGACTAGTCCCTAGGACTGTCAGTACTTATGATTCTTTGCATGTTTACAACTGCACACATCACATTACAGTGAAGTGCAGTTAAAATACTTTGTATCCTTATAACTATTTATATAATTGCTATTTGGTTACTTTGATAATGTGCCTAAGGCAAGCTGGTGGCAGCTGTGTGATATTTACAGTTTGTGTTCTTTTTCTCGTGCACTTTTGCACTTACCACAAATGGCTACTAAACATGGCTAGCACCCTAAAATTGCCATGTTATGCGATTTTTCACCTGTTTGTCCATAAATGATAAGTTATTCGCCGTAGTGATTAATGTTCTCCTAGTCCATAGTCTCCATTCCTCCATACTGTGTGGGCATCTCTCACTAGGGACGGGAGACAACCTTTTCATCCGAAAAAATCTTCTTCCCTTTAAATTTAGAGGGGCGCTGGGGCGCGGCCCTGGGAGCATGCGCTGCCCTGACTCCGTCCACCGATGCCATTCCTCAATTCCCTTTGACACGTCGACAATATTACTATTGCCTAATGACACAAGTTGTATTAGGGGAAGGATGGGACGACGTATGGAGGAAAGGAGACTATGAACTAGGAGTATGTTAGTCACTACAGTGAGTAACTTATAATCACTACTACGTCCTGTGCCCTTTCCTCCATATTGTATGGGCGATTACAACTGAATGTAGCCGCAGGGTGGAAAGGGACACTCCTAAGCAAACAAGTTCCTTAATACTGTCTGCCCAAATGCCGCCTCTGACCTGGAGCCGGCATCCAAGCAGTAGTGCTTGCAGGAGGCCAAAGGCGTGGCCCATGTAGCCGCCTTGGTAATGACCTGCCTCGGAACGTGCCCCTGGAACATGACTGCCGTGGCCTTGGCTCTGATAGCGTGGGCATGCATATCTGCCGGGAGTGGTTTGTGCTGCCCTTCATAGGTTTCCTTGATGGCTGAGACCATCCATCTTTCTATGGAGGCATTGGATGCCTGATAACCTGGCTTTGACCCACCGAAGGTGACCAACAGAGCCTCCAATTTGCGGAAAGCTCTTGGTTCTGTCTAGTTAGAATTTTAGAGCGCGCCTAACATCTAGACAGTGCAGTAACCTTTGAGCATTGTCCTTAGGGTTAGCGAAGAAAGTAGGTAGAAGTATCTCTCTTAGGTAAAAAGGCGGGGTGAGTTCTAAGCACCACCTTGTCCTTATAAAAAGTAGTGTAAGGCTCTGAAGCCACCAATGCCTGGATTTCAGTGATCCTGCGTGCAGATTTAAGCCCCATCCAAGAGGGCTGTTTTAATGGTGACTAGCCTGATGTCCGCGGATGCCACTGGCTCCAATGGTCTATGCGCCAGGGCGCCCAAGACTACGTTGAGGTCCCACACTGGGTGTGGCTTCTTGATAGGCAGGTAGAGCCTGGTGAGGCCCACCAGATGTCTTAACCACCGGGTTGGAGGATGAGAAGACCCCCTCCTCCAAGTTCCGGTAGGCTCCGATGGCTGCCAGATAGGTGCGGCACGTGTCTACTTGCACCCCCCAAGTGTGAGAGGTGTGCTGAGAAGGATAGCATGTCGTCCAACGTGCAGGTCCGCGGATCAACCTCCTTTGATTCTGCCCAGTGACAAAACCTAGTCCACTTGCTTTTGTACTGGCTCCTAGTAGCATCACTCCTAGTGCCCTGTATGATGTCTAGGTTAGCCTGTGACATATGCAGGAACCACGCTGCGAGGGCTAACTTCTGGGGGGCAGAGTGGATGACCGTGCCTCCCTGCTGAGATAAGTGAGCTGGGCCCAGCGGAAAGTGCATCAGGGGCTGATCCGAAAGGCTGAGCAGTTACAAGAACCATGGCATTGCTGGCCACCAAGGAGCTATCAGAATGATACGGAGGTGCCGGGACTCCCTTATCTTGCAGATTACATTGTGTACCAGTGGAGTGGGAGGGAAGGCATATGCGTTCATATCGTTCCACTGTATCTGCATCGCATCGCCCAGAGAGCCCCAGCCCTGTCCCTGCCAGGACGCGAACTGGGAACAACTCCTGTTGGACCAGGTGGCAAAGAGATCCACATGAGGATGGCCCCATCAGTCGAAGATCCCCTGAAGGACCTCGTCGTTCAATTGCCACTCGTAGTTGTTCGCACCCAGCCTGCTGAGTCTCTCCACCTCCAGGTTGGACTCCACCGGGAGGTGGATTGCTGCATGTTGTTCACTAGAGCCCACTCCCAAATGTTGACTGCTAGAGTGCATGGGGGATTAGGCGGTGGAGAACTGGTGCCACCCTGCTAGTTGATGTAATACATGCTGGTGGGGCTGTCAGTTTGAATGAGGATCACCTTGCCACTGATCAAGGGGAGGAAGGCTTTGAGACCGAGCCAGATGGCCATCAACTCGAGCCAGTTGATGTGGGCCTCCTGCTCCTGATGGGACCAAACCCCATGGACACTGGCTGTCCAAGGTAGCACCCCAGCCCTCTAGGGAGGAGTCCGTGGTGATGGTATCCTGCGGTGCTGGTTCCCGGAAGGGCCTGCCTCCTATCCTGGTGGAGATGAAGTGGAATACTGACCAGCTCCGCCTGGGAACCCCTCTCCTGACTCCAGGAGGCTGCGAAGTGCAACTGCAAGCGCTTCATTTTGAGCCTTGTATATGGCACTGCCAAGAGACATGCCCCATGATGGCCAGGAGGTGTTGGCACCACCATGTCGAGGTCACTGCTCTGCTGAGAAAATGGTCTGTGGCTCTCTTGATGGCTGTGATCTTGTCCACTGAGGGAAAAACTCTCTTGGAGCTTGTATACCAGATGAGGCCCAGGAACGTTAGATTCTGTGTAGGTTTCAGCTGTGACTTCTTGAGATTGATGGAAAATCCCAACTCGTGTAGAGTACTCATGAAGGCGGAGGAGTTGTGGTGGACTGCCTCCAGAGACCCTGTCCTAACGACCCAGTCGTCTAAGTATGGATAGATGTGGTGACCTTGGGCCCTGAGAAGGGCTGCCAACGCGTTCATCAGTCTTGTAAAGACCCTGGGGGCTGAATTGTGTCCAAAGGGTAGAACCTTGAATTGGAAATGAAAGCCGAAAGGACCAATGTGGCTGCCAGATCGGGACGTGTAGGTACGCATCCTTCAGATCCAGGGAGCAGATACAGTCTCATAAGCACAGTGTCTCTGCTGTAAGCACTGGGGTAACCATCTAGAACTTTTGAAGAGGAAGGGAAAGGTTCAAGGTGGAAAGGTCCAACACAACTCTTAAGCCCACCTGGTTCTTCTTGTGTATGGCGAAAATCTGTGAATAGAAGTCCAGACCCCGCTGGGAGGCTGGGACTTCTGCCTCTGCCCGACTCTCTACAAACAATCGAATTTCTGCCAACAGAGTTGCTGTCCCAATCTGTAGGAGTGGAGGGGAGGAGAGAGGGGAAGGAGGGATAGATAGACGGTAGCCCGTGGACACTACTGAGGGGATCCAGCATTGGGAGTGAAGGGCAAGCCTGCCCCCCACAGGAGACACGTGGACTTGGATGGGCGTGTCATGCCTTTTTTCCATCTGAGGCTGAGGAGGGGGACTGAGAAAAGCCCTTGTGCGCAACCTTGCTGATGGCTCGAAGACCTGTCCAGTTGCTTGGACCGTCGTTCCTGGAAGCCCCGGAAACCACCGAAGGACCGACCTTTGTCTGAACGTTAGTACGTCTGGTTGTATGTTTTAGGAGTGGCCTTAGTGAGGATGGATAAGGATTTGGCAGCCTGAACTGTTGTTCTTATCCAGGTCCCTGTCCGTAGTGGAACTGAACAGGTCGCCACCCTCAAAGGGAAGGTCCAGTATGCGTTCCTGGACGTCTGGGTTGAACTTGGTCACCCGTAGCCAGGCCGTCCTCATGTCCATAGCGACGCAAATAGCACGGCCAGAGGTGTCAATGTGCGCCACTGTGGATTCCATAATGTCTTGCGCTATGATTTTGGCCTCACCCAGCCACACCTTGAAGCTTGCCTGGCTCTGTACAGGAAGTTCCGGAAGGAAGTCTGCAATTTCCCACCAAAGTCTCTGGTTGACAGCGGCGAGCATAGGGTCCGCGCATTAGACTGACGAAGATGCAGGGAAGCGTCGTAATACATTTTCTTCCCGTATGCTTCCAGGATCTTCTGCTCCTTACCCAAGAGTGCAGAGGCTGATGTACTCGCAGACAATTGTGAAGCTGCTGTGACGATCACCGAGGAGTGTGGCTGAGGATGTGCCGACAGCAGGAGGGGGACCCCTCCATCTGCCTTAACTTGGCATCGAGATGCCGGTTGGCTGCGCCAAATGGGGTTTAAGACATCCCTTTCTGGCAATTGCCACCACGTCCTTTTGCATTGGAATCCCCGTTCTAGCCACGGGGCGTAGAGTAGAGTGAGGACCTCTGCTAGGACCGCCACCTCCGGTTTTTCCACCTCAGGCTGAGGAAGCCCCAATTATTCGGCCAATCCAGCCAGCTGCTCATGGAAGGCCTTGGCCGACGATGTGTAGGGGTCCTCCTCCTCATCCGTGTCTACCAAGGTGTCCTGCTGGTCTGGTGCAGCTGGAGGAGTGCTGGGTGCAGGTGGCTGCAGCGTACTGACAGGGGCCAGCGCCTGTTGTGGCGACTGAGACTGCCAAAACCATTGGTGGCGCAGGAGCCAGCGTGGTGGGAACTGGCAAGGGCAGCTGGGGATGCACCATGGGTGGAGTCGCTGGAACCACAGGTGGAGTGGCCGTGGGTGCCGGCAGCAGAACTGGAGGGAGCATGTCCCTGATCCTTGAGGATGACGCCCTTCTGTGGAGACCTCATGAGGGTCAGACACGTTTTTTAAAAACCTGTCTTCTCAGGCCGGTGGAGTGCTTGGAGGCGCAGGCATGGGCTGAGACCTGGACAGTCTGCCTTACTGTCTGCGGGGTGTATGTGCCCAGCGACGATGATGGGTATGCCATAGGTCACGTGCCCTGTGAAGACCAGTCCCACCTGGAAACTCGTTCCCCTACCTGTTACCCAAAGGGGGATGGTGTCGGGTGAGCCGCCATTTTATCTGGGCCAGCGACTACCTTGTCAAGCTGCATGCCATGTGCCTGTGTCGTGGTGCTTACTGCGCTGGACACAGCCTCTTCCAAGATTCTTGACAGTGGAGGTTGAGGCCTACCCTGCACCTTAGGACGATACCTGGTAGGTTGATTGCCCTCGGCTTTGTCGCCGGTAGTGCTGCGTATGTCTGGTACTAGGGTGTAGCCCTCGGGCATAGAGCCATTAATAGAACCTTACGATCCCTCAGCTACATCACTGGTAGGATCTAGTGACCCCTCAGCCTGGCGGCCGTTAGTTGTAGCAGTTTCGGTCCCGCCCCAGTCCAAGAACCTGAAAGGTCCCTCCCGCTTGTGCGCTTCCCGGAAAAGGAGTCGCCTTTGCGGGGTGCGGATGAGAAAAGTGCCCTACCTTGGGCCTGGACTTGTGCTTCACAAATTCCTTTTAAGTTCTCCGGAGGAGACCTTCCGAAGAGCTCACTCCACCAAGTTAGCCTGTTCTTCAGAGGGCGTTGTGTCAGCGCCTCACACGTAGAGCAGCCTTCCTAACCGTGGTCGGGTCAAAGGCGGCAGAGAGCAAAGAGTGTGGGGTAGGATATAGGGAATAGCCCCTCGCAGGCTGAACACCTGCTGACGTTGTCTTGCCCCCGGGGAGTAGCATGGCGTCGGAGGACAGAGGTATCTGATAAAAGACAAGAAAGCAGAAGACAAAAAAACACTTCTGTGGGGAAGAGCGCGTGAAATTACTCGGCCGAAGGTCTAACCCAGGAGCACTGGTGAAAGCGGTGCATTCCCATTGATGCGAAAAAGGGGACTGGTGCCACTGGGCAGTCAGGGGAGCGCATGCTCTCAGGGCTGCACCCCTGCACACTTCTAAATTTAAAGGGGAAAAAAATAATGTTTCTAGTGAAAAAGGTTCCGTCTCCCGTCCCTAGCGAGGGACGCCCATACAGTATGGAGGAAAGGGGGACGGGACGTAGGAGTATGTTCATTCGCTGTCTTCGGTCGGGAACTGCTTTTTTGGAAATCTATTTTTTCCGGCGAAAGCAGTGACTTTCTCGGGCAAAGGGGGGTGGGAGGAGGGGATGTGTGTGTGTGTGTGTGTGCGTGTGCGCGTGCGTGCGTGCGTGCGTGCGTGTGTGTGTGTGTGTGTGTGTGTGTGTGTGTAAGAGAGGGAGGGGCTTCTTTCTAGTCCCAATACACATCCACTGGTGACAAAGTATGTTGCTAGTCAGATGTAGTTACTAGTGGATGCTCCCGATAACAACCCCTGAATGTTTAAATGGTGCAGATCCTTACCATTGGTGGGCTTGCTCCCAGCCTGATGCTTGGATAAAACTGCTAATCAGACTATCATTGGAACCAAGACTTCTACGAAGATGATCAGCCTGCTGACAACCCAAGGACAGCCCCTGCAGCTGACCAGAATCAACTCCAGTAATTGGCCCGGTGAAGCTGTGCTCCTCTGCCTGATCTCAAGAAGACCGTCCTTGGTACTTTGACCCCTTGACTGGTGGAAACGACCCGTCTCAACCACTTCTCAATGATCCATGCTTGCTGTGCTTTCAGAAGTGTCTCAGGATCAACCAGTGGACTGACAAGCTCTTTCCTGGGCTACCTTGCTGCAGCCGTTGTCGTTCTGGGCAGAGCCTTGAAACTTTGAAGATCTTCAGCTTGGGGCGCAAGTCGCCTGCTTCTGTGTTTTCAACTGTCTCACTCCAAGGGATGCTATACTGGGGCTGCTCAAGTGTTCGCAACTGTACCATCGCCTATTGCTGCCTGACTGGTGACCTTAGTTGGATCTGCGGTGTCCTGAGGCTGTCTTTGTTTGGGTCTTTAACTGGAAGTCTTCAACTTCCTGTACACCGCAACCAGCTGAAACTAAAATCCCTTGAAACAAAGTGTCTCTACTATCTAGACGACCCTTGCGGTGGAAAACAAGAACAGAAAAGCAAGCCTAGAACAAAGTCTTGAACCTACACACGTGGAATCGGGAACATTCCAACCCAGGGGGGTAAGTGTATAGACCTGTTGCTTACTCCAAGTTCTGCTATAGGGTATTTGGCCGTAAAGTCCTCGTCCTAACTCACTCTGACCTGACATTTAGTGGTGGAACCTGCGTTACAGAATACTTCCCTAGGCCTATACTATTGTGTTGGATTGAGTGGAGTACTCACCTGAACTTTACTGAACTTTTATGCAACTTTGGAAACTATTTATAATTACCACCACAGTCGGCTACATTCTTTCTACATAAACTTACCTGAAGAAGTTATACTGTGGAAGTGGTGACTATTGGGGACAAGGCCCCAAACCACTTTAGGGTTGGACTTAAGATTAAGGGAAGCTGTTATTGTGTTGATTCTGAAGAGTTCTGCCCATTTCCCTGGCATCCGATTACTGGGGGCCATCCCTTGACTCTCCCCTATCAAAGTGCAGGAGATTTTTTTCACAAAGCATAAGAGTGGGTGTGCTAGGTGAGAGGTGGGCCAAAATCGGCTTGATAAGTGTTCAAATTACGAGGCAGAGCCTGAAAATTTGAGGTGATAAGGTTTAAATCAGTGAGACTTTAGTAGACTAGGGCTATACGCACTATTTGAAGATCTTTTGTAATGTGTAAAATTAAGCAAAGCAAAGGTGTTTGAAGCAGCTGGAGCTGTAGTATTGAAGGTGCTATTTTGGGGTAAAGGTGGAATTAGCAGTTCATATACAGCATTTCTGAACTATTTTATTCCCTGTTGGTGTGAGTGAAGTAAAGACATCCTTGTTTGTAGCTAGATTGAAGCACAGATTTCCATGTTTCAATTTCTGCTCTTCTATCAGCATCAATAGTGGCAAATAAGATGGAGTGCAAAGTTATTACTGCTTTTAAGTTGAAAAGATCAAGTGGGGGCATTGTTGATGCCCTAGGCACACATATATCCTCTATTTAACATACCATGCATTCATCATAACATCAGCTAAACAGACATTGTAAACTTAGCGCGATCACCTATATAAATAGGTTTGTATTTGGCATAGATGAACTGAGAAAGGGTTGAGCCCAATGGTGCGATTCCCCACTCTCTGGAGTTTATTTCCTCTATGTCCCCTCGGCTTTTGTACAGAATAGATCAAATGTCTTTTGCACTTCAAGAATACATAAATAGAGTGCCTGGTATCTCTTATAGGTGTACATTTGGGGATAATGACAACCAAGGAATCACTGCAGACCCCCTTTCTTTGTCTCAGGCTACATTTCTTAATGGATCATGGCTTGACCACTTAAAGCTTCTGGCAAAGAAGCAACCATGGAAGAGTATATAGAAGATTTGATAATATCAGGCTTCCCTAGAATCTGCAGGCTCTGCCCTTTTGTTTCAATCTGTGATTGAATCAGGTTTACTGCAGAGAATTCCGAGGAAATGAATGGAATGGTTATGCTCTTTCCCTTTCAGTCTCTCAGGTTGACTGAGTGGTACCAACATGATGGTGAAAGGTCTGTGTTCTTATTGTGGCAATCCATGAATCCACCAGGTTAGGGTGAATGATGTTTCATTCGGAGTTTTCCAATCTTATTGCCCATATTCTTATCAGAATTCTGGCATTCAGTTTTATTAGTGAGATGGGTCTGTAGCTGCCACAGAGCAGCGTATCCCTGCCTGGTTTAGGCAACCCGACTGACCACCCAATACAATAATCTTCCCTATCCGACGACTCCTGGAAGTTATATTTGGCAAAGGCCAGGTAGGTGCATGTCTAGCAACAGACAACCAATTACAGAACAGAGGAAATCGGCCCAGATGCCTTAAAATATTTCCTTGTTGGCTGCTCATAGAATTTGTTCAGTGGCATACTAGTTGGGGATTGAGGGGGCTGGCTTACTCCCTGCATGCCCACATGCCGCAAACAGAGGGGAACAGGAACATTTTTAGAAGTCTGGGATTTTTGTGTGTAGCAGCTGCCTCTGCAAGAGCATTTGCTCTCATTTCCTCTCTGCACAGGTAGACAGGGTCTTAGCCACTACTCCTTTTTGCGCCACTACTCCTTTTTGCCTGCTGGGTGGCAAACCCTTTTTATTATACCATCACTTTTTTAAAAAGCAAAGCATCTCTAATGAACACCAATTTGATTAATGGCTTCAAGAGACATGGCAAACAGTGTAGGAGTGGCCCCTTGATGTCAAAATTCTCCACTTCTGTTAAGCATTAATTTGTAAATAATTTTTTAATGTTGTGCACATTATTCATAACAAGATGCATGCCTTTGTCAAACAATGACTACAAGTAGGTGGGTTTATCACAAAGCCTCTTTTCTGGTGGGTTTACGTTTTGAACTTAGAAAGACCTATTAGAAAGTTTAGAGGTCTCACAATGCTCTGTTTCCAGTGTGACATAATACACCATTCCTGGGTTTTAGGTTCATATAATAATGAATTCTGGTACTTGCAGCCCAGTACTTATGTGTTCAGCAATGCAAAATTGCATTTGCTAAAAATGGAAGGATTAACAGAAAATTATGATTCTACATTTTATTAGGAAACAAGAGTATGAATGAAGTGGAGATGGTAAGTGACAAAAGTGGGTATTGGTTTAGGCGCATTAGTAGCATTGGTGGGTTTTAGAAGTTTTACATTGAGTAGTTAATTTGCATGAAGATTAGTGCTGTGCGACAGAAGTAAAAACATGTATCGCTGCAAATGTATATGCTAGAACTCCAGCTGGGCCTTATCTGCTTTTTAGCCTTTTGTAGTTGAAAAGCGATCATCATTTATTAAGGTAATACTATGGTATGGTGTGGTCTGGCACTTAAGCCCAAACAATCACCTCAACCAGGAGGCATCATGGCACTGAAACAAGTGGGCAAGAGAAGACGCAGGCAGCAAAGGAGATACCCACTCACCATTCCCCCATAGTCAACCAAATCATGGTGGAAACAAAAATGTCTTTTCTTTATGACAGAAATCAAGTGCCTTTCAATCTCCTGCAGATTTGTCGGAAGTAAGTTCCACAGCCGTGCAGCCTGCACAGCAAAAGAACAGCCTCCCCACTTCACCCATCTAAATTTGGGCAAAGATAGTAAATTAGAGGAAGCCGAGCGCAATCGTCTCACGGGAACATAGCAGCAGAGTTTAGAATTAAAACAGTTTGACCGCACAGAGCATGATATACAGTGTCTTAAACTTTATTAGTTTCTCTAATGCAAGCCTGTGGCGTGTTTGGAATGCCGGCGATATGTGCTCTCTGCGTCCTGCTTTCACTAACACCCTGGCAGCTGCATTCTGTATTCTTTGAAGTCTGCCAATTGCCGTCTTAGGCAGACTTAGATAAAATGCATTACAGAAATCGAGCCTGCTAGAAATAATGGCGTTCACAATTTGGATTTTATCTGTAAAAGTAAAAAAATCCAGAAGACATTTAAGAGACTGCAAGTGAAAAAAATAGGCACTGGATACTTGAGAAAGAAGGAAGAGTCAAGCCATATCCTAAGTTCTTATATTTTTGAAGTGGGGTAGGGCAATTTCCTAGGGGGGGGCGGGGGGGGCAGAATTGAGACATCCATCTCGACACCTCACCTTATCAGCCCTGGAACTGGCCATAAGTGCAGAACAACAGAACAAATCAGCATCTCCGTCTTCTGGTCATTGAACTTCGGTCTATTTTGTTGCATCCATAGGCTAACCTGCTCCAACTGCTCCCAGGGTCGGATTGGGTCGTCGGCCAATCGGCCCGTGGCCGATGAAAATCATGGCGAGAGACCTGGGGGCCGCTTCCTGAAGCCCACGTGGGCTGGTCTCAGGCCCAGGCCCAGGCGTGGGCTTCACACTTCAGGAACCGGCCCCCAGGGCCTCCGCCTCGCGGAACAGACGCAAATTGCAAAGGATCTGTAAGTAAGTAACTTACAGATCCTTTGCAATTAGAGCCCCGCGCCCGCCACCTCCGGCCCGCCGCAGATGCAAAGAAAGGTAACACTGAAGTGTTACCTTTCTTTGATAAAAACCGGCAGGCCAGCGGCCAACTGCCGCGGTCCGCGACACCCTGGCGCCAGCAGCAGTCAGTGTTACAAAACACTGGGAGGGAGCGGCAGGGCTGGGCGGGGCTGGCTCAGCCTGGCCTGCTCCCTCCCAGTGTTTTGTATTACAGAATCTGGCTGCTCTCGGCCAAGTTGCAGCAGTGGGTGTGCAGAGCGAGTATTTGAATCCATGCATGCTGCCTGTGCTGATAATACAGTGTGATGAAAGACAGGATGGAGCAGGACAGGCCAGCGAGACTGGATGCGCAGAGCAGCCGCCTTCCCCAGCCTCCTCCAGCATGAGCCAGGACAGGAGTCAAAGGTAGGTCACTTTGCCTCAGGGTTTTTCTTCTACGTGGTGGCGGCTGTCCAGTCCACAGAATCAGAGCGGCCAGACTAGAGATACACCGGCGAGGGTCGCATGCATTTGCACAGCAAGAGTCCAGTCTTTGAGATAGGCTTTTTGTAGCAAATAGGAAAGCACCAGCAGTAAGGATGCCCTCTGACTTTCGGCTGGGAATCCCTGCCCCGATATGCCAGGAAGCAAGATGCCTGTGTGTGGAGTAGTCGAGGCTTTCAAAGGGCAAACGGAAGGAGAAACACAATATATCATTTTATTTGGGACACTGGCAGTTTCAAGTGCTGCCATGTTGTATCTCCTTTGATTACAGATCAATATGTAATGAGAAATCGGAAAACGATGTCAAAAGATGTCTGCCGTACTCCACTAGTATTCAAGTGCTTCCTTTCTGGGTTACATGTCACCTGGACGAACATACGGTTAATGACAGAGAGAGGAGAACGATAGAGAGGGGGTGGGGACAGGGGGGGCAACGCCAAGGTGCCTTTAGGGTGCATATACCCAACTTTGCCTCCAGCAGAGCAGGCTCCGTCCCATGCAGGCACGCAGTGGGCAGACAAACAGACACGAGCAGGGCCTTTTCTACAGCAACTGCATTTAATGCGCACATGAGAGCTTGCGCTGGGGTTGGGGGTGCATAGGATTAGGAGGGCCAGCCTGGCATTGACTTACAAGTCGAAGTCCTAATGAATATTTATACACCCTGCTATGCTTTATCAACCCCCATTCCCACAACAATCCCCTACACACACACGAGCCATGTGCGTACCTACACTATCCTCGCACGCATTGCTTCCATGACAAGACAACATGAAATATGAGGCTTGATATGCGTCCCCGAGCATGGAACAGTGCGCACAATAGAGTGTGTGTGTGTGTGTGCGCGCGCCCGTCCGTCCGTCCGTCCGTCCCCCCTCCTAGTTCTTTTAAGTTGTGATGTGGATGTGTTTTTGGAAAGCTCTCGAGACCTGGCCAGGAAGCTAGGAGGAGTGTCTTCTCGGCCAGCATTTCCAACTTGCAACAGCCTTCAACCTAAAATAACATCTTTGCGGCGATGCTGATTTTAAACTCAGGACTACCTATGGTGTAAACAGAAGCATTGTATCATCAGACAGCTGAGCTAGGCATCTTCAGGGTGTAATTAGAGTTGAACCCTTACCTGCCCTTTTTTCAGAACTCTGCCCACTCCAGTCTCCCTTCCGGGAGCACACGTTACATGCTTACAAATGGGGTCGGGGGAGTCTGCCCTGATTTGGTTTTTCAGTTCACAGCTTGATTTGAATTCTATCAGCAATGGCGAATGGGAACAACAGTTTTTGCTCTCTGCCTGGAGCTCTCCTTTGGATCATGCAATGGAAGACTTTTGTTTGAAGATGGGACAATAACCTAACCTGAAAAGTAGATGCATGCAGGCCCGACATGCGGCTACCTTTGCACCAGACCTGCAGATGAACTTAACTGGTCTGCTCTTAAATCTCAGTTACCTGTTTAATGGTATAATCCACTACAGAATAATTGGTAATTTTACTATATCCGATATGATAGCTCCGTGGGTTGAGCGCTGCTGCGATGTGCGTGTGATCCGCAGGTTCCAATCCCAGCAAGGCCATCTCAGTGTTTCATCCTTCTGAGGTTAATAAATGAGTACCAACACAGGTTGGGTGATATTGTATGCATATTTGTTCTATACAAAAGAGCTTAAGCGTAAGTGCTATGCAATAACATGTTATCATTTGGCCTTGGACGTCTGGTGCATTCACAGTAATTTGACAATATGGATCTATACACACAGATATTAATGATGCATATGGTGATCCATTGTTGTATGAAATGTATATCACATTAGTGAAATCATAACCTTGTTTTTCATAATGTAACAATGCTATTTGATGCCACTTCCTGTTTTGTCAAGCGGTGAAAGGTCGCGTTTCATTAATGGCACTGATTCTGTAGAAACATCTGTGTTTGCGCAGTGAGAAGCGTGGTAGGCATTGCATTCCTTTGTATAGTGTTGCGCTTTGCTGGGAACAGATTCCTCAGTCAGTGTTCACTCTGTATCAAGTCTCACTCACACACACACACACACACACACACATTGTTCTTTACAAGCCATTGCAGTTGCTGTCTATTTGAAAGCTTATATTCAAATGACCTTAACCTGTTTACTGCCACCCCATTTCCCTGCACTAGGACGGTACTATCTGGAAATTGTTTAGCAATTTGCATCCTCTAAATGAAACAAGGAATACATCAACACGTCACAAATCATCTATTGTTAAGCATCAACTTGCAGCAGGTCTCAAAATCGCAGTGGGGGTGGTTGGTTCATGCCACTCCTGCGCCTCAGAGCTGTGGACACTGGACCCTGTCACAGAACTGTATGTAAAGTTATGTTATTTTACGAGTTGTGCCGTAATGTAACAGACACATCAACCCTCCATAAGTAGCATTTCCTGTGAAGTCATGAACTGAAGCGATTTACGGATGATGGTTTTAGGGGCACTATTTTTGAGGCGCGGGGTGGGCCACTTTTTTGAGGCGAGGGGTGGGCCACTTTTTTGAGGCGAGGGGTGGGCCACTTTTTTTTGGGTGTCCGGGCCTATTTCTTGTCCCAGTCCGACCCTGACTGCTCCAAACACAATCTCACATTGCTACTAAAAAGGTCATCATGCTCACCAATCTGAAAAATTAACAGAGTATCCTCCAGATAGATGTAAAATTGGACACCCACCAACCTCATTATATGTGCCAAAAGTCTCATATAAAGATTGAAAAGCAGGTGACTTCGAGGGGAGCCTATGCGGAACTCCGCAAGAAACACATTTTATATCCGATTCAAAAGGGGGGCATCTCACCTCATGTGAGCTATCAGATGAGAACTAGCATCTGTTTTATAATTCTGTGACAATAGTGGCATCTACTGTAATGTAATCAGGTTTTCTCCTTGTACTATTTAGACTTCAGATGAGAGGCAGCCTGATCATAATGAGTATTTGAGGGGGGAGTCCCTCCATTACGTACAGGCCGCCACTGTGCCATATAAAGAGTTTCCCATCAGTAAATCTGATAGGGGAGCACTTGCAAGAAACCTATTGTTTTTCCTGCAGGAATAGAGGACCGTGTAAGCCACTATGTGGTAGAGGGAGCTGTAGCACATATGGGCCTCTGTCCCTATGTTCACCGTTTGGGGGTCAAAAAAGGACTCAAAAGGTGGGTGCATGATAAAGTAACTGTTAGGATGGAAGGACGGTTGGCGAAGGGAAGCTAGAGCAGGGGGATGTGCTGGGGGTTACAGAAATAATATCTTATAAAATAAAGCTGAACGCTGCTGTCCGAGTCATCCTCATAAGACTTGTGACGAGCTGTAGGCAACTGACACCCAGTAGCGAGAGACATGCTGCCCTTGTGCAGCAAGTCCGAACCAGACAAGTGACAGTGCTGCTGGAAGAGCGGGACTGGCGCATCAGGGAAGGTGTGCGATGTGCATTGGAAGCTGAAGTGCAGAGGAGGAAGCCGTTTGGCAGGGCGGGAAACAGCTGGTACACTGAGGGAAGTATCCAAGAAGGGCCACCAGTGACGTGCCAGAAGAAGGTTTAAGGAAAGTACCCTCCAGGATGCACGACATGCGGCCATCTTGGGGTAAGCGATCTTCATTACTTGCACCCCTCTTTCCAGTCACAGTATTTTGCTGTGATAATCTTTGCATGTTGGATGCCTCCTTGTCCCAGTACTTTTAAAGTGGGTTGGCATTTCCCTTTGGCCATATGGTTAAGACTGAAGTCCGCACAGTGTAGGAAGGCCGAACGAACCTTGAGAGACTGAACTTTGAAATTACTAGTACATTGGATTATAGTGCTTAAGATATTTGCAATTATCATGGCCATGCCAGGTGTGCCTGGACCTCCGTTATTCATGGCATATCCATGTCTAGCTAAAATTAAGTCGAGCCAGTGGAAGAAGGGCTTCTTGCACTATCTGAAGGCAGCATGTGGGACTTTGTTTTCCACCAAGAGAAAGATTTTGTTACTTATGCACTTCTTAGGATACAAAGGTCAACGTATATATGAAACACTACCGGAACTTAATGCAGCAACTGATGAAGTAATTAATGAATTGAACATGGCAATACTTGCGTTATATGCCCATTTTAACCCAAAGACGAGCAACATTCTTGAACGATATCATTTTGGTGTGCAGGTGCAGGAACATGGAGAGAGTGTTGAGGAATATGCCACAGCTTTGTGATACCTAGCTATCACTTGCAAATTTGGCAATACCCTGGGATGAGCACATTCAGGACCAATTTATGATTCATTGTAATAACAATCGAATTAGGGAGGAACTCTTGTTGAAAGATGAACCAAGCATGGAGGAGGTTAGAGGGACTGCCAAAAGAGTAGAACATTCGATGGAGTCTGTGGCCAAGTTAGTCAAAGCGGAAAACAAGGACACACAGGCAGAGGTTCTGAGGATTTCTGATGAGAAGCAAAAGAGGAAACAAAAGGACAGTGTACAGAGCAACAAAAACAATAGCGAAAGTAAAGGGAATCGCTGAGAGTGCAGAGGGGAGAGAACCAGTTGTGTTTTTGGTGTTTTTGGTGTGGCAGTGCATCGCACACTGCTGCTTCGCCTGTTTGCCCCCGTGCAATAGATTGGGCCATTTTGCCAATTGTTGCTAGAAATTCCAATTCAACCAAAAGAAAGTACTTTGTGTCCGAGGATGGGCTGGGATCATGCTGAAGTGATTACTGTGAACGTGGTGCAGGGTGTGAATGAGGACGAATGTAAGGATCTGTATGCTTGCATTAGTATGAAAGGGAAGGATGTTCCTATGATGGCGGATTCAGGTGCCAGAATTTTGCTTATGCCGTGAGAGGCTATTCATGGCCTCAAATCAGACTCTCCTGCAGATACATCCCTTTGGAGGTGCTTAAAGCTGTCTCAATGGACATTATCACTGATATTACACGGTAGTTAACCTATCCTTTCAGGATGGGCTGATTCCAAGGTCTCTGAAACACGCTTGTGTGCTCCCTTTATTGAAAAAGCCCTCATTGGACCCTGCTGTCCTGGCCAATTTTCGACCCATCTCCCTTCTTCCATCTCTAATGAAAGTTCTTGAGGCACTGGTTTCTCCCCTCAAGTTAACTTTCATGGAATCTTCCAGCTACTTTGATATATTTCAGTCTGACCTCCACCCTGGGAGAGGTACCAAATCCGTTGTCAATTCTGTATTTGATGACTTCACCCGCCTAGTTGATCAGGGCGGTGTGGGAGCCTTGCTCTTATTTGACCTATCGGCCGCATTCAACACGGTTGATCATTCTACTCTGATCTCTCGTTTGTCGAGCGCAGGCCTGGGAGGCCAGGTATTGAACTGGTTTGCGTATTTTCTGACTGACCGGTCTCAATCCGTCTTTTTACCTCCATTTTGCTCTAAGTCTATCGCACTGTTTTGCGGAGTTCCGCAAGGATCTGCGCTATCTCCGATCCTCTTCAATATTTACATCTGCACTCTTCTCCTTCTTATGTCACATGGCATCTGTTTCTATTCCTATGCGGATGATAAGCAGATCTTGGTACGTTTAGATCTCTCTCGTCCCGAAACTGCAACCCGATTTAGGAACTGTCTTGAGGACTTGGGTGCCTGGATGGCAACACATTTCCTTAAACTAAATGGCAGCAAAACAGAGGTCCTGGTGGTCGGGAGGACCAGCCCCCTCAACTATTGGACCTCTGATTTTTGGCTTACCACTCTTGGCCCGTTTCCCTCGCCTTCCCTTACAATAAGAATTTTGGGGGTTAAGTTCTCATCTTCGCTTACGATGAATGAGCAGGTGGGCGCAGTCTGCAAAGCCGGCCACTTTAAATTAGGTACGCTGAGGAAGGTTCGCTCTTTCCTCCCTGATTATCTCCATGCCCTTGTAGTAGGAGCACTGGTTCTTAGTACAGCTGATTATTGTAACTCCCTGTACTTCGGCCAACCTCGCTACTTACTAAATCATATTCAAATGCTTCAGAACACAGCAGTTCGACCAATACTGCGGCCTCCGTCCCGTAACCATATGACCCCACTTTTGAAACAACTGCACTGGCTTCCGATTGAAGAATGGATCCTGTTTAAATCTATGTGCCTGGTTCACCAAGCCTTTTATAAAGGTGGGAGCAGAGTATCTACAAGACAAATTTGTTAATTATATCCCTACTCGTCCCCTCTGCTCACAGGCTGCCCTACTTCTCTTGGTTCCCCATATTAAACGAGTACGAACTGTCGGTCGTGCCTTTTCTGTGGCAGCCGCTAAAGCCTGGAACCAACTGCCTTGGGCCCTTCGTGCGACCTCCAACCATCTAGCCTTCAGGCGCGCCCTGAAGACTCTTCTTTTGTAATCTGGATCTGCCTCACCTACTCCTAGCGCCAAGATCCCCTGGGCGTATGTTGTGCTTTATAACAACATAACATAACATAGGTAAATCAGTGTGATTTAAGAAATCTACTAGAACCTGATGGGAGACCAGGAGGGTATAACTTAGATAAAACTGACCTGTTGGGTAATTTTGAAGCGCAAATGAAATTTAAGGGCAGGAGTGCCCAGACAAAGGTGTATGTGACTAAAAAAGGGGCAACACTGTTCGGGTGGCGAGAGCAAAAGAAGTTAGGAATCCAACTAGATCCTAGCGCTATTGAGCAAGTACTACATGTTGGTGGGACGGTGTGCGAAACATTTGGGAGAGTGTTTTTCAAGAGCACAGGAAAAGTTAAGGGTATGAAGCACCAGATTATTCTTAAGGATGGTGCCTGTGGCGGCCAAATTGCCATCTATTCCCTTGGTTCTCGGGGAAGGGCTAAAAGGGGAACTTGAGAAATGTTGCAAAACGGGCAGGTGTGCAGTGGAGATTTCCTTTACTGGTGGTTAAGAAGACATCAGGAGAATTACACCTGTGTGTAGACCTTTTTGAGTTAAGTGTGCATGGTAGAGAGGCATCCCTTTCCAAACATGACAGATGTTAGCTATGATATATGATATTTTATTTGTATCGCGCTCGTACACAAGTGTTTCAGAGCGCGACTAGGCAAGGAAGGGGATCAGGGGGTAACACAAAAACAACAACGATCTTACTAGGCCCAGTGACATTAACGCGCTAGTGCATGGGAAAAGGAAAAGTGCTTGGAGGGGAAGAGTGGAAGTGCAGAGAAGATAAATAATAAAAAATAGAAAATGGAGGCAATAAACAGTGGTAATGCAGCCAGCAAGTGGCATGTGCTGGGTTTATGGCAGCAGACTTGGTGAGTCAGACAAGTGCAGAAAAAGAGAAAAGGGAGTGGGGGGGCTGTATGGGTACAGATACAGTCCACCAGTGCAAGGGGTGGCCAGGAGACA
This sequence comes from Ambystoma mexicanum, assembly GCF_040938575.1. NCBI lineage: Eukaryota > Metazoa > Chordata > Amphibia > Caudata > Ambystomatidae > Ambystoma > Ambystoma mexicanum. Next base: position 802,901,432 of record NC_090931.1, on the reverse strand, counting down.
GTGCAGGAGGGCGGCAGGGTGAGCAGGTACCTGGGCCCAAGGGAAAGAGGGTGGCCAGGTGCACAGTGCCAGGAGAGAGCCGGTCAACAGGGGAGAGGGGGAGCGAAGGCAGAAGTAAAGAGGAAGGTCTTGAGGTGTTTTGGAACCGGAGATGGTTCTCCTTAAGTTTTAGATTTAGAGTGTCAGAGAGGCTGTTCTAGAGGGAGGACCCAGCTGAAGTTAGATATCTACCCCCAGCTCGTTTCTTTGCAAAACGATTGACCCGGAGGGAGTTAGAGGTAGAGGAATGGTTGAGAATGGTAAGGGATTTTCAAAAATGGATATGGCTTCAGCATATCATCAAATAGAGCTAGAAGAGGAATCGAAGAAATGGTGTATAACTCACAAAGGGATTATCCAATCTCGCAGAATGCCCGTTGTCTTAGTGTCAGCGTCCTCTGTCTTTCAAAAAGCTATATACAAACTATTCAAAAGGTATGAAGGGGGCATTTTGCCTTCAAGCTGTATTAGTGTTTGGAGAGTCGGAAAGGGAACAGGATATGATTTTGGAGCAGGTTTTTGAGATTTCAGAGAAGCGTGGAGTAACGTTGCGGGAGGAGAAGTGCGTGTTTAAGAGGGACATGGTAGAGTATTTGGGGCATGAAGTTAAGGGTAGGAGTACCGGAATCGAAGGCAGAATTGAGGTTCTTTTTGGGAATGGATGAATTTTATCAAAAATGTGTACAACATGTTGCTGATATGGTGAAGGAGATGAGAAAATGACGAGAGGTGTAGAGTTTATCTGTAACGAGTTGTATGAAATGGAGTTTAATGGAATAAAAGAGGAGATTGACTTGGCAAAAGCATTGAAACAGTTTGGCACACGGAGAAGGACTGATCACAGTAGATGCTAGTGACAGTGGGCTACGAGCGGTACTATCTCAGTTGGATAGAACGGACGGGGAGCACATTATTGCACATGCATCAAGGGTGTTGAGAAGACCTAAAAAGAATAATTCTGTTTTGAAAAAGGAAGTGCTTGCATGCCACTGGTCTGTAGACAAATTCCGTAACTTTGTCTGGGGTGCAGAATTTGTAATAAGGACGGACACATTTATCAAGGTTAGCAGGCCAAGACGAGGAAGTAGGAGAGGTAGAAGGTGGGAATTCTGGACAACGAGTGGATGGAAGCTATTAGAACTGATGAGGTATTATTGAGAGTAATAGGCTATGTGAACTCTGAGTGGCCTGATAAACGAAGACTATCTAAGGAAGCAAAGTTCTTCTGGGAGGTTGCAATTAATTGAGCTGTATTGGGGGGGGCTATTGTATGATTGGGAACGCATTGTTGTTCCTTTGTCAGTGCGTGCGAAGAAAGCTAATTGAAATAGCTCATGAAGGTCACTTTTGTGTGACGAGAATGAAGGCAGTTTTGAAGGGAGATTATTGGTGACCAGGGTTTGCTCGAGATGTGAAAAGGAGGTTGTATGAATGTGTAGAGTGTGGAAGGGCTGGAAAAGGGGAGTTGGCTTGTGCCCAACCACTAGTTAAAGTTGATATGGCAAGGACGGTGTGGGACGAGTTAGTGTTGAATATTTTGGGCCCCATGGACATGGGTAGTGGTCGTGGAAATGTCATTGTGATGGTAGCTATTGTCTAGATGGACAGAGTATATGGTGGCAAGAGAAACACACGGAGAAGCTGTGGTAAAAGTTTTGCAAGAGGTCTTTGGGAGGCAGAGGGTTCCCGGCAGTATCATCACAGATAATGGTACACAATTTGTTGGAGAATTCTCTGAAGGATATCAGAAGAGACATGGGATATGTCACAAGAAAACTGCCCTGTACCACCCGGAATGTAATGTCATGGTTGAAAGGACAAATCGATGCATCATAGAGTGTGTGGTGAAGACGAGAAGGTTGCCGTGAAGGAAAGCATGTATGCGTTTGCTCATGTCTCCCCATGCTGTCACTGGAATGAGTCCATTTGAAATGATGAGAGACTGCAAGGATCATAATAAAGTTGTGACTCCCTGGTTGGGGAGAGCAAGAGAATCGGATTGTGTGGTGGAATAGTCGAGGAAGAAATTAAATTAAATAAAAGATTTGGGTGGAAAAGGAAAACTAGAAAAGTTTGCGGAAGAGAGTGGAGGTCCAGCATGGTGATTGGGTAAGGATCAGGAAGGATGTGGTGAGAATGAAAGGAGACATTGTATTCAGAGCAGGTACAGGTGGAGGATGTGTTGAAAGGTGCTGTGAGGGTGCGAGGGGGGCAGGTGTGGAACATGGATAGGGTGGCTGTTTTAAAAAGGAGAATATGTGAATGTTGATGGAAGCAGGGGAGATGTGTTATGATGGAGCATGGATGATGGAACCAGGGGGCAGAATGTACAGGGAGCAATGGGTTCCAAGTTCCTGGGACGGACAGTTGGTGAAGGGACGCTGGAGCAGGGAGGCTGTGCTGGGGGTTAAAGAAACTATATCTTATAAAATAAAGATGAATGTTGCCCGTTCCTGTCTGAGTCATCCTTATAAGAGTAATATTTATTGTGCTGTAAAAAAAACTCTAGAGGAGCAAAGGTGAAAACACAAGATAGGATATGTCTCCACAAATGTGGTGAGGACAAGAGAAATAATTGGTGAAGAGGAACCAGTTCAAAGTCAGGATGGTTTCGATTTCACTTGGAGAAAACATTGTTTTTCCAGGTTCCTGGAGTCTGATACTCCAAATCCTTAGCTTAGCAGGAACATCTCTTGTGGCACAGAAAATTGGTTCCAAAGGCCCCAGTATTCTTTTAGTCACTTTTAGCATTTGGGTCTGGTTGAGGTGTGTTAGGCAGAAACCTGTGCAGTTCCCTTAGGGACCACTGCAAAAGATTTAAGACTGCAGGTGTTGGCAGTAAACCCACTTGGTAGCAGTCTGTACCACTCAGATTTACCTGGTAGCTGTAGCTGAGCAGTCAGACTTCCCTCAAGAAGAGTTAGGCAGTATGCAAAGTATACTCAATAGGAACTCAGATACAATAATACAAGCAAACACTGACCAGAGCTTTGGTGTCAAAGTATATAATTATTTAAAAACACACAGTTGAAACACTCCAGCACTCTTATTGTAAAATATTCTAAACACAGTTACTATTATGATATATACACCCCTTTTTCCCTATTAGAAAATCACAGTAAAACACCACTTATTTTCATACAGAGTTGAGCGCTTAACTCGATTGCACTCTAATAAGTTTGTGAAAAAGGGAGGGAAAAAGACAGAATAGGAAGAGGTACACCACTCTACGATTCCAGAACACTGTTAGCAAGGCAGAGAGCAAAAAGTCACTGGTGAGTCAAAGTCCAAAGGCTGGGCCCACTCTTAGAGAGAGCAGAGCACAAACGCGCCCAAGATCACACAGTTACACTAGGCTTAGAAAGTCTTGCAGAGGGTTCAGACAAGCGTTGAGAGGCTTAGAAAAGTTTAGCCAAAGTGTCCCAAGCTAACCCAGGTTCGAAAGCCGGGGGCTAAATCTACCCCGTAAAGTCGGTAGCAAGGGAAGCCAGGCGGGACACGGTACCTTAAGTGAGAAGGATCCTCCAGCGGTGGCAGTTGTTCCTGGTAGTGGGTGCAAGTTGCATCGTCGTCCAGGGGAAGAGAAGATCTCGACTTGGAGGAAAGATGAAGGTCGTTGCACTACCAGGGCAGAAACCAGCCGCGGAGTTTTCCGGTTAAAGGTGGTCCCTTTGTCTCGCGGTCGTGGTAAAACGTGGTATCCCGGTTGCCGGGGTGCTTGGCACGGGCAAGGTGGCCACGAGATACATCGGGAAAGCGAAAAGGCGGTGAAACTGGTTATCCCCACCAGTCAAAGGAAGAAGACTCTCCGGCGGGAGATCTCCTCTGTCGTTGGGAAAAGTGGTGAGGCAGTCCAGCAGGGCTCCACCGGTGGTGGTGTCGTGGCAGGTCGGCTCAGCTTCTCCCTCGCCGGATTCTTAGGTCCTGTGGCGACTTCTGAAGTTCCAATCCCCAAAGCTCTGCTTTTATGCAGCAAACCCCCATTCACTCACCCTAGCTGTCACTCAAACATGCTAAGTGGTGAGCCGGCCGGCTCACCACTTGGGCCAATCAGGACGGAGTGCGACTTGAGTTGCCTAGGTAACTCAGTCCAGGGTGCCTAAATTCCCCTCCACCCTTCCTATGTACCCCAGACAAAGTGGCACCACTTTGGAGGGCTTCTGTGGAGAAGCCCGCCAAAAAGTGGAACAAAGGGCTCGCCGTGGGTTGGAGTCACAGAAGAGAACAAACGCCATTTCAGAATCAACTTTTGGCAAAAAATACCAACCAGAGAATTAATAATAATTAAATAAACCGGCGGCATGTTCGAGGCTACCGTAAATAATTAAATAAAGGTAGTAGCCTAAAACAATGGGAAATCCCATAGGAAAATATTCGCGGTTGAATATAAAAAGTAGTATCCACTGCCACCAGCCAAATCTCGATCAGGGGGGACGGAGACGTGCCCCCTCGACTAACAGACCCTGGGGCAAGTGAATTGCCTCAGCCAGTACGTCCACAATATGATGGTTTGTACTGGTTCTGTTCAGAATTTAAGACTAGTAAAGTCAATGGTGACTTTACATGCCCTGGGAGACAGTAGTCAGTCCCAGGGTATGGAGTCTATACTGGGGGGTCACTATGACACCCCTGTGTTACTGCACTGAGGGTGCTGTGTAACATATCACAAAAACACATGAAACCCTATGGAGTAAAAGACCCCATAGCCCATTAAACACTTCTAGATCCAAAGAAACAAACTCAAATCATGCCCAAGAGTGAGGGTAAAAGAGTCTCACTCTTGGCAGGAGAAAAAAATAAACCCCAAAAAGCCAGCAAAGCTGCTGGGGGACTCACTAGGTTAGGAAATTCAGCCTAAACATAGAATTCTCCCTAACTAGGTGTTCAAGATACTCCCTGGAAAAGTCTATTGGTCAACCATTGTCCCTTTTAGGGTGTGGATATACCATTACTAATGACAGACTATTTCATCCCAGCCTGTCTTTGGGTAAATTGTCAGGCTGTCGTCATTATAGCCCCTCCAAGGGGTAATTTCTTGAAGCACTCTGTTTTTTGTGGCAGCCGTCACAGGATCCATTCTCCTCCTGGGTCTTTTGTACCCAGGCTCCATCTTGTGGACATTGATGGATCCCTCCAGATAAGCAAGGTAGACTTTCGGTCATGAGGCAATGCTTTCCACTACCATGAAATAAATATTTTGTGTTGTTGGTTGGCTTGATATTTACAACAGATTTGGTGAACGGACAGCTTGTCTTTATTTATTTGATTCCGTTTTTCTTCATTGGGAAAGTATTTGTTGGTTTCATTTGGGAACTTGGCTTGTGGCTACTTGCTATTTTCACTCTTTTACTTGTTCAGGGCACTTTGGTTTGTGGCCCACCTGCTGTTGGCCCCAGTTTAACCGGGCTCCCAAACCTCTGATCAGCTATCCTATTCCTCCTCTTCGCTTGGCCAAACTGGATTTGTTCTGCCTCACTGTACCCCACTGGTATTCTGCCTCCTATTACTGTTTGCACTTTCTTTCCCCCTTCACTCTTGCTTCTCTAAATATTCACCCTTTTCCCTCCTCCTACTCCCCCCTTTTCAAAACTGCCCTACCCCTATTCGAATTGCTGTCCTTCCTTAAGAGGTTGTCCCCTTGCGTGTCTTTCCCTCCCCTCCTCTCAGGTCCACTTCATTCCTTCCCCTCCAACGCCTTTTCCCTGCTGATCCTTCACCTTATGCTGAACTCTCTCTTCTCCAATGCAACTGCTTCCCTGCATGGACCATCCTCCTTTCAACCAATGCTCTTCTCCTTCATCCTTTTCTTGCTCCTCTCTTGCTGCTTTCTCTGCCTGCCCCACGATTCTCTGTTTGCACTATCTCACTCTCTACAACCGGCCCTAAGCTCCTGCACTAGGCCGGTATTGTGCTTCTTTATCTCTGCAAATTACAGTGTTGCTCCTCTCAATACCTTAGCCCGTGGTTCAGTGGATTAAGCGATTGATCATCTGGTAAAATTGACACTTTTCAATGGTGCATCTGTACAGTGAGTCTTGCAAAATGCATAGAGAACATAGAGGCACTGCTACAAAGAGAAAAGGTTTAGATTTGTACACTTTACACTCTGAAAAGTCCTAAGTGTGGACTGCCAGAGTAAGGATACGGACAGTCTTGAGTTGTTCACAATTACTTTAATAATAAGAGGATTGGGAAAAAGGCCTCACTAACTCTTTGAGGGGTTTCCCTATTCAACAAAACTAATGGACGAGTCATCAGGATGTCTAAAATAAAGTCCACTGTCCTTCGTCCAAAACCCCTTCTGACCTCACACTCACATCCTACAAAACTACTATGAGGAAAAATATTACGTTGACTGTTGTACTGCAGCTGATCTTCTCATTGGAACAATCCTTTATCTGAACTCCCCTTTTGCCAGGGGAACAAGTCCTTTCCTAGTCTTAATTTTGCCAGGGGAACAAGCCCTTTCCTGTTCTTTACTTTTGACTTATTTCTAATGTTAGCTTGATTCATCCCCTTTTCCTGCTTGTCTGCTAACCACTTTCCCAAAGTGTTCTTTGCTGCTCAACACACACCTTGGTTTCCTTGTTGGAGCGCACTGCCTTTCCTGCTAGCCACACTCACTCGCTGCGCTGAACATACCTTTACATCTAGGCTGCTTTCTCGGGTGCCCGTCAGCGAGCTTGAACGTCTTGAACATATGGCACTGCACTGTGTGTTCTGTACCAGTGAGAAAAGCTCTGTTCCGTGGGTCTCTCTCACATCTCCTATAGCCACAGATCAGGGCTAGTGTTCTTGTCCCTTAGAGCATGTCGCTTTGGCACCTGGGGCTGTCCGATAGCCACGTGCATTCCCTCGTTGCGAGGCGGTGTACCCAGTGTCCAAAATATTTACGGAAATCCTTTTTCTTTTTTCTGGGGACTTGAGACATATGAGTCAGAGTGGCGACTCGGCCCCTAGGGCCTCTCTCCGTCCACAGTGCGCTTGTGTCCTAGGAAGACTAAGGCAGGACCACTGTGGGAATCGCTTGCTTCTGCCGGCTCTCAGGCTCCCGCAGTGGTTCATCGCTGGTCTTCCTTCTTTATAAATCAGCTCGTCTTTCGTTTTCTCATCCTAGCGTTCACAACCCAGCGCAGAGCCTCACGCAGAAGCACTTTCCCTCTGCACGCTCAAAAAGCTGTCAGCGTTCCTGCACTGAGTCCCTGTCTCTCACACAGGTTGTAGGCCGATTGCTAGCCTTTCAATTGGCTTGACTTCAGTTTCTTCTCGTGTTCGACAGTTGCCATATTTAAATGGCTTACTGGCTTTCGCTCTCCCGTCCCGCTTCTCACTTATTGCACTTTTACAGGTTCCACTTGTACAACTTCTACAATTACTGCTGTTGCCTCCATTACCACGACATCTCCAACTACCACTGCTACTACTACGCCGACCTACGTTTTGTTTTCTTTGCCTTATGTCCGGGCCAGTTTCTTTTGTTTTGTAACAACTACAACGCTGCCCATAGTTTTCCTCCAAAGTGCCTCCTCGCCTATCTTCCCTGTCTCAATAATTAATGTTGGTGTTTTACCTTTCCCCAGTATCTTGGTCGTTCGGACCTACAAGAGTTCAAATTGACAGGTAAAGGAAAACTCTTGATTACTTGGTATATTTATAACTGGTAGTGTTCGTAGATAAAAACAGTGACGTAATCTTTAGATTCATCACAAAAGTGAGACTGGAATGGCAACAATAAAAACTTCCCAGTTGTGTAGAAAATACAGATGTATTCTAGCATATGCTTCCCCAATCCATTGCAAAGACTTGTCAGTGTAGATCTACATAGTCTTGCAAGTTTATATAGAGATACCTAAGAGGGGGAGGAGGGTGGGGGAGAGAGAAACTGTTCTGCCTTCACCATTTTGGAAATTATACAAATAGCATGCAACAGTTGAAGTGGCAAGCTACTAGCATACTAGCAAGCCATAAAAAAGTAGCTTGCCCCCTCAGTTCTATACATATAGACAGCACACCATTTCTTGCTCGCCAAGAGCCAGTCATCACGAGAAGTCCAGAATGTTGGCCGCTGAAGCAGCAGCCTAAGCCTGCAGCCCCTGTCCCTCTCCTGTGAATACTTTTCTATGAATTATGAATACTAAGAAGATGGACACAGCCGAAAACCTCATCCCTAAGAAGTCCAAACAGGCCCCAGACATGGCTGAGGTGCCAGGGATTCAATAGATCTGAAGGTGGCCAAGGATGTTGGGGAGGTCAAGAATTCCCTGTCTGAACTCTTTCAGAAAGTAACCAATTTGGAGGGCTATGTTACCAAGTTTGAAGCTAATATGGATGGTTTAGGGGCAGAAATCACAGGTAGCTTTAGAGCCTACAATGAGCTTAAGGCAGAATTTTTAAAGGAGAAAGAAAAAACTCTGAGTGGATCTGAAACTACGTGGCAGATATTTGAGGCTGACAGGAGTGGATGAAAACAAGGACGAGAGCAACAATATGGATTCATTTACAGTGAATATTATTACTGAAACTCTAGGCCCAGGCACTCTCTCTCAAAGTGATGTGGATTATTCCTACAGGATAGGAAGACCCTCCATTACCAGTCCAAGGCAGATTCTGCTGGCCCTTAATGTAAGATCAAGAGAAAGTGCTGAAAGCAGCAAGAAGAAAAGACCATGTCACCTATAAAGGCAGCCCTTTGTTCATATACTCTGACTACCCAAAATAAATCTTGGCCAAAAGGAAAGTCTTTAAGGAGGCTAAAGCTCTGGCTAACAAGAAAGGCATCAAAGTGTTCTTGAACAGAGCTGCTGTTTTGAAATTGGCACTACCTGAGGGAGAAAAAAGGACTCACGATCCCTCTGAAGCTTTACCCCGGTTGGGAAAGGTACAAACTGGTCCCACATCTTGGTCAGAGAGCATTGAACGTTGAGGTATTGTCTTTACTGTATTTTCAGGCTTTAGCTACATTTTTAAATTAATACCTTTAAGCGCTAATTTGAACTGCCTTTTGTAAGCTGCCTGTGTCAACATATTTTTACTATACATTTTCATCAATCCTCAGTCTTCAAAATGGCGCTGGACTGTTTCAGCCGTTAACGGCCTTACCAGCATGCAGGCTCGAGCTACAATGTACCATATAATGGCGTGTAGGAGCCAGTGGTGGATTCCCTGGTGGCCATTATTGTTTAAACTTCTGCCATGCTGAGGATTTCTTCTTCCATAACTTCATTTCTGATGAAAGGACCCTACACTGCAGTGACACACATGCGGTGCATCAGCGCTGGAGGAGAGTTTGTGTAAACAGGAAGATCTGGGAATCCGCTTTAAGCTGGATGTGTGCCCTGATTTCCGATAAGGATCACGAGAGCTCCGGTCCGGCAATTACCAGAATGGAGGAGAAATACGATTTCAAGTGATGTGATATAATTTAAGTGATGCGATACAAAGTAATTTAACACAGATGACAGGACGGTGAAACATACGATAAATGATCTGTTTTACACAATCCTCATGCTCCACCGAAGCAAGGTTGGGGGATGTCTGCCTCGGTCTGAGCCGACCACATGTTTGGTGCCTGTCGTTTGAAGGTGATAAACAAATTGTTTAAAGGTCTACAATGAATATACAAATTATTTCGGCACATTTTGGTATTTGTTGATTTCGGCAGAGCAGTTGCTCCTGGATAGACATGAGAGGTGGTGGGGGTTGCTTTTTATTTTTAGTCTTTACATGTGCAGCCGTCAGGATGGGAGGGAATACTTGTTCATCTAAAGTGGTGTCATGGTTTCATAAAATATGCTTATCTTGACAGGTCTGTGTGCAGTTCCGGTGAGCCTTGAAGTTTGAACTGATGCATATTATTTATTGCCAAGACATTCCACTACTTGTTTCCAGCTTTGCCTGCTTTTAGCCACCCAATCTTGAAACAGAAGGGATATATGCAGAGACACAACTTTCTTCATGGCATCATTATTATTGACTGATAACACAACAGCAAATCCTAGCCAGCTGCATTTCCTTTATATCTTTACCGCTCTGATAATTTTTTCTTGCAGGAATTAGGTCTATCTGGAAAGTTCCAGACCTCGCATATTGGTAAAGCTTAAGTGGGACATCGATCCAGTGTAATTGCATTTTAGTACTGCCCTTCATTCTGATACTACTGTTAAAATTAAAGTGAATAAGGAAGGCGTTCTCACGCCAGACATTATGACAAATACTGGTATCAAACAGGGATGTGTACTAGCCCCAACATTGTATAATTTATATGTAGCAGACATGGATTCTATGTCAAGACTGGAGGCTCCCATTATGCTTCTCTTTCTTTTATTCAACAATAAAGAAAAAGCTCAGCAGCAAGATATTTGTGCACCAAATGTGCCACGAGTAATGTGCAGAAAACAGGTGCACCAAATATATATAATAAGCATAGCAATATAACAGTAATAGAACAGTAACATCATAACATAAAAGGTAAGAGTCTCTGAAGGAACTACATTTCCCAGGGAGCTAGCTCCAGTTCATTTAGAGGCCATCAACACGTGACCTAGTCCACCAATAGTAGTTCAGATCCCCTGCATAAATAGTCCTAAGCATGATGACACTTCCTCATTCTTTGCTGCTCACAGCAAGAGATAAGTACTTCATGTTTAGCACTGCTTATGTCATGATTTTATAATTTAAAGGTAACGTTGCAAAATTTCATAATATATGTTTACTGCATGGTTATAGGCTTATACAAATTTTACTTTCAATATTTATTTTAAAAAAAATAATAATAATAATTCGTACTTTTATGTTGAGCTCCGACGCCAGTCCTCTGGCCTCGGAGACCGCTTAATGTGAAGCTCCGCTTCACGCTGTCACAGCTGATCAGCTGTTATTTAATCCGCTCTTCGAGCGGATCCCTCGGCGGACTCGCGCCTGCTTCCCCGCAGCTTCGTTGCACTCCTGAAGCACTGGGAGTCCGGCGCGGCCTAGCCGGAACACGCTGCACAGCCTGCAGGCCGCCAGGGGAGCTCCTGCTCTACTGGTCCTTTCCTCTGCATTCCTGCGCTCGAGCGCGCATGCCCGTTATATTATAACGGCTTCTTGCAGCTCGAGCGCCGAAATCCTTCCTCAGACAAGAACGAGTGTTTCTTCTCGCAGGTTTTTTTTGATAGATCAAAGAAATCTCCTATTCAGCATATTAAGAACAATTACAAAGCTGAACTGAAATAAGATTACTGGGCAGTGAGAGAAGGCGTTCAGAAGCCCAGAAAAGAAAAGAAAAAAAGAAACGTAAGGTGCATTTATTTTATAATGGCAGAACAGTACTCACCTCAATCAGATCAGGCTTGGTCTGAGGCTGCGGGAGATCACTGTTACATAGATGAAGTGGCAATGGCTAATAGTTTACAGAAGGTTCTGGGATCCTCAGTGGAGACCAGTGTTAGGAAAGCTGTAACGGATATGCTCATTCCCATACAAAATCACCTAGACACTATGGAGGAGCATTTCAGAGGGACCTCGCCTCCTGGGAGGAAGAGAACACAGAAAAGGAAGCACCTTACCGAAGGGGGATGTACACCGGCTCGCAAGAGTAAAAGCTCTATGACCCCCCCCCCGAGCCAGCCTTCTGATGCCGCAGCTGCCGTAACAGACGCCTTCTCAATGCTGAAACAAGCCTTCATGAACAGGAAGGTAACCCCTTTCCATCAACCCTCATACCCCGAGGAGGAAATCAGGGGAAATAGACCCTCAAGTCCGGAGGGATATGGGCAGGGCTCGGAAGAAGATCATAATAAGAACGCCTATAACGCTGATCTTTCCCACTCCTCTTCAGATGAGGTATTTCGTTTAGAGGATTCAAAACTCTCTGCGTCAGGGGTTGCGGCAGATCCCATCCCTAAAGACACAACCGGGACCAAACCTTCTACTGAAGGTATGTTTATCCCGGAAGACTTAATACACCCCAGGTCCACCGACTGGGAACCATTTTCCAAGACATCGAGTTACATCCACCTTAGGCTGCGCAAGCCACTCGATAAAGAAGTTCGGGCCGGACTACGTGCTGAATGTCCACGACCAGACATTGCAGATCAAGTAGCTCTGACTCCAGAGCTTGATTCTAAAATGATTATCTTTCTAAGTAAAAACGTTAAAGACCCCAGGAAGGGTATTGATCGCGCCTGGAAGGCCTGCCAGGATAAAGTACTGGACATAGCAGGTCCACTAGCAAAAGTCTCCGATCTTGCGAATGCAGCCATCACCTCCTCGGACCCCATCGACCCAATGATATTGTCCGGTTGGGTCCAGAGGGCTATTTGCCTCTTAGGCAACGCCAGTTGCGCCATCTCAACAGAGCGACGGAAAGGCATCCAATACAAAATAGATGCCAAATTAACCGAACTGGCAGACACAGAATCCGGCCCAACTGCGCAAGGCCAGCTTTTCGGTGCTCCTTTTATGAAGGAGATGACAAAATTCATCGGGATATTCACGGCGTTGGACAAAACACAGGCTTCAATAAAAAGAGTATTTGCAACCAAGGTTTTCTCCAAGGCCGGATGAGGAAGAGGTCGCTCTTCCGGCCGTTACTTCTTCGACAAGAGACCTCAACAATCCAGAGGCCAGCATAATTCCTGGCAAGAACGCCCCGACACTTTCTTCCCCTCGAGAGGTCGTGGAAGAGGGCGTCCCTGGAGGAGAGCGGCTAGATACCCAGCCCAACAACAACCTACAGGTCAGTGTACTGATAACTGCGCCAGCGCCACTAACACCTATAGGAGGGAAGTTAAGGATGTTTGCAAATGCTTGGGATATCTTATCGGGAGACGCCTGGGTAAGGGACACAGCTCGGGGTCTACGCCTAGAGATTTTCACGCAGCCCATTCAGACATGTCGCCCCACTCCCATAGTAATGTCTCTATCAGATCAAACCGCCTTAGACAGCGAAATACTCAGTCTCCATCAGAAGCAAGTGATTCGCCCCTGCGCAAGTCAGGGAGGCTTCTTCAGTCCCATATTTCTGGTACGCAGGAAGCAAAAAGTGCGCCCAGTCATAAACCTCAGAGCGCTCAACGAATTCATCCTTTACCGCCATTTCAAAATGGAAGGTATACACAAGCTCAGGGATCTTCTGAGACTGAACGACTGGCTTATGCGCCTAGACTTAAAAGACGCTTACCTCGCAGTGCCGATTCATCAAGCACACATCAGTTACCTCAGATTCCCCTGGAGAAATCGAGATTGGGAATTCACAAGTCTCCCCTTCGGACTCTCTTCGGCACCTTGGGTCTTCACCAAACTCTTAAGACCTATAGTAGCTCAATTAAGAGAGCAAGGTGTCCGTCTCAATTTATCTAGACGACATTATTTTCATGGCCCACTCACAGGAGTTAGTTCAGAAACAAACCGAATTGGCAATAAACTTGCTACACCGCCTCGGTTTTCTTATAAACTGGGAGAAGTCAGTTCTACTTCCATCCAAAAATATGGAATTTCTGGGATTCATAGAGGATACACAGAATTCTCAACTTCGACTCCCATTAGCCAAGATTCACTCTACCAAAAGAGAGATACGCAGACTCTTACAGAAGAACATGTTCTTTCTTCGAGAACAAGCAAGAGTGATAGGGCTACTTTCATCTTCCATTCAAGCAATATTTCCCGGCCCTCTTCACTATCGAGAACTGCAAAGACTAAAAGGCCAACACTTAAGGCGAAGCCTTTCTTATTCTCAACTCCTGACACTGTCTCCTCAAGCGAGGACAGAGCTCAACTGGTGGCTCACTCACATGGAAGCCTGGAACGGCAGAGCCATCTTCGGCTCCGCTCCAGATATTATTATCGAGTCGGATGCCAGTCGCTCCGGTTGGGGAGCGAGATGCGGTTCCGTAGCCACGGGATGGACTTGGTCCCCTCAAGAGCTGGACCTTCATATCAATTGTCTAGAGCTTCTTGCAGGTTCCTTTACAGTGCACCTTTTGCCAAAGACAAAGCGAGTTGCTGTATTTTACTAAAGATGGACATCTCAGCGGTAAAATACATCAACCATCTGGGCGGCACCAAGTCGAGACCCCTAGCAGAATTAGCCAAGGACTTCTGGCATTTCTGTCTGGATCATCAGATTTCAGTTACAGCAGAGTACCTTCCCGGCCTCTCAAATGTAGTAGCGGACTGGTACTCCCGCCACTCGACAGATTACAGCGATTGGAGAATCAACAGAGAGGTTTTCCTCTGCATTCAGGAGATCTGGGGTCCAATGTCCATAGACCTCTTTTCTTCCAGGCTCAATTCCCAACTACCAACGTTCTAAAGCTGGAGGCCGGACCCGGCAGCAGCTGCAACAGACGCATTCCTGCAGTCATGATCCCAGGGAATACTGTATGCCTTTCCTCCTTTAACTATGATAGCGAGGACCCTGGCGAAGGCCCGTCAGGAGCATGCAAATCTGATCCTTATAGCGCAGGTCTGGACATCTCACACCTGGTATCCAGTTCTTCTGGAACTTTCTTCGGATTCTCCAATCCTACTACCCCAGTTTCCGGATCTCCTATTAGATCCATCAGATCAGCGTCATCCTCTCCTCCTCAGCAGATCTCTGACCTTAGCGGCCTGGAGGATTTCAGGTCAAGATGGATAGTCCTAAGCATGTCTCACAAAGCGATCAACCTTATCGAAGTGAGCTGGGCTCCTAGTACCCGATAGAGATATTCCAACTCTTGGAGCATCTGGAGCTCCTGGTGTCGTGAGAAAGGATTACATCCAATTTCAGCACCTGTAGAAGAGATTTTGAATTTTCTAGCATCCCTAGCGGAAAAAGGGCTCGCCTACAGGTCTGTGAATGCCTACCGTTCAGCAATTTCCACAGGTCATGACCTTATCCAAGGAGTACCAGCAGGAGAACACCACCTCGTCTGCAGGTTGCTCAAGGGTGTAAGGCTTACCGTCCCACCTTCAGCTCGCTATGACAAGCTTTGGGACGTTAATAAAGTACTGAACCTTTTTCTGTCATGGCCTCGTAACGAAGAACGGCCCTATCTGGCAAACTCACTACTCTACTCTGCGTGGTATCCTGCAGGAGAGTCTCGGACATAAGAGCTCTAGATCTTGCAGGCAGAGCCTTTTCTCCTGATGGCATTGTATTCCATATTCATAGAAGAACAAAGTGCAATTCCAGGGTGATTTCTTATCCCGCCTTTAGAGATAAACCTAAGCTCTGATTGGTTAAATGCTTAAAAGTCTACGAAGAAAAGACGGCTTCACTCAGAACCTCCCTTAACGGATGCTAGCTCAAGCAGGGATAGACACCGAGCACTTCGGAGCCCACTACGTTAGAGGAGCTATGGCCTCCAAATCCTTTCAGGCAGGAGTTCGCCTAGAAGATATCATGAGGATGGCAGACTGGGCAAGTGAATCAGTATTCAAACAATTCTACCTAAAACCGGTAGATCAGCCGACATCCATTGTGGTAAGTAAGCTTTAAACAATCATAATGGGAGCCTCTGGTCTTGACATAGAATAAAGATTTTCCATAATAACTTACTAGAAAGTCTTAATTCTATTAAAGACTCGGAGGCAAGCATTATCCCACCCGGCGAGAAAAAAACAGCATGTTACTTGATGTTGATTAAATATGTAATGAAAAGATTAATGTTCTGAAATTTACATGTATTCTATCGGAATAACTCTACGATTTTCTCCCACCCTGATAAGGGATCCAGGGTTGTCATATACAAGAGACTAATTTTTCCTTTTCTTTGACAGCGCCTACAGACAAGTCCGCTTGATCACGGCACGACACAAGTTCTTCTTCAAGTTGGCTACAATTATCTTCTACTATGGACAGCCAAGTTCGCAGCCTAAAAAGGGGAAGTGTCATCATCCTTAGGACTGTTTATGCAGGGGATCTGAACTACTATTGGTGGACTAGGTCACGTGTTGATGGCCTCTAAATGAACTGGAGCTAGCTCCCTGGGAAATGTAGTTCCTTCAGAGACTCTCACCTTTTATGTTATGATGTTACTGTTCTATTACTGTTATATTGCTATGCTTATTATATATATTTGGTGCACCTGTTTTCTGCACATTACTCATGGCACATTTGGTGCACAAATATCTTGCTGATGAGCTTTTTCTTTATTGTCGAATAAAAGAAAGAGAAGCATAATGCTCGCCTCCGAGTCTTTAATAGAAGTAAGACTTTCTAGTAAGTTATTATGGAAAATCTTTATTCCCATATAAATTCTGTTTCTAATTTCCGGCCTATTACTGGGCCAACCGCAGTTCCATGGATCAGCTACGCTAACGACGCTATAATCATGGATCGCACCCCAATAGGATTAAAAAGATCTCTCAATGATTTAGTGGAATATGCCCCAAAAATATCACCTCTGAATTAATCAAAAAATAAAATATTAATATTTGATAGTAAAGCTAAAATGGGCAATCTTGCCTGGTACATGAATGGTACCAAATTGGAGGTGGTGGACACTTATAACTACCTGGGTGTATCCATTAGGAATGTTCCCTGCAGCAATGTTTACTGCACCAATCTTCGACTTAAGGTTTTAAAAAAGAGACTCCTACTTAGAAGTACAAGAAAGGTGGCAACAACATTGAGGGATTCTTACAGGTTTATACTAGTAGCATTGCTCCTGGTATTGGCTACGGGCTTTCAACAATCATTGAAAACAAATCACAGCAAATAGATGAACTGGAGGCAAAAATTCTATGTACTATTCTGAATGTTCCACAGAAGGCCTCTGTGGCGGTGCTACATATGGAACTTGGTACTACGTCAATTAGTACAAATGGTACAAAAATGCGCTCTTTATTTTACCATTGTGTTGACGCCACTGGAAGAAAAGAAGTTACTTCTTACCTTGTAACGTTCTTTCGATGGGATGTTCCTCCGACGTATTCCTTATCTTAGATATCTCCTTCCAGCTCTGCTGGCCTCGGAAAATTTCTCTCTAGAGGGCGCTGCGCGTCGACGTCCGCCGAGTCGATGTCCCTCGACAGCCGCCATATCGACGTCGACATTATCCAGCCTATAAAGGCCGCGCGCAGCGTCCGTTGCTCAGTTCCGTTTTGTAGCCTACAGTATTTCTGTCTGGACTAGACTAATCACCCTGAAGGAGCGTAAGCTGTAACAACAAGGGAAGTAGAACTGCGGGGATGGATGGGAGGGTCGATAAGGAATATGTCGGAGGAACATCCCATCGAAAGAACGTTACAAGGTAAGAAGTAACTTGTTCTTCGAAGGGATTGTGTCCTCCGACGTATTCCTTATCTTAGATAGGCTCCCATAGCAGTATTCTATTATTGGAGGTGGGAGTACTGACTTCATGCTGCCTTCTATTGATGAATAGAGTGCAATACTGCCCTTCCAAACCTAGTCTCTTGACTGGAGGAGGAATCCAAGTTGTAAAATCGTGTAACGGTATGGATGGACGACCATGTGGCGGCCGCACAAATGTCTTTAACCGGCACTCCTCTTTTGACGGCCGATGAAGCTGCAATACCTCTGGTCGAAATGAGCCCTAAGGTTTTGAGGGGGCTCTTTTCCTGCCAGTTTATAACATTCCAAAATGGCTAGAATGATCCATCTGGAAATGGTCTGCTTAGTTATCGGTAACCCCAGCTTGTGACCTGTGTAGCCTACAAACAGCTGGTCTGCTTGTCTTATCCTGGCCAGTCTACTGATGTGAAAACTTAAAGCCCTTCTAGGGTCCAGCCTGTGTAACCTCTCTTCCTCTTTCCCTGGATGAGGAGGAGGATAGAAAGATGGCAGGGTAATCTTCTGAGTGATATGGAATTCAGAAACCACCTTTGGGAGGACATTAGGCTTCACTTGCAGGACAACTTTGTCTTTGTGAAAGATTGTATGAGGGGGTTTACAAGAAAGAGCTTGTAACTCGCTCACCCTTCTAGCAGATGTAAGTGCTATTAATGAAACAGTTTTAAGGGTAAGAAATCTTAACGAACAAGAATGGAGTGGTTCGAAAGGTGTGCCCATCAGGAAAGTTAAGACTAAGTTTAAATCCCATAGGGGAACCTGGAATGGTCTTGGGGGATAAACGTTGGTTAACCCCTTTAGAAACTGTATTACCAAGGGTAACTTGAAATAGGATGGTTCTTCCGCAGTGCGCTTAAAGATGGATAGCGCTGCGAGATAGCCCTTAATGATGCCAACTTGAAGGCCTGAATTCGCCAAATAGAGTAGGAAGGACAAAACCATTGGTGTACCACATGAAAAAGGGTCGATATTCTTTTCTCTACACCAGCTGCAAAATCTGTTCCAACGGCAGCGGTATAAACACTTTGTTGCTGGCCTCCTTGCCGAAAGCAACACCTCCATAACATCATCGGGGAGGTCCCAATCCTTGTACCTTAGACTTTCAGAAGCCAAGCGTGAAGGTTGAGGGTTTTGATGTCTGGATGAAGAACCTAACCTCCCTCCTGTGAGAGTAGGTTCTCTCGGAGTGGAAGTCGAATTGGAGGGCAGATGGACAAATCTAGAAGGTCCGGGTACCAGGTTCTCCTGGCACAATCTGGGGCAATTAGGATCATGGTTTTCCAGAATCTTCTCAACCTCCTGATCATTTCAGGAATGACAGGGACCGGTGGGAACGCGTACAGAAGTGGAAACCCCCAGTCCACTATGAACGCGTCTCCCAGAGCTCCTCTCGGGGGAAATTCCCTTGAGCAGAACAGGTCGCACTTCCTGTTGACACTGGTGGCAAACAGATCCACCTGAGGGGTTCCCCAAAGGGCAAAGATCTCTTGAAGGACTTCCTGAGCTAGTTCCCACTCGTGGGAGACTGTGCTCTGCCTGCTCAGAGCGTCCGCTGGCAAGTTCTTCTCTCTGGCTAGGTGAACTGCCGATAGAGAGATTCCTTCTTGGATTGCCCAAAACCAGAGCTGCATCGCCTCTCTGCACAGAGGTAGTGATCCTATGCCTCCTTTTTTGTTGAGGTAATGCATGGCCACTGTGTTGTCCGTCATTATCAGGACATTCTTTCCTTGTACAGATGGCAGAAAAGCCTTCAGCGCAAGTCTGATGGCCCTCAGCTCTAACAGGTTGATGTGTAGTCTGGACTCCGATGGAGACCAACGACCGCTGATGGTCAAGTCGTTGGCGTGGGCTCCCCATCCCGTGAGTGAGGCATCCGTGACTACTGTTATCTCCGGCCAAGGTTGCCAAAACTGCTCTCCTTTCAGAATGTTCTCCTGATAGGCCCACCACTGAAGGTCTCGAGCCACCCTGTCGGGAACCTGAAGAAGATCTGTCATTCTTCCTGAGAGTCCTCAGTGCCCACTGGAGAGATCTCATTCTCAGGCGAGCCTCTGGCACTAGGAAAATGCAGGATGCCATGAGGCCTAGCAACCTCAAAAAGTCAAAGGCTGGGAAACGTTGGGCATTTTGGAACTTGGTAACCATCTGTAGAATATCTTGAGCCCTCACCTCTGGTGGCGAGGCTTTTCCCAGGGAAGTGTCCAGGATCGCTCCGATGAACTGGAGTCTCTGTGATGGTATCATTTGTGACTTCTTTAAATTGAGGGAGAAGCCCAGTCTGTGAAGGGAGTGGCAAACGTGATTTAGCTGGATCTGAGCTTGTTCCGAAGATACAGCCCTGATCAACCAATCGTCCAGGTAGGGGTAGACGTGAATCCCTTCCCCTCCTTAGACTTGCCGCCACTACCGACATTAACTTGGTGAAGACCCTCGGGGCGGAGGTCAGCCCAAATGGCAGCACTCGAAATTGATAATGAGAGTTGCCAATTGCGAACCTCAGGTATTTCCTGTGTTTGAGATGGATAGGCACATGGAAATAAGCGTCCTGGAGGCCCAGAGATACCAACCAGTCCTGGAACTGAAGGGCCTGAAGGATCTGAGAAAGAGTTACCATCTTGAATTTGTCTTTCCTGAGGAATCTGTTCAATTCTTGCAAGTCCAAGATGGGTCTCAGTCCTCTGTCTTTCTTTGGAATGAGAAAGTAAGGGGAGTACCAGCCCTTGTTCCTCTCCGCTACAGGTACCGGTTCTATGGCACCTTTCTCTAGCAGGTCTAAAATTTCCTGCAAGAGGAGCGGATCTGGAGCTTTCTGAGAGCTGATCCCCGGTGGATGACTGAGGTATGCGTAGGAGAGGCAGGCAGTAACCTTGGGCAACTGTTTCCAATGCCCAAGCATCTGACGTGATAGCCTGCCATTCCGCCAGATGTTGAGTTAACCTGCCTCCTACAGGTGTCCTGTGAGGGAAGTCCTCAGAGTGGTTTTGGGGCGGCTGATGCAGATGCCGATGGTAAAGAGGCACCTGCTGTTGCTGCGGCTTTTGAATATCTACCCCGTCCACCTCGGGTAGTTCTTCTTTGTCCCCTTTGAGCCGGTCGTCCTCTACCTCTTCCGAATGCGGAGTAGAAGTGAAAGGACTTGCCCCTCGCAGAGGTTCCTGTGGGACGAAAAGGTGTCTGACGGAATGCAGCGCCTAGGGATTTTGCTTCTGCTTTTGATGTCTGCAGTTTTTCTAAACTGTCATCCGCCTTTTTCCCAAACAAAGAAGAGCCATCGAATGGCATGTTCAAGAGCCTGGCTTGCACATCTGGGGCAAAACCAGACTTTCTCAACCAAGCGAATCTCCTGGTTGTTGTACTTGCCGCCATTGCTCTGCTGATACTGTCAGCCGAATCAATGCCCGTCTGGAGGGATTCGCACATAGCGTCTTTACCGTCCTGTATGATAATTAGGAACGCCTCCCTTTCTTCTCCCTCCGGGATGCAGTCAGCCGCTGTAGAAGCACACTCCCAAAGTGTATGGCTGAATCTAGCAAGGGTGCAAGTAGCATTCACAGATTTTAACGCCATGCTACATGCCGAAAAAACTTTCTTTGCCATAGCATTATATTTCTTATCGTCCCTGTCCTGTGGGACGGTAGGGTAAGCAGTCTTGACGTCAGTAGAAGATGCTGCCTGTACCACCAGACTTTCTGGGGATGGGTGTTTTGACAAAAACTCCGGGTCTGCAGAAGATACCCTGTATTTTGTAGACAGCTTTTTATTTACTGCCGGGACGACATCTGGGGTTTCCCAGTTCGTCATAATCTTCCTCTGAAGAGCTTTATGAAAGGGCACTACAGGAGCCTCCTGTGGACCTTTGTCAAGAATATCCGTGAGGTCATCTTGTTGGAAAGCCTGTGAAGGTGTTGACCACCCCATAAATTCTGTGATCCTGGCCATTAAGGCTCTATAGGGGGTTTCAGCATGCTCCCCCGGGTCTGGCCTAGCAAACTCCACCTCAGGGGAAGTGTCTAACCCACTTGCCTCATGTAAGGAATCATGAGGATCCTTTTACCTGCGTTCTTCTGAGGATAACTCCTCTCTAACTGGGGTTGCAGGTCCCTGCAACTCAAATGTGTCTTCCTGTTCAGAAAGTTCTCCCTCTTCCAAAATTGAGGACATAGTTCTCAATTGTTCTGAACTCACAAAGGGTGTAAAACCCATCTCCAAGGCAGAGGGTACCAAACTTGTCATAATCGGCCTCGAAAACATCGAGGACGCTGACGCCGAAGGCTTCGGGCGTGGCATCGAAAACAAAGGCGGAGGCCTCGAGGTCCTCGATAGAATTGGGATTCTGCTCGAGGAAGTTGACAATCTCGACGCCATCGTCATCGAGGACCTGGGGATAGTCACTGGGTGCGTCGTAACCGTGACTTTCCTTGGCGTCGACGCCGGTGTCGAAGATGGCGTCGAGTCGACAGACCCGTATGTCGAAGGTCCCTTCGACAACGGCGTCGAAGACACCGACCTCGGCGTCGACGGAACCTTCGAAGAAGGTTTCGAGGTCATAGCTTTACTCGAGGGTTCGTGACGCGCTCGAGAAGCTTCCTTCGCCGGGTACTGCGACTCGCAGCGTTTTTGACCTTCGGGTCTTTCGACCAGAGCATCGCTATCGGCAGTCTTCGAGGGGGTCGAGGCCGCTTTCTCGAAGACGCTCATATTTTTGCGGAATTCCTCCCATTCAGCCTGGGAACTATGTTTCGTGGGGCAAGGGATTCTCTTAGGAGAAACAGAGGAAGAGGAGGACGGAGAAGGGGATCTTCGACGTCTCCTCTTCGAGTGCTTCGATCTCGAGGAGTGATGGGACCCACTCGGAGACCTGGAGCGCGAGGAAGAAGAAGCTTTTGAAGTCTTACCTTTCTCCAGCTTCCCCCTACGCTCCTTCAAGGCCTTAGCTGTCATGGACATACAGTCCTCGCACTCCGAACAATGGTGTTCAGCTCCCAAACACCACAAACTCTGAGGGTCAGTCAGCGACATCTTTTTCCCACAATCTCGGCATTTTTTGAAGCCGGACCGAGGGGTCGTCGGTTCCGACGAGGAAGCCATCGAGTACGGATCGAATATCTCAAGGTAAATAGGATAAATTGTCTACGAAACTGAGCAACGGTATTTCGAGGCACTGAGTAAGCGCGGAAAAACGGAATTGAGCAACGGACGCTGCACGCGGCCTTTATAGGCAGGATGACGTCGACGTCGATACAGCGGCTGTCGAGGGACATCGACTCGGTGGATGTCGACGCGCAGCGCCCTCTAGAGAAAATTGTCCGAGGCCAGCAGAGCTGGAAGGAGATACCCAAGGTAAGGAATACGTCGGAGGACACAATCCCTTCGAAATCAATTTATGGTTTCTTGGTGGAACAATGTAACAAAAACAGTACAAATTTCTTTCTAGTTAATTTGAAAGAAACCGACAAGACATTTCTAGAAGATCTCAATATGGATTTTTATGACACATTAATCCAAATAGAATGATCAATATTAAAAGCAAAGCCAAACAATATGACCACTGTATTAATATTGATTATTTATCCAATTGTCCCATCTATAAGGAGTATAGAACCCAAGCCTTTAGATTGGCGGCTCCTTGTACTTATATCGGACCAAAATTTGCTCTAAAGAAATTTGAAGATTTATTATTTATCTCAGTTATAACATCCTAACGACCTTTGAGCATACAGGACGTTGGACACGTATCCCGCATACGGAAAAGTTATGTTGACTATGTGGTAATAGAAGTGAAACCTCAAGACATATTCTTACCCAATGTAATCAACTATCTAGGGAGTATTCATTAGGCTATACTAATTTATTTATTTACTAATATAATACACATACAAGAGAATAAGTTCTGGGTAATTATTTTGGCAGAATCCATTGTTATGTCAGGTGCTGCCTTCTATGTATTGAAGAAGGCCCCCTCCCAAATAATTTCACATTAACTGAACTATCACTGGATTATAATGTTTTATCATCTTGATCTTATTATTTGAGATTCCTGATGGCATGAATGACTATTACTTTTACGATGGCTTATAATTATAAATCGCTCTGTTTTCAATCAATAGCTAAAATGACGTATGTGTCAACTATTTTTTATGTAATGTATTTGTATTTTAATCTGTGTAAAGGTTTGTATTAAGCATTGACACAAATACATTTTAAAAAATACATTATTGAATTATACCCATTGTACATGAGAACCTGGGTAAATGCAACTGTATGCAGAGTTTTGCACGTACTGTGCGTAGTTCTGCCGCTTTGTATTATGGTGTGAGCTAGATTATTCGAAGAAAAGGCATTCAAATTGAAATTAGATGGTATTAATGCTGAATAGGAAGTGGAAGATGCAATGCTAGTTGTGTCGCTAGTAATCGGAAAGGGGAAAGTATCATACAATAACTGAATGTCTAACTATATTTGCTGAATGGGATCCATTGCTGCGTGAATTTACATAGGATTATTTACATGCGTATGCTAGCTTTTCAAGTCTGAGGCTTGGTAAGAGGGTGTGAGCTAAACCAGACAATGCACAGATATTCTCTTTTGCTATCAAGTTGACAGTATTGCTTGATATAAGGTTGGGGGCAAAATGCTAGTTTGTAATAATGAAGTTTGAAAAGGGAAAGTAATAAATGTATATTTGAATGTCTGAGATGTGAGATGAGATGACTAGTGGCAGTTTACATGTTTACAAAATGAGCGGGTGATAGGGTGTGAAGCCCAAATGTTCATATTTAATAAGTTAATGTCTGTATGTTATTTTGTGTCTTGATATTGCATCATGCGTTGCTCCTAGCCAGGGAGGTTGATGGCTCAACCATTACTAGAATCACAGATAGGAGATTGCTGGCTTATAGTTAATGTTTGAGATTTGCTTAACAGAGGGGAGTTTGGATCGGGTGGAATCAACTAATGAGGGGCGTAGATCGGGTTGGCTGCAGACACATGGGGGTTGTAGTTGAAGTTATCTATGCGTATATATCTTGGTATTCATTCAATATGGAGGGGAGGTGGGGGAAGGGGGTTTATTTATTACGTTTGTTTTCCACAGGTTGGTGTTTCAACAGTCTGACGTTATCCTAAGAGAGAGTGGGGTTTTTCTTTTATTTGCTTTTTGTGTGTTACAGAGTTGGGACTTATTGAGAATGTGACTTGCTTGGCAATAAGAATAATGTCCACTTCAAGTAGTGAGATGTGCTTTGTCTCCTGGAACGTAAACAATAGCCCACTAAAGAGGAAACAAGTTAATCACTTGAAGAACCTAAAAGCTGATGTGACCTTTTTTCACGAGACCCATCCCTCACTTGACGAGGCTGCTAAATTACAGAGAGGATGGGTAGGTCAGGTAGTCGGTTCCTTGTTTAACACGCACAATGGGCGTAGTGATATTGATTTGTGAAAATCTGGCGGTTCAAGTGCTCTCTGAGCAGAAGGACAAGGAAGGTAGATTGATATTACCTTCAATGTGTATTCAAGGACAGAAATTCACATATTGCAACATTTACGCCCACACTGTAGATGACGGATCCTTTTTTAGAATGATTGCTCAATCGGTGCAGGACCAGGATTGGGGAAAGAAAGTAATGGAGGAAGATTTTAATGAAGTGATTGACCCTTTAATGAACACCCTTTAATGAACAGAAGTAACCATAGTATATTAAGGGCGAAAAAATGGTCAAGCAACTGCCTTGAAGGATTTGACCTCTGAGCATAATAGAATAGATTCCTGGCGATGGGAACACCTGTGCGATAGGGATTATAGCACCTTGTTAAGTGCCTGTAGTACCTTTTCATGGATCGAAATGCTCCTGACAGCTGGTTTGGCTACTACTTGCTACACGGGAAGCGCCATTAAAAACTTCCATTTATCAGATCACGCGCCGGTGGAGATGACCATTGCCCAGCAGTTTTCTACTTACAGGTGCTCAAAATGGAAGTGTAGAGGAGGAGGACATTGTAGAGAAAATTGTCAAGAAGACAAATTATTTTATAGAAGTGAATTACACACAATTATTTTATAGAAGTTAAATATAACAATGTCAGAAAGAGCTGAGTATTAAATGCTCATACTTTGAGAATGGAGAAAAATGTGACCGATGGCTGGCACACAGATTAACGAAACAAAAAAAGTACAGGGCCAGTTCTTCTATTGAAAAGAAAGCCAGGCGGCACCATTACGTTTGATCCCACTGAAATATTCCTTAATTTCTAGCGGAGCACTTCTCTGAGGATGCTGGTGTTGTAGGAGATCTACAGGGGTTTGGACAAAACTTAGTACTTCCAGGCCTCTCTGCTTCTGATAGAGCATCTTTGGATGACGATTTCTCAGTGGAGGAGCTAAAGAAATCAGTATCAAGCCTCAATTTGGGCAGATGCCCTGGGCCAGATGGCATGCCCATGGAATTTTATAAAATAATGCCTAACTCGGTTTTTGAATTGCTAAGAGACAAGTATAAGGCCTCTATGACACTGGGATGTTACTGGGGTCAACTCTACATGCTTCAATTTCGTTGATTTTGAAAAAAGAAGATGATCAGACTTCGCCTTCGAATTATCAACCAATTAGTCTGATAAACACAGGCAATATGATCTTGGCAAAGTCGTTGGCAAAAAGAATAGAGGTAATATTTCCAACGCTGATACACTCAAACCAGGCTGGATTTGTCAAAGGAAGGCATGCCGCAACCCATTTGAGCAGTCTACTTCAAACACTCACACAGGCGAATGACACAGAGGATGACGTGGTAATCTTCTCATTAGATGCAGAGACGGCATTTAATCAGGTAAACTGGGGCGTTTTGTTAGAGGTCATGGAAAAGATGGGCTTTGGTGAATAATTTTTGAGTTGGGTTAAGACTTTACATACAAACCCGACGGCTGAAGTGTCGACTAATGGAGTTTGAGCAGAATCATTCGAAATGGAACGAGGACTCAACAGTGTTGCCCCTTACTACCCAGTGTTGCCTCTGGACACCATTTAAAGCCTATATTCACAATCTTATCTTTTTCACAATAAATGGAAAGAGGCATTCAATTCGACAATTAGATCCGTCTGCATACAACAAGAAATGCAGAAGCAATATGTCTCGTGTAAAAGGAGGAAAGAGATGCAAATAGAAAATATTTTCAAAATGTCTTTGTGTTGAATTACCTTATATAGAACAGGCAAAAGTGACAAGGTGAATAGCTGATGGAACTTCATGACAAAAGGTTCTGAAATGGCTGAATAGGCCAATGTTTTATGGGGATCCTCAGCAGATCTACTGCCCATACAAAATAAGATATCTGTTTCTTTATGTATTCTATACTTATACTAGGAAATGTCATGGGCAAGAGCAGGAACAGATCTAGAACTCTGAGCAGGAAGGTGATTGCTTATATTCTGTCTTTTTCATGTTTCACAGGAAGCCCAAGACATTATGCTGGTAAAATAACTGGTGGCATTTCAGTGTGTTTATTTAAAATCTAGGGGAGTTTGAAGGAAAGCTGTTGATCACTTGGTTTCCGAGATGTTCTGAATTTTTGCATTAGCATAGTTAATCCGTAAATCTGACAAACATTCTCAAGCAAGGGGGCTGCTATATGTGGCAGCGTACACGTTATGTCTTCTATGACAAAAAGGTGGTAATCCAAAAACAATGCTTCATTGTGTGGGGATTGGCCTACTGAGATTCCTGGCATGCTTCATAATTGTATTTACTGGGCTAACGGCTCCACTGAGAGGATGAGTGGAGGAAAGAGGAGACCACTGACTGGTGCCCCTGGAGAACAGAGTAGAGTCAGATAGTAGCCCATCTCCTTTTAGTTTCGTGTTGGGCTGAGCGTAATTAGTAAAGATGTAGGTTAAATATCTTTAGCCAAATCTAAAACGTTATTATACTAAAAAAGAGACAACTGACTACCTTTGTAGAGGTAAACAAATCTAAAACGTTCCAGCACCTGCTTTAGAAAGCCAAGTTCATCCGGTCAAACATCTTTTCTGTGTCGATCGATCAAAAGGAAATTGAATAGTATTTTCTTGCCATTGCAGAGTTAGACTATGCATGTGTCACAAGTATGGCGCCTTAACATACAACAGGTCTGGTATTGATGAGTTATATACTTTAAAAAGTCAATTGGCCAGATCTGTAAAGTAAAATTGGTTGACATAGTTCAGGATTCGAATAGGGAAGCAAGATTCACAGAGGTTTGTGCATCTGCTCGGTTTAGCCAGGAAGTGTGATTCATCCATTGAGGGTTTTGTGGCTCAAAAATGTGGGAGCTATTAAATAGAAAATGTTAAGTCAGTTGTCAATTAGTATAGCCACCTTATTTTTGGTTGCTAAGGGAAATAATTGATGTGGATGTAATTTAGATTTTAGGCAATGCGAATTATCCTGTTAGAGGTGGGTTTCCAGTAATAAACCAATGTTAGCCCCCAGTTCTGATAACATGCTAAAAATACCTTTTCTTTTTAATGGTGAATTAAGCCCTTTTACATTTAGGCATATGATCTTTTAGCTAACCATGTTCATAATGTATTTTAGCTCTTTTGATTTGACTGGGGGTAGTTTCATCTGGAAGTTTAAAAGAATATTTTTTCATCTGAGATTCGGGGTCAGTGGGGAAATATTAAAGAGGAGAGGCAAGATAATGACTGGGTGTGGCATGTACATTTCAAGCAAGACTAACTCATGTATAACCTCAGTAATATTCAAACTCAGATGAAAATGGGTTGATCTAAATTGCATTCAAACCCTTTTTCTACCCTAAATAATGGAACAATTGGAAAATCTATACAGATTAAGGTTGTTGTTTTAACAAACGAATACTCTAGGCAATTCATATGTATAACCTAATAAGGTAGGAGTATGCGCCAGAATTTAAAGAATAAAACAATCCTTACTTTTATAGAATTACAGCTTAAAAGAAACCGGAAATGACAGATTAAAGAGGGCATTTGAGACATCTGCAGGAATTCCTCTTTGTCGGATGCCATTTCTTACATAAGCAATTTCACCATCCTTCAGTTTTTTTCCAAGTGTTGCTTATGTTCCTCTAGTTTAGTAATCCTTTGTCCGAGTTCAGATTGGCTTCCACTGTTTTCTCCACTATTTGGACATTATTGTTCCATGCGCTGATGGCGTCTCACAGTTCCTGTCTTGATAAAGCAATGGCATTCTTCAATTCTTGGAGCAGTTGAATTATTTCACCTTCTTGTAGTTGGTGCAAAGCCAGATGCCAAAGAGTAGGCACATCCTATATTCAAAGTGGATTGAGCTGAACCCTGGCAACCCTTTTTCACCAGCTGCACAGATCTAAATAGAGGCTTTGGATTCTTTGGATTTTGGGGGCCTCATACCCATGTTGATCATATAAATTACAAGAACAGGAACTTGCTCTGCTTTGAGACAGTACTGTGGAGTTCCATAAGAATTTTAGGTTCGAGGTTTGTCGGAAAGTTTGGCATAGATGTGCATTCAATAGGATTTTTTATTTTTTTGAAACTTTATTTATATTTTCCAATAAAACAGAACAGGATCAACAATAGGTAACAATTCTCAAAAGTTCGAACATTAGTATTTACAGAAAATACAAACTATCAATGAGTTAAATGAGTGATTCCTAAAAGATTATAATTATCCAATGAGCATATTTACAAACATACCAATACCCTATTGTCGTCAACCCTCTATACACAATTTGTAAATTCGCATAAGATCTAAAACCAAGAAAAGAGGGAGAAAACATGAAGAAAAAAAAAAGAAAAAAACTAAGCACCCCACACCCATGCGATAGGATTTGTAACATGACTTTAAAATGAATATCCTTTTATGTTCCTTATTAGATTACCCTTCTGCACATTGGGTCAGTCAATTCAGAAGCAGGCATACATAACACGGTTAAGTCTCTCGTATTTTTGTGGATGGTCAAATACCAGCACTGGGCATGATCCCATACTTACTACTGAAACACCACTAGCAGAGCAGCCCAGCTTGAATTGGTGACCAAATGGCCTACAAGGTTTGAGGGTCAAAGATGTTGAAGGGGAATTAAGGGGTGAAGGAAGGCACAACTTGCCGGAAGTCTATTACCACCGAACCTGCCTATATGAACTGACAGTTCGACCTCTCGCTTGCAAGCAAGCCTCAGGTTAAGTTTTGGTGGATTCTTAACTGTATTTCAGCCTGTGGATTTGGGATGTGTGACGAATCGCAGGATTTTGTCACTTCTCCCCAACAGGGAGCCCTTCCTTGTGAGGCTAGGGAGGTGAGCCCGCTATGCAATATTCCCCCTGGGGTGGCGGTATGCAGGACCTCACAGGAAGATACTCCCCACTTGGGGACAAGGACTCCCCTCCTGTCAAGGAACTCCCTAAACCCCTGTCATACGAGTCACACATACCATTAGGGCTTCAGGAAAACCATCTTGAACCAATCACTGTTTGTTACTTTAACATCTCTGAAGAAGGGGAAGGCTTGCCCGACAATGAATGAGATGAGGAAAGCCTTAAGGAACAGTGAAGATAACTTGCCTATGTGAGAAACCAGAAGGTGTCTCACCCGCTAGTCCCCATGGATCTGTCATCCAGTAGGCCAGGAAACAACCATTGGTTTTGGATTTCGATGTAACACCTTTATCCCATCCTACCAGGTAGGATACTTAGGGACTCAACCCCCCCCCCTTTTCCAACATGAAAATGTTCTCATGAATAGCTTGCTGTAAGAGAAAATGGACTAACACCCGAGCCGTATTACCACCAGTCCAAATGCAATGGTCAGGCAATTACTAACGATTACACACACCTGACGTCCATTACACTTCCCCACACGGATAAAAGGCAGAGCACATGAGCACACTGAGCGATGCAAAGCACACAAGGAAGCAGAAGTTCGAAGATGGCAGCTTAATACAAGGCGAAAGACAGCAAAACAGAAGGGGATCGCAAGGGGGGGGGATATAGTGCCCTTGATGTTTTCAACGAGGAACCGTTACTTTCATGAACCTTCGAGAATAGAAAACATAAGACCATGAAACAAGGTTGAAGAATCCTGCATTGTGTGTCGGAGGTACCCAGGGCTCTCCTGCGTTGATAGTCAAGGCGGGAAGAATTGCTTGCCGCTGTGGTACTGTCCTTGACTCCTACAACAAAAGCAGCACCAGTGAAGTCAGTACAGCCGGTGATTTGGTGAGACTGATACCAGACCGGTCTGTGTTGAAGCCAAGGTTGCATGCGCCAACATTGTATAGTGAAAACTGAAGCGAACATTGTATGAAGCATATGTGATAACGCGAGTAAAATTGAACAACAGATGAGTGATTGAACTTTGAAGCCAAGATACGATACCTTAGAGTCATCCGGCACCGTGTACCTGCTCATTCGAAAGTCTCTGTAAGGCATCGAACTGAAATAGTGACAAAGAATTGTGAATCAAAGTGGTCCTGCAACGGGTCAAGCAAAATCCTGTGCACAATCGCAAGTCTTCGATGTTAACAGCATAAAGAAAGTTGATGACAAGGTAGAGAAAGTTGGTCCGAGCTCGGCGGAGGCAGATCAGCGGAGAACCTTTGGTTAAAGCAAGTTTGTGTAAAAAGGTTCAAATGAAATTGGTCCAAGCCCGGCGGAGGGAGACTAATTGAACATTGTGTGAAAGAGGATCTGAGCCCGGCTGAGGGGGACCCGGGGCGAACAGTGCATCACCTGAGAAACTGAGTGCGTGTGAAGTCCAGCGAGAAAAATAACATATTGTTGATTGCATATGGCCCTCTGAAAGAGACTTTGAAATAAAGAGACTTAGGCACGGAAGGCCCCGATGCTAATGATTGAACTGTATCCTGATGCTAGAGAAGCCAGAGACTGTGCAAAGCTTGAGTGAATCGCCTTGTTCTGTGCTGAAAACGTGGGGAAGAAAGGCCAACGGCCTGAGCAGCCCGACATTTTTTTTGAAAACGTTTCCTTTTTCGTAACACTGTTTCCCACACTATTTGTATTTAGAGGTAAGGATTGGCAATAGATTTATTAGTATAGGCCCTTTTATTTGGACAAATCATGGGGATACCCAGGAAGTTCAAACCTGGGATGTGCCGGATGTAAGCACGAAACCGAAGATCCTCTGTCAGGAGGATCAGCCTTGGAGAGAGAAGAGACAAAGGACCGTATCATGCTGGTGAAGCCGAACCAGAGAAAAGCAGCAGCAGCAGAAGAGCAGCAGCGTGAACTGGTGAAGGTGGACCGTGCGGTCCATGAACGGTGCAGACACTGCTGCATCACTGGCAATACTGAACCGTTTCAAATAATGGACTGAGAATGGCAAGGAACACAAACACTTTCGAAACAGACAAATAACCCAGGTCCAAACAACCAACCAGTGACGCTAGCTCGTATGGAGATAGGTAAGGGAAAGAAAATGGGTGGAAGGGACAGAGTAATCCCAGTCGTCTCAGTGAAACTAATTATTAAGCAGTGTGTAAACCAGAGTGGGACACAGCCTGCTAGTCCCAGTGAAACAGGAATAATTCATAAGAGTCCGAATTCATTTGGAACCAAGCCTAAACCTTACAGTGAATGGACCAGAACCAAGGGAAGTGAATGGGGCAAGAGCCGCCTGGATAAGAAACCTAGAAGATCGCAGTATCCAGCGTTAAGTGAAGAAAGTAACAAAGACACTGAAAGCTGCCATTAAGTAAAAGGGTCCAAACCCTAAGTTGATAAACAAAGTGACTTATCCAGCAAAAAAAGGGCACATCCCAGAGGTGGAAGGGACCCCTTACAGAATTGAACAAAATTGCCAGGAACTATTTAAGAATAGCTTACTGAAGCTGAGAAGGCTGGTCCAGGAGAAGGGAGTCATTCTCTGGGACCTTAGTGTTATTTTGCTTAGTAGCAGGGTTAGCGTAGATTAGCTCTGGGACGAAAGATTGACCTACCACCGATGAAAATGTTATTGTTCAAGAGTCAACGCTGTGGTGCCATTTCAGGGAGAAGACTCCCACCCTAGACATAAGTGTTGTAGGGGCCCAGAAGCTGCTCCAATCACAGCTGTTCCAAGCTTTTATTCTGATTGCAGCTCCAGTCTACTGCATAAGCAAGCAGCTATACGACTCCTGGACTCTCAGTCCTCCAATCCTTTTTTTCTGTCTAGCCTTCATCCCCCAGAGGAGATCTTCAGAGAAGCGGGTACAAGGGCCATGAGCTGGTTCTTTGGGAGAGGCCAGCTAACAATCAACCCTCCCCCTCCTGGGGCTCTCTGCCATTAGTAGGTGTTAGGGAGAATTCTCAGAATTGTGCTAACTCCCTCCACCTTAGAGACCCCCAGCAACTTTGCTGGATTTTGAGTACTTTATTTTTTTTTTTACCTGGACAGACTGAGACCCTTTTTCCCACTCTCTCATGTATCTTAATGTGATTTCTGAACTTTGTATTTATTTTGGTTATGGAGACTGACAAACTCCATAGGCATCATCTTTTACATTGTGTCACACAGCAGCTTCAGTGCAGTGGCACAGGGATGTCTTTCAGGTGTCCCAAGGTTTTAAATACCTTCCCTGGGATAAACTACTGTTTCCCAGTGCAGTAAAGTGAAATTGACTTTACTTACATTTGCAACTTTCTAGACCCAGCACACACTATCTTGCAATAGGGTGCTGGAGGGGTTACCTAGTATCTCCTTTGTCTAGCTTCTCAAGTAACATTTTAAATGTTACCCTTTCCTCACTGAATGGCTGGTGGCAGTGGTTCACTTTTTACTACCGTGGTGTGCATTTACCACGGGCTGTGTTCGCAGCTGCAGTAAAGCACCCAAGGGTGCTATTTTTGTCAAAATGGCCGCAGTCTTCTTTTTTCGCCATTTCTTTGTGGAAAGGTCCTTCTTGAGATTTACTCTGCGTGCCAAACCAGGTTTGGTCCCTCTGTTCGCTTTGCCTTTGACGAGATTCATGAGTGAAACCCGCCTCTGGCTCCATGGTGTCTGAGTCGACCACTGGGCAAAGAAACCAAAGAAGAACTTGAAGAGGACGCCTGCTGAAAACTCCTGGACCATTGGTTTGCCTGGTGAAGCCCTGCTGCTGTGCTGAAACTCCAAATTCGTATCGACAGAGAAGCCACTGCAAGGACGACTTCTCCCCTTGAGTTGGTGGGACCAATCAACTCCAAAGTAAGCCACCTGGACTTTCTCTCAGAGCTGGTTGACATTCCACAGAGTTGCTGCTGGAAACCCGAAACGCCAGGTAGAGGAACACCAGAATGTGTGCGTTGCTTTTAAGCTGGCCAAGAGCTCCAGGAAGATCCTCCGGACGCCGAGGAAGCAAGACTGACCAAGCCTGAGCCCCCTCAACAGAGTGCGGCACCCCAGAAGCAAGGAAAGCCCATCTCGACAGCTAGGAACCGCGCAGTGTTGATATTTGCGGTAGACGGGAGGAGCTGAAACACCAAACAGCCACTTGTTTGAAGATTGCCAGTTGCGAGCGTTGACCGTCTCATTGCAGTGCAGGAGTCCCCAAAAGTCCTCCCTTTTGTCCCCACGACCGAGATCCAGGAACAATGAGATCTGCAGAGCTGCACAGAAACAGAAGTCATCTGAAGCACTTTTTCTTCAATACCAAGGTACTGTAAAGTCTGAGAGAACTTACCTCTTATTGTAGAGTTGCTTGCATCTTCTACTACTCACAAGTCTAAACAGCTTGTGGCCTTAAATTGATTCTTCGTTTCTTCAAAGATGTCTAAAACATTGTGCAAAGACTTTTTTACATAACTACCAGAGGTGCTTCAGCTCATATAAGACTTTCGTCCATTGACTTTGGCCTAACCTATTATAACGGAAAGACTCTGCTTAGGGGATCAACAAGTATTTGCCTGCCTAAGCATATTTGTGATCTCTTGTTTGTTCTAATAACCTTTTCCTTTAACCATTTTCTCAGAGTATTCTAAATGCTACAGTAGGAACAAGTTACTTACCTGTAACTGTTGTTCTCCAGCATGGGTCTGGCATGGATTCACATGCTCATGAATATTCCCCGTCGTCAGGCTGGGAATCCTCGGTAAAGAAAAATCAGTATCAGTTTAGTTTCTGATCTGTCTTTCGTAGTAGTAACCAATCACTGATCTCTGCGTCATACTGACCACAGCCAATGACTGCCCTCTACCTAAGCCCCGCCTCTGGCAGCCACCTTCAGATTTGGTAGCACGTGAAGTGGCAGTATGACCAAGTGAAGAGCCGCAGAGGGGTAGGCTGGAGGGTTCGCATGTGAATCCATGCCAGACCCATGCTGGAGAACAACAGTTACAGGTAAGTAACTTGTTCCTTCTCCAGCATGGGGTCTGGCATGGATTCACATGCTCATGAATATAAGAATAAATAGCAGTACACACATGCACAACCACGGGGGGTGGCAAAAGGCTCAACATTAAGCAATACAAAAAAGTCAACATTAAGCATCTCTTACCTCCCGAACAGGTTGCGCAGCACTGCTTGGCCGACCCTGGACTCCTCCCTGGAATCCCGATCGACGCAGTAGAATCTCGTGAAGGTGTGCGTCGACCTCCACGTAGCAGCCCTGCAGATGTCCAGCAGGGGCACATCAGATAAGAACGCCGTAGTAGCAGCGATCGCTCTGGTCGAATGGGCTCTCGGACGGCCTGGCAGCGGTCGGTTAGCCAACTGGTGGCAGTGCATGAGGCAGCCGGAGAGCCATCTGGAAATAGAAGACTTCGAGAGAGCCTTCCCTTGATTCACAGGTCCAAAGTTCACGAACAGCTGCGATGTCCTCCGGAAACTCTTCGTACGGTCCACGTAGAACTTCAGCGCTCTAGCCACATCCAGCGAGTGCAAAGTCCTCTCGGCCGGCGACGAAGGGGACGGGAAGAAAACAGGTAACACCAGGGGCTCGTTAAGATGGAAGTCCGACGGCACCTTGGGCATAAAGGAGGGATGCATCCTAAGCACCACCCTCGAGGCATGGAAAGTCAAGTACGGTCCTTTGCAGGATAGGGCCTGGATCTCTCCCACTCGTCGTGCGGAGGTAATGGCCACCAGGAATGCAGTCTTCCACGACACAAACTTCATCGGTGCGGAGTGCATCGGCTCGAATGGGGGCCCCATGAGCCTGGTCAGCACCACGTTAAGTTCCCACGCCGGAGCCGGGGCCTTCACCGGCGGGAACGACCGGAACAGTCCTTTCATAAACTCTTTTACCAGTTGATGGGACCACAGGGACGTCCGTCCTGTGGTTCTGGTATATCTGGAGATCGCCGCCAGATGAATCTTAATGGAGGCATGGGCTAGCCCAGCCTTTGCCAGCGATAGCAGGTACGGCAGCACTTGAGGGGCCGTAATCCGTAGGGGGTTGATCTTCTGTGCTCGGCACCAGATAGAGAACCTCTTCCACTTATGACCGTAGCATTTGAGAGTCGAGGACGCCCTGGCCTTTGCAAGAACCTCTCTGCAATCGGCCGGTATATCGTAGCCTCCAAACTCTAGCACTGCCGGAGCCAAGCCTGCAGGTTCAGCGACGCCGGGTCGTGGTGGAAGATGGCGCCTCCTTCTCTGGAGAGAAGGTCCGCGTCCGCCGACAGCTTGATGGGAGGGGACGTTGACAAGTCCAGAAGGTCCGGGAACCAGATCTGCCTCGGCCACGCCGGTGCGACGAGGATCATCCTGCACCGCGACCTCTTGAGCTGGTTGATGAGTCGAAGCAGCAACGGCAACGGAGGGAACGCATACAGGTATAGGCCGTCCCAGGGGAACGAGAACGCATCGCCCATGCTTCTCGGCTGGGGAAACCTGCTGGCGAACCTCTGGCACTTCCGAGTTTGTCGCTGTTGCGAACAGGTCGATTTGGGGTTTGCCCCATCGTCGGAAGAGTTGATCCACCTGATCCTGGCGCAGTTCCCACTCGTGACACGCGCGCAGCTCCCTGCTGAGCGAGTCGGCGATGGTGTTTCTTTCTCCTGCCAGGTGGAAGGGAACCAGGAACATCCCCTGGGTGACCGCCCAGTGCCACAGATCCTGTGCCTCCTTGGATAGGGCTGGGGATCTAGTGCCTGCCTGCTTCCGTATGTAAAACATTGTCGTGGTGTTGTCCGTGAAGATCCGTACCACCTTGCCCTTGAGCGACGGGAGGAACGATTTGAGAGCCCAGAACACGGCTCGGAGTTCCAGGACGTTGATGTGCAGGAGCCTCTCCTTCGGGAGCCAGAGGCCTCTTGCGTGGAGATCTCCGGTGTGGGCGCCCCAACCTTCCAGGGAGGCGTCCGTCGTCACCGTCTCTTGGTACGCCGGCGTCTGAAAGTCCTTGCCCGCCGTGAGGTGCGCTCGAACGCCCCACCACTGAATCGCCCGCCGGAACACCTCGTTGAGGGGGACCCTGTCTTCAAAGGTGCCCGTCGCCTGCATCCAACGGGCGTCGAGAAATTCTTGAAGAGGGCGCATCTGTAGTCTGCAGAGGCGCACCAGATAGATGCAAGAGGACATCATCCCCAGGAGGGACTTGATGGACCTCACCCTGGCCACGTCCGTGGCTAGCAGGCGCTGCACTTTGCCTAGAATGGTCTTCGTCCGTTCTTCCGACGGGGCCGCCAGGCGCCTCACTGTATCGAGCTTCACTCCCAGAAACAGGGCCACCTGTGACGGCACCAGGTGGGACTTTGGGTAGTTTATGGCGAATCCCAGGTCTGTGAGTAGCTGGACGGTCCTCGCAGTGTGTTCGACGGCGAGTTCCCTCGTCCTTGAGCGGATGAGCCAGTGGTCCAGGTAGGGGTAGACGTGAATCCCCTGCAGGCGCAGCCGCGCCGCCACAGGTGCTAGGCACTTGGTAAAGACCCTGGGGGCCGACTTCAATCCGAATGGCAGTGCTCTGAATTGGTAGTGGCGTCCCTGGACGACGAACCTGAGGAACTTTTGAGGATGGGAACGTGGAAGTATGCATCCTCCAGGTCCAACGACGATAGAAAGTCGCCTTCCTCCAGCTGTCCCAGTACGTGCTGGAGGGTGACCATCCTGAACTTTTGTGACCTGATGTATTTGTTCAAACGACGAAGGTCCAGGATGGGGCGCCAGCCGCCCGTCTTCCTGACGAGGAAGTACCTTGAGTACGCCCCGGAGCCCCGGAGCCTCTTCGGGACAAGCTCGATGGCGCCTTTCCTGAGCATCGCCAGTACTTCCAACAGCAGTTGCGGGATGTGATTTTCCTTCCTGGCCACAGGTGGAACGTGAGGGCACTTCTTCAGGAATTCGATATAGTGTCCTCTTGCCAGGGTATCCAGCACCCAACGGTCGGTGGAGATGGACTTCCACACGCCGGGGTGCTTGGTGGGGGCCCCGAGACCACGGCCGGTTCAGTCCTGCTTGGAGGTGGTGGCCTTGCCACCCTGGCCAACTTGCCAATGGCGGCGAGGCGCTCCCTGCTTGCCGCGACCCCTGTAGGCCTCCTGAGACGAGGAGCGTGCCGCCTGGCGGTAGGACGAGCCACCGCTGGATCCCTTGGAGGCACCCTGTCTGCCTCCGGAGCTCCGAAAGGGCCGTCGTTGCTGAAGGGCTCCTAGGGCGCGGGCCGTCTCCGTGTCCGTCTTTATGGCTTGGAGGGATTCGTCAACCGCCTTCCCGAACGGCATGTCCAACACCCTGGTCTGGACGTCCTGACGGAAGTCGGTCGCCCGGAGCCAACCCCGTTGTCCTAGGCAAACACTGTTGCCCAGCTGGCAGAACCCGGTATCGGCAATATCGGTTGTCGTCCGGTAGGAAGTCCAATATGGGGGCCAGCTTAAACCAGAGCTCCCTGTCGTAACGGGCCACGATCGCCAGGGCGTTGGCCGCTTTGATCGTCGTCGCCGCCGACGAAATGACCCGCAGCCCCATGGCGTCCAACTTCTTTCCCTCATCGTCCGGAGGGGAATTCGATGTCGAGGCTCCTGACCCCGCCGCTTTCTTCTTCGCCGCCGCCGAGACGACAAGAGTCTGGCGTTGGCTGGGCCCTGAGGCACAGGGGAGCGGTTTCGGGGACCCGGTACTTCTTCTCGTACCGGTCCCGTTTAGCTGGTGCCGTGGAGGGGTTCTTGAGAACCGACAGGCCCTCCTCCCAGATGTCATCGATTAGAGGCACCGCAATGACAGTCTTCCTCTTGGCCTCCCGGTGCTGATAGAGGAAACCTTCCTTTTTCTGCTCCTCCGGGCAGAGCTGGAACAATTCGGACGCCCTGGCGATCATGGCGTGGAATGAGCCAATCTCGTCGGTCGGAGACCCGTTCCGTCGTCGTCGCCCTCAGAACCCGTCGTCGAGCCCATCGCACCCTCATCTCCCGACTCGTGGGAGGATGAGGAGGGAACTGTAGGCCTTACGGGGGCGAGTGGAGGAGAGTGGTGGGTCCTCCGTCGTTTGTTCTGAGGATTTCCCGACGGGCCAGGTTGCGGGTCCTCCGGCCTGGGCCGTGGGAATCTCGTCCTTATCTCAGAACATAAGGACTGGATCGCAGACAAAATGGCTGCCGAGCCATCCTGAGGCCTAGGTTCCGGCTGCGCCGGAAGGGAAGGCTGCTCTTCCTCGCCATCGTCGTCTTCCTCTGTTATCTCCCGAGGATCTTCCTTACGGGATCGAACCTTCTCGAATTGGACTTCGAGGTTCCTCACGGCCTCGGTCAGTTCCTCCTCCGAGGCTGACTCCGAGCTCGAGGAGGCTACCGTGCCCCCCCTCGCTTCTTCCATCATGGTGGCCATGACGATGGGCTGAAAAGAGGATTCCCTCCTTGGTGGCAGGGAAACTCTAGTCCCGGAGGCAGTCTCCGCTGGCGGGGTCTCTGCCGGCTTGGCCAGAGTCGCCGCGATCGCCTCGATAGAGGCCTTTGCCTGCTGGGTAGGGGCCTTCACCACCTTAGGTGCGCCCCGGGCCTTCTCCTTCGGGGGAGGGGCGACGCCTCGCTCCCCCTCTTCCGAGATCGGACGGGCTTCTCCCGAAGCTTACCCGGGGTCTCGGATTTCCTCTTCCCCGAACCGGAGCACTAGCTCGTGGTGGACGGTGCCGGGGAAGGTGCGCCCTGCCTGGCGACCGAAGAGCCCGACCTTTCCGCGCTCCCGGAGCCAGCGGACTCGCGGCACTTGGCCTGGTGTTGGGCCCCCGTCGCCGGGGCGCCCGCACAGGACTTAGAAGCCCGCTCGGACCCTTTCTTCTTCTTCTCACCCGTTGAGCCCTTCTCCAACCAGCTGGCGAGACGGGATCGACGGTCCCTCATGGTCCGCTCCGACAAGTTCTTGCAGAACTGGCAGTCCTTCTCTACATGAGTCTTGTCCCCATGAAGACAGTAGAGGCATTGCGAATGTTCGTCTTCCTTAAACACATTCTGCAGCCCGCATCCAGGGCAGCTGCGAAACAGCTTGGGTCCGGGTGACGAACTTGCGTCCTGGGCCATCTCGAAGTAAGCCGCAAATCTTCTGGAATCCTCCAAGAAGTTGATTCGACGAAATCTTCACCCTTGAGGGGCGTAGGAAAATCCCGTAACGGGTAGCCATTAACGGGAGTAGAAACGGTGGAGCTTGAGGCTCGATTAACCGAAAAAATGTGAAAATTCACCTGAAAAAGCATGAAACACACAGTAAAAGCTCGAGAGCTAAGCACGAGGACTCCCAAGACTTGAACGTGCGGTAAAAATCTGAAGATGGCTGCCAGAGGCGGGGCTTAGGCAGAGG
Organism: Ambystoma mexicanum; assembly: GCF_040938575.1. Lineage (NCBI taxonomy): Eukaryota > Metazoa > Chordata > Amphibia > Caudata > Ambystomatidae > Ambystoma > Ambystoma mexicanum. The sequence goes on along the minus strand of NC_090931.1, from coordinate 802,861,421 downwards.
GCAGTCATTGGCTGTGGTCAGTATGATGCAGAGATCAGTGATTGGTTACTACTACGAAAGACAGATCAGAAACAAAACTGATACTGATTTTTCTTTACCGAGGATTCCCAGCCTGACGACGGGGAATATTCATGAGCATGTGAATCCATGCCAGACCCCATGCTGGAGAAAGATATTAATGTCCCCAGCACCCTAGCTATTGAAGTCACCTGAGGGTGTAGGTTGTGACCGTGGGCCATCCCAAAAGGGTCTGATTTAAGAATATTAAGAGTGTGTGTTTTAAAGTGTATTTGAGTGTTACGATTATATTTCTCCCTTCTGAAGAAGGCTTACTCTAACTGAATGATCAATACATTAGTAATTGTTTATTCAAGAAACCTTGTGTGCAAGTGTTTATTTGAATACTTGTCAATGTGAATCTCTGTTAACTCCCCTACAGCTCACAATGACCCTTCTTGAGAGAAGCCTGGCTTCTAAGCCACACTACCAACCTGTGTAGTACAGACTTATACCAAAGGTTGGGTTCCTATTACCAGGAGGTCAGAGTTGTTGTAGTGCACCCAAAGGGTACTGCATATAATCTTGCCTAACATTAGGTGTCTCTGCAACTCAGAGGGTACTGAGGATCAGCATTCCACGATTGGCTCCCAGTAGGAGCCTCAATGCTTTCTTCACGAACAGGGACTGGAAACGTGCTGGCTTACTCACCGCACCCTGGCTTCCAGAAGCACCATCCAGTGGAGGGATCACATTCACCCGAGACTTGTTTCAGCTGCTGAGGCCTCCAGTAGAGCAGACCGGTCTTCTTTTTGACTCTTCTACAAGTCTGTCATCCTCAGGTCAATGTTACAAGGAGCTAGGGTGCGGAATCCATACTAACAGAGATGTCCGGCGCTACTTACATTTTAGACTGCATAACTTTCTTCTTCACAGGCTCGCCTTAGCTTTTAGAAATTGTAATGTCTGCCTGCAAGGTTGCAATCACGCTCAGTTTAGTGGGCATGCTGGTATCTGCTGGGGTATACTTGAGCTTGGAGGCCCAGCCAGGCCACAACCCAAGAAAAGATCAAGTTACTCTCTTACCTGGTAACGTTCTTTCGATGGGATGGTCCGACGACGTATTCCATATCTATGACAGTAATCACCACAGGTGTGCTGCTTTGGAAAATCTTTCGGCGTCTGCATCCTGCATCGATGACGTCGGTACGCTGTCCTCAGGGGCCTCCGTCGAGCCAATCTTCGAATGGATTGTGTCCTCCCACGTATTCCTCATCTTGGATTCACTCCCAAAGCAGTTACATAATTTGGAGGAGGGAGTAACTTGAAGTGATCAAGAGTGCAGTACTGCTTTTCCAAAAACAGAATCTTGGCTAGTGGAGGAATCCAGACTGCAGTATTTCGTAAAGGCGTGTGCAGACGACCATGTGGCAGCTGCACGATTATCCTTTATTGGAACTCCCCTCTGAAAAGCAGATGCAGTTGCGACACCCCAGGTCGAGTTAGCCCTTAGATGTTCTGGGGGGGGTCTTCACCGGCCAGTCTAACATTCTGAAATTGTTAAAATAATCTAGAGATGGTTTGTTTAGTGATGGCTAGACTCAATTTATGACCTGTATAGCCCACAAACGGATGATTCTGTCTCAGTTTTGCCAATCTGGTAATGTAAAAATTCAGTGCATGCCTAGGGTCGAGTCTGTGAAGCCTTTCTTCCTCTTTTCCCGAATGTGGCGGAGGATAAAAGGATGACAAAGTTATTTTCTGAGTGATGTGAAATTCAGAAACAACCTTGGGGAGAAAGTTTGGTTTCACCTTTAATACCACTCTGTCTTTCTGATAAACAGTATGAGGAGGCTTGCAGGATAAAGCCTGTAGCTCTCTCACCCTTCGGGCAGACGTTATAGCCCCTAAGAAAACTGTTTTGAAGGTAAGAAGTCTTAACGGACAAGAATGAAGAGGCCCAAAAGGAGCACCCATTAGAAAGTTTAAAACCAAACAGATCCCACAGTGGGACTTGGAAGGGAGTCAGAGGATAAACATTAGTTAATCCTTTTAAGAATTTAATTACTAGAGGAATCTTAAAATAGGACACTTCTTCTGCAGTGTGCTTCAAGATCGAAAGTGCTGCCAGATAACCTTTGATCGTACCATTCTGGAGCCCCAGATTGGTGAAGTGCAAAAGAAAACACCATCGGTGTATTGCATGAGAAAGGGTCAACATTCTTATCTCTACACCAGCTGCAAAACGTATTCCAACGGCAGCAGTATAAAGATTTGCTTGCTGGCCTTTTGCAAAACCTCCATTACGTCACCCGGGAGGTTCCTTTCTCTCTCTCCCTCTCTCTCTCTCTCTCTTTTTTTCTCCCTCTCTCTCGCTCACTCTCTCTCATTTCTTGAACCTTCTCAACCTCCTTATTACATGAGGAATGACCGAGACTGGAGGAAACACGTAGAGAAGTAGAAACTCCCAGTTGACCACGAACGCGTCTCCTAGAGCTCCTCTGGGGGGAAATTCCCTTCAGCAGAATAGTTTGCACTTCCGGTTGGCACTGGTCGCAAACAGATCAACTTGAGGGGTTTCCCAAAGGGTGAAAAACTCTTGAAGGACTTCCTGAGCTAGTTCCCACTCGTGGGTGGGAGACTGTGCGCTGCCTGCTCAGAGTGTCCACCGTTGTGTTCTTCTCTCCGGCTAGGTGAACTGCTGATAGAGAGCTTCCTTCTTTTATTGCCCAGAACCAGAGCTGCATTGCCTCTCTGCGCAGTGGTAGTGTCCCTACACCTCCTCTTTTGTTGAGGTAGTAGATGGCCACTGTGTTGTCTGTCATTATCAGGACATTCTTTCCCAGTAAAGAGGGCAGAAAGGCCTTCAGCGCTAGTCTGATTGCCCTCAGCTCTAAAAGGTTGATGTGTAGTTTGGACTCCGATGGAGACCAACGACCGCTGATGGTCAAATCGTTGGTATAGGCTCTCCACCCCGTGAGTGAGGTGTCCATCACTACTGTTATCTCCGGCCATGGTTGCCAAAACTATTCTCCTTTCAAGATGTTCTCCCGACAGGCCCACCACTGAAGATCCAGTGAGACTCAGTTTGGGATTTGTAGAAGATCCGAAATCCTTCCTGAGGACTGTGACTGCTGGGTCCTGAGAGCCTACTGGAGAGAACTCATTCTCAGGCGAGCCTCTGGCACCAGAAAAATGCAGGATGCCATGAGACCAAGCAATCTTAGAAAGTGGAAGGCCAGAAGATGTTGGGCATTCTGGAATTTTGTCACCATCTGCAGAACATCTTGAACCCTCACCTCTGGTGGCGAGGCTTTTTCCAGGGATGCACCCAGAACTGCTTGATGAATTGGAGTCTTTGTGATGGTACCATGTGGAACTTCTTGAAATTGAGGGAGAAGCGTGGAGGGAGTGGCAAGTATAGCTGAGATGATCTAGGGCTTGTTCTGGGGAACTGGCCCTGATCAGCCAATCGTCCAGGTAGGGGTAGACTTGAATTCCCCCCCCCCTCCTGAGACTTACTGCCACAACCGCCATTAGCTTGGTGAAAACCCTGGGTGGAGTTTAGCACAAATGGCAGAACCCAAAACGATAATGAGAGTTGCCAACGGTGAACCTCAGGTACTGTATGTGCTTGTGATGGATCGTCACATGAAAGTAAGCATCCTGGAGGTCCACTAATGCCATCCAATCCTGGAGCTTGTGGGCCTGAAGGATCTGAGAAAGGGTTACCATCTTGAACTTGTTCTTCCTGAGGAACCTGTTCAAGTACCTTAAGTCCAAGATGGGTCTCGATCCTCCGTCGTCCTTTGGAATTAGAAAATAAGGGGAGTACCAACCCTTGTTCCTCTCCGCTACAGGTACTGGTTCTATAGCACCTTTCTCCAGCAGGGTTAAAAGCTCCTGCATAAGAAGCGGATCCGGAACCTTCAAAGAGTTGTTCCCGGGTGGATGACTGAGGTTTTTGCAGGAAAGGTAGGCAGTAACCTTGGGCAACTGTTTCCAATGCCCAAGCATCTGAAGTAATATCCTGCCATTCTGTAAGATGCTGCGACAACCTGCCTCCTTACTGCAGTCTTGCCATCAAAGGGCATGTTGAGAAGTCTGGATTGAACGTCTGGGGGCAAATCCCGATTTCCTCAACCACGCAAATCTACGGATCACTGTACTAGCCGCCATGCCTCTGCTAATGCTGTCAACAGAGTCAAGAACAGTCTTGAGGTATTCGCACATAGCGTCCTTCCAATCCTTGAAAATGTTCAAGAAGCTGTCTCGTTCCTCCCCTTTGGGGATGTGGTCAGCCGTTATAGAAATACAGTCCCAAAGGGTGTGGGTAAATCTTACCAGCGTACACATAGCATTAACAGATGTTAACACCATACTACCGGCCGAGAAAACCTTCTTGGCCATGGCATAATATCTTTTATCATCCATATCTTGTGGAATAGTCATTTTGTCTAGCAGAAGAAGTAGCTGCCTGTAGTACCAGGCTTTCTGGTGTTGGATGTTTTGAAAGATATAGAGGGTCAGAAGTTGAAGCTCTGTATTTGGCCGACAGCCTCTTATTCACTGCTGGAACAACCTCAGGTGCTTCCCAGTTGGAAGCTACCCTCCTCTGCAGAGCCCTATGAAATGGGACAATTAGGCCTTGCTGTGGTCATTTATCAAATATGTCAGTTAAATCGTCCTGTTCAAAAACAGGTGTGGCTCTGGACCATCCCATGTATTCCATGACGCTTGTCATGAGTTGTCTATAGGTGTCCTCGGCATGATCTCCTGGATCTGCCTTACCAAAATCAATTTCAGGGGAAGTGTCGATACCACTTGCCTCATGAAGGCAGTCCTGCAGGTTTTTCATACGAGACTCTTCCGATATGAGTTCCTCTGGTACAGAAGGTGTACCATATTCCAAATGGTCTTTCCTACTCAGATGACTCTTCTGCATCTTCATAAATTGAAGAAAGAGTTTTAAAATACTCTGGGCGAGGTTGTGGTATACAAATCTTCTCAAAAGAAGGCAGCGCTATAGACCTCATAATGGGAGCCCGACAGTGTTGAAATCGATGTTGACGTAGACTGCTTTAACAAAACTGTTGACGGTTTGGAAGGTTTCCACGAAGTCGTCGATGGCTTCGATCTAAAAGTCGAGGTTTTCGACGATGGTGTTGAAGGATTTGGAATATGTGGCGTCAAGGAGGTAGACACTTCTGGCATCGATGTCTTCTCCTTCGATTTCAGCACCAAGTGCGTTGATGGGTTTCTTTCAGCGTCGAGGACAACTATCTTTTGTGTTTCATGGAGGCTTTCTCTCGACTCGAGGGATGAGATCACTCTCGAGGACTTTCTACGGCCGGGTTCGAAGACTCAAGGCTTCTGTGCTTCCCAGGTGTTTTGACTGGGGTATCGCCTCTAGGTGTTGTCGAGGGGGGCAAGGCCGTGTTCTCGAACACCTTCATCATACTAACTCTGAATTCCTCCCATTGAGCCGGGGTACTATGTTTTGAAGGACAAACAACCCGTCTTGGTGAACTGGATGAGGAAGTGGACAGCGATCTATGGCGCCTCTTTTTGCCATGCCACAAAGACGAGCAATGATGCGACCCACTTCGCGAACGGTAGCGTTTGTTTTTTATGACGAGGGAGAAGAAGGCCTCGACTTGTCAGACGATTTACATTTGGAGGGGGTGATAGATTATTTAGGCTTACCTCTCTCCAACTTCCCTCTACGCTCTCTTAAGGCCTTGGCCGTCATCGACATGCATTTGTCACACTCCGAACATGGACATACTGACCCTAGACACCACAGGCAGATCCTGTGAGGCTCCGTCACAGACAATTTAGCACTGCAGTCCTGGCACTTTTTAAATCCGGACCGAGGAGTAGGCGGAGCTGATGAAGCCATCTTGTTGAAAATATGATTAATTTTCTCTTAAAAGTCAAAAAAAATCGAAGTATCACACGGAACCAAGCATCATGTTACCGAAACTGTGAAGCGCAGAAAAACAGAACTGAGCAACGGGTGCTGTGCAAGCTACTTATACCTGTGAGGACATTGAAGTTAAGACGGAGGTCTCCGAGGGACCAGGCATAGACGCACAGCGTCTACTGAAAAAAAAATTCTGATGCAGCAAGCTGGATATTGGGAAGTATCAAAGATAAGGAATACGTGGGAGGACACAATCTATTTGAAGTATGCTTTTTATTTTACTATCCGGTTCCATTTCATCATATGTAAGCAAGAGCACATTTATTCATTCCTGGATGTTTGGCCAATGCCGTTTTGACAAAAGACATTGGGCCTCATTACACGTTAAGCGGTAAGGGTTTACCGGTAAGGGCATCTGTACCGGTAAACCCTTACCGCCTTACTACGAGTTCCCTTTGCGGGACCAGACCTTAACGGCTGGTTTTACCAGCCGTTAAAGTAGGGTACCGCAAAGGGACCTTGGAGCCAATTACGGTACCGCAATTTTCGGCACCGTAATTAGCGCCTTCCCCATTCCCATTATGCCCTATGGGGGCAAAAATGGAATGGGGAAGTGCCTTGGTGAATGGGGAATTACCGCCCCCGCTCACCTTGGAGTAGGGCGGTAATTCCGCCATCCACCAAGGCGGACACGGTAAAATACCGGCGGCAAGCATGGCGCTAATAGCGCCATGGTTACCGCCTACCGTGTAATGAGGCCCATTGTGGCTTCAGATGTGGCCAACTGGAAAATGTGATATTAGTGTAAGAATAAATGCTGAATTCATTAATTGGTGTTCAAAATAGAATGCACACGTTTTAAACGCAAAACAGATTCTCAATTAAATAACAAAAACAGGCTAGTGTTGCACAACATCATAATTGGAAAAAAATAATACTGTACCCTCTTATATTGACAAACAGGTCTTCTGCTGCTTTGTGTATATGAAAAACTTCATCTCTAAACAGAGACAGGCAAGAGCTGCTCTGAAGTGCAAGTTTCCAAAGATTCAGTGCGGTAGCATCTGTGTTCAGAATTCCATGGCACAGAATAAATCCAACTTGGATAGAAAAAAAAATGCATTAATTTATGAAGAGTGGATTTAGAGAAAGAACAAAATGCTTATTTCTAAATGGGATTAACTTAAACATTCAAATAAAGAAAAATTACACCAGTTCATTGCGGTACCTTGAGAAGTTGGACATACAATAGGCACAGTATCCCACTAAGAGTCTTGGAAAAACTAAATCACCTAGACCTCTCCCTGCAAAACTAAATGTTCAACCAAAATGAGCCATGGTGGCCGGGGGAAGGGGAGAGAAAAAAACTGGATTGAGGGAGAAAATGTGGTGACCAAAAAGGAGTTTATACTGTGGGATGTATTTACCCATGCATCCGAGCCATACCACAAAACTGTGCAGTACTGACATGGAAAACATCATGATGGCCAGAGCTTCCCAGAAAATGCACAGGGAAATGCATGAAGAATAGGCTGCCATTCATTTTTGCCGATGTTATGGGCACAGAAGGAAACTGCCTAAAACCACCATTGGACTACCCGCACAGTAGTCTGAAAGCATTGGGAATGGCAATGCTGATTGCCAAATGCAACTTAGAATTGTGGGGAATTCATTTGTTAAATCCCAAAAATGGGTGCAGTACCAGTACTCACCACTATCCAAAAGCCGGCATTTTAAAACCACACCAGATTTTACTTTTTTGTGTAAAACTGAATGAACCCAAAGCAGGCTAAAGAAAGACTTACTGAGAGGTGGATCCAATGTAAAGTTATATTCTGAAGTGACTTGAAGGTTTATAAGAAGACTGGCTGCGCTATGGAGTCAGCAGTTTAAGTTGCACTGGATTTAAAGACACTAAAATCGAAAATGTTTAGATTAAATGAGTGACCTATGTTTGGTGTCACATGCCTTTGTAACTGTTTAAATGTCATAGTTTTAAACTTAGAATCAGCCTTCTAGCTGCATATGTGAAAATGTTTAGTTTTATTTGAATGCAGAAACTGGGGAACAGAAATGACAGCTTAAAGAGATTCCAATTTGCCTGGCAACTACCCCCATCAGGAGTGAAACTTGAGTCACAGCTGTGTTCCCAGGCCTAGCTGCCCTTTTGCTGCTCACACTAAGGATATGCCATCTATCTGATAATTGAATTACCTGTGCTCTGCAGGAGAGTGAACAATGCAACTCCCTTCACCCAGGCAGAGGGTTTATTGAGAGGATCATAAATGGCTTCCTCTTGAACAATGAGCCTCTCCTGACTCAGGCAAAGGTTTTATTACAGCAGTCGTAAAATGTAGCTTCCTCTTGGCAGAAGCTGGGAGGAGCACTGCCTGTGAGAGCAAGCTGGCTTGGCAGAACTGGATAAACCAGTATTTCTACCTTGTGCTGAGAGGAAACCACACCCCTTTGGAGCCAGAACATAACTCTAAAAAGATGAATAACTCATAGAGCGGACATGTGAAAATTTTATAAATGATACCATAATTCTTGTGATTTTTCTGCCCACAGTTTAAGAGGTTTTTAGAACCGGTGGTATGTTCAGGGGGGTTTTAGCGGAAAAGTGGATATTACTCTAAATGTATGCATGTTAAAAATCTGAAACTTCATCAGTTAATGTCCATACTCCCTGCGCACATGTATGTAAAGTTGGGTCAATGTCAGAAATTGAAAAATCAGTTAAAAAGTCAATTATGTGCCATTTCTGAATGCAAGCTCTTAGAAACAGCAGATTTGGACAGAGACATGGCTAAATTCAGCCACACCATGTATATGTAATTTCAAACAACTGTGTAACTCTGAAATATGTCTTTTATTATCAAATATAGAATGTGTGCAATCTGACAGAGGAGTGTCCTATCTGCAAGCCATAAAATGACATCCCTCTGACTCACAGTTCATTCCCCAATCAAATGATAAATGGAAGTTTGACCAATTAGAAGCTGAGAGAGAGGTAGGGTCAGTGATGCTAGAACACACCCACATTCTAAACACATAAAAGCAGACAGACAGGACAGATAGGGACTTTCAAATCCATCTGCCGCTGGAAGCTCTGCCGGAAAAATCCATACTTTACCTCCATCAAACCTCCAGAGAGCCAAACTAGAGACTTCAATCTATCCAGAACTAGAGACCCAGACCAGAGAACCAGAGAGAGCTGACCCAGATCACTGTGAAGTGCAGAGACCAGAGGCGAGTTTAAAACCTGAACAGATCCATGGCAAGGCCCATTTCACTCAAGAATATAGTGTGAGTACATAGCAAAACTGTGCAGAACCAATCTCTTAGTTAAAATAATATAATTCAATCCTATTTTAATCTAAGTAGAACTGTCTCCTAACTGTCACCTGCCATTTGCAAAGCTGTCACTTGTCATTTTCTAGTTGCAAGCTGCACGTGTCATTTTGAGCTTTTAAAATTTCAAATCTGAAAAACGACCTTCACAAAATCGCTCATATCTCCGCAACCGTTTGTGCTAGAGACTTGCAATAACTTTCATCTGAAAGCTTAGAATCGTGGCTTTCCCACGAACCTAGAACCACATTCCTACCCCCTATAGTTTTACCGCAATCGCGATTTGCAAAATTTCTTCACGTGTAAAAAGACAGCAGTTTTGCTTTTCCTTGCCAAAAACTTCGTTTACCTGCTAGTTACTACTAAAGCATTGTTAAGGTGATCCTGAATTCATAGAGAGTAGCTATCACTCACCCTGAACCTCTGAAAGGGAATTAAAAGCATTTCCAGCATATTTCTCATCCATTGCTAGCACATATAAAAGCATTTGGGCCTGTGTTTTCAAAACTCCTATCTGTTTTCTTTAAGCTTGCTGGGGATTGAACTGAATTACATTGATTGCATTTCTGAGAACTGTGTGCTTTCCTCCCATTTCCTTGCATTGCATAAAGAGGGGGGGGAGTGAATAGCCAGAGAACAGTGATTACATTGTTTTGTTGAAATCCTATTGAGTATTTTCTGTACTGCATTTCATTCCACCTTGCATCCATTGGAAACCATAAAAGTATTGTTGCTATCTTATCCATCCTATAACCACTCATCATTGATTATAAAGAAGTGTGTTAGTGCCAGATTCTCCGTTGTTAATCTTTATCATATCAGATTAAGGGTGCTAGTCAATTATTAATTTATTATAAAGTGTGATATATATATATATTAATTTATCAAATAAACCTTTTAAACTTGCAAAACAGAACTACTTCTTGGCTCAGTGGGGTCAGGGGGATTCCAAGAGAGGGGTGTTATATAGGGGTAGTCATCCAGAACGCATGAACTGGACCTAAAGATATATCAATAAGGGTTTTCATTCAGTATTATAGACTAGGCGTTGACTTAGCTGTAGTGTTGAATTGAATCCTCTTACAATACAAACACTTACAGTGGGCTGAAAACGTTCCTGATGATACATTTCGGCAGGTTAAGCATTATATGATCCACACACATTGGTTAAATGCTGAAGCTAGAATTTGAGACCGGTATTACATTTCCATACTTTTTTTTTCCAGATTCTTGACACATGTATATGACGAAATTAAGCTTTACAAGGGAAAGACAACCAGTGGAATGCACTCCAGAGAGCAGCTGCAACAGGAGAAAAATGTCCTTGCAGCGATTAAGTGGAAACGACACCTCAATATTTCCTGGCAGCACGTTGACTTTATTAATATAAATGCATCAGGAAAGGGAACCAAAAAAGAATGACGCGTTTCGCGGTATGCAAACCGCTTGATCACGTAGGTTTACAAACAACACAGATGATGGACTGCAATTTAACCCTTGACAACTCTCTGATTGCGCATAGAGAGTGTCTACCTGCTAGAAGCCACTGGTTTAGCATGTTTTATCAGGCGGCCATCTTGGAACAATTCAATGGTATACATTTCTCATAGGAAAATGCAGACAACTTTCTTTAACATATAAGACATAGATGACAGTACTACATTGATTTCAAAATGAATTCACAATTTCAAAATCAATGCCGAATGGGCAAGAATGATTCCGCTTAGCATAAAACAGATACACAACAAATCTATTAGTTTCTCAAATTCCGTCTTTTAGTGTGTCCATTATGCGTTAACATTGCATGAAAAGAGAAAGTAATCAAATCCTGTTCCTGGCTGCCTAATGACAGTCAAAGGCGATGATAGACTTTGCTAAGTGCAGATCGTCTATGATGGCTTTGACCTGCACAAGCATGGATATGCTTCGCTATATGTATGATACCTGATTGTTAAATGCTGTGATTGTATATATCTTGCAGCAGGCTAGTGTAATGCTTAAACGGAATGCATGTAGGAAATAATACCTATTTGTTGGGGCTTGTGCAAATGTGCAAAAGGTAAAAATCTTAAAATTTAGACAAATGTGCAAATAGCATTTTAGCAGCAAAAATATGTATTTACATAGCAGCAATAATATAAAGTGCATAGTGCTCTCGGTCCATGCATGTACCTCTCCTATAAATATAGGACTCTGTAGTCAGTTGTTTAGTATATAGATTATAGTATCCTAGTTGTAAAAAATATATAAAGAGTATCTCTATTAATTTATATTTCTCACAGAGTGAGGTAAATGCATGGGCTACTAATTTATTTTAAAAACTAGTGCGGAAAAGATTTCCTCTTATAAAGTGCAAAGTGCGTACAAATATTGCTTAGTTGTAAAGTGCTAAGTGCATAAAGCATCTAAATTCATAAAATGACCCATAAGTCATATTAATAAGAGGTAAGCCCGTATACATGCATCCTAATGTTTAAGAGAAGGAAGGTATTATCAATGCAGTATAAAAACCCTAGGTATTCAGTCCATATAGAATTGTCACAGATTTAGCACAGTGAAGCAGGTAAAATCCAGTCCAAAAATCTCTGTGTTGTAAAAGCCACTTAAAATAAGCACCAAAACCTATACAGCTACAAGTTAAAAACAATGGTTTAAAAACACTAAAATTGTGAGAACAAAACCCCATACCATTATTATATAAATATACATATAATAACACCATTATCTTCAAAAATTTGAGTATAAAAGTGATTACTATGTAGGAATCCGAGACACATTGTACATTTCATTGCTCAGGGCATGGCACATGCTGATTATGTGACCTTGTCTGTACTTGGAAAGAAAAATGTAAGCATGTAAGACATATGAGACCTGGTCAGAGCAGACCTGAGACGATATCTGCTAAAACCTCAAGTACCCAGGAAGGTATATAGTTCCTCATCGAGGTTGTGACCCCTGGGCTTTTTTGACTCTAGGTCTAAAATACATCTAGTTTCCAATTGCCGTAGTGTTAATTCACGATTGCCTCCTCTAGGTGATTTAGTGATTGTATGTATACCAAAGAAGGTAAAACCCTCTAATTTGCCTCCATGTTGATTCTTAAAATGAAGGGCCATAGGAAGTCGGGTCAGCATTCTTGATTGCTCTAATGTGCTGTAGCACCCTTAATTTAAGTTTTCCTTTGGTGCTACCGACATACCACTTGTTGCATGGGCAGTTTAACACATATACCACATATTCAGTTTCACAAGTAATTCTAGACACAATCTTAATGCTCTCTCCTAAAATGGGATGTAAATAACAATTGGTGTTAACAGCATAGGTACATGCTTTACATTTACAACATTTTTGGAAGCCCGGTCTATTGATGTTCATCCAGCTGGCTCCTGATTGGTCAACTAGAGGACTCATGAAGCTGGGTACAAGGGTATCTTTGAATGAAGACGATCTACGGAATGTGATATTTGCTTTGGGTGCCAGTAACTCGCCAAGATGTTCATCTAGTTTTAAAACATGCCAGTGTTTTTGTATTACTTGGCGAATATTTTGGGCACCATTACCAAAAGTCAGAATCAGACGTGTATCAGCATTATCCGTGATCTTCGTTTGGACAACATTGGAAACCAATAGTAGGGAACGATCCATGTCCTTAGCTTTTAAAAATGCTCTTTTCAGTACTTTGATTGGATAGCCTCGGTTTTTGAATCTCTGAGCCATCAGGGCTGTCAAAGGTGTTAATGTTGGAACAGTTTCTACGTATGCGTAGAAATTCCCCATACGGAATACTCCCTTTTAAGGCTGTGGGATGGCTGCTCTTTGCATGCAAAGGAATGTTTGAGCTGGTTGGCTTTCTATATAAGCTACTAATGAGTTCGCCATAAGCCACTGAAACTGCGATATCCAAGAACACAATGTCCGTCTTGCTGTTACTTTCTGTGAATTGAAGGTTGAGCTCGTTAGTATTCAATGCCCTTACAAAGTCTAGCTATTCCAGGTCACTACCATCCCAGATCACAAACAGATCATCGATGTAGCGTAGCCACAGTACTATTGATGTAGCGTAGCCACAGTACTATTTTATCTGTGTGTTTGATGTTATTTGGATGCCAGACAAACTTCTCCCACCAGCCCATTGTCAGATTCGCATACGAGGGAGCAAACGTACTGCCCATGGCGGTGCCTTGAAGCTGGATAGAGAACTCCTTATCAAACAGAAAACAGTTGTTGGTTAAGCAGAATTTAATCATCTCTATTATCTTGAGGCCATGTTGCATGTAGTTCATGGATCTGGTTTGCAAAAAATACTCGCATGCTTTGAGGCCATCAGAGTGACGAATTGATGTGTAGAGAGAGACCACATCTAGTGTTGTCAGCAGGTAAGATGTTTCCCATACTACCCAAAAAATCTTTCGTATCCCTTAAATAAGAGGGCAGAGTAGTAACGAAAGTGATCAATGTTTCATCCACAAACCGTGAAAGATTTTCCAACAGTGCCCCACAAAGTGTAACAATTGGTCTGCCTGGGGGTCTGGTCAAGCTCTTGTGAACTTTGGGCAGAAAATAAATTGTTGGAATAGTGGGAAATTTGGGTTGTAAAAATGTACAAATGTCTTTGTCTAACAGGTCTCTCTCCTTCCAAGTCTGTAAAAGATTGGATAGTAACACACTCATGACTTGTGAAGGATCATCTTGCAATTTAGCGTAGCAATTCTTATCAGTTAGTTGTCTGTGGGCCTCCTTAATGTAGTCATTCCGATTCATCATGACTATATTAGTCCCCTTATCTGATGGTTTAATTATGTATTCCGTCATTGCACCAAGTTGTTTCAATGGGCGTTGTTGTGCTGGGGTTAAGTTAGTAATCGTGGGTGGCCGTTTCTTCCGGATCTTTTTGAGATCATTAATTACCAGGTCCTGGAAAGCCTCAACATGGCCTCCCGGATTAAACATAGGGTTAAATCTGGATTTCATTTTTAATACTGTTTTGCCTGGCCAACTGGTATCAGCAGTCATAAGTTCAAGTTCTTGGTCTGTATTGTTCATATAATTTACATTTTCAAATTCCAAATCTTCAAGAATACGTAAAGTGAGAGTATCCTGGATGGAGATGTCTATGTCCTGGATAACAGGCTTTGGGTTTTGGTTTAGGCGGAAACATGGCAAAGAATATTTTTAGTCTGATTTTCCGCATGAATTTATCAAAGTCTATGCAGGTTTCTGTATAGTTGTAGACAGATGTGGGACAGAAGTTCAATCCCAATTTTAAAACCTGATTTTCAGCCGGGGTCAACTCATGAGTGGAGAGGTTGATTATAGACATGTCTGGTAGTTCAGTAGTGGATGAATTCATTTATTTGTTCCAGAGCGTGTTAAGCGCTCCGGTTTGTCCACATTTACTGAGGATCCAGCGCCTTCCCCTCCTTGTCTTTTTCTTCCTCTTTGACTCGAAGCCTTGCCTCGTCCTCTGCCTCTTATTTTTTTGACATTGTTTAATCGGCCTTCCATCCCCAACAGCCTCATCTCTTCTAAAAAATTGAGTTTTCTGGAAGGTTGTGCACTCTCGCTTTCAGTTGTGTCGATGTCTGAGGACGATGGTTCTATCGAGCTTGTGTTCGTGGAAGCAGAGGCTTGCGTAGGGAGTTTTTTTCTTAATGTATCGAAGCGTTTGGCAAAAGTCAATACTCTCCCTTGTTCGTAATCGTTCTTATCGAATGAATTTCCTCTGTTTGCGTAGTTTTATATCCCCTTTCCATGTTGATACGTAGGTTTTTACCCTCTTCACTTTCCTCAATATTCTGCAACTGTTCTGTAACTTCCTGTATTTTGTCCAGTATTTTATGTCTATCCATTCTGGCATATTTGATTAAAATGTTGAGGAAGTTGACAGAGTAAGCATTGCTAGACTCCCCCCATTCTTGTAGCATGGCAGGGTCTTGTTCTTCGAATGAGGGTGTGGTGAGGATACGTAGACCTCTGGGAATGCGTCCTACATTGATATAATTTTGCAGAGAGAATTCTTCCCACCATTTACTAATCTCTCTTTTTTGTAGCTTCTCCAAATCTTAGAAGTTTCACTTCATTATTAGACTGTGCCTCTGGCGTCTGCTCCTTAGGTGTGTCTTTATTGGGTATGGGTTGCTTCTCACAGAAAAGTGATGCAGCTTGTGCTTTTCAAATGTTTTCCCTTTCCTGGTGTGTTGCCATAATTGATACACGTTGTGTTGTCAGTTAGGTGTTTGCCACTTAGAAACTTGAACAAATGCTCGCTCTCACGCCTACAGCCAACCACAATGTGAGAGAGTACTGTATTTTCTTTAACGGGCTGTCTTGGAACCACACGAAGTTTAGATAGAGGAAAGCAGAAAGGAATGGCACGTTTACAGACATGCTGTAACCGATGTGGGCTACACGTGTCCTCCGACGTGCCGAACTCACTATCCACAGCGCAGCAGGTTACTGGCCCGTGCCTCCTCTCTGAATCTTCGTGGTGCGTAGTCGCTGCAGACAGTCCGGAGCACTCCAAGATCGGATCAAGTGGACAATGTTGTGCGCTTCTGTAAAGATGAGCAGGTGCAAATTCCAGCACCGTTGAACCTCGGTGCGATAATATGACGAAATGAAGCTTTACAAAAGGAAATTCAACCAGTGGAATGCACTCCAGAGAGCAGCTGCAACAGGAGAAAAATGTCCTTGCAGCGATTAAGTGGAAACGACACCTCAATATTTCCTGGTAGCACGTTGACTTTATTAATATGAATGCATCAGGAAAGGGAACCAAGAAAGAACGACGCGTTTCGCGGTATGCAAACCGCTTGATATATGGGATATGATATATTTTATTTATATCGTGCCTATACACAAGTGTTTCAAGGCGCGACGAGATGGAGGGGGGGAGAGGGAACAAGACAACGCTCTTACTAGACCCACTGACACAGATCATGCAAGTGGAGGGGAGAGGGAAGGAGAGAGGGAAGGGGAGAAGTGCCAGGGGAAGGGGAGGAGGAGCAAGTGCAAGACATAGGATCAGACATTGCAAATAAGAAGTGCGGCCAGCAGGTGGCAGTGCAAGATTAAGTGCAGAAAAACAGGTGATGGATAAGTGCAAGTAAGAGGGGTTGTAGGGTTGCAGATACAGCCCTGTGCAGGGTTGGCAGGGGGGGCAGTGCAGGTGTGCAACTGGGAGGGCAGAAACCTGGGCCCGTGGTTCAGAGGGTGGCCAGGTAACCAGTGCAGTATCGGACAGGAGATCAGCAAGGTAGCGGAGGAGAGAAGGCAGAAGCAAAGAGGAAAGTCTTGAACTGCTTCCGGAACTGGAGATGGTTCTGCTCAAGTTTCAGAGAGGCAGGGAGGCTGTTCCAAAGGGAGGGGCCAGCCGAAAAGAGAGATCTGCCCCCAACTCGTTGCTTGGAAAAGCGACGGAACCTCAAGGAGTTGGAGGTGAAGGAGTGAAGGGCTTGAGTAGGAAGATACTTCAGAAGAGAAAGCTGGAGATATTTTGGTCCCAGGCCCCAGTATGCCTTGTGGACAATGCGGAGGGTCTTGAACTTGATCCTTCCAGCCACCGGGAGCCAATGGAGAGATTTCAGTGCTGGAGAGATAGGATCCCTGGGCTTGAGGCCAAGGACAAGTCTTGCAGTCTGTACTGAATGAGTTGCATAGGACGGAGAGTAGAGGCAGGCAGATTTAAAGATTTAAAATGAGGCTGTTAGAGTAGTCAAGCACAGAGAGAACCAGAGATCTAGATACAGTGAGCGTCTGGGGGAAGAAGAGGAAAGGAAGAATACGTCTGAGGAGGTGCAGTTGGTAGTACGACTTCTTAGATACGTCAGAAATAGGAGGAGAGAAGGAGAGAGGAGTCAAAGATAACACAGAGGTTAGCCTCGGAGGTGGGATAAGCAGGAGGGGCAAGGAAGGCCGGTCAGAGAGTGGCAGGAATGTTGAGTGCGGGTGTGCCGATGAGGAGAATCTCCGTCTTGCTTGCATTCAGGCAGAGATCACTGGTGGCACACCACTCCTGGATTGCAGTCAGGCAATCTGGGATGAGAGAGGGAGAAGAGGCGGCAGAGGGGAGCCTGAAGGCGAGCTGGGTGTCATCCGCATAGCACTGGAAAATGGACCAGAGAGCGACAATGCAGTGGGCGAGGGATGCCAGGTATTGGTTGAACAACCAGGGAGAAAGGTTAGACCCCTGGGGAACACTGCAGGTGGAGAGAGATAGAGGAGAGAAAGGACCCAAGTTGGACCTGGGAGGGTCGGTCAGAGAGCAAAGAAGTCAGCCAGGCCCAAAGCCTGATCAGTGATATCCAGGTTATCACGGAGCCGGTTAAGCAAGATGGTATGGTTGACCGTGTCAAAGGCAGAAGTGAGAAAGTAGGATGAGGACAGAGGGGAGATTAGAATCAAGGTTAGAGAGCAGGTCTTCACACATGTTCAGGAGAGCAGTTTCCGTACTTCTGGCTGCTCTAAAGCCAGACTGATGGTCATGGAGACAACCAACAGATTAAGTGTGAAGATTAAGCTGGGAGATAGCCAGCTTTTCCAGGAGTTTGCCCAGGAAAAGGAATGATAGAGATCAGGCGATAGTTAGCAAGAAGGGAGGGGTCGGTTGAGGGCTTCTTGAGAAGAGGGTGCACAAGAGAGTGCTACAGGAGGGAGGGGAAGGTCCCGGAGGTGAAGAGTGGTTGCAGAACTCAGCCAAGGCTGGGGCGAGGATGTCAATGTGGTCCTTGATGGTTTTGGAAAAACGGGGAAGAACCGGTTTAGAAGAGGTTTTCATAGATCAAACTTGTCTTTAAACCTCGTCTGGGGAGAAGAGAGGGAAGGCAGAGAAGGGGAGGGGGCGGTGGCTGCAGGGGGCTGGAGGAAGAGGAGAGCGTGGACGGAGAAATACCTCTACACTTTTCCATGAACCTTTGAGGGGACTACTGAACCCAGTCTGCCTACTCCAACAGGTTGTATTGCAGTGCCAATGCACTAGAACAGGGGTGCCCAGGCTGTCTGATCTATGCGGGTCCTAGGGAGGCCTGGAGGCTGTAGCCCATCTCTCTGACTCACTCAGGGACTTCATAGATGACCTAGCAGGGTAGTCTCTTTGTCCAGGGCACTTTTTCTCCAGATGACCAGCTCTCAACCTTCTCCTCCTTCACGGTCTGTTTTCTCTCTTGCTCTCTCCACTTCACATTCCAGTCTCCTGGTCCCATCACCCTAACCCACTTCTCCTGCCTGTACCCTGCAACTCGCTCCCGATACTATCCGCTTCTCTCAAAATCTCATTTCTCCCAAAAATACCCTGCCTCTGCCGTCCTTCACCCTCCTGTCTCTGACTTCGCTCTCCCCCTCCTACTCTCAACATGCCTCCTACTCGCCCTACAGAATTACCTCCAACCACTCTCCCCAGTGCTGTAGCATGGGCCCCTGCACTGCGGCCCTATGACCAGGAGTCAAAGCCAGGGTGAGGGCTAGGCTGGGGCCGACTGTGGCCGTCTGTCAGCACGGAAAGGGGCTGGTCCGCCTCTGGCTCCCCGGCACACTTCAGACTGATGTGCTCAGGGGACCCGGAAGTGTAGCAGCCCCGTCTACAGGACTCCGACTCCCACTCTCCATGCAGACAGGAACAGGGAGCTCTTTTTTTTGTGTATGTGTTATATATTTGTGTAATGTTTGTATGGGTGTATGATACATGCGTGCATGTTGGATGTGCATGTATGTATACTTAAGAGCATGCATGGGAATGGTATGTATGCACAAGTGTGCATGCGCATGTCGTGTGAATGAGAATGCAGTGTGTGTGTATGTGTGTGAATGTTCTTGTGGGTGTACATTTGGAGAATGCAGTGTGAATGTGAGAGACAGTATATGGGTGAGTGACTATTGGATGAACGTATAATGGGTTGCGTGTGAATGCTCTGGGTGAACACCAATGTGGCAAATGCAGTGTGAATGTTCTGGGTGCGTGTGGAACTGTGAGAGCAGGTGTATGGGTAATGGCTGGTGGGTGGATGGGTATGAATGGGATTGTGTTCTGGGAGGGTGGTCATGTGACGAATGCAGTGTTAATGTTCTGGGTGCGTGTATGAGTTAATATGAGAGTCGTTGTATGGGTTAGTGACTAGTGGGTGAATGAATGAATGTGATTATGTGTCCGAGCGAGGCGCCGAGGGGCCCAAGGAGCACTGGATTATTGTTGACATTCCCTTAAAGTGACAAGGCATGATTTACTGACTTTTTTTGCAAAGCTAACTTTATGAGTGTTATTAAGTGACTAGACCGGTTTTTACTGGAGCAAGTTTGGACATGTTTTCTTATTGTGGCATGGTATTTTCTTATGGCAAAGCCATGTTCTGCTGTGATGGTACTGGCATATATTGGCAGAGTCAGCTCAGACATTTTATAGTATTGTTATTGGCATTAGGCGCAAAGCAAACCAGAGTATGTTCTTATATGGGAATACTGGCATATGTTGGTGCTGCCAGCATGGTGCGTTAAAATGTTTTTTATACCGACATATTGTGGGGTAAAGCATGAAAATGCATTGGGAAATGATCCTGTGCACTGCTGGTGACTTGCATCTATTGGACTTTTTCATGAGTTATCCTACAAAACTGATTTTAAACTGTCTGCTGTCTGGCATTTTACCCAATTTTTCACAGCAAGTATGCTGGATAATGCACAGTTTTAACTCATTAGTCAAAAAGCTTTTCGGGGTAGGAGAACCCTCACCCAAATCCACTTTTGTGGGGTCGGGCTCCCTCCCTAAGCTTGGTCCCACTTGCATACTTGTGCAAATATTTAGGCCCTGAAAATTAAAAAATACATTTTTTAAAAAAATAAATCACCAGCCTCGTCTGGTGACTGGTACATTTGGGTTGCCAGGGGCCAGGCACTGACCCTCGCTTCTACACAAGGTGAAAGATTTAAGCTTCAATTAAAAAACATAATTACACCTTTCACCTAGCACAGTGTGCACATGCCCCTGAAGCGACATGATCATTAGCATTGTGCATGCCTGGTGGTCCAAGCTGGCCTACAGTGTGGAGCTTCCCTCTTGGCTGAGGTGTTTGGTGGGAGTGGGCCTCAGCATGGCTAGAAGGTGGGGCTCCACGTTTTGGGTTATGCAACCGACTCTCCCACTCAATTGGTACACCGTTCTCACCCCAACACCTTACCTCTTTTCTTTGTTGACACTCCAAAGTCCACTCCAAGACCTTCTCCAGTTGTTACCCCCTTCTCTCTGGTCTCTCTTTTGGTCCTCCGTCCCCTGCTCTCCATCTTCACCATACACCTCTCACTATGAACTAGCTACTCGCGTCAACTCATTCCCTGGGCAAATTTCTATCTGAGCTAACCACTTGTAGGCCTTGACATCTAGTGGAAATCTTTGTAAGGGCCTCTAGCCAGCCCCCTTTTCAGCTTCAGCTACAGTCTTTGCCATGCAGTCCATATGGTTGCTGATCATTTGCTCCCCGTTCCCCTCCTGGATCAAATTAGGTTTTGCCTACAAAGGATTTGGGGAGGTTTCCATGGTCTCCCCTAATGCTGACCAACTCCCTGTTAGTTCCAGCCCTCCCGCTGATTTTCCACTGCCCCCTATATCCTGTGTAAGGGTTGTGGGTAGGTGTCTGATCCCCTAATCAGCTTCTGTTTGGAGAAGCCTGGTCCATTCCCATTTGAGTAATCAGTCTTCCGCGTATTTGTCTCGGCCGCTGGGCCGATGTACATTGTGGTACACGGACAGTGCTGCTTTACAGGAACCATTAGCCATCCTCTTGGTCTGAAGAGTCTGGTGCATGCTGGTAGAATAGAAAGAGCCCCTAGCCAAAACAGAGGTTGATGGTCATTGGGACAGAGCATAGGCACCAGTGTAAATTTGTGGCTCCTTGCATATGGGTGCTAGGGACAAGGGCCCCTCTTGAACTCTCCTCACACCCCTTGACTTGACCCTCACACACTAGGATCACCATCGTCCAGTGGCAAAGCTGGAATAGGAGCCTTGGGACATCGGTCCTCTCTCTCTAATTTAGTTACCTAACCACCACTCCCAACTAACGCATTAGGCTCTTATTATTGTGTAGTTAACAGACCGACACCATAATGATACTATGGTAACTTTACTAGCACTTTTTGGTGCATGTACGCTGCGTAGAGTAGTTTGTGCCATCATTAAAGCTTACATACACAAGTTCAACTACGTCACAGAGAGTAAAGGCTGAGTGGGTCTGATGGGGATTTTGTACTGTGATATTTCATATGAACACAGATCTCTGCAACAAGTACCTAACAGACAGCTTTTTTAAAAACCATACCCATCAATGTGCATTTCAACTTGAGCTATTGCAGATGATAGACAGATTCCCACAAAGGTGATAACGATACACTAGGTGCACTATATTGAATGCACACACTGTATGCTCTACAATGAACACAGAATGCATTACATGGTTAATTGATCAGATTGAGCTTCCTGCATGGCTCTTGTTAACAATCAAGTTCCAGAGCCTCAGCAGTGCACAATACAATATGACATGTGTTGATCATGTCTTGTCTTGTAAAAAGTGTGCACTGGCTTTTTTGCATCAAGCAGCCAGGTGGAGACCCCTCACAAGGGCAGAGCCTGGTGACCATGCCCAGTGCTCACTCCCATAAAGAGGTCTCTGAAGTGCAGAGCTTATGCTCCTGATTTGCATCTCTGAGGTATAGAGATGGTATGACAGGGCAAGGCCCCATCATACAGTGTAAGATGGAGAACTTTGAAATATGTACTCCAAGCTATTAGTAAGCAACATAAGGTGATCAAAAAGGGTCTATGGGGTCGGTCCACTTGCGATCAAGTAGCATTCTTTCCGCTCTTTTCTATAGTAGTTTTGGAGGTAGTAAGGATTTGTCTTGAGAACTATTTAAGTATGTACTGTTGCAGCAGTCAGGAGAGGACTCAAGCTCTCACCCAGTTTATTTTGCAAGATTTTATCAGCTGGTACAGAGAAAGATCACAGCCCAAGAAACCCCTCACGTTCCTTGCTAAGTGACTGGGTGTGGTGGGGGGACCCACACCTGAAGGCCATTAGAAAGGGATGAATTTGGAGTTATGTTTTCTGAAGATTAACTTTTCTATCTTTGAGGCATTCAAAAATAGGGTATTGTCAAAATCTTAAATTGGAGTCAGACACTCTGGACGGACGGGAAGGCTACTGCAGGGGATACTATCCAATCTAAATATTCGTTTTGTATCATAAGCGTAGAGTTAGAATCAGGCTACAAAGAGTTCAATGGAGGTGAACAGTAACATGTAACGCATTAAACAGCCACAATGACAAAACGGATCCTTCGGGATCCCACAGGTAATGGTTTGTACTCTGGTGAGGAAATTGCCCCATCTGTACTACATCACTATTGCAAAAGTGAAGAACATACCCAATTGAATGCCTGCCTTTCCAGCCCTATAGAGCACTCCAAGAACTGGAGTATTGTTTTTTAGGATTTACTGTGTCACTGATAGCCGATAGGTCCAGTAAATTCAGGGTTGCAGTGTTCTCATCAAGCAAGGTTTTAGGCATTTCATTTCTCATATAGGCAAGAGTAGATTCAGTACTTCAGAGTGGCCTAGAACCAGACTGTTGTGGAATAGGTCATTAGGCTTGTGAAATATTGTCGTAGCATCGTCTCAGGTTTTTCAAGTGCCTTACCAATAAATGGAATGTTAGTGATGGGCTTAAAATTGGCAAAAATATTATGGTCTTTGGTTTCTTGGCAAGGAGGAGAACAGCTTAGGTATTCAACGGGCATGTAAGGGTCTGTGCTAAAATGTACATTGCAAATTTCAGCCATGGGTGCAGCTAGGGTATCAATATTTTCTTTGCGGATAGCTGCTGGTCAAATGAAGAATGAATTCTCAAGAGTTCTTGCTCTCTCTCCTTCACAACCAGTTGGGAATCAAGGTCAAAGATGAGTTGTGATGTCTTGCATTTACTTTCCCTGTACCTAAAAAAGGAGGAATGCCAACATAAGTGAAAAGCCTTAGAATCAAAAGGAATTATTGATATGGCGTCTGTCTGAGGGGCCACACAGACTACTGGTTTGCAGGTCTTCAAAATGAGCTCCCCAGACATCTGAAAAAGTATTTTTTTTTAAAAAATCAATGAAATCTGGCGAAGTGGGGGATGGAAAAAAAAATGAAATGCTGTTCTCTCCAAATTCCCAATTAGAGGAATTCTCTATTTTTGGAGCCCCAGTTCAAGATCTTCTTGAACTTTGTCTCCAATGCTTGATCCGTATTCTAGTTGCCATTAAAGTAATCTCATCTTCAATCTCACTAGCAGCAGCAAATGGATGCCCCAAACCACGAGGCTAAAAGAAAAACAAGGAACCACCAGACTGCTTCAGGCAGAGATTCAAGCATGGATGGTCTTTAATTCACTGGCCATCAATAACAATAAAACAGAGGTTAATTGGCGGTTCAGGGCCACGATTGAAAAAATCTAGTCTCCGGGAATAGTCATTTCTCAATCTCAGAAAGCATAATCCCTGTGGCTAAACAGGTTAAAACTTTCAGAGTATATCTGGATTTACAGCTGTCAATGAAAGCTCATTTTTCTCATATTCTTTCATCCTGTTCATACACAACAAGGCTATTTAACCAAATTAAGCTGTTCCTTTCCTTGGAAAATGGACCCTTTTTTGCCACCGCCCTCATCAATTTGAGATTAGACTATTGTAATAGTCCTCTGGAAGGAACTTCTTTGGCTAATCTGCAGGTCCTCCAAACTGCTAAGGGCTGTCTGCGGTCTTGCTAAGCAGGACCATGTTACATCGTCCAGATGCTCCCTGCATTGCTGCCAGTTGAACACAGAATTACCCACAAATTCTGCTCATTGACCTACAAATGTCAGTCTGGCAACGGTCCCCAATACTTGGATTGTTTGGAAGTCGTACTTGCCACAAGGCATTTGCGCTCTAACAATGATAGGAAACTTACGCAGCCACGCTTCAAGCTTGAAATATTTGGTGGCGCAAGCTTTGAAGTTTACACACCGAAGACCTGTAATGCCCTTCCATTGTCCTTTCGGATGTTGCCCTCCTTGATCTCTTAAGAAAGTAATTAAAACATACTTTTTCAATACAAGTCTGCGATAATTTCTCGATTTCCGGTTCACTTGCACCTTCTGGGTTTCATTTAATGTTTGTTGGTCTGTCTTTGTAGTGTGTGTGTGTGTGCTCTGAGGCCTATGGGCGTGTGGCGCTATAGAAGCAATAAATAACAATATTAATATTTGAATGCAAATGTCTGGTCCCTGGTCTAGAAGGGGATATCTTACTGCACCTAGTAACAGTATCCTGCCATAAAATGGAGTTCACT
Organism: Ambystoma mexicanum; assembly: GCF_040938575.1. NCBI lineage: Eukaryota > Metazoa > Chordata > Amphibia > Caudata > Ambystomatidae > Ambystoma > Ambystoma mexicanum. The sequence continues at coordinate 802,836,798 of NC_090931.1, read as the reverse complement.
ATATAAGTACAGTCCACTAAGTGCGTCCTTTTGCATACCAGTCATTTGAATTGTGTGTCTGCTCACCTTACATGTATTCAGCAGGTATAACATTTTACGATATATTCTGGTGTTAAGTCCATCTGACCTAACATTGCCTGTGCATTGTGCATGTCACTGAGCAAGAGCAAATCTTCTCCATACAATATAAGCCCAAAGCACACAGGCCAGAAAGAAAAGGTTCCTTTTAGGTTGTAGCCTCATAGCTTCTTTAGCTGCTCTGACGATTCACAGGATCTCGTCACGTCTCCCCAGAGGAGAGCCCTTTACTGTGAGGCTAGGGAGGTGAGCCTGCTATGCAAAATTCGCCCTAGGGTTGGCAGTAAGCGGAATCTCACACGGATGAGGTCCCCTCTTGGGGACGTCTCCCTTTCTGTGAAGGAACTCCCTGTCCCACTTTCCTATGAGCCCCTCAGACCATCACTACCTCAGAAGACACAACCTGAACAGACCACTGTTTGCTATTGTAATACCACTTCCAGTATTCAAACCCAAAACACAACCACTGAAAAGAAGACCAGTGGAGGAGTAATGCTGATCACTCCTCCATGGCAATAGAGAAAACTGAAGAGTGGGAAACTGAGTAATACACGATATTTCAAGGAAAGAGAAGGACAAGGATCCTCCACTGGGGTGATCCAGTTTAGATGCATAAAAAGTAAAGGACTTGAATTAGGGAGTCATTCACAGAACAGGCGAAGCCCGAAAAGTTCAAACCTGAGATAGAGAAGCCAGGACATTCCAGGAGGTCCTTGGTCGAGAGGACGTGGAGAACGAAGGAGAAAGGCGATTCAGGAGCGTGTGTGTGTGTGTATAGGTAGGTAGGTAGGTACGTAGGTAGGTGATGTGACATCAAGGAGGTGGATCGAATGGTCAGACAACGATGCAGAGACCACCCAGCGAAATACGCAGCAGAGCCACAGAGAGCAAGGCAGAGAAGGCAAGGAAGATGATGAAAGCTATTAGCACGGCGTGAACCCAACCCTACAGGAAGAACAGTGACTCCAACCCGACAAACGAGAGGTAATGGAGCAGCGGGAGACCCGGAAGGGGCCACGGGCATGCGCTAAACAGTAGCGAGTATGACGAATACCAAGGGACTCCTTCTCGTCCCAGTAGCTGTAAAAGCAGCAGAGTATAACGAATACAGAGATGTATTTTACTCATCACAGTAACTATAACAGTGACAAAGAGTATAGCGAATATCGAGAGACTCCTCATACACATCCCAGTAACTGTGAGAGCAGTAGAGTATATAACGAATACTAAGGGACTCATACTCAGTCCAGTAACTGTGACAACAGCAAAGAGTATACAACTAATACAGAGGGACTCCTCGCACTCGTCCTAATGATTACAAAAACAGTAAAGATAGTGAAGATAATCTAAAGAATGGTAATACCTGTCTCAGTGGTTGGGGATACCAAGACACAAGAAAAGTGGAGCAGACCCACCTAGATACTGGTTCCCATAGTTGGAAGTGCTTCTGAGATAGTGGTAAAAGGTATTGGGGACACTGGTCTCAGTGGAATGAGAGACTGTAAAACAAGTACAAGTGAGAGAGATATTGATGCAAAATAAATCCAGAGGAGTAGAGTTCAAGACCCTCACATCGGGAAATGAGGAACTGTAAATAAGTTGAGACCATGTATAACTGAGAAAAGGTGGAAGAGTCCGCTTGAGGAATTAAAGGAACTGATTAACTATGTCCTTTGTGCACAACTTCTTGGCAGCATCACCATCTGCCCTACAACCAGAGCAGGAGTCAGTTTGCCCCATCGGATTGGGCCGCAAGGGCCTTCCATCATGGCCGCCGAGCGAGGCGGAATCATCAGATGATCCTCACCTCCATCACCAGCCCGCTTGATTGGCTGGCCACTTATCTACATCAAGCCCCCAGAGCCGGCAGGCGATTGCCGGCCCCCTCAAAGGGTCAGGGCCTCTCCCTGTCTGGCCCTGGGAGGGCATGGAGGAACCCCATCATCGCTGACTCACTAACATTCAGCTCACCCTGCCAAGCACTCTGCTGGTGATCTGCCATCCAAGGTAAGACCTCTGCTCCCTACTCTTGTTTCACCTCCTGGGCTGGGCTTGCCACTCGCCACCCTCTGCGTCACCACTCACGCTGCCTACCTCCTTTCACCTTCCTGCCATTGTTTTCAAGCGCGCTGGCAGCCCATGACATGCAGCTTGCCACTCTCGTAACTCTTATTTCACCTGGATCATTGAACTCTTAACATACCATCCTGCAAATATTGGCCCATTCTCCAGCCCTAATCTGGCCCGCCCTCCTTCTTTCGAGTCTGTCCTTCAATAACTGTTCTGGTCCCTACCGCAGAGTTCCTGTGAGAAACGCCTTGGACAAGCCTGCTCCCCAAACAAATTCCCTGTCTAACTGCTATTCCTGTTTTTGGCTAAATACTGACTGTACTGTGTTGCTAGTACTCCTATGCAATTGTCCCCTTTCATGTCTTGACATCGCATTAGGTTTGCTCTGACTCATGGGGCCTTCTTACTTGCTGTTTCTGCATTGCCTGTATCTGGATTCCTGCTGTTTAACCTGTGATTCATTGTCTCATGCCACATTTTGTGCCTTGTTGGAAAATTGCATCTGGACGTGCTTTTAAACCTGCGTATTGACTATTTCAGCTGTACTTTAGCACAGACTCAGTCCGGGTACCTACAATTCTGCTTCCCTGTGCATTTCTTGGTTTACAACATCCCCTCCATCTGTGCCTGACTGGCTGCTAGGCCGACTGGTGAGCTTATTCGTACACTGTGTAGCTCCCCTGTCTCTCTCTCTCTCTCTCCCTCCCCACCCCTCCCACCACATGGCACTCTGTCACCCCTATCTATTCTAACTGCTACTCTCTCTCCTATCTTTCTAACAAAGTCATGAAGAGAAACGCTTAAATGACCTCTGCTGCCCTCCAACCCAGGCCTACCTATTGCTGACACCTATGTCAATGCTACTTCCAGACAGACTGTTACTGACATCCTCTTCTCTGTCCCCCGCGCTGACCTTTGGACTCCCAACCTTATCTCTACTCTTTCTCCTCCTCGCCCATTAATGGTGGCAGTAGATGGGGAGTACTGTTGGCATACTTACCCTCTAGATGCATCTTTAATGTCTATTACAATGGCACTATCGAGGTCCAAGGTTCTCCACCTACCCTTATCCTCCTTGACCATCGTCTACCCTATCTCATTAACTTCCTCCCTTTTCCCGCTACTCCTCCCCCTACTTTCCTCTCACCACCACCGACATAAGTACCACACCTCAGGAAACTATCAAAGGTGGTATTCGGCTTCACTTAGCTACCCTGAACGCAAGTTCTGCTGTAAAGCAGTCCTCTGACATCTGTCACCTTCTTGAAGGCTTTGACCTAAACGCCCTCGCTCTTAACGAGACGTGGTTCAATGGCAGCTCTGTTACTGCTCTTGACACTCTCCTTATTTATTACATTTATATAGCGCGCAGGCAGCCCAGGGGCATTGTGGCGCTGTTACTTGTAAAGGAACTTAGTTACAGGTATAGGTTGTGCCTTGGGTTACAGTGAGGCAGGATCCTGTGTCAAGCGATTAGGAGAATCATACAACAGAGTACATCATACATGTTAGTCATTAAAGTTTAAAACATGAGAGGTTGGTTAGGTGAACAAGGTAGTTTTCATGGCTTTGCGGAAAGCAGTCAATGAGGGTTCAGCTCGCAGAGAGGTGGGGAGGTTGTTCCAATGTAGTGCGGCAAGGTAGGGGAAGCTGGCGCCACCTGCTCTAGCTCTTTTTACCCTGGGCACGGAGAGCATATTGGCATAGGGTGTCCTGGTGGGTCTTGTGGACGCGACTGGGTGGATTCTCTGAGATAGGTACGCTGGGGCTGAGAGATGGACACATTTGTGGGTGATGCTTAGCGCCTTGAATATAATCCTTTCCTTTATGGGGAGCCAATGGAATGCTTTTCTGGCACCGGTGATGTGCTCTCTCTTGGCAATGCCTTGTGCAGCGCACAGGGCGCTGTTCTGAATTACTTGCAGCTTCTCAAGGTTTTTGTTGGAGGTCCCTAAGAAGAGAACATTACAGTAGTCTAGTCGGGAGCCAGTTATGGCTCTAGCTATGTTGGTGCAGGTGTCTTTTGACAGAAAAGGCCTGATTACGTTGAGGAGTTTTGCATGGTGAGTCGCCGGAGAGTGGGCGATTGCGTTTACTAGTCTGGTCATGGATAGGTTAGAATCTAGATAGACGCCTAGCGTTTTTACCGTGTCGAGTACTGGAATTCTGATTGAGTCAATGGTAAAGTGGCTAAACTGGGAGTCAAGTTTCTCGAGGGTGTCGGGGATCCTACGAGAAGGAGCTCAGTCTTGTCAGAGTTAAGGCAAAGGCCGTTGATAGCCATCCACATAATTGTGTTGTATAAATTGTTAAGAGTTGCGCAGTCAGTGTCATAGTTACCTATTAGTGTGAGGAGGATCTGAGTGTCGTCAGCGTAGTTGGTGTAGGAGATGCCCATGGCGTCCTTCCTGAGGGCTACAAACTCCTCTGCAAACCCAGGCCTAACCGGCCAGACGTGGAGTGGCCCTGATTTTGCCTGAGTGGATCCCTGCTGCCATCATACCTACTCCTCGTTTGAATGCCTCGTCTGTAGGCTCGGGGTCTCTCCAACTCTCACTCACCTTTTCTACCATCTACAGGCCCCCTGGCCCCATCTCTCTCTCCCTCTCTGAATGGGCCGACCTCACCTCCTCCGTCTTGAAATCTTCCTCCAAAATCCACCTCTACTCCCCTGAAACCAACCAACCTTCCTTCCTTCCTTCTTTACACACTCAGCCGGCCACCCTTTGGATGCACTCATCTACGGGGAGATAGCTATCTCTAACCCGGTCACCACGTCCCTCTCCTGGTCCAACCACTCTGCCCTATACTCTATGTCCGAACCACCCCCTGCACTGCCAGCCTCCTTCACCGTCATTTGACCAATGAAGCGAGTATCCCCCTTTTCCAACCCCTGCTCCTGAATCTCCCTCTGACTCTGTCCTTGCTAACCTGCACCTCTTCATCTCCAACACCCTTGACATCCTTGCCCTGTCATGAGGATATGCCTGAAGCCTCCCGCTAAATGCAACGGCTAGTACGATTCTGTTCTGGCATCTCAGAAACATAAGTGCATAGTTGCTGAACAGAAGTGGCAGACTTCGGGTTCATCCTCTGACAAACTGCCCTGTCGCCTGCTCCAAAGGCAAAATAGCTTTTCTATTTGCTCTAAGAAGGTGCCCCACATCCAAGCCTTCACCTCTGGAGTCACTAACACGACGGCAGAACTTTTCAAAATCTGCAAGGAACTCACCAATCCAACTGCAGTCTCTACCCCCCTCCATCCTTCCCAGGCTCTCTGCACGACCTTGGCCTCCCATTTCACCGCTAAAACTCAGGACATCCGGTCTTCCCTCTCCACCACCCCCACCTCCATTCCCACAGTCTTGCTACCCTTGGCGCTGCCCTCCCCACCACCTGTACTCTCCTCCATCCTACCTACAACACCTGATGAGGTCCCTAAAGTTGTCCGCTCTATGAAGGTCTCATCCAAACAGAAGCTCCTCTGCTTTTCTAGAGCCATTAAGGACAACATCTCCTCTCTCGCCCGGGCCCTAACCGACTTCTGGAACGACTTTCACCACTGGCTTCTTTCCTCTTTCCCTCAAGCACTCCCTTGTGCACCCCCTCCTAAAGAAGCCATCTGCTGACCCTTCCTGCCCGGCTAGCTATCGTCCCATCTCCACCACCCCCTTCCTGGTTAGATTCCTGGAGAAGTTGGCCCTCCGCCAACTGACCCTTCATACCGCACTCGTTAGTTGCCGCCATGCCCATCAATCTGGATTCCCGTTATCAAGAAGCACAGAAACTGCTCTCCTGCACACCAGTGAAGACATGCTTGCAAATCTGGACTCTAATTCTCCTGCTGTTCTTATACTACTCTATATCTCCTCTGGCATTGACACAGTCAACCACTCTATCCTCATGAAATGGCTCAGAGATAACCTGAGCATCACAGACCGGGTACTGAATTGGCTCACCTCTTTTCTCACCAACCGCCCCTCCCAGTTGCAGCTCGGCCCTTTCTCCTCCACCACTTCACGCTCTAAATGTGGCATCCCAGAGGGTTCTGTCCTATCGCTGTGGCTCTTCAAAATCTCTAACCCACTTGCTCACCCGATTTCCTCTCATTTCCAGTGTTATGCTGATGACACACAGCTTTCCTTCAAACTTCCCTCTACCACTTCCTCTGCTCCCTCTCTCATTTCCGATTGTCTGTCGGTTATCCAGGCATGGTGTGCGGCTAATGACCTCTGTCTTAATGCCAGTAAGAAGGAGATCCTTCCTATGTGCCCCGTTTCCCTCCTACCCTCTGGCTGCACTCCATAAACCATCTACCTTCACCATCCCTTGAGGCCAAAAACCTCTCATTTTTTACTCCTCTCTGCTTCACCCCTCACATCTTGGATCTTGCCAAGAAGGCCCACTTCCAGCTTCACCTCCTTAGAGGCATTCTCCCTTTTCTCACCTTTCCCCAGAAGCTTGTTTCCAGAGCTCTGGCCGGTCCTCTCTAGGATGGGCTACTGCAAAAGCCTCTTGCTCAATCTCCCCCTTTCCTCCTTACACCGCCTTCAGCTAATCCAGAATAGGGCTGCAAGACTTATCCTTGGTCTCAAGCCCAAGGACCATATCGGTCCAGCCCTAAGATCTCTCCACTGGCTCCCGGTGGACGCAAGATCAAATTTAAGACCGTCTGCATCATCCACAAGGCTTTCTGGGGCCTGGGCCCACGCTATCTCCAACTATCTTTCCCTAAATACTTCCCTTTTAGAGACTTCCGCTCTTCTAATTTCAATTCTCTGATTGTCAAACATTTCTCTGAGCAGAGAGTGGGGGGCCGGTCTCTCTCTTTGGCTGGTGCCTCTCTCTGGATCAGCCTCCCTGCCCCTCTCTGAGCCGGACCACCTTAAGTTCATGAAATGTCTCAAAACTCTGCTTTTCTCTACCTCTTTCTCTCTTACCCTTCCCTGCTAACCACCCCACTGAGACTGGCGGCTTGGTACCTTCATGAATCTCACAAGTTACCAGGCCCTCTGCCCAGTCAACACCAGTACCCTCCACCCCCTCAGCACTACCCTTGTGGGCCCCCTGCTTGGCAGTTATGCATCCCACCCCTTGGGATCCCTTCATCCAGCACTTAGCCAGTGGACTCCTTCACTTGCACCCTTTTGCACTTCCCTCCCTGGATCACCAGCACTTGTCCATCCCTATTCCCTCCTCTCTCCCTCATTACCTACTGCACTTGCACGTCCGAATGACACAAGGCCTAGTAACACCAAGTGTGTATACTTTGTACTTTTGCATTGTATTTACTCCCCTTGTTCCCTTCCCCATTTGCATTATGGTGCTTGGAAACACAATTTTGTTGTACAAGCACGTAACAAATGCTCAATAAATAAATATGTCACAAGGGAATATCTAAAGATAGACTATTAAGGTTGAGAATGCCTGGCCAGGAGAAGCTAGTCATTCACCTGGAAACCCCTTTTTGTTTTGTTGGTTGATGCAACCCTTTCTTTGATTAGTGGTAGGGTCAGCGTAAGATAGTTATTTGGACAGAGGATGGATTATTTTGATTTGGACTAACTCACCGTCGACAAGCACACTAGTTAGATTCATGTTATTTATTATTTGGATAAAATCACAGATAGAAATACCACCACTTTGTCCGCCTCGTTCTTCTGACCTACCACACTGCGCTCAGTCATTTATGGCACCTTCAGCATCAGTGAACAGAGAGCGACCCGCTTCAACAGCCCATTCATATTAGTTCAACCTACTCCCTACTAGCCCACCCTATGGCAGCTTGGATTCCACAGATTTATGCAATAAGGTGAGGGAGTATACAAAATGAAGCTGTTGCTATGCCAGTCAGACAGTGCCAATCCTGAAGCTGCATCAACAGTTCACAGGTTCCTCATGTTCAGTCTGACATGTGTCCTACCATCTAGCAGCCCAACATCCTCAATGGCATTTGGCTTTCAGTCTCACCTCTCACCCAGAAGCTCTGTAATATAGCTGAGCTTTCATCCCCACATCTCTGCTCACAGTATTCAGATCACCATGGTTGGATAGAGTAGATTATCCATGCCTTGAGCCACCATGCTCGCCAATCTCTCCTAAAACATTAATCAAGTAGACACCCAAAATACCAGGGCTAGCACTCTGAAGTTATTTGAATGTGCACTTCTAGGACAACTGTCTTTTCTCTTGGTAGCAGAATCTCTGTAAAGATGCTCCAAGTGGCATTCAGACCTACAGGCAGATACCCAAACGGCCCCTTCCTGTCTGTTTCCAGAATCTGAAAATGGGTGCAAGTGTCTTGGCCATCCAAGTAACACATCGACATCCTAGACCGATAGGCCTACAGTATCGGAGCAAAATTCACCAGGTGGAAAGATTTCATGGTTATGCACGAATGTCTCAAATTCTAGACCCAAGTGTCGAACATAGGTCTGGAATTGGGTACATGCCCCAAGATATTTAAGAGAGACAACTGAGCTATCTAACTTGGAAATGTTGCCAATGTATGTGGGACGTGGGGTATAACCAAACAGTAATTTACACTTAACAGTAATTTACACTTGTAGAAAAAAAGACAAAACCTGCCACTGACTGGGGATCCATGCTGAGTCATGGAAATGGGACCAGCGATCCCACCTAAATAGTCAAACTGACATTTTGAAGGTGTTGACTGTAGTGGCCAGAGGAGATTTGGGGAGATCCATCTTCACCATTCAGGCACCCCGCCTTCAGAGAGGCTTATCCTTTGCTGCTTAAATTCACTTAAAACAATTACAAACAAATCATAATGTGCACACGGTCAAAGGTGCCAACAAGATTTACCATATATACAACCATCAAGGAATTCTTCAGACTCATCAGTATTCGGTGAGAGGAGGAGTTTACCGCCAAACGGCTAATTCAGGACCACCGTTTTGTACCTCTGGTTACTACTCATATTAGATGTATCCAGCTAGACCTGTCGCAATTCAAAATTCACATTAACAGCACAAGAAGTTTGTCTCATTGAGTAGATTAAAAAACCTATATTTCTTGTTTTAAACATATGCAAGCCATCTAAGATTAGGTCCACACACACCTACTTATATTATCATCATCATACCGTGAAAAGGATGCAAAATTTGCACTCAACATTCGCCAGTGGTCTATTATTCTACATTCTGTGCGAGTGAGAAACAGTGTGGTGTTTCTATGCGTCAAGGCTACTGCAGTATGTCAGTAGGCAACCAGATAGGCTGTCTATTAAAATTACCAAACCAGGCTACAGAGGATAAGCAATGACTGGCTGCGAAAGAGAGAAGGGACTGCATCTGACCTGTCTGGAAGGTAGTGAGTGGTTGGTAACTCAAGTTAAGTCAGTTTTGGTGTGCAGGCTGTCAGTATGTGTAATGGGCCGGAAAAGAAGAAGCTTTTTGCCTAACAGTTCTTGTGCCCATTAATGCTTCCCCTTAAAGTCCAAAGCTGGGACAGACATTGCTAGACTGGCATGCAAAAAGTTAAGACCAAATTGAGACGAAACCGAAAAACCTCACATCGAACTGACTAATGTAAACTTGGTTAAGGACAGATACAGAAAGATACAGAGAGCATATATAATACCCAAACAAGTAACAGCCTTGGATTTCTTTTTTAAATGGTGAATGAACGCTCCTGTGTTAGCTGTCGAGTGGTTGCACCAATTGCTTGAATGATAACGGTACGAAGACTGATTATATTGTCATTTCTGCTCACAACACCTGGTGAGAAACCAAAAAATAAATAAAAATAAACCAGAAGGTGTCTCACCCGCTAGTCCCCAGCAGTCTCTCCGTCAGGAGGCTAGGGGATGGCCACCACCTTTCGATCCAGACCCTCGTGGTGGACCAGTGAGGGAGGATCACCTGGGTGGGAGGTCTTCAGGGAGTGGGACACCTGATGGCGAGACGCAGTATCCCCTCTCTATAACACCTTTACCCCCCATCCTAGCCGGTAGGATATTTGGGGACATTACCCTGTGCCATCTTTCCCTTCACGAACACTTTCACATGGACAGCCCGCTCTGGTAGATAACAGACTCTCAGCCAAGCATTGTACCCGACATGTGCCACTACTATGGTCAGGCAATTACTAGTAACTACTCGCACCTGACTTCGTTTAAGCTTTCCCACACGGATAAGAGGTGGAGCACAAGAGCACACTGAGCGAGGCAAAGCACATGAAGGAACAGCATTGTCCATATGCCAGCTAACCGTGGGAAGAAAGACGGCAAACCAAGAAGGGTGCGCAAGGAGGGAGATACCCTTGACCTTTCCGGCAAGAAACTGTTACTTTCCAGAATCCTTCAGATTTAAAAGCGTAAGGTCAGGAAACCAGACTGAAGAATCCAGCATTGTGTGTCGGAGATACCCGGGGCCCTCCTATACGGCTGACCAAGTCAGGGAGGAGCAGCAGCCGCTGTGGTACCATCCATAGCTCCAGGTTCAAAGCAGCGCCAGAGAGATCAACACAGCTGGTGAGTTGGAGAGACCGATACAAGACCTGTCTGTGTTGAAGTCACGGTTGCAAGCAGCAACAGTATATAAAGAGCGCAAGAACGAAGATTGATAACACGTGTGATGAAAGACGCAAGGAAAGCTTAATTGCAGATGGATGTTTAACTTTAACAGAGAAAGATGCAATACCAGAGACGAGTGGTCCGGCACCTTGAATGCTCAATCGAAGGTCTCTCTGAGGCCAAGGTGTGGGAGAAGCGAAAGGAAAGGAGGAGCATGAGCAATGAAGTGAATCAAAGTGGTCTTGCGACGGTTTAAGCAAAAGCCATCGCACATTCGTAAGACTTCGATTTTTGATATAGAGGAAAGCATAGAAAGGGAGATCACATGGCCCGAGCCCGAACGAGGGAGACCAATTGTGAGCATTGTGTTAAAGGGGTCAAAGCCAGATCAAGGGAGATCCGTGCTCCGAGCCCGATCGAGGAAGACCAATTGTGAACATTGTGTTAAAAGGGGTCCAAGCCCAAAGGACTTGGACCAGAGAACTTGTGAAAATCCTGATAAGAAAAGAACTGTGGTGCTTGTTTGAGACTTTTATTAGGAAAGAGACTTTGACGCAGAAGGCCCCGATACCTATGCTTTTAACTCTTTCCTCGTGGCAGAGAAGCCAAGAGTGTGTGCGCAGCTCGAGCGTGTCGCCTTGTCCCGTGCTGAAAACACAGGGACAGGAAGCCAACTGCTCAACTATCCTGACATATTTCTTGAACACTTTTCTTTTTGTACATTGTTCTCCCACACCATTTTGCATTTAGAAGTAAGGATTGGCAATAGGTTTATTAGTACAGGCCCTTTTATTTTGCAGAGAATCCACTAGGACTGCGTTATTATTATTTGATGGTCGTAGCTTGCACCTGTCCTTTGATTTAGGATTAGATAAGCGTTCAACCAACCCATTGAAGTTCAATGAACACCCTTGAACTGTGATCACTTGTGTCTGTCTTCACTGTTTGATACCATGCATGCCTTCTGCAACGAGAAGTGGACATGTGCAGCTTATCTCTGCAGCAGAGATATCTAGATGTACCGTGGACGTGTTTGGCAAAATCAAGCATGTCACAGATGAAAGTGTTTTGTGATAACGAGAGTTTGCTAAATTATGGTTGAGTGATTCAATGTGCGTTTCTGGCAGGGGTTGTGGAGGCGTGCACGTCATGTATATGTGTTTCTTGTATATATGTATGTGTGAATGTATACTCATACCAGGCAAAGTTGTAAACTAAAGATATCCTTTGCTCAGACTTTTTTTGCAGACTTAGCTTGCACTTTTAAAAGCGGATTAAGATCTTGTAACTAGTGGTACAGCTCTGCAGTCTGAAACATTACCATGCCTATCTGTGTTGCCCGAGGGATAGCTCTCTTGCCAGATTCTTAATAGGTTTCTTTACAAAATGAAGATTAACATCAAATATACAGGACTAGGTTGACACGCTGTTTGAAAGCGACTTGATTTGCATTTGGGAATGATTAAGCAACTTACATGTAGACTGTGAAGGAATTGCTTGTAGATCAGGTGTCTGAGATGGGACTCGCTGTTCACCAGTAAGTCGGTGATACCCAAGTACATCTTAGGGCGTTGCCTCCAGCAGACTTGCTTGACCTTCGGGACGGTCTTGATGAACTGAATCCCTCTAAAACAGAGTTTCTTTTGGTATTGTCTGCTTCATCTCCTCATTAACTTTTTCAAGAGAGGCTTGCTTGTCTCTTCAAATTTCCAATGCCTGGAACCATAATACATGTAGCACTGTGACAGACAAACTAAATCCTGTGCCCGAAACTGACCTTGTGGCCAATGGGCCCCCTCGACCGGACCACTCAGAGAAAAGAACATGTCCCCAACAGAATCCAGAACCTCTGAAGTGGTCTTGGGAGAAATTGGAGTAATAGGTGGGGGAGCGGGTCGGGAGGGTAAGTTAACATACCTGTTTCTTTACCTAGCCTATTCTCCATAAGGCTACAGGGGCGTAAAGTCCTGTCCCCATCTCTCTCTTTTCCTGACTCAGATCAGAGGTGGTCTTGTCAAGGATCCTAGTGTAGAGTGAGAGAGTTACTTACCTGAACTTTCCTTAACCTTTTAGAACTCTGTTCTTTTAGAAATCGCAACGACTGCCATCGTCCAATCACAGAATAAAGCAACCTGAAAAATATCTCTTATGAAATGGATGACTTTAGGGCAATAGGCTCCAATCCATCTCACAGCTGTATTTAAGTAATCTGGAACTATTTTAGTGTTGCTCTTAATTGTTTCTGCTGTGTTTTCTGCATTTGACTTCTTACCTGTATTATACTGGTTTTGAGTAAAATGCTTTTGTATCTTCTCGCAAGAGTGAATGTATATTTCATTTTGTAGTAATTGTGTGAAAATACTTGCCTATAGATTTCATTGCTTAGTGTCTTTTAAAAGGCCTATCAAATGACGGAGGCCATCAGGGGGCGCGTACATGGTAACAGCCTAGGCGAGCTGCTCTCCATCGCCAGGGCACAAAGATGGTCAAGGCCTCCACTTTAAACCCCCATTGGTGAGCAGACTTGGGCCCCATCGCCCCCAGCACCGGACTTCCCTGGCAACACAGCGATTTCATCCAACGGCAGCAAAGTTGTGCCGTGCAACAGCACTAAGGGAGAAATCGAAAGTAATTTCCCGGGAGAAGAGTTCTGCACTACAGAGGCCATGTCCGGAGACACAGAGCGCTTGCTATCCCTGTGGGGTCCTCTTGAGAAGTGTGTGGGCTGAGTTGGGCTGCTGCATGCTCACCCCCTTGAACTTATTGGGCGGCAACGTACCCACATACAAAGTGAGTGGGATCGGGGGCAGACTTCATAATCTGGTGTAGGCAGTGACGCTGTTCTGCCACCCAGGGGGACAGGAGGCCCCAAGGAGATGCCACAGGCCGAGGCAGTCGGCGGGGGCTGCATTGTGGATTGGCCCTGGTGCGGAGACTCTGAGTGGAAGGTGGTGGTGGGGCACAAGGCGGCCTGGTGTGTGTACCGGGATACCCGGAGACCACCTGTTGGACCCCTGAGCCTGGTGGCAAAGAAAGCCGTTCCCCGGAAGGCGCTAGACACGGTGTGAGCCCCTGGCCACAGTCTGGGGCGTGTGCCCGCCTAGTTGGGTCTCTTTTAGAGAAAGACTGGAATCCCAGGGAGGCTGTCTGGCTGATCCAGGCGTTTATCAACATCAGGATCGAAAAGATGGATGAGAGACTGCAAGCAGTGGAAAACAACCAACTGTCAGATACATTGGAGAGTCAGATGGACATGCGTATAGCAGAATTGAAGAGGAGGGAATGGGAGATCACCCTCAAAATGGATGACTTTGAAAATAGAGAAAGGAGGAACAACTTATGCTTCTTTGGCATACCGGAGAAGGAGTGTGAAACCAAGATTTGCGGAGGGAGCTCCATAGAGCTAGCTGAAACTCCTGTTTGGGGATGACACCATCGATGTGCCTAAGATTGATAGTATGCACAGAGCACAGGGGGGTGGGGGGACATAGAGACCCTAGGTCGGTTCTGGCTAGATTTCACAACTACCCAGACAAACAGAAGATCTTGGAAAGAGCGCATGGTGTTGGACCGGTGTCACTGGGAAATGCCAAAATCACAATTTTCCAGGACCTGTCCTCCCTCATGTTGCTGAAGAGACGCCTATGCACACCCCTCATGAAGTGGCTGAACGAAAAGGGTGTGAGATATAGATGGGGGGGGGGGGTTTCCCTTCTCCATTTCTTTTGAGGTTGGGGACTATGGCTACAAGCTGGTTGCTGAGGATGACGTACATAGTGTGACGAGCGAACCGACTGGGGAAGGGGAAGCCATGCCGGGAGGAGGCCCAAAGGGGCTGGAAGACGGACAGTGGCGTATAAAAGGGGAAAACAGACGGAAGGTACCCGGCTCGAGGAAATTTAGGAATCTGAACTCCCCTCCATTGGGGACGGCTGAACTAGGAACTCTAAAAGCTGGGCCCTGAGGCCAACAGCAACGTAATTGTGTTTGTGGGGAGGTGGGACAATTGTGTCTTGGTTGGACCATATGGTTGGAATATTGTTAGTGGGACTTTGGGATTAGACAGTTGGGAGGGGTGAACTTGAGGGCTTGTTTTAAGGAGAGGTGCGATAGCCTTGCAGGAGATGTATCAGGCCTACTTTCCATGGGGATTCTGGAGATGGGAAGGGAGGATTGGGTGGGAAGGAGGTTGGGTGTGGGGGCTTTTGTTCTTGAGGGGTATGTGGGGGTGGCCTGGTGAACCAGGTCCTATTAGTGGTCCGGTACTTGTTCAGTGATGTTAACTGGAGGGGTCCAGGCCCCTTGGCAGGGGAGTATGGGGGCTGGGGTGGGGGAGGCAGTTGGGGAAGGGGGGGTAAGTTGGGGAAGTGGGGGGTGGAAAGGTATGATCCATATGAAAGGTTGATGCGATTTCTCATGACTGAGAAAGAAGATGAACAGGATGGGAGGTTCTCCATCGGATAGAAGGGCAATGGGAACCCGCTCAGGCATGTGGTGTAGGCTTCCAACCATTACTGGATCTGCATGGGCTGCGGGATGCACAGTGCCGTTTTCACCCCCAGGAGCAGGGCTTTACTTTTTTCTCGCCTCCCCACGGGACCAACACCCGCATAGACTACTGCTGTATTACAAGGGAACTGTTGGAAGGGGCAAGGGGCTCTGCGACCCATCCGATTGCATGGTCCGATCAAAACATGGTCCTCCTCGACTTTTTCTGGGTAGGCTTAGGCCCCAACAGATCATTATGGAGATGCAACGAGTCTGTCGCTGGACCCCAGTATTTAGCAAGGAGTTGAAGGGTTTGATCGGGGAGTATTTTGCTCTGAATGACACAGGGGAGGTGGCAGGGTGTTTTAATTAGAGAAGGGGCTCGCAAAAAGAGAAAGAGGCCCTGCTAGAGAACAGACTGTGCACAGAGATCAGGGCTCTGGGGGGATGGATACAAACATCTGAGGAGGGAACGGGAGGGTGGATAGAGAAGTTGAGGAGTAAGAGAGCGGAACTCAGGTTGTTAGAGGAAGGTACGATAATTCAGAAGTTACAATTCCTGAAGCAGAAACACTACGAAAAGAGGGATAAGGCAGAGGTCCTCCTAGCAGCAGGTTTAAGGGGGCAACGGGCTGATAGATGGATAAAGGGGGTGGAAGGAACACTTGGTACACTTGAGGGGTCAACGGAGGGTATATTGGAAAGCTTGGCCGACTTTTATGAAGGTTTATAGGAGAGTGGGGCCATACCTGACTCGACTGAAGACTCTGAGGCCGACATTGGAAGAAGCCTCAGACTTGGACGCTCCTATTACGGCGGAAGAGGTTCTCTTAGCCATTAGAGCACTCCAGAGCAGGAAGGCCCCGGGGGAAGATGTGTACACCGCCAGTTTCTACAAGTCATTTGTGGGCGTCATGATCTCATACTTAGTACAGTTATTTAATTATATCTTAGAGACCAGCAGGGTGCCGCAGTCGTTTGTGAGAGCACTCATCTCGGTCATACCTAAAGAAGGCAGGGATCCACAGAATTGTGGCACGTACCGTCTGATTTTGCTCCTCAATGTGGACGCAAAGTTGTTCACTCAGGTTTTGGTGTCCAGATTGCATGCCCATATGCCACGGTTTGCCCATTCGGATCAAGTAGGGTTTAGTAGAGGTCGGTAGGGAGCAGACTACTTGCAAATCGCTACACCTGATCGAGTGGGCTCAAGGTAGGGAGGGGAACCTCACACTCCTGTTGGTCGACTCTGAAAAGGCATTCGACTGAGTGGAATGGGTCTTCCTCAGGGCAGTTCTCAACCAGGTTGGAATAGCGGACGAGTTCCTACAGGGCGTCATGGCAATGCATTCAGACCCTAGGGCCTGTCTAGCAGCTAATGAGAACTTCTCAGGATGGTACGGGTTAGAGAAGAGCATGAGGAAAAGCTGGCCGCTCTCGCAGATTCTCTTTGCCCTCTCTTTGGAGATATTAGCTCAGAAGGTGCGCGATAACCCCTTAGTGGAAGGGATCCGGGTGGGTGGGGGAGGATACATCTGAGGGACTTGGAAAATAGGGCAGGATTGGCCAGTTTGAGTGGTCCAATGGCAGGAGAAGGTGGTGCATAAAATGGACAGCAGGAAAAAGGAAGAGTTGGGTTGCTAGGTTGAGGTACGAGGGGGCAGACGAAGCACTGAACAGGAGGAAGGAGAAGCAGTGCGTGGAGCGATTTCTGGGCAAAGCGATTTATTGGTTAGTGAGTGCAAGTTGTAATACAGTGTACATAAAATAGTGGCAAGTGTGTTGGGGAGTGTAGAGAGTGACTGAAGTGACTGTGGGAGTGAAAGGATGATGTCTGAGTAGGAAGGTAGGTGGAGTGTTAAGTTGTGTGGAGGTAGCAGCGTATTGGAGGTTGTACTTACATCAAAGGGTGGCGGCAAGCTGTAGAAGGAGTGAAAGACACAGGGACAGAAATGGAAGATGTACAGAGTACAAGGAATGAAGGTGGGAGGAGTTGGGACACAATAGTAGGGAGAGGAGAACATCAGTCAAAAGAGCAGGGAAAGGGATATGTGCGTGTGATAGGCAGCCACGTACATGGGCAGAATATATATGATACATTACTCACCGTAATCGTATTTCTGATGCTTGTATCTGCTTAGATTCACATGCTGTGCATAGGCCGACATCTAGTGGTAGCTGCAGAGTATTACAGTTGTTTTCGAAACTCGAAAATGGACGCCGAAATAGGGTGTGCCAGTAATACTATCCCTAGTGTGACGTCCCCTGTACCCATGATCCCTCACCCGTGTAGGTCCCTCAGATTGTATTTTTTCTGACATGAGGTAGTATGAGGAGTAGCGTGAGTTCAGAGTTCCCAAGCAGATAAAGCTCATAACATCTATGCACCTACTCTAAGGGGAGGAAGGGTGGGCGCATGTGAATCTAAGCAGATACAAGCACCAGAAATACGATTACGGTGAGTAATGTATACCTTCTGATGCTTGGGTAATCTGCTTAGATCACATGCTATGCATAGATTAGCGAACAGTGTTATGAGAAGTTGGTGGGTTGTAAGAAGGAGTAGCGGCAAATAGATGTTTCAGAACCGCTTGTCCCACCTGTGTATCTGTCTTGGAGTGTGTGTCAATGCAGTAGTGCTGAGTGAAGGTGTGAACTGAGCTCCATGTAGCTGCTTTGCAAATGCCGTCTAAGGGGACATTTGCAATAAAGGCTAGAGTAGCCCCACTACCCCGTGTGGGGTGGGCTCTTGGTGTAGAAGGCAGTGTTTTGTCTGATAATGAAGAGCATAATTGTATACATTTGACTATCTATTTGGAGATAGCTCTTTTGGAAACACATTCTCCTTGTGTGCCTGTAGCCATGGAGACGAACAGTTAATCAGTGTTCCAAAGCGGTTTGGTCTAGTCTACATAGTAGAGAACCGCCCTCCTAACATCTAGTGTGTGGAGTTTGACCTCAGCTGAGCTAGTTGGTTTCTGAAAGAAAGCCGGAAGCTCAATTGATTGGTTTATGTGAAATTTGGAACACTTTTAGAGGAGAACCTAGGTTGAATCCGTAAAACCAATTTGTCTTTATGGATGACAAAGAAAGGGTCCTGCACTGACAAGGCTTGGAGTTCGCTGACTCTTCTTATGGAAGTAATAGCCACTAAGAAGGCAGTCTTGTAGGTAATGTGTCTAAGGGTAGCTTAATGCAAAGGCTTGAAGGGGGGCCCTATGAGTTTTGCTAGTACCACATTTAGGTCCCACCCAGGTGGGGGATTGGAGGATGTAGTCTCTTCACTCCTACTATGAATGCCTTAATGACTGGCACTTTCCACCATGAGACTTTACTTTGAGAGGTGGTATAGGCTGATAAAGCTGCTATGTGGACTTTTAGAGAATTAAAGACTAAACCTGAATCTAGCAAGTGGAGCAAGTAGGTTAGAATGTGTCATGGAGTACATTCTTTGGCATTTATCTGCTTATATTGGCACCAAATGACAAATCTCTTCCACTTGTGGAAATAGCGGTGTCTGGTGTGAGGTTTACGTGCTTCTTTCAGGATATCCATACACTGTTGTGGAAGATTAAGCTGACCAAACTCTATGACTTCAGGAGCCATGCTGCTAGGTTCAAAGAGAGAGGTTGTGGGTATATCGTTGTCCCCCCGTGCTGCATCAACAGGTTAACCTTGTACGGGTGCTTCATGGGATTGCACATCGCCAGTTTGCGCAGATGTGGATACCACGCTTGTCTCGCCCACATAGGAGCAACTAGGATGAGTGTCATCTGATCCTTGTTCACTATTCTGCTGATTAATGGAGTCGGAGGGGGAAAGCGTAAGCAAATTTCCCTGACCAGTTCCTCCATAGGACGTTCCCCTTGGAGTCTGGTTTGGGCAACCTGGACGCGAAGTCTGGGCATACTTTGTTTTCTCTTGCAGCGAAGAAGTCTAGAGAAGGGTAGCCCGAGAGAGAGAAGATGTGGTCTACCACGTCTGTGTGTAGCTGCCACTCGTGTTCTTCTGGTAAAGGATCTCTGCTGAGAGAGTCCGCTAGAGTTTTGAGTACCCCTGGAACATGCTGGGAGGACAGGGACATCCCTCGTTTGAGTGCCCACTTCCATATTTTCTGAGCCAGTTTTGGAGAGTGTGTACCTCCTGCTTGTTGACATAGAACTTTGTGGTGGTGCTGTCTGTTAGGACTTGTACCGACTGGTTTGTCAGGTGGTTCTCGAAGGCTTGAAGTGCCTTGAAAACTGCCAATAGTTCCAGTACATTGATGTGTTTCTGTGCTGTCACTTGTGACCACAGGCCGTGTGCTGAAGGTAGTGGGCCCCCAACCCGGAAAGTGATGCGTCTGTTGTGAGGACCGCTTGCGATTCCAGTTCGTGAAAGGGTTTCCCCTTGAGCAGATTTTCCCTTCACCACCAGCGTAAGTTCTGAAAAAAATCACTAGATCGTCCCACTGACCACTTGCCTGAGACTATTGTTTCACCAACCACTCCTGCATTGGTCGCAGGCGCGCGTGGGGAACCAAGTAAATGCACGATGTCATCATACCTAGCAGACCTATTGCTTTGCATACGCTTATCCGGAGACCGGCTTCATACTGGGGTATTTGCCGAAGCATGTTTTGTACTCTTTCCATGGATGGGAAGGCTAAGCCTGTCTTTGTATCTAATACAGCTCCTAGGAACTGTTTGGATCTGTTTGGTACCAGAGTGGACTTTCTCATTTATTGAAAAGCCCATTTCTCTGCGTGTTTAGCTTGCAAAGTTGGTAAGTTTCTCCCATGATCAGCCAGTTGTCAAGGTAACGATACACTGGGATTGACTCCCTGTGTAGGGGCGCTGCCACCACCGCCAGTACCTTAGTGAACACCCTTGGAGCCGAGGCTATCCCCGAAGAGCAGCACCTTGAACTGGTAGTGCTGGTCTGCTACTTTGAATCGCAAGAATCTTCTGTGCGCTGGGAACATTGAAATATGAAAATAAGCATCTTTCATGTCCAATGTTGCCATGTAATCCCCCCCCCCGTTTTAACAGAGGGATTACTTCTTGTAGCATTATCATGCAAAATATTTGAGGTTTGACAAACTTGTTTGCAGGGCGCAGGTCTAGTACCGAGCGCATGGTTAGATCTTTTTTTGGCACAAGGAAGTATGTTGAATACATACCCTTGTTTAGCTCGTTGTACAGCACGACCTCGATGGCGTCTTTGAGGAGTAGAGCCTTGACCTCCTCTACCAGGATGAGTTGTTCTTCCGGTGATGGTCTTTTCTGGCATGGGGGAAGTTTTGCAGGTCTTCCTTGGAGTTCTACGCAGTAACCTCCTGTCACCGTCAACAACACCCTCTTGTCTGATGTTATCCCCTCCCATGCGTGGGTGAAATATGATATTCGTCCCCTGACTGGGGAGGTATGGGAGGGGACCTGTAGCGGGGCATCATTGTTTGGAGGGTGTTCCTCTACCTCTGGTGGGGGAGCCTCTCCCTCTTCCGCAACGTCTGCACTGACCCCTGGGGTAACCCTGGGACGCCTGTTGACTATTGTTCCACGAGGAACCCTGGCTCTGACTGTATCCGGTGCCTCTGTGCGTTTTTGCCATATAAACGCCAAAAATTATTGCCACCCCTCTGGTTAGGCTGTTTGTCAGCTGGCCAAGGGATTTAAGTGTTTCGTAATCCTCCTTAGCGGATTTAAGAGCATCCACAACTGCTTTCTCAAACAAAACATTTGGTTCAACAGGCATGTTGAGCAGGGTAGCCTGAGTTTCTAGTTTAACTCCAGACTGTCTAAGCCAGGTGTGACGTTTCAGGATAGTGGCCTCAGCAATATCGTGCCCTGCGTTATCCGCTGCATCAAAGTTGTTATTTAGTAGGACGCCAGCTATTGCTCCGCCTTCGGCAGCCACAAGGGGGAGCTTGGACTTAAGTGGTTCTGACGCTGATTCAGCAAGGGCTGTAACCTCATCCCACTTTGTGCAGTTGTAGCTTGCTAGTAAGGTGGAATTATTAGCAATGCATGCTTGGTATGCCGCTGAAGAGGCCATCTTCCTTCCCCTATTATAAAGTTTCTTACTTTCCGTGTCCGGAGGAGCTTCGGACGAGGCCAAGGGGGTACTCGCTCTCTTGCGGGTAGTATAACTACCAGAGAGTCTGGTCTAAGGTGGCCGCTTATATACAAAGGGTCGGAAGGCGCAGGTCGAAAAAGCTTTCCGATTATGTGGTTTACTGCCCTGGTCTGATTAGGCATCTCTAGAGATGGCTGAATTCTTCTTTGTACTGACTTGAGTAGGGGTATAAACGGAGAAGTCGGTTTCTTATCCACCAAGATGTTTTCTGCGAAATCCTTATCTTGTTGGGTTTCCTGTGTTTCAATCCCAAAGTGTTCTGCAGCCCTGAGAAGTGTGTCATGGACTAGAGGCTCATTGTCCACCGGGGAATCGGCTAAGGTAGGGTTTTGCGGGGGTAGAGAGTCCATAGCAAAGACTACTGACTCAGTGTCATCCTGATTATCTCATGCATCAACGTTGTCAATGCCGATATCCTCATAATAAGGGTTATCCTCGTGTATGTATTCATCCTCTCCTGCATCCAGATCTTAAAGGTCAGAGGATATGCGAGGTGTCTTGTAGACTGGTTCATCATACAGTGCCCCTGGGGGTTGTGACCTTTTCCCCGACGGCTGAGTAGACAAATTTGGCTGGGCAGATAGGCTTGACTGAGTGAGTACAGGTGTTGTCTTTGAGCTTGACGACTGGGTAGTGGGAGGCGTGTTTGCCAGAATTTGGAGAGCCTGGGGGTGCTCTTCGAAACAATTTGCTAGAAAAGTCATGTGCTGCATAACTCTCCATCTTGGGCAGACCACCTAGTGCCTAATGGTTGATGAAGTGATAGCGCTTCCCTGTCTTCCAGGGTCGGGGGCCTGCGCTAAGGTAACCAAAGCCACCCCGTCGCCCTTTGCCGCCAGAAATCGCAGTGTTGCTGCCGTCGCTGAAAGCTCCTTCTACTTCCATGGCCTCGAGCTGCCTGGCGTAGTGGGTCCAGCATTTAGTATATCGGTCCTTCAAAGTCTTTCGCTTGAAGAGCCTACATGCCCCACGCTCGACAAGAACCCTCGACGTGGTCTCTCGGGAGACAGGTTACAGACTAGGTGTTTATCGACCCACAGAAATTTCCTATTGCACTTGGGGCAAAATTTAAACAGGGTCTTGTCCCTAACGGAATGATACGGCAGCTAGGCGAATGTAGTGTAAGAAAAGGGTCATATACATTCTAAAATGACCTCCCCCCCCTCTCCCTACTATGAGGCCCGGAGCCCGGAGCGGCATTCCAAGGCCGAAACAGATCCGTCGCGGGAGTCTTTCGTGGTAGTTTTTCTTGTCTTCACCAGCGTCTAATGTTTCGATAGTCGGTGATATAAAGGATAGTAAGAATAAACTATCAGTAATTGAATAATTCTTAATGGCTATAAGCCGAAAGAGGAACTCCGCTATAAGCGTCCGTCTAGAATGGCGGAAAAAAACAATCTGAGGGACCTCGACGCGTGAGGGAATATGGGCACAGTGGACGTCACACTATGGATAGTATTACTGGCATGCCCCGTCGACGTCCCTTTTTGAGTTTCGAAAACAATTGCAATACTCAGCAGCTTCAAATAGATGTCGGCCTATGCACAGCATGTGATCTAAGCAGATTCCACAAGCCTCAGAAATATATATCTCCTACCCCAGGCGTCCTTAGCCCACAGTTAGTAGATGACATCTTATTCCAATAGTTGTAAGGATCTGTGCACCTCATATTAGTTTCTGCTGGTCTAGGGTACTGTGTGTTGGCTGTGCGTATTTGCAGTTACTTGGTAGCACTGCACAACTTCCCTATTCGACATGCAGGGCTGGTGCAGCTGCATTCCTCTCACTATGCTGGTGTTTCTCTGCAAGTGGTGAAGCGCAGAACACTGGAGGACTGTTTGCTGGTGGTCAGGTACCAATCTTTCTGTGGCTGGAGTGAGGGGCTGGGAAATGACTTTCACTGATGCTTCTCATCATTTACACTATGTGGTGCTTCATCACTAGGAAAAACAGACACTAGCAAGCATCTTGTCTTAGAGGTATGGCATGAGTGGACTGCTCAGAAACAAACTCACACAGGTGGGGGACATGGATTGGGGCCCTTTCATCTGCCGCCTTCCCCTTCGGGGGTAGAACTGGCTCTGGATTCCTCCCGGGTAGGCATCAGACCCCAGTGAGAGGGGTTCCTGTCTCCTCTTGACAATGCCAGGGTACTGGCCTTGTCACAGTAGAGACAGGTAGGAAGTGCAGGAAGGAGGTTAGACAGACTAATAAGGCACTGGCCTTTAGGTACTTCCCTTCTAGCATAAGGCAACATCTAGACAGTAGCAAGAAACATTCAGTACATACTAAACTGGAGAGTAGGGACGTCTGGGTTAGGGTGATACTAGTGCATTTAGATGAGAGGGGCATGGCCCTAGAACCTGGCCCAAAAATTGAAATAAAAATCCTTGAACTGCCACTGAGAGTGTTGTTTGAGCCATCTGTGACATAAGCTAGAAGTCTAAGTCCATAGAGTCGTTTTGTTCCGAGGTGAGTATTCTGAACTTTTACTATGAACCCATCTTCTTTATGAATAAAGAACTATGTGGAAAGGATACCTTGATTCATTTCCCCTCTTTCCAAAACCTCTATGTTCCACTTCTTCAAGAGTGCTCTTACCTTATACAGTATGAGAGGGAGATGTTCTAGTCTTCAGTGTTGTTGGTGTAGTGGTTTTGGGTGTGGGGAATAATTCACCCACCTACTGGGTGGCTGTAAGAGGATACCAATATTGAGGCTCAATATTTAGATAAAGAGGTTCCACCAAAAGAGCTGTCTCTCCCGGAACATCTATACAAGGCTTTTCTGTACAATCCTTGTAGTTGTTGCCATGAGAGTGACTGACCATGAAAAGACGGCACAGCTGACTGATGTTTGTCTTTCTATATCCCATCCTGTTGAACAGGCTTCCATGTCTGATGAAAGGGCTAGACAAGTATGTTCCCATTGGCCTAGCTGTTTAATACTCTAGATATATATATTCCAATTAATCATCCATTTATTTCTCAAAAAGTGTTTATCGATATACAGCATGTTAATTTTAGCCTGTGTTTCTGGTCAGTATCCATTGACCTGTAGCTATTAAAAAAAAAAGTGTCTTTTCACACCCAAATTCAATTGCAGCTTGCTTGCTGACTTTTTATGGTGCATTTAAGCTGGTCTTGCTTTTAAGTTGCATTGTGCTGAAAGTTATTTTACCTTCCTGCACGGCAGACTGTGTCCAAGCCTGAACTTCTTGTGTATGCTTATAAAATGGTTAAATTATTAAGCATTACCCGCAGTTATACATGCCCAAAAAGAAATCAGTTGATTTGGGTATTCTGATATTTTCGGCTGCTGAGGTGCCACTTTTCATCAATTGGCAATAAGGCTCTTGCATCCGTGATAGGTGGCACACTTCATTGTGAATTTAAGGCATTTAATCTTTTACTTGCCATGGTGACTAGTGTATTGTGGCATCAGTTGTAGGATGTCCCCTGGCAAAGGTTTTTCCATTAAGGAGTTCACAGACTGAAGCAGCTAGGTGAAAGATGCTTGGCTTGAGCGGTTTGTCCACCAGTGCCATCAAAGAAAGCGTGTGTATAGGTTTGTGGTGTGGTTAAAGTCCCCACACAAAGTCAGTTCTTCTTCCTCCCGCTGAATTTTAATATTAAATCTTAGCAGCCCTTCAGATGGCTGCATGAAAAGCCATTTTGACATCATTGATAGAGGAAAGTAGTGGTGGTTCCCCTCATTCAGGTAATCCACCCCATAGCAGTCCCAAACACTGTGCATAAAAATATGTTCCTTCTCTTCTGGGAAGGCATCCTCCTATAGATCTTCTATAGTTGTATTGATACGTCTAGATTCTACATGCTATGGTTAAGTGGATCAGGCAAAGATCTTTTTTACCTCTTGTTTGCAGCCGCTCATTAGAAACTCTTCTGCCACTAGGGTTCTCCATGCACCGCCTGATGCCTCAACGCACCCCACGGCAGCTAGGACCTTGGGGCAAGTGCCAGTATATATTGAGGCGCAGTGCCTTGTGACCTTATTTCCACCCTTTTACCCAAGCAAACCAACGCTGAGAGACTGCAGAACCAAAGTGTACAAGCTCTCTAGGACGAATTTGTGGGAGGAACATCCATCAGAAGGAACATTATTAGAAGAACAAATTACTTTCCTCGCTGTAGATTCCCTTCACTTTATCCTTCCAAAGAAAAGGAAGAATTCCATTGCCTAGATCCGGCGAGTGCCCTCAGCTACTACGTCTGTAGGATGAGAGACACCAGGAAAGATGACCAGCTTTTTATGGGTTATGTTTTTGGCCGTGCTGGTAGGGCTGTGACCAAACAGACCCTGTTAAGGTGGGTCATCCCCTGCATCTCTGAATGTGGTGATCTGGCAGTTAAGGATGCACCAGAGGGTTTCAGGGCACATTCCACAAGAGGACTGGCTGCCACTTCAGCTCTGCAACGTGGAGTATCTGTTCTGGACATTTGCCAGGCGGCTTACGTGTGCTTCTTTGTGCATGTTTGCTAAACATTACTGCTTGGATTCTCAGTCTGGTCAGGACAGGATACTCGTTTTCTGGTGCAAAGTGGTGCGCTTGCACTCCTAACTCCTCCAGATCTACTTACTGCTATGGGAGTCTATCAAATATGTGGAATCTGTGAAAGGAAGCAACAATGAAGAGAGGAAAATTGATGTTATGAGAGAGATGAAAATCGGAGTCAACCTTCGGGAGGAAGGATGGTCTCACTCTCAACATCAGCTTCTCCTTGGAGAAAACCAAGTAGGGAGGATTAACTGAAACCCCTGGAGCTCACACTCATCCAGTGGAAGGGATGACAACCAGGAAAATCCACTTAAGGGTGAGCAATTTCAACTAACAAGAATGTAGGGCCCCAAGGGAGAGAGTGCCCATAAGAAATGCCAATAATAAATTCAAGTTCTATGCCGTAACAACAAACTGGCAGGGGAGGGGTGGGCGGGGGGCACTGATTACACAATCAACACAAAAATTGCATTACAGTGGGGATCATGAAAAACTAGTCTTGCTCAGGAGTCCTCTTGAAAATCGAAATGGCAGCAAAATAACCCTTCACAGAGCCAATTTGCAGTCTCACACAGGCCAAAGAAAGCACAAAATCCAGAACAGAGGATGTGGAGCAGGTAAGAGGGTCCAGATCCCTCTCTTGGCGCCAAATTGAAGGTTTCAGCTACTTACAGGCATAAATGAATTTGGAGGCGCCAAGCATTGAGGAGCATGTTCAGGACACCTTGCGACAAAACCCAATCCTTGTACCTTAAACTTTCAACACTCAAGCATGAAGGTTCAAACTGTTGAGGTTCGGATGCAGTATTTGTCTCACATTGAGAAACGTCGCCCGCTCTCTGCAGAAGGCACCAGTGAGGGCAGATGGCCATGTCTTGCAACTCTGGGTAATAAATTCTCCAGGCCCAGTCCGGAGCGATCAAGATCATCATAAACCTGAACAGGGATAGCCTTCTGAGAACCAGCGGTATGACAGGAAATGGTGGGAACATATACAGAAGGTCAAAGTCCCACTTGACTCAAGGTGTCCCAGGAGCACCCACACGTGGAAATTCCCTGGAGCAGAACAACCTGCACTTCCTGTTCACACTGGAAGTGAAGAGGTCCACCCGAGGAGTTCCCAAACAGGGGAACACCTCTTCTAGAAATTCCTGCAAGAGCTCCCACTCGTGGGAGGCCAAAGTCTGGCTGCACAAGGCATCCACAATTACGTTCTCCTGCCGACCATATGCGCTAATGTTCTCCAGAGCCCAGAACCACATCTGCATTGCTTCTCTGCACAGAGGCAAGGAGCCCACACCCCCTTGATTGTTGAAGAAGTGCATGGCAATTGTGTTGTCCATCAGGACCAGCAGTCTTGCCCCATACCGAAGGGAAGAAAGTAACCAGGGCCAGCCTGATCACTCTACACTCCAGCAAACTGATGTGTTTCCGGCTTTTCGATAGAGACGACAGGTCGTTCATTATCAGGTCTTGTAGGTGAGCGCCCCAGCCTTTTTGGGACACATCCGTCACCAGAGTCAGTTAGGACCAGGGTTGTCAAAGCAACGCCCTTTTCAGTAGGTTGCATCTCTGACCACCGTTCAAGGTCTCTGAACCAAGGTGAGTCCTGAAACCGAGACAACTGAGGAGCCTCTGCTAAGATCTCAAGCACAGCCGGTCATCTGACACCACAAGAAAGCACAAGGCCATAAGACTGAGCAAGCGCAAAAAAGCCGAGACGGGCACTCTTTTCTGTGATTCTAAAACAACTAAGCTTAGTATAATGTGACATGGGAAATGTCTATTGGCTGTCCGCCTGCAGCCCAGCTTTGTAGTTCAAAACAAAAGTTCCAAGAAGGTGTAGAAAAGCAACAAAAGTTACACAAGACTCAAGGGGTTGATTCCCTTTGCCCAGAGTCCTTCCAACTTTATCCAAAATAGCTTCTGTGTCTTATAGTTCAAAACAAAAGTTGCACAAAACTCGAGGGGTTAATTCCCTTTCCCCAGTCTTTTCAAGCTTTTATGAAACTTGTCTTTGTATGTTCAAATGTTCAATATAGTTCCTTGGTGGGCCTGACTCTGTTAGGGAGAATTCTCTGTTTAGGCTGAATTTCCTAACCTAGTGAGTCCCCCAGCAGCTTTGCTGGATTTCTGGAGTTTGTTTTCTTCTCCTGCCAAGAGTGAGACTCTTTCTCCCACTCTTGAACATGACTTGTGGTGTTCCTTTGTATGTTAATGTGTTTCATGGGCTATGGTTTTTTTTTTACTCCATAGGATCTCATATGTTTTTTATGCGTGTTACACCGCACCCTCCGTGCAGTAACACCGGGGTGTCAGTGACCCCCCCACCATAGACTCCATACCCTGGGACTGACTACTGTCTCCCAGGGCATGTAAAGTCACCATTGGCTTTACTAGTCCCAAATTACTAACAGAACTAGTACAAACCATCATATTGTGGACGTACTGGTAGGGGCAATTCGATTGCCCCTGGGTCTGTTGTTCGAGGGGGTTCTGTCCCGTCCCCCCTCGTCGAGTTTTGGCTGGTGGCAGTGGATACTACTTTTTATATTCAACCGCAAATATATCTCTATGGGATTTTCCCATTGTTCGAGGCTAATTCTTTTTTAACATAGCCTCTAACATACCGCCGGTTTATTTATTTAATATTAATTCACCGGTTGGTATTTTCTGCCAGAACTCGGATTTAAAATGGCGTTTGTGTTTGCCTCTGTAACTCCAAACCAAAGGTCGAGCCCTTTGTTCCACTTTTGGCGGGCTTCTACACAGAAGCCCTCCAAAGTGGTGCCACTCTGTCTGGGTACCACAGGGGGTTGGAAGGGGATTTAGGCACCCTGGACTGAGTTGCCTTGGCAATTCAAGTCACACTCTTGTGTGATTGGCCAAAGTGGTGAGCCGGCCGGCTCACCACTTAGCATGTTTGATTGACAGGTAGGCTGAATGAATGGGGGTTTCTTGCATAAAAGCAGGGCTTTTGGGACTGGAACTTTAGAAGTCGCCACAGGACCTGAAAATCCGACGAGGGAGAAGCTGAGGCGACCTGCTATGACGACACCACCGGTGGAGCCCTGCTGAACCGACTCAGCACTTCCCAACGACAGAGGAGATCTCTCTGCTGGAGAGTCTTCTTCCCTTGACTGGTGGGCACAACCAGTTTACCCTCTTTTCTCGCATCCCAGGACGTCTTGTGGTCGAATTGCCTGTGCCAAGCACCCCGGCAACTGGATATCCACTTATCACTGGACCGCAAATAAAAGGACTGCTCCTTTTAATTGAGAACTCTGCGGCTGGTTTATTCCCTGGCAGTGCAACGGACTCCTGTTTTCCTCCACGACGAGATCCTCTCTTCCCCCGGACAAAGCACCGACTTGCACCCGCTGCCAGGAACAACTGCCCCCGCTGGAGCGTTCTCACCATTTTAAGGTACCGTGTCCGCCAGGCCTCCCTTTCTAAAGATTGCTACAAGGTAACAATAATCCCTTAACCTTCTGGACTCGGCTGGCCACCTTAACCATCTAACTGGTCCCTTTCTGTTGGTCCAACTCTTTCTGAAACTCTTGCGAGATTTTTGGGCACTTTCAACCGTGTGACCTTGGACACATTTCGTCCGGAGCCTCTTAAAGTGGGTCCGGCCTTGTTAACTTTGACTTTACGGTTTTAATCTGCCTCCTTCTCCTACAGTGTTCTTCCGAAAGTGTTGGGATCTGTTTCTAACTTTGCTCTACCTTTCTCTCCCTTTTTAACCAATTGATTAGAGTGCCATCTTCGTTAAGCACTCACCGCTGTCTGAAAATAAGTGTTGCTTTACTTAAGACTTGTCTAATAATCGTTGAAGGGAGTGTATATCTTTTAGTGACCGTGTTTTTGAACAGCTTAAAGGGATGGTCTAGTAAAAAAAATGTATTTAAAAAATAGATGGGCAACATAAAAAAAAAATACTAGCATTCTCCGTTTTAAAACTTCCTATGTAAAATTTTGAGCTATTCAAGCTCAAAATTCGCAAAAGCAAGCACGTGGGCGCATCCATTTTGTGAAATGGAGGCCCTCCTGTGCTGGCTTTTGCTTTTGCGGCACTAATGAAGGAAAAGCCAGCCAGCTGTAGTAAACAAAAGCTAACGCTGGGTGGCTTTCCCTTCATTAGTGCTGTAGGCGGAGGACGGGGACCGGAGACCAGAGCAGGAAAGCTGCAGCTGAATCTCGGTAAGTGCTATTTCTTTTTTTTTAAAAAATAAGCACTAAATGCGGTTTGTTTTCTAAGTTTTCCGGGCTGGAGGAGCCCGGAAAACTTAGAAATAAAACCGCAGCTTTAAAAACGTTGTATTTATGTTTGCGGTCGCTTTTGAAGCGACCGCAAACATAAATACAACGTTATTGTGTTGGAAAACGCTGCGGTTTTTCTTTCCAAGTTTCTCAGGCTCCTCCGGCTCGGAGGAGTCTGAGAAACTCGGAAAGAAAAACCGCAGCGTTTTCCAACACAACCGCGTTGTTTCTGCCTGAATCTGCTTTCCCATTTGGGGCTCTCGGGCTCCCCACGGGGAGCCCGAGAGCCCCAAATGGGAAAGCAGATTCAGGCAGAAACAACGCAGCATTGCGGAAAACAACCTATTTGCCCCTTTGGATGGCTACACCGTAACCCAAATAACAGTAGCGGTCTACCTTGTTCATTAAATCCTCTCTTATTGTGATGGATTGTATGTCTTTTTTCACTTTAGAAAAACCTCATGAATTTGGACTTAGCCCTGTTTACCATCAGTCCATTTATCTAAGCATAATTCATAATGGCTTGGGCACTTCTGCAAAGTCCCATATAGGTACTATCAAAGATAGCGAGATCCTCTGCATAAGTAAAATGCATAAGTAAAATACAAAAACCTTGACCTACCTAATTGGGGCGGAAAGTTTCCCTTATCGGTGGTATAATCACCAACGTCGGCCATAAATCAGTTAAATAAAACAGGTGCAAGTATGCACCCCTGTTTAACCCCCTTCTCAATGGGGACAGGGGCGGATAATTCACCATGACCATTTAGCATAACACGCGCCACATTATTATCATGTATTATTATCATGTAGAAATTGACAGGGGTAATGAAACTGCCTTGGCATTCATAACCTCTCTAGTTTAGCCCAAAGTTTGACTCAGTCAATTATTATTAATTTTTTCTAACGCCCAACTCGCCCACAGTGCACACAATTGCATCAAAAGCTGACGCAAAGTCTATAAAGAGGATATACAGAGGGGAAGACGAATTTGCTCTTGCTTGTAGATCAAACCATTCACTATACAGATATTGTGGACCATGGACATCCTTTTCCGAAAGTCTGTCTGATAGCAACTATGGACTTGGTTGCTCACAATCCTTTCATCTATATGTTGTAATAGGAAAGTTAAACAAATGTTGCTAGGCACATCCAGCAGCGAGGGCAGTCTGTGGTTTGAAGGGTCCTCCCTGTTGCTCCTCTTAAACACTGTTATAATGCATGACTGTTTCCATGAGCCCAGGACAGTGCTTGATTTTACCACCTGTTTAAACAATGTTGACAAAATATCAGCCTATAGGTCTGGATTGGCCTGCATAACCATATTTGAAACCCTGTTGGGACCCAGTGCACAAGATGCCTTAAGCCTCTTTATTATCTTTACAATGCGTTCCCTGTCAAATTCAAGCTTTAGTGGACCAATATTCAATAGTTTGTTGGGGACTATTGCCATAAACCTTTCCCCAAGGTAGCACTCCCTTTTTACACTAGCAATACAGTAAACCAAGGCATTGATAAGATGTGCCTGTCTTCTACAAAAAATAAAATACCCCCCCAGCATCTTACTATCCTCCTTTCTAGGGACCGCACAAAGTTCTTGCCAATCTTTCTTTATGGCTGGCATACGATGACGCTTTAACCAGTTTCTATAGTGATTTTTCAATCACTTTCTCTCCCTTAGTTTTACCAGCAGTTCAATCAACAAGCATTTTACTTTCATATCCGGTTCGCAGAGAAATTTATTTTCCTCTTTGATTATTTTATCATAGGGACGCAGATGGATCTTATCCAGCCTAAATGTTAAAACATTCTCAGTGGGCAGAAACCTAGAGGTGATGGTCCAATCACCACTTCGAAGTGATCGTAGCTTATGCAAGCTACGATCTCATCTGGGGAATTGAACCACTCATATTTCCTCTCCAGGTTACCCATAAATTTGATATTGCACTCAAATTTCTATCTGACCACTTAGCTCGATTTAACCTATTGTTTACATACACAGAGCCTACTTTGTCCATATCTCGAACTAATTTCATTGACTATGATAATTAGTTACAATTGCATGGTAAGTGTGTTAAGAACATTTCGAAATCAAAGAGTCCACCATGGCAAGCAGGGAATCCTTAGCATACAAATAACAATGGTGGAAGACTTCCCTCCGGTATGCCACGTCTTGGCCGTGGGGAGGTGTCCCTTAATAGCTCCATTCAACATACTCAGCCCCAAATCATCAAAACATTCGATCCACCTGCAGGCAGCCCTGATTGCTTTTACCTGTGTGTAATCCATAGCATTTATCAAACTTGCCCTGCCCTTATACAAGGTGTAGACAATGCAACAAGCATTCAAGTCTTATCCAGTTAAGATATCAATACAGGGGTTCCTAGCTATAATTGTCATAACATCGCACAGCATTCACTCAACACCACTACACCAATTTTAATGTTAGAGTTGTCACCTTCCATTTTAACTTCACGTGTGCTATAGCGATTCGAACACAAAGTGAGCAAGCCACCAAAAGTGTGGCCTTTATCTCCTCTGTTGGAAAGCCTTCTAAACCCAGTATATGCATCAAATATCACTTCGCCTAACAGCCATATTTCCTGCAATAAAATTGTATCAGCCCCATTAAAATAGAGGTTTAGAGCCCTTGTCAAAAAATAGATGTGTGTGGCCATGCGTGTTCCAAGATTGTATTGAAATTACACTGTTAACGCTTGGGGTAAGAAAGACAAAAGCCATTCTCTGTGCATTTATGTATCCACGTCCCCAGCCTGTCTAAGTGCAGTATTCGACTGTGTTACTTTGTCAATCTTTTTCTCCAATACAGTGCATCCAGGACTGGCCTTTTTTTCCTTTGTGGCAGCAATTTGATCAATATCAAAGCCCCATTTTAAAATAGCTGCAAGGAAAACACGGTAAGCGGTATAAACATATTTATCATATACATGCGTTGTGACAGTCACAAATAGGGAATTCTAATTTCGAGTGTCTACATTTAGAGTTTTTTTTGTTGTTCATGCACATCACACTCTAGATACCCTTTTTATGCTTCCCTAAACTTATCTCTCGGAATGATGTAGGTGGGTTTAAACTGCTCACATAAAGAGGAGGGGAAAGCAACTTAATGTGGAATATTACTTGCTGAATTGTCAGTAAATGCTACTCTAAATGTTCTAATACACACATTTTCAAAACAATATGGCTACTTTATCAATGAGAAATTGAAGGGTGTACATCTCTATAAAGAATGGTACTTACAAATTATCCATTTTTCCATGGTATCCAAAGACAGGTATTCACATGGCATCTGTTTCAAAAGAGACGAATTGAACAATTAGGTTAGGAAGAATTTTCATTGTGACACCCACCCAGTAATACCCGATGAACAACTTCCACTGCCTCCATAAATGGATCTCACAAACTAAATGTGCTGGCCCCAAACAAGCCCCTCAAACATTCCTCAAAAGAACATGCCACTAGATGGTTCACAGACAACCCCAACTACCTCAAGAAAGTGAACAAAATTCTAGGGCAAATGAGGAAAAAAATACTTTGAAACAGACATGACTGCATTTTACCAACCGCTCCAGATACACAGGACAGAGAAGATTACAGAGTTGCTGAATGCCCACCTATTTTGGAAGGGTCATTGTTATAGCACATTTGGGGATGTTGGTAATTGAATAAAACTTCTCCAGTTGTAATCCTGACAAAAGTAGCACAAATCTGTGAACCATGGAGGTGGTGCCTTGGAAAATAATACTATTTAGGCAGCAGCAACCCCTTCATCCCAAGGAACACATCTCCACGTTAGAAAACCTCTAGGTGGAGGGGCCGGCCTGGTGAGTGCCTCAATCTGTTATCACAACTTCCACTGGCTAGTATGGGTTATACCGCAGCCAGCATTCACCCAAAACGAAAGGATCAGTGAGCGACAGTGATGCAAAGAAGATGGATAGAATATTCCTCTACTGCAGCACAGGCCAAACATGTACATTGCTGTACAAGCAAGCTCATCTCAATACTAGGATTGTCTAGGCAATTATGTCATATTGGATTTCAGCCACAGGATCTGGGGATACTGCCTCCCCAATCACAGTAATAAACAGTAATGGGGTTTGACCTTGAAGGCAGAGAATGACACACAAACATTTTGGCAGTGATTATTTTTTTTAAACAAGGTCTTCCAATGATTTGAAATAAAATTTGTCAAGCTTAATTCTCAGAAAAGCTTGTGTTATTTTTTTCTCTTTTTTAGACACACAACAAAGGAACATACTAATGCTTCAAACTGATACTTCAAACTGATGTTATTTTTTCATGTGCTTTCTTTTTTACTTCTGGGGTATTCACGGTACACTCCCAATTTCGGCTGTTCCTCATTTGCTCAACTTGAAGCTTTTCTGGTTACTTCCCAAAACTGTCTAACTTTCATTGTTTTTTCTCCCCTATTTTCCGACAAGCTTGGACAAGCGTGCAATAGGGAAATGCTGGAAGGGCCGAACCAACACGTTAGTGTGGATGGGGTATTTAGGTGAAAGTGGGGCACTTTTTGCCCGAAGCAGGCCAGACTGTTGAGTTACTGCACTGTGCAGCTAGTAGTTTTGATTAATGCTAAAGAACATAAATGCTTTAAAAATACGCTATTTTCAACAGATTTGACCAAAAACGCTCCCTTGGGTAAAACTCAAACTGTCTGTTATGTGTATTGTGAAAGACTTGGTCAAGCACAGCACCCAGGGAATATGGCAGGGGAGAGAGCTTAGGGATGGATGGGGAGGGGGGAAGTTTAGGGACGGGGAGGAGTGGCAACGGAAGTGGAGTTGGGAATTTTCGAAGTACTTGGCTATGTTATGTGATGTTTGATGAAAAGCTTAATAAAAATAAATTTATAAAAAGGTCAGTTACGAAAAATAAGGAATTGCCATTTGCAATTGTGGGCCACTTTTTCAATAGTGCCCTTGTCCATTTATGTCATACTCCAACCGTTTCATAGGTACTCTCAAACTTTCTTTGGTGCATTTTGATATATCCTGTCCTTCTCAAACACTCACTAGGGTTATACCAACATCCCACCACTATGACAGCCTCTTTCTTCCTCCCTCCCTCCCTCCCTCCCTCCCCAGCCCCTCCCACATTAGCACTTTCACGCTATTTGGGGTTTAGTTCAAAAGAGTGTAGCTTTTATTGCCATTTTCAAGCACCTTCCAGCCCTTCTAGACTATAAAATCAATGTCTCCCTGGTTTTGTGCTCAAAGCTGTTTAAGTCTTTGAAGGTGTCTGAGCTGCCTCATTACAGGCCCTGCACCTTACATGCCAACATCTTGCTATGGGGATGTTTTGTCCCGTTTTAAATACCCTGCTACAACATTTATACACTAGGAGTAGCCCTTCCCAAAGATCTTGATCTAGGGGCCCACTGAAAACATGATAACAAGCGCAAAGCATTCACTTCCACTTAGTGTGCCAGTCTCCCTCCACCTCTCTTGGAGAGGTCCGCAAGCCAAGAAATTCAGAGGGCGAGTCGAGCCTAGTGTTTGGCTTCACCCTATGAGCCAAAAAACAAAGTCATCATGGACAAAAGTTGACTAAATTAGGCATCATAATATTTTCTAAACAATTGAGACATGGTCAAATAGGCTGTAGATATCATATACAATAAAACAGCCAACTTTCATCATCTACATGCTAAACTGAAATAGCAGCTCTCTAAAGGCTGATTCATTCATATTATTACTATTAACAACGTCCACTAGGAAAAAAGCATTTATGGCTAGTGGAACAGTGTCTTCATGAACTCTGGGTCCCACCCTGTACAAAAACGCAGTAGCATGTGCACTTGCTGCGGTTATACTAAAAAAGCAACATAAACTATAATTACACAGAATGCCCATGTACCAATCTCAGGGTTGAACTGCGTCACTGGGATTTTCGTCACAAATTCAGGTTCTCATACCAATAACCTTTTCCTAGGGTTACCTACATTTCCTAAAAAATATACATTCATATTTCTGTGTTTCAGCTTTTAGTGCATTTTGTCAGCAATCTAATCCGGTTTAAGACTGTCTGTGGAAACTGCGTCAACAGTCATACACTAGATTTTGGGCATGAGGAAGAGTAACTGAAGTCTCTTCAGTCAACCCAAACTGTACCCATTATTTTCTATGAAATCATTCAATGGCAAGTCGGAATGATGCAAATCCACTAGTTCCCAGGTATAGGCATTGTTTTGAAGGGATATTTTGGAAGTTCATAGCAAAAACAAGAGACACATTTAACTCAAAAATGGAATCAAGAATACACATTGAACCCTCCAAAAGAAGGTCCTCGAGGGCTATGGTCATAGGATCCTCATATCAATTTGGACAAGTTGGAACATCTATAAAACCTGACGTAGCCTACCGAACTAAAGAGTGTTAGGTAGCTGGAATTATTAAGTCTCTAAAAACGTCTATGCCCCAGGTCCTGATGGGGTATGTAACAACTTAATGATGTTGAATACTATCTGGTGGGCAAACACAGACTCTATTTAAAGCCATACGTATTATGAATACCTTACGCCCCCTCTCCCCCCCGTGGTGTGAACACATAGTTGTTCCAGTTTACAAAAAGGGTCCTAATTTATTTAATGATATGCATTCAGCCAGCAGTGGCTTTGCATATATTCATCAAAAGACATCATAATTTAAACGCAGAGGTTAAAACAGTCCTACATAAATTACAAACCAGATAAAATGGAGTGACACTAAAATATGCCATAAGAAAGTTGGGCAAGTACATTCAAACATAATTTATACAATTTCATGAAATGATAAATCAAATTTACATCATTGCCCTCTAGAAGTTTTTTTTTTCCACATCACGCTAACATACTCAAGATCATGTGAATTGTTATAGGCTTTTAAGTGTTTCATTCTTAACATTGTTAGACTTTCACAGTGGCATATAATGTGTTCAGCTGTTTCAATTATCGGGATTCCACATAATCTACACCACTGACAAGTTCTTTCGATACCAAGTTTCGCACCAACAATTTCAAGTCTATCTGCCACATTAAATTTAAACAGTAAATATTGCCTGATCGTTTTACTATTGGGAAAAGCTCTCAAATATTTGAGGTCTTCACCACGCTCTAGCCACTGCTGAATGAACATGCCGCTGTTTGTGTTGGTGGCCAGCCGTACCATATCTCTTTCTGTACCAGCACTATGAATCATATTTTAATTTATGCTTTATTCTTGTTTGCGTGCAACTTCTCCACTCATTTGCTCTATCATGAGCCCATTTAGTGTAGGTGGACATGAGATGTCCCAGCACTCTAAAGTTTTCACTACTGTCAATGCATCTAAATGCTTTTAACAATTCAACACTTATGGTTTTGTTTTCTAGATTACATATGTTTACGTACAACATAGCAACTTTGTATGTCATCCATCGCCTATTCGTATCATATTACATTCAAATATCTGTATCTGAGTCAGGGTACAACTTTTGCAGAGTATAGTAAAAGGATGGTACTTAGCGAGCAGCCACCCAGTTTTCCAATGAAGTGGCTTAATACCATGGTGATTTTCATGCATTTGCATTTATTTTCTATCCACTATGATTTACAACTCAGTTTCTGATCTACGCAAACTCCCAGTTATTTGTAGCATGCCACCTGGTCAACATTCTGACCAGCAATACTCCATCCCAATTTATTCACAGAGTTACTTTTTATTTACCCCATAAAGGCGATTATTTTGGTTTTTTCTACATTTATTTTCAAACCATTCTCATTTGCAAACTTCTCTAACACTACCAGTTTATCCTGTAACCCTTTAGAGGTGCAATCCAATAGCAGCATATCGTCTGCATAACCCAGTCAGCAGATTTTCAGAGGTCCCATTTTGACATCACATGATAGGGTGGCATTTAAGGCTACTGCATGGTCTGCCAGATACAAGTTAAAAAAGGTGGATGCAAGTATACAGCCTTGTTTGACTCCTCTACTGGTCGGAATCAGGTTGGTGACTTTGCCCTCCCCATCAAGTCTTATTCTAACCGATGTATTGGTATAGAGTAGCCTGATCATGGATAACAACCCATGTGGGATGACCCATCGTATGAGTTTATTCCACAGCTTATTCCTTAAAATGGTGCCAAATGCGGGCACTGAAATCTATAAACTCTCCATACACTAGGAGCTGGCACCTAATACAATGTCAATGGTTGTAACCAGAGTAATTAAGTTATGTACTGTGGATGACTTGGCCCGGAAGAGGAAGAATGTGTTGCTCAGAAATCCACTGATTAAGCTCTTTTAATAGTACCTGGGCAAAGACTTTTGCCAGGATGTCTAGCATAGCTAGCATGCGGCAGTTGGTCGGGTCATTCCAGCACCTTTTTTGTGAATGGGGAGAATGGAACTTTCCCTCCAGGTTTCAGGGACATGCCCATGTTTGCCAATCCATTGGAATAGTAGGTGCAATGCCTGTGCACAGTGTTCCGCGGATAGTTTACGTAATGCATTACAATTGCCGTCAGGCCCCACCGCACGTGAAGCAGGAAGAACTGCAATCATTTTAGTCGGTTCATCAACGGTATACTAACCAACCCAGTCTTCCCTCTTGGATAACATATACTTCATCAATCACATCCATGATCCAGCTAATTATAGGATTCTGGCTATGCTTGATGCCCCCGTTAAGACCTTTGCTAGGGTCCTTCGCTAAGAACTGGAACAATGGGCATCCGAGAACAAAATAATCCCTCTTTATCATATAGGATTTAGAAAGGGGACAGACTTATTAATATCTTGGCCCTGGTCTCAACAATTGAAGCAGGATGGAGAATTTACCAGAAGACTACCTATGTGGCCTTTATTGATTACAGTGCAGCAACGGAGCATGCTGTGGTATAAATTATACCAGTGTGGGATTCCATTGGGATTACGAATGCTGATTGCCCTACGCTGAGAGACCAATGTGAAAGTCGTATTGACTAGTACTTGTGAGATCACATCTCCCATGAGTACTAAAGGTAGGCCGAAAGCAAGGGTGTTTACTGGCGACCATCTTATTCAACATTTTCATGTCAGATCTACTAGAGGCCTTGAGTATGGAGGACACCTCTTCACCTAGATTCGCAAATCAGTGCATACAATGGTTAGGGTATGCGGATGACCTTGCCATCATTGACAGTACTCCAAGGAGTTTATAAACCTACCTCACTTGATAAGCGTAGCCATTACTCAATTCAAAAAATGGGCTAAAGATTAATTACTTAAAAACAAAAATAATGATTTTTAGCCCATAACCAAGTAAAAGTAAGAAGACCTACTGATGGCATATTGGACCAGAAGGGGATTAATATTGTAAAAAACGTTGAATATCTGGAAGTTTAGTTTGATCACAGATTGACTTGGTTCCCTAAGTGGATCAAGGTACAAGCTAAGGTACTCCAAAAACTAGG
The DNA here is from genome assembly GCF_040938575.1 of Ambystoma mexicanum. Classification (NCBI taxonomy): domain Eukaryota; kingdom Metazoa; phylum Chordata; class Amphibia; order Caudata; family Ambystomatidae; genus Ambystoma; species Ambystoma mexicanum. The sequence continues at coordinate 802,797,271 of NC_090931.1, read as the reverse complement.
CACCATTACTATATATATATATATATATATATATGTAAATTAAGCCTTTATTGGAAATTGTGTCATTCTGAACCAGAAACGCTATTAAGCATTATACATGTATTTATTTTTGCATTTGCAGGGTAGCTGGGCACTGGTTGCAGGAAGAACAGTTATAGAAGAGGAGAGACATGGCAGGTAAAATTTAAAACTTAGTAGGTCAATTGAAAAACAGGGCCTTAGGGTTCTTCCTGAATGTCTTCTAAGAAGGTTCTGATACTAAGGCAGGCAGCACGAATTTCCAAAGGAAGGGGGCAACCACTAGGAAGCTGGAGCCATCTGCTCTTGATTATTTGCATCTGGGAAGGTAGAGCTTATTGGCATGGTTTGAACGAGTTGGTCTGAAATGTTTAGAGAGGGAGAGCGTTTGTGATAGGTAGGGAGAAGCAGAGTTACAGGGGCGTGATGGGTGATGGCAAGGGTCTTGAATTTGATGCGGTCTCGGTTAGGAAGCCAGTGGACCCAGCTTGTTGAATCAGATATCGGTTTGTGCCTTGAGACGTCGAGGGCAGCTCAAAGGGGATTGTTCTGGATTTCTTGTAGTTTGTTGGTTCCATTCAGTGGTTCCGGCCAGGAGGACATTGCAATAGTCCAATTTAGCAACAATAATAGCGCATGCTCTAGTGAGGCGGTTTTTGGTGGAGAGGAGGGTTTGCAGGCATTGAGGAGTTTTGTAGTATAGGCAGCAGAGGAGGCAATGGCATTCACGGAGGGTGGCGTCAAGGTAAACTCCCAGGGTTTTGATGACAGGGGGTATTGTGATAGTGCTGATGTCAATTGAGAAAGGCTGATAGGCTGTATCCAGGTTAGCAAGGAATGCCTGGATGGTTTCTATATACTATTGAGATTGGAGGCGTCATCGAGGTATGTGCCGGAAAGGGGGATAAGGACCTGGGTATCATCAACGTAGTTGGTGTAGGAGATGCCTAATGAATTCAGGTGTCAAAGAGGGGTTTGGTGTACATGTTATAGTTATGGAAGGTAGAGGATACACAGGAGCCTTGAGGACCTCCGCAAAAGACAGGTGCGGGGGGATGGGTTCGGGGGGGCAGTGGAGTTGCTGATGTAGACAAGATCTGACTGCAAGGAATGAGGCAATCCATTTAGTTGCTTGTGGGGAGAAATAGGCAGCTGAAGAGAGATGGTGGAATTGGGTTGGGTGGTCGATCAGGTTGAATGCTGCAGAGTCGTCGAGTAACAGTAGGAAGGCGAGTTTGCCTGAACAGTGGAAGTCATTTCTTTGGTTTGTGAGGTCGAGGTCAAATAGCACCATTTCTTTCCATGGCAAAGACCAAGATTTCTTGGAGTGAAAGAGGGACAGTGCCAGTTTGAAGGAAGTGATGATGGTGGTAATGAGTGAGAGGAGTGGGTCAGTGCAGTCATTTATAAGTGGGGCTGGGCAGAGGGATGATTTGAGACCCATGATAATGCGGTTAACATCTGTTACTGTGACTGTGTACAAATTGAAAGTGGGAGAAAGAGGATTTGGGTAGCCATCAGATCTGGCGATGATGGGTTGTTGCTTGGAAAGGATTTTGTTTTGAAGAGAAGTGATTTTTCCAGAAATGGTGATTTGAATTCGCCACACCAGGTGTCGATGGTGAAGGGTGGGGTGGTGGGGGTTTCAAGTTCCTGCAGAATGGCAAACAACGCGTGTTGGAATTGGCATTGGTAATTCCGGAATTGAGGCTAGTTGTTTTGGCATTATGTATTGCTAGCTTATATTCCTTAGCAATAGTAGAGAAGTGCAATTTGGTAGAGAGGTTGCAGTGCTATTTGCATTCACATGCGCTTTTTTGGACGGATGGCAGCAAGGTCAGGAGTGAACCAGTTCTTGTGTGTGGTTGGTTTGGGTTTGCGCAGTTTGAGGGGTGCAAGGGTGTAAACTGCGTTTACTAGCAACTCCTAAGCTTTGACGAGGGCAGTCAGGTTCGTTGTAGTAGTGGGTGGTGAGGTGAGATTGGAGAGGAGGGGAAAAAGGCATTCTTTAGTGAGGTTTTGTGTACAGCATGACCGGGTGGGTGGAAGTGATGATGGACCAGGAATGTGTTGGTGTGTGGTCGGTTTGGTGAACGCGATAATATGGTCAGAAGAGGGACAGGGTGCGTTCGATTCGAGTGAGATTTTATAGTCCAAGTCAACTAGCCAGTCGAGAGTCCAGCCTAAAGAGTGTGTGGGAGTGGAGATTGATTTGCCACCAAAGTTATGTAGGGTGATGTGAGGGAGGTAGTGTTGGTTTCAGAGTGGTTGTTGAAGCCTAGGTTTATATCGCAGAGCAGTAGTAATTTGGAGCTAGGCTTGAGGTTGGGTGTCCCGAGTTGTGTAATGTCATCTTTGAAGGTGAAGATGGTGCCTGTAGGGCAGTATAGGTGGTGAATGGATATGGTGGAAGGGGGTGATGAAGAAAGTTTTCAAGGAGAGCAGGTCGCAGTTGATTAGGGTTTGTGATGCAGAAGTTCTGAGGCGATTGGCATCTTTGTAATTGATTGTGACACCGCCACCTTTTCCAGTGATTCTGTCACTCATGCAGCCAGGTTTCCGTGATGGTGAGTATGTCGAGTTTTGTGGTGGTGGTGGTGGTGGTGGTGGTGGTGGTGGTGGTGGTGGTGGTGGTGGTGATGATGATGATGCCGTAGATACCTAAGGCATGTGCTGTCAGCGAGCAAGCATTAATCAGGTCACAGATGAGTGGTGTGGAACTGTTGTGAATGGGAATAGTTGAGGGATTAGATGAGGTGGTTGAGGTGACTTGTGCGAGTGGTGGGTTAAATGGCAGAGTGAATTTGTGAAAGTGGCTCAGATGTTTCTTGTGAGCGCTGGTAGGGAGATTAGGGGGGGGGACAGTTGTAAGGATGCGCGAGGAGAGTTGGCTAAGTCTGGAAGTGATAGAGCGAGGCATGGTTGTGTGGGGGGAGGCAGTTGGTATTTATGCGAGGGCTTGGGTGGTGTGGGAGAAGTAAGGTGAAGGAGAGGGGGGAGGAATTTGGTTGGGGGTGGTAAATGGATGAGGGGTGTGCATTGAGGGATGGACTGCCATAAGGCTTACCTGGGAAACGGTAATGCAGAGAGCAGGTTGTGCGTCGATGGGGCAGTTCTTGTGACGAGTGGAGACGAAGAGCGGGGAGGTGGCATAGGAAATGTCCCATCCGTGCCCAGAAAGGCCAAGACAGGAACTGGCCTTTGTTGTAGGCCTTTAGTGGGGGTCGGTGTTAGGGAGAATTCTCTGTTCAGGCTGAATTTCCTAACCTAGTGAGTCCCCCAGCAGCTTTGCTGGATTTTTGGGGTTTATTTTTTTTCTCCTGCCAAGAGTGTCACTCTTTTACCCTCACTCTTGGACATGACTTGAGAGTGTTCCTGTGACTTGCTATGTGCTTATGGGCTATGGGGTATTTTGTCCCATAGGCTATCATTGGTTTTTTGAATGTGTGTTACACAGCACCCTCAGTGCAGTAACACAGGGGTGTCATAGAGACCCCCAAACATAGACTCCACACCCTGGGACTGACTACTGTCTCCCTGGGTCTGTAAAGTCACCATTGACTTTACTAGTCTTAATTTAGGAACTTAACTAGTACAAACCATCATACTGTGGAAGTACTGGTAGGGGCAATTAGATTGCCCCTGGGTCCGTTGTTGAGGGGGAACTGTCCCGTCCCCCCTCGCCGAGTTTCTGGCTGGTGGCAGTGGATACCACGGAAATATTCCACCAGAATATTTCCCAATGGGATTTCAATGCACCACTTTTTGGTGCAATGTTAAAGATACCGCCGGTTTATTTATTTAATATAAATTCACCGGTTGGGATTTTTTCCCAGAACTCGCCGCCAAAATGGCGTCTAGGTTCACTTCAGTAACCCTGAACCCGAGTCGAGCCTTTGTTCCACTTTTGGCGGGCTTCTGCACAGAAGCCCTCCAAAGTGGTGCCATTCTGTCTGGGTACCACAGGGGGTGTGGGAGGGGGTTTAGGCTCCCTGGACTGAGTTGCCTTGCCAACTCATGTCGCACTCTGGTGTGATTGGCCTAAGTGGTGAGCCACCCCGCTCACCACTTAGCATGTTTGAGTAACAGCTAGGCTGTATGAATGGGGGTTTGCTGCATAAAAGCAGGGTTTTTGGGACTGGTTCTTCAGAAGTCGCCACAGGACCTAAGAAGCCGAGCCGACCTGCCAAGACGACACCACCGGTGGAGCCCTGCGGAACCTTCTCACCGCCGGAAAGTCTTCTTCCCTTGAATGGTGGGGACAACCAGTTTCTGCCTTCTTTTGGCCGCCCTGAAGCATCTCGTGGCCGCCTTGCCTGTGCCAAGCACCCCGGCAACCGGGATACCACTTTTTACCTCAACCGCGAAAGAGGGGTAACATCCTTTTAACCGGAAAAAAACTCCACGGCTGGTTTCTTCCCTGGTAGTGCAACGACCTCCAGCTTTCCTCCACGACGAGATCTTCTCCTCCTCTGGACGACGCCGCGACTTGCACCCACTACCAGGAACAACTGCCCCCGCTGGAGGATCCTTTCCATTTTAAAAGGTACCGTGTTCCGCCTGGCTTCCCTTGCCACCGATTGTACGGGGTAGATTTAGCCCTCGGCTCTTGACCCTGGGTAAGCCTGGGACACCTTAACTAAACTTTTCTTAACTGGGAAAAACCTTTTCTACTCACCTGTAAAGACTTGTGACATTGTGTGATCTTGGGCATCTTTTTGCCTGGCTTTCCCTAGAGTGGGCCTGGCAACCGAACTTCCTTGCTCCTCAATAGACTGCCTTTCTAAACTCACGGTGACTCTCTGTTTTGCCTTGCTGTTTTCACTTCTTTTGCCTTTTCCCTCCCTTTTTAACTAACTTGTTGGAGTGCCATCTAACGTTAAGCGCTCACCTCTGTTTGGAAATAAGTGGTTTTAACTTAGACTTGTCCAACAAATAACCAGGGATGTACATATAAGTAATAGTGACTGTGTTTTGACTTACTTACCTTTTCTGTGCTAGTGTAATTTATGAGTGTGTCTTTTAAAATAAATAATTATATACTTTTACACCTAGCTCTGGTCAGTGTTTGCTTGTACTACTGTGCCTCTGTACCTATTATGTATGCTCTGTATACTGCCCAACTCTTCTTGAGGGAAGTCTGACTGCTCAGCCACAGCTACCAGGTAAATCTGGGTGGTACAGACTGCTACCAAGTGGGTTTACTGCCACACACCTGTAGCCTTAAATCTTTTGCAGTGGTCCCAGAGGGAACTGCACAGGTTTCTGTCTAACACTGGTGTACAGCGGTGGGATTTGTATTGAGCATACACTTTAGTGTACTTTTGAGATACCTTAGTGCAACTAACCACAAAGCTTAAAGCACAAAAAGAAAAAGTCATATTCTAACCTGTCTACTATGGAAAGTTATAGTCAAGAGTCCCTTGCTACAAAAACTGCTGATTGTCTAAGACTTCTCTGTAAGCATAAGAATCTCATGACTAAAGGAAAGAAAATGGAGCTACGAGAAAGGTTGTTAGAAAACCAAAGTCTGGATGATGGTTCAGAGGAACCTAACACTCCAGCAAATGTAGAGAACAGCAATGAAATTGATATTGAACAAAGTATTGATGATCTTGGATCAGAACCCGAAGAGGAAGATGAAACTATTGTAGATGTTCCCTCTAGGCCTCTGTCTGCTCTACCAGCTGTACCTACTGGGCCTTTGCCAGGTCCCACATTTGGTCCTCAGTACTATGAACTGGAGAAAATGAAACTTGAATTAGAGTACAAGAAACGTAATGCTCAAACTGACAAAGAACTAAGGCTAAGAGAAATGGAGCTCAAGTATGAGCTAGAAATGAAGAAATTGTCTGTTGAGAATGCTTCTCTCTCTGGCTCCTCTAGAAGTTCCAGTCCTAAAAGACCCCGGATGCCTAAAGAATTGATTGGTATGTATGAGCCTAAGTTGGATGTGTTGGATTGGTTGTCTATGTTTGAGTATAATCATGGGCTCCAGAACATCACAGGTAATGAGTTACTCACCTGGTTGTTCTCTAGGCTTCCCCCTGTTGCGACTGATGCAGTAATGGAGTTGGGGGAGGAGGATAGGAAAGAGTATGAATGTGTGAAACTAGCTTTGATAGCTAGGTTTGGGAAGACCCCTTCCCAGTATCTTAAGAGGTTTAGAAGCCTCAAAAAGCATGATGGTACCCCTTGGGCTACCTGGGTGTGTGAAGGGTTGAAAAACTTGGAGGGATGGATTAAGGGTTACAAAGTGAACACTTATGAAGGAATGAGAAATCTTGTAATGATGGAGTCAATTTATGATGCCTGCTCTCCTGAGCTCAGACAGCACTTGGCTGATTCACAGGAATTAGATCCTAGAAAGCTAGCTAAGGCTGCTGACTTGTGGGTTGCCAACAGGGCTACTCACAAGGATTCTGGGGTAACTCAGAAGAAGGATGAGGGGAGGCAGCCTAAGAAAGATTTCAAAGAGAATTCAAATAATTCCAATTCCAAAGAGGGCCCCAAACCACACCATAAGGGTAAGCCACCTGGGAAACCACAGCAGAGCAGTATACCTTCTGGTGCCAAACCAGAAGGAGGTCAGAACAAGCCTCCATTCCAAAGGGCCTTTGGATCCTGTTATGTTTGTAAGGCTACTGACCATGTGAAAGGAGATCCCAGATGTAAGGGTAAACCTTCAGGGGTCCAGCTTGTCTCCTTAGCCTTCGCTCCAGAGGAGGAAGTCCCTATGGCAAGTGGAAACATTCTACTACTGGCCGATGAACCCACTGGAGTCTCAGCCAGTGTTTCTTTAGTCTCTCTGGGGTTGTGAGAACAACAGAATTTAGATGTCTATAATTCTATCCCAGATAATACTAAAGAGTATTATAAGGACAGTGTCCACGTGAATGGTCAGGAGACTCCTGCCATCAGGGACACTGGGGCCAGCATAACTGTGGTGGATGAATCATTTCTCAAGGCAGAGGATGTTGCTAAGGCACCCAAATGCCTCACCAAGTTAGCTGGAGGGCCTGTGCAGATGTGTCCCCATTTACCAGTTCTCATCCAATGTAATGATATGGCTGTGAAGATACCTGTCAGTATACAATGTGAAGTACCAGGAAGGGTTCTGTTGGGTAATGACCTTAAAGCTCTTGGAGTTGTGTCACATATCCCCAGACCCCCTAGTAAAAGGTTACAGGAGCTCACCAAACCTGCAAGAGAGAAAACCCTGCGAGGTTTATCTCAAGAGATGATGACAGAAATCACTCCTCTTCCACTGGAGCAACTTACTGCAGTAACTACCAGATCAGGAGCAAAGGGGCAACCCAAGACTCCTAGAAAAAAACCTACAGCAAGCACTCCAGTGCTTCCAACAAGGACTTCCCGAGGTTGTCCAAAGTTACACCTGTAACTCCACCTCCAGCTGAGGCTGAGAGGGAGGTACAAGCCTGTCTGGTTGAACTAGACTCTGAAGAAGAGCTAGTAGGAGGCCCAGAACTTATTGGAGACCTGGACCCGGCTGACCATCCTGAGCTGCAGTCTTTACTGGCAGAAGGTGGACCCAGCAGGTCAGCTTTTCGTAAGGGACAAAGAGACTGTCCAACTCTGGAGGGCCTTCGCCAACAGGCAGCTTCTCGGGCTGATGGGCAAGAGCCTGGGAAGTATAGGTTACACTGGGAAGATGGCCTCTTCTACAGTGAACCAACTGAATCTGAACCTGGAGCCTACCAACGCCTGGTAGTGCCCCAAGAGAACAAACAACAGTTCTTGCAACTAGCCCACGAGATTCCTTTGGCTGGTCACTTGAGTTTCAAGAAGACCAAGGAAAGGCTCTCTCTCTACTTTTATTGGCCAAAGATGGGGGCTGAAGTAGATAGATATTGCAGGAGCTGCCACACCTACCAGACTTCTGGTAAGGTTGGTTCCAAGAATGTGGCACCTTTAGTGCCTCTCCCAGTTGTGGGAGTCCCATTTGAGAGGGTAGGGATTGACATTGTTGGTCCCCTTGATCCCCCAACCTCCTCAGGCAACAGGTTTATCCTTGTTGTAGTAGACCATGCTACTAGGTACCCTGAGGCAATTCATATGAGGACTTTTACAGCTCCGGCTGTAGCTAAGGCCCTCCTTGGTATTTTTACCAGGGTTGGGTTTCCTAAGGAGGTGATCTCTGACAGGGGGTCAAATTTTATGTCCCACTACATGAAAGCCATGTGGAAAACCTGCGGAGTCACGTACAAGTTCTCAACCGCATACCACCCTCAGACAAACGGGTTGGTAGAAAGGTTTAACAGAACCATGAAGAGCATGATAGGTGCTTTAGAAGAACCCCTTCAAAAGAAGTGGGACCTTCTACTGCCATGCCTTCTCTTTGCTTATAGGGAAGTCCCTCAGGAGGGAGTAGGTTAATCTCCCTTTGAACTTCTATATGGCCATCCAGTCAGAGGCCCCTTGGCCCTGATTAAGGAGGGGTTGGAGAGTGCTCCTTCCCCCAAGCCAGTCAGAGTGACTGACTATGTGATAGGTCTCCGAAGGAGAATGTCACACATGATGGCAGAAGCAAGTGACAACTTGAAAGCTGGACAAGCTCTGATCAAACATTGGCATGATCAGAAGGCTAACATGGTTGAGTTTACTCAAGACCAGCTAGTTCTAGTTATGCTTCCAACAAGGCAGAGGGCCTTGCAAGACAAATGGATGGGACCCTTCAAGGTTGTGGGAAAACTTGGAGAGGTCAACTATCTGGTGGATCTGGGCAAACCCAGGGAAGCTCCCAGAGTCTTCCACACCAACCGCCTCAAAGCCTATGTCTCTAGACCAGAAGTAGGAGCCTTGCTTCTAGCTTCATCAGAAGAGGAGGAGGAGAGTGAAGCTCTACCTGACCTCCTGAGAGGCTTAACTTTGGACGAAAAGGTTGAAGGAGTTAATCTCTCTTCAGATCTGATCCCTGAGCAACAGGAGGAGTGCAAAACTATGTTAAATCAGTTTGCCCCCCTGTTCTCACTTTCACCAGGCTTGACCCCTTGGGGACAGCATGATATACTCACTGGTGACTGTCTACCAGTCAAAAGCAGAGGATATAGGATGTCAGAACATGTCAGAACCCACATCAAAGGTGAGGTCAAGAAGATGCTTGATCTCGGGGTAATAGAGCCCTCTACTAGTCCATGGTCTAGCCCAGTGGTGTTAGTACCAAAAGCAGGATCCAAAGAGTTGAGATTCTGTGTGGACTATAGAGCTCTTAATGCAGTCACCAAGACTGATGCCCACCCTTTGCCAAGGACAGATGAGTTGGTGGATAAACTTGGTGCAGCCAAGTACCTCAGCACACTGGACCTTACGTCAGGCTATTGGCAAATAGCCCTGACAGACCATGCCAAGGAGAAAACTGCATTTTCTACCCCAGTTGGCCTATATCAATTCAAGGTTATGCCTTTTGGACTACAAAATGCACCTGCAACATTCCAAAGGATGGTGAACCAAGTTCTAGCTGGGATGGAGGACTTCTGCATGGCATACTTGGATGACATTGCAGTCTTCAGCCACTCCTGGGAGGACCATGTGAACCACTTAGGACATGTTTTGCAGGCTCTTGAGCAGGCCAATCTGACCATAAAGGCAAGCAAATGCCAAATTGGACAGAGTAAAGTGGTCTACATTGGACATGAGGTAGGAGGTGGTGAGATAAGGCCTTTGCTCAGCAAGATTGAAGCTGTGCAAAATTGGACAACACCTACTACTCAGACCCAGGTGAGAGCCTTCTTATGCCTCACTGGGTACTACAGGAATTTCATTGAGAACTATGGGACCATAGCTTCTCCTCTGAATGTGATATCCTCTCCAAAATTCCCAAAAAAGGTCAAATGGAATGAGGAATGCAATCAGGCCTTTGAAAGCCTGAAGAAAGCTCTTTGCCAAGCTCCAGTACTCCGAGCTCCTGACTACAACCAAACTTTCATTGTACAAACTGATGCTTCCAATGTAGGTATAGGTGCAGTTCTTAGCCAACTGGATGGGAAGGGTAGGGAACACCCCATTTGCTTCATCAGTAGAAAACTGAAGGATCCTGAAACAAGGTGGGCAACAATAGAAAGAGAATGCTTTGCTATTGCGTGGGCACTGAAGAAGTTTAGGCCATACTTGTATGGTTCTACTTTTGTCATTCAGACTGACCACCAACCCTTGAGATGGTTAATGCAAATGAAAGGGGAAAATCCAAAACTATTGAGATGGTCAATCTGCCTCCAGGGGTTTGATTTCACCATTGAGCACAGGTCAGGTTGTCACCATCAAAATACTGATGGACTCTCTAGGATGCATGTCATCGACTAGAGGTATGAGGTTCATCCAGGAGTGGATTAATCCTCCTGTCCCTTAGTCTGGGGGGGGGCGAGTGTTAGGGAGAATTCTCTGTTTAGGCTGAATTTCCTAACCTAGTGAGTCCCCCAGCAGCTTTGCTGGATTTTTGGGGTTTATTTTTTTCTCCTGCCAAGAGTGAGACTCTTTTACCCTCACTCTTGGATATGACTTGAAAGTGTTCCTGTGACTTGCTATGTGCTTATGGGCTATGGGGTATTTTTTCCCATAGGCCATCATTGGTTTTTTGAATGTGTGTTACACAGCACCCTCATTGCAGTAACACAGGGGGGTCATAGAGACCCCCAAACATAGACTCCACACCCTGGGACTGACTACTGTCTCCCTGGGTCTGTAAAGTCACCATTGACTTTACTAGTTTTAACTTAGGAACTTAACTAGTACAAACCATCATACTGTGGAAGTACTGGTAGGGGCAATTAGATTGCCCCTGGATCCGTTGTCGAGGGGGTACTGTCCCGTCCCCCCTCGCCGAGTTTCTGGCTGGTGGCAGTGGATACCATGGAAATATTCCACCGGAATATTTCCCAATGGGATTTCCCATTGATTTTAATGCACCACTTTTTGGTGCAATGTTAAAGATACCGCTGGTTTATTTATTTAATATAAATTCACCGGTTGGGATTTTTTGCCAGAACTCACCGCCAAAATGGCGTCTAGGTTCACTTCAGTAACCCTGAACCCGAGTCGAGCCTTTGTTCCACTTTTGGCGGGCTTCTGCACAGAAGCCCTCCAAAGTGGTGCCATTCTGTCTGGGTACCACAGGGGGTGTGGGAGGGGGTTTAGGCACCCTGGACTGAGTTGCCTTGCCAACTCATGTCGCACTCTGGTGTGATTGGCCCAAGTGGTGAGCCACCCCGCTCACCACTTAGCATGTTTGAGTGACAGCTAGGCTGTATGAATGGGGGTTTGCTGCATAAAAGCAGGGTTTTTGGGACTGGTTCTTCAGAAGTCGCCACAGGACCTAAGAAGCCGAAGAGGGAGAAGCCGAGCCGACCTGCCAAGACGACACCACCGGTGGAGCCCTGCGGAACCTTCTCACCGCCGGAAAGTCTTCTTCCCTTGACTGGTGGGGACAACCAGTTTCTGCCTTCTTTTCGCCGCCCTGAAGCATCTCGTGGCCGCCTTGCCTGTGCCAAGCACCCCGGCAACCGGGATACCACTTTTTACCTCAACCGCGAAAGAGGGGTAACATCCTTTTAACTGGAAAAAAACTCCACGGCTGGTTTCTTCCCTGGTAGTGCAACGACCTCCAGCTTTCCTCCACGACGAGATCTTCTCCTCCTCTGGACGGCGCCGCGACTTGCACCCACTACCAGGAACAACTGCCCCCGCTGGAGGATCCTTTCCATTTTAAAAGGTACCGTGTTCCGCCCGGCTTCCCTTGCCACCGATTGTACGGGGTAGATTTAGCCCTTGGCCCTCGACCCTGGGTAAGCCTGGGACACCCTAACTAAACTTTTCTTAACTGGGAAAAACCTTTTCTACTCACCTGTAAAGACTTGTGACATTGTGTGATCTTGGGCATCTTTTTGCCTGGCTTTCCCTAGAGTGGGCCTGGCAACCGAACTTCCTTGCTCCTCAATAGACTGCCTTTCTAAACTCACGGTGACTCTCTGTTTTGCCTTGCTGTTTTCACTTCTTTTGCCTTTTCCCTCCCTTTTTAACTAACTTGTTGGAGTGCCATCTAACGTTAAGGGCTCACCTCTGTTTGGAAATAAGTGGTGTTAACTTAGACTTGTCCAACAAATAACTAGGGATGTATATATAAGTAATAGTGACTGTGTTTTGACTTACCTTTTCTGTGCTAGTGTAATTTATGAGTGTCTCTTTTAAAATAAACAATTATATACTTTTACACCTAGCTCTGGTCAGTGTTTGCTTGTACTACTGTGCCTCTGTACCTATTATGTATGCTCTGTATACTGCCTAACTCTTCTTGAGGGAAGTCTGACTGCTCAGCCACAGCTACCAGGTAAATCTGGGTGGTACAGACTGCTACCAAGTGGGTTTACTGCCACACACCTGTAGCCTTAAATCTTTTGCAGTGGTCCCAGAGGGAACTGCACAGGTTTCTGTCTAACAGTCGGCTTCACCTGCCGGCTCCCAGACTGGTCATAAAAGTCAGCGGTCACCCAATCAGTCAGGGCGCACCGCTGGCAGGACCTCAGCAGAGCAGGTCCTTGGCTATAGTGCAGCGGGGGAGCTGGCGGCCATAATGGGAAGGAGCGGATGCTCCCTGAACAGCATAGGAGGCCTAGCGGGGCTTACCTTGTTAGCAATCGGCTGCACGGAATATGTGGCTTCTTTCTGTAGGGCAGCAACATGGAATAGAGCCAGGACAGGAAATGGCTTTTGCTGTAGGTCTTCGGTCAGGGCCGGTATCGCATGCCGGCTCCCATACTTGAGGTCTCCCTTAAAGAGTATTGCGGGTTTAGCACTATTTGCTTACATAGTCTTGTCAATGAGTCTTCAAAATGGTGTGCCAGCCTACCTTGTAACATTGTTAACCTGAGCCTGACCAGATTTAAGTCTATTGTGAGAAAATCGGTGTATGACCTAGAACAAGAGCAATCTACCATTAACCTTGGTAGCTTGTCCCTCTAGTCACGAATATATCATCCAATATCAGGTTACAGCTAAACTACCATTATGCCTTAAGGAATACCCCCTATAATTGGATCGTTCATAAGTATCTGCAAGTAAAGTAGAACTTTGTGATTTCATTTGACGCAATGGGGCACAAACCGGGCTAGCCAGACCGCAGCATACTTGTAGACTGTGTGGAGGTCAGGACATTGAAACCACCAAACATCTGCTCCCTGGAATGTGAGAGCTTGAACGAGATTCGCAAACAGCACATTCTCGGGTATGGCAGATTGCTGGGTCAGACACTTTAGCTGAATGGGATAAATCTGATGGGATCATCATTTCTTTCCCTGAGGTAGCCTCTCACTATCTGGCCAAGGAACGGCAGCTGCTAACTGATCCTGACGGTGGGGGTGGCTATATGAGGGAAGACCACCTGGGGAGATCCAACCCTCAGGCAAGAGACATGACATCTTCATGGAAAGACTGATACCCCCCCTTTAGGGATGTTCCCTCCATTCCTCAGGCCTTAATGGCTTATTGCACCACTCATCCTCATCCATGTACTGAATCCAGTATTAATATTCCCAGACATGACAACCAGGGTAAAACAATTACTGAGACGAGGAAGGGACAAAGAACAGTAAAGATCATCAAGGCCAGGAACCTATGCTGCGGTCTAGTTTTTGGAAACAACCCGGGAGAGTTTAAAACCTGTTCAGCTGACATAAATGGCAGAGAGCGGCAAACGCTGAGCTAAGTGGCTACCTGCATGAGCACCGGCCGGAAACGTTGCAGAGGGCGCGCTGCCCAAGAGACAAAGGTAGCAGAAACCAAAGACTGTCATGGCAGAGGAGCAGTGAATGACAAGTCACACGCCAATCCGACGGGAATAGAAGCAGAGAGGCGCGAGAGACACTTGGAGCACCTGGTAAGCCCAGGGAAGAAGAAGAAAGGGTAAGCGGGTTGCCTGAAAGTGTGCACTGCTTCGAAGTAGCTATCCGTAAGAAAAGTGAAGTATGTGAAGAAGCTAAAAGACCGAAAAGCTATTCCACAAATGGGTGGTTGAACCTGCATCTTAAAGGGAGAGAGAAAAAACAGAGTAAAGGTGAACCACCTCGAGAAAGGCGCAAAAGCACAATATATTAAAGAGAGAGCCAGTCAAGAAATGATACGCCAACATTGTGCTGGTATTGTTTCAAGGGTAAAAGAGAATCGTAATATAAATCTGGTATGAATATCCTGGCAGGAGAGTCCACCAGGTGAAGAGAAATACTGTATGGAAGTCCTGGCAGGAGAAAATACCAGGTGAAGATAAATTGTGTAAAAGACTGTAAAGAAGTCCTGGCCGAAGAAAATACTAGGACAAATCAAATTGGTGTGTTAAGTTACATTACAAGAGAATCTCAAGGAAGATACACATCCTTGAAATTGCAAAGTAAAATAAGGTGACATGCGGGTCTGGGACCTGCATCCAAACTATAAAGTGAAAGAAGAACCCTTGGGAAGTCACATGCCCTAGGATCATGAACTATTTGGAACATGATTCTTTGTTTTGAACTTACCTACTAAAGGAAATCTGGCGAAGGGAACTTTTTCCCTGAGAACTGTGTGTGTGCCAAGAGGGAGAAGCCATCCTCTTGGGCTACAAGGAACTTGGATATTGGTAACAGGAACCTTGGGGAAGGGAGCCATTCCCAGGGAACTGTGAACATTGGAACTGAACATTTTGGTTGGAGTTACATTGTTTCATTGAATTGGAACATTTGTGCAGCTTGCGATCTATAGAGAATATCCTCTGCACCATAGGGTTAATTGTTAGAGTCAGAGGGCCAGAATAGGATTTCGGACACAGGATGTATTTTTACTTTGGACATCCTGATAACAGACAGACCCCTTAGTTTTTGGTTGAGGTAGGGAAATACCTCCTAGGGTAGGGATAGTAAGTCATTTCCGCAACCTTTTTGATTTTGAATAAAAGTTTATAGCCAAAACTTTCTTTGAGTCCTCTGTGTCCGCGTCACTTCCTGGCTCCTCACATGAACTATAGAATAGGTTTAATGGGGGTAATGATCTAAATTTGATTCATCACCTGATGAAATGTTGGGTTTGGATTAAATTGGTGATGGCTGAGTTGTGTAATTAATTGGCTTCTGTATTTTTATTAAGTGTTTTGTTTTTAAAGTATATACAGGTTTGGTACAAGTCATTTTTTAATGTATATATTTTTGAACTTGTGTTGCAAGATGTAGTTGTATAAAAAGCTGTAGAGGCTGTAACATATTAAATATATTAAATAAATAAAACTAAAGTGTTACTTATGTTCCATGTGATGCTCAGCAGTCACACAGTCTGCAAAGGTTCTGATGGACATTATTATATCATCTTTTATACAGAGATTCATGCCAGATTCATCCCACTTCTAAACTATTTAATAATCAGTGTTATTACCACCCAATGTACAAAATGATGGTCTGAACCTGCAATTGCGGGTTGTGTACAACTCAAACCCTTAACACACTGAGCAATCTTAAAACTATACAAACTGTGAGAAAGACATGGTATCAAGAGATACACAGACTCAAAGATATTAGTTCAAAAACCTTTATTTACTAAAGTTCCTGGGTTGGTGTAATGGTTAACTGGCCCTAACACTAAAAGGGATGGTTCCCGTAACTGATGTTTTTAGGGGCTGTCGAAGACTGGATGTCCAAAATAAAACTCTGTTGGTGTCTAAACCTATGCTTGCCCTCACTCTGACAAAAATGTGTTAGAAGTCTTTCAAAAGCAAAAAGTGGTGGTTTAACAAAAATAGGAAACCCGGATTGGTTTCAGGTGGTGTTCTCATCAGGTGTATGTGTCATGATGCCTACCCCCGGGGACCCAGACCAAGTCCAGCAACCCCGGAAGCAGGTATCAAGTTACCCCAAGCAAGCCCAACAACCCCTACTAGGGGCTATTTGGGTGCAGACCTGGCGCCTATGGCACCAGGCTCATATGGAGAGTCAGTCCTGGCGCCATAGGCGCCAGGCTAATAGATAAAAACTTACCTGATGCAGACCATGCTGCAAACTTACCTGATGCAGACCATGCTGCAAGAGCTCCAAGCCAAAAGAGGCTTGGAAGGGACTATTTTACCCAGGGACTTTTTTTTACTCGGGTGGGGTTTGGGAGGGATAGATACCTGGGACTACTTTGTAACCAGGACCTTCTATCCTACATCGCGACCTTTAATAGGTTAATAGTGGAAACTGGATGGCCTGAGGTAAAACAAGTCACGTTATTTCATTGAGGGCTTCGAGGTGAACTCAAGGATGTCTTGGCTCAAGTCGTGATCCCACCTCAAGACTGCTTTGAATATATAGACTTAGTGGTCCAGTTAGATCAAAGACTTCAGAACAGAAAGGCTGATCGAGCCAAGTTTGAGAATCGGGTGTTGGTCAAAACCAACGCTAACCCCAAAGGAGCAGATGCTTCCGAACCCATGCAAATCGGAGGGGTTAAAGGACCCTTAACCCAGAGGGAAAGAGAAAGGAGACGGCAAATGCAATTGTGTCTATATTGTGGAACTTCTGGGCATTTTCTAGGGGATTGCCCTGTAAAACCACCCAAGAAGGCAGTAGGAGCTGCTGATAAAAGCCATATGGAGTCAGACTCGGGAAATGACCACGCCCGACAAGCGTAGAGGTCCGCTTGCCGAGCTTGAAGAAGGATACTGAGACCTTGCATTTCATCATACCAATGGTCCTCGTAGATCCAGGGCAGCCATCGCGTATGCACGCAGTAAGGGCATACATTGATAGCGGGCCATAGGAAACTATGTGGACTATGAATTGGCTTCCAGGATGAATCTACCTCTCTGCCTAAAAATCACCTCAGATGTCATCACCACAGTCGATGGAACTGAAATTGCCTCTGGGCCTGTAACTCATTCCACCGCAGAGATGACACTATTGGGTCAGGATGGGCATCGAGAGACTATTGTGTTTGATCTAATCAAAGCCCCACAGTTCCAAATAATTCTGGGGATACCTTGGTTAGAAAGCATCTTCAGCTTTGTTCTTCGTGCCCAAAAAAGGTGGTGACCTCAGAACGTGCATAGACTACCGCGCATTGAACCAGATAACTGTTAAGAACTGATACCCATTGCCTCTGATCCCTGAACTACTAGACCACGTGAAGGACGCTTGTATATACACTAAATTAGATCTCCGGGGGGCATACCATCTGGTACGTGTAAAAGAAAGAGGGCGACGAATGAAAGACTGCTTTCCGCACTAAGTATGGGTTATTCGAATACCAGGTAATGCCTTTCGGGTTGTGCAATGCACCAGCCACCTTCCAATACTTCATGAACGATGCCCTTCGTGAACTCATTGACGTTTGTGTTGTCGTGTATATCGATGATATTCTAGTATACTCCTCTTCAGAATCTGACCATGTGAAGCATGTCCGAGCAGTCCTTGAGAAATTGCGCCAGCACAAACTATCTGCAAAACTAGAGAAATGCGTTTTTCATGCCACAGAAGTTGAATTCCTTGGGTTTATCCTGACCCAAAGGGAGTCCGAATGGACTCACGAAAGGTGGACGCAATCCTTAAGTGGCCATCACCAAGTTCAGTTAAGGAGTACAAAGCATGCTCAGCTTCGCCAATTTCTACCGCAGATTCATCCCAGATTTTTCACATGTCGTACATCCCATCACAGCACTCTTGCGAAAAAATAAACGCTTTATGTGGACTGAAGAAGCTTAAAATGCCTTCCAAGAGCTGAAAGCGAAATTCACGTCTGCACCTGTGTTAAAGCACCCGCTCCCTGAACTTCCATACATAGTGGAAACTGATGCATCCAGTCTAGCCATGGGAGCTGTCCTGTCTCAAAAGGACCCTGAAACTGGCCAGCTTCACCCAGTAGCATTTTGGTCCAGAAAGTTCTCGGCACCCGACCAAAGTCAAAAGAAAAAACCAGCTGGACTCTTACAACCTTTAGACATTCTGCCTACACCATGGCACACCTTATCGTTCGACTATTACTGATTAACCCCCATGCAATGGATTTAACACCATTCTAGTTATTGTGGATCTTTTTTCCAAGATGGCCCACTTTATTCCTTTAAAGGGATTACCTTCTGCTTCAATCCTGGCCAAGGAGTTCCTCGAAAACATTGTTCGCATACACAAATTTCCGTCCGTATTGGTCTCTGACGGGGGCAGTCAATTCATTTCACATTTTTGGAAAAAATGCTGTCAATTGGCACAAATCGATGTGAGGTTATCGACCAGTCACCACCCCCAGACCGATGGTCAAACGGAGAGGACCAACCAGACTCTCGAACAATACCTGCGTTGTATGTTACATCAGACGAAGAGTAATTGGAAAGACATTCTTTGGATCACCGAATATGCATACAATAATTCAGTACACTCTGGAACTGGACAAATCCCCTTTTATACCTTATATGGGCACCATCCTCGAACCTCAGACCTTGACTCACCCCAACACTTAGAAATGCCTGCAGTGGACCATCTGCACGCTACGATTACACAAGCCTTTAAGGAAGCAACTACACATTTAAAACAGGCGAAAGAAAAATACAAGAAAGATGCTGATCGGCATAGAAGTGATTCTCCACAATACCAAATAGTGGACCAAGTATGGTAAGCCACAAAACATATACTTCTAAAGGGAACACAGACCTTTAACCCCAGATATTTGGGACCTTACTCTATTAAGGCCATTATCAACTCGGTGGCTGTCAAGCTGGACTTGCCTGCTAATATACAAATGTATCCTGTCTTTCATGTGTCACTTTTGAAGCGAGTACAACCAGGGACAAGACTAACCAAGCCACCAGACCCCATCCTTGTAGACGGAGAACCCGCATTTGAAGTTAACATCATCCTGGACTCCAAGCTGATAAAGTCAAAACTTTTTTATTTAATCGACTGGAAAGGTTACGGACCACAGGAAAGGCCATGGGAACATAGTGACCAAGTTCATGCACCCCGATTGGTGAAAAAATTCCACCGAAATATTTCCCAGACAAACCAAAACCACAGGGAAGAACGACTTTAGGAGGGGCCGTGGGGGGAGGGGGAAAGGGGGAGTGCTGTCATGATGCCTACCCCCGGGGACCCAGACCAAGTCCAGCAACCCCGGAAGCAGGCATCAAGTTACCCTAAGCAAGCCCAACAACCCCTGCTAGGGGCTATTTGGGTGCAGTCCTGGCACCTATGGCGCCAGGCTCATATGGAGAGTCAGTCCTGGCGGAATAGGCTCATAGATTAAAACTTACCTGATGCAGACCATGCTGCAAGAGCTCCAAGCCAAAAGAGGCTTGGAAGGGACTATTTTACCTAGGGACTATTTTTTACTCGGATGGGGATGGGGAGGAATACTTACCTGGGACTACTTTGGAGGCTATTTAAACCACGCACGAAGAGCAGCACACGCTTCGCGTTATTCTGCATCCAGCAGCGTAACGCTCACCGTGTCTGCAAGCCTGCATCCAGTCTTCTGCCACGCCCGCCTCGAGTCTGCAGCTCCTAGAAAAAGGGAGGAACAGAAGAAGAAGTTAGAATAAGAGCAAAACCTTCAATCCTTACCTGAATTCCGGATCCACCGCACCTTCGAGCTGGAAGAAAGAAGCATTTTACGCGTGCCACCTCGCCTGCTGCAGCGCCGCGCTGAACTCACCGGCCTACGCAGCATCCTCACGATCCACTGCATCCTTCTGCACATTTCCGCCGCACTCTGCCACCTAAGGGGAACACAAGAACAGCAAAGGTGAGCCAAGGGAATAAACAGAGGCAATAGTAACTACCCCCATAGACTTACCCGATTACCGCCGGGGGTACTATTCCTCTTCACGGGTTGGCGCAGTCTCCATTGCATCCTCGCCGTACCCCGGCCCCTAAGGGGAACAAAAGAACAACAAGGTCAGACGAAAGGACAAACAAGGGGAACTCTTCTCACCACAATAGACTTACCTAATTTTACCGCGGGAGGCATTATTCCCTGAACTTCATATTTTCTCTCCACACCTGAATAAGGGAGCAAGCCACAGGTTACATTCTGGCCTTATTTTATTGAACTGTGTTGTAGGATAAGCCAAATCCTTACCTGAACTTCGTCAGCTACCACGAGGAACTCTTCGCTGGGGTCAAGCTGCAAACTGCAAGGAATCGGACAAGAGTGAAAGTCAGACATGTGAACTCTTACGAACTACATACTTTTCGGAGTCAATATTGTTCTGGAACTCACCAATTCCTTCGAGCCAGTGAAGCAACTGGTTATCAACGCGCCCCTGCGCTCAATGCAGGATGGGGAGCTCATCTTTTCAAACCATCAGGTGAGACTATAAGAGGAGACATCAAAGGCGATCTGTGGGGAGAACATTGGGGTAGGGGAATTTACGCTCAACTCCATGGATGGTTAATTCCCTTTCTCCATTTGCAGAATACTTTTCCTACGGGCCAAGCAAACGAAGCTAGGTGGGCCAGTCCAGTCCGTCATCTCGGCCCTACGCGTCACATTGGTGGAGACCGCAGCTGTCCAGTTCAGATCGACGCCTCTGTGGGAGCCAGGTGAGCGTAACAGTATGTTGGTCAGCTTCAACAGAATGAGCTCATTCAAAACTGACTGTTTATAAGACTTTCTCCATAGTTCAAACAATGTCAATGTCTTCAATACCTTGGGGTTCCCTTCCCCAAGCTTTAGTCCTTCTAAGTTCAAAACATAACAAAACAAAAAAACACAGTTCTTCTTTAAGAGTCTTCTTTAAGCGTCATAGGGAACCCTTCCCCAAGCTTCAATTTCTAAAGTAACAATTCCACTTTAATAGGCCTCTTAGGGTTCCCTTCCCCAAGCTGGGGTACCTCCTGAGTTTCAAAACACGAGCTCAGTTTGTCAGGATGTACCTTTCTTTCATATACAGTTCTTTTAAAGGGGCAGCATCAGAGACTTTCGAAAACGACAGGTTCTTTGCTTCCACGCTAAGCTTTAACCCCTCTCTTATATTTCCTGCACTTCTTTCCCTTAACCTTTTGCCTTCAGGGGCTTTCTGCACCCCTTCTTCCACCTTTCTTTCATTCTCCTGCACACTTGCACCTTCCTCTCCTTGTTCCCACTGGCAGCTTGTTTAACTTCCTCCGTGCACACTTGAACGCTCTACCTTCCCGTGCCCACTGGCACCTTTTCCAGCTTTCCCGTACACACTTGCACACTTTCCACTCTGCCAGGTCGTCTGCACCCTTCTCTATTGTTTTGGGTCGCTCACGCCCTCTATTACAATTCTTTCACTTCGTGACCCTTTCATGCTCTTCTTTACTTGCTTTCTCTTACTTTCTCTTGATATTGTCATTCTTCTTTCAATCTATAGCGCTTTACTAGTTTCCTTTCATTTCTTTCTTCTTTTCCGCTCCGTGTCGCTTTATGCCTTCCTTTCGCCCGCTCCGCTTCAGTCAACTGCATGCTCCTAATTATCTCTCTCTCATGCTCTATTACGTTCACAAGACTCACCCAGGCAGCAGCGCAATGACAAGCGGTCCCTTCTGGTTGTGCGGGCTCGATGTCAGGGTCACACCACCTGCCCCTCAAGCACCCTTGGCGCCGGCACAGGTCCCAAGTGAACAAGCAATGTTCCGACCACCAATAGCAGCCTGCTTCGCTCCGGCTACTGGAGACCTGGCTCCAAAGCCACGCTGCAGCCCCTCACAAACACCGGGCCAGTGTGTCTGCACGCCGTTCACCTCTGGGCCGTAGGTTCTGCTGCTCTATGCTCCTTGGCTTCTCTTGTCCAAACAACGTCCCCATCTCGCTCTTTCACCTGTATTGAACCACACCTTTTATAGTTGGAAAAACTGTCAAGTGGAGTCAGGTGTTAGTGATAATTAGTAAATACCTGACTCTGCCCGACTATCTATGGGACAACTTAAGTTCTTTTTGCAGCCTGTTTCCCTTAACACTCCCTATGCTATTCCTATAGGAAATCTTCACTACTTCCGGTTGCCTCTTCCTCGTCCCAGTATTTGTTGGAAATGGGGAGGGAGAGATGGAATGGGTTTGGAAATACACCATGAAAGCGGTGGGAAAGGAGTTTGAGGGGGAATGGGGAAAAGGGGGAATACCATGTCTCATCCTCGGATGTTCTCCTCCCAATGCCCTGTGTCCCTCCACTCAGGTGATCCTCCCTCACTTGTCCACCCCAAGGGTCGGGATCCAAAAGCCATGGACCTTCCCTGGCCATCTGAATAGAGGATCCCAGGGGAGTAGGTGGGAGAACACTGTCAGGTTTCTCAATACACCATTTGACTATAGGCAGACTGGCTTAGCTCAGAGCTGGTGAATAACATGCATTTTGCACCCTCTTCTGCTTTAACATCTCTACACATGGCTGCCAGAGATTTTCATGCTCAGTTCACTCATACTACTTCCTGCAAAATCAAAACAGACATTACAGAGGATGCACTGCAATTATGCACAACTATTATTGACAGAAATGCACCTTTACGAAGCACAATCGAGCTGCAGGTCTCCATTTGGCCATGGTGCCCTGCATTAAATGTACTCAATAGGTTCTGCTGCAGTCTTTCCCAGACTTGTTTAAGTTAAGAGTAGATTGAACGTTTTGTTCTGAGATGACCATGTTTTCTGCCCGCTAGTCCATAGTTATGGTGTTATTCTACCCATAACTAATGTATCACAATATTAGACATTATTAGACTCCACATACAATGCATGTTCTGCATTCTATGCTCCTCCACCTAAGTATTTCCTTCATAATGCACTGTGTTAGCAGGGATGGCCTGAGGAAAAGGGATGGTAAAGCGTTCCCACCCCCCTAGAGGCATATCTTGACAAAAGAATATAACATCCAGACCAGTCCGCTTACGAATGAACAACCCTGGCAACCAACAGTTTAGCACATGCCATTGAGCAGGTAAGAGGTGGTTACATGTCTTTATACCGAAGTAATTAATAAAGAATGCACATATATCGAATATTTTTGAACAAACAATTTAATAGAGAATGCTCTTTTTATTTTATTTTTTTGGTGGGTTCCCCCCGAAACCTCCCTTAAAACCCATAGAAACCCACCCCAACCGTTTCCCAAAAATATGTAACCCTTTACCCCACCCCTAAAGGCTTTCTCTATAAAAATGTTTCATCAAAAAAGCATTCCATAAAAGTTCATTCTTCAAAAAATATTCGATATAAAGATTGCACACTGTGAGAGGTCAGGTGCCTGGCAACAGCAAACACTAACTCCAGCCCTTAAATGTGGGCCCACCCGAACTATAAAGCAGCATGGCAGGGCAGTGGAAAATCTTCACACTCTGCCAAACAGTCACTTTGCTCAGCATGTAAAGAATCAGGGGAAGAGAGAGGAAACATGTTGGGCTTGTCCCTTGATTTCACAAAGGACCTTAAGTTAAGCCATAGGAAGACATCTGGCTTCAACCAAGTTAAGCACTCATTGGCTTGCTCAGCTCTACTCTCTGAAAGTTCCCAAAACTGTTAAGAGGAAAAACAGAAAAGTGTATACTTACGTAATCACTGCAATTAATCCGAGCCACCCTAGTGTTCCCCTCTGCCATTTTATAAATGTTAGATATTATGATGCAATTAAACATAAGCTTCAAGGAGAATGAACAAGTTACTTCTTACCTGGTAACGTTCTTTCCATGGGATGTTCCTCCGACGTATTCCTTATCTTGATAGATCATCTCCAGCTTGCTGGCCTCAATTTGTTTTTCAGTAGAGGGTGCTGCGCGTCGACGTTCCTCGAGCCGATGTCCCTCGACAGCCTGCGTATCGGCGCCGACGTCTTCATGCGTATAAATAGACTTGCGCAGCATCCGTTGCTCAGTTCCGTTTTGACGTTTAACGGTTGCTTTACATGAATTGGTTATTGACCCTGAAGGAGCGTAAGCTGTAACCACAAGGGAAGTTCTACTTAGGGGAGGGATGGGAGGAGCGATAAGGAATACGTCGGAGGAACATCCCATCGAAAGAAAGTTACCAGGTAAGAAGTAACTTGTTCTTCGAAGGGATTGTGTCCGCCGATGTATTCCTTATCTTGATAGACTCCCATAGCAGTGGTGTGTAATTGGAGATGGGAGTAAAATTGCCATGTTTCCTTTCAATAATGAACAGAGGGCAACACAGCTTTGCCAAATCTAGTCTCTTGGCTAAAGGAGGAATCCAGGTTGTTAAATTTTTTGAAGGTATGTGCAGACGACCATGTGGCATCCGCACATATGTCTCGAATCGGTACCCCTCTTTGGAGGGCCGAGGAGGCTGCAATACCCCTGGTTGAATGAGCCCTAAGATTTTGAGGAGGCTCTTTCCCTGCCAGTTTGTAACATTCCAGAATGGCCAAAATAATCCATCTGGAAATGGTCTGTTTTGTTATCGGTAATACCAATTTGTGCCCTGAGTAACCTACGAACAGTTGGTCTGCTTGCCTAATCCTAGCAAGTCTGCTGATGTAAAAGCTCAAAGCCCGCCTTGGGTCCATTCTATGTAGCCTTTCTTCCTCTTTCCCCGGATGGGGCGGGGGATAGAACAAAGGTAAGGTAATCTTCTGAATGATGTGGAATTCAGAAACCACCTTTTGGGAGGAAATTAGGCTTCACTTGTAGGACAACTTTGTCGTTATGAAAAATTGTATGAGGTGGTTTACAAGATAGAGCTTGTAATTCACTCACCCTCCTAGGAGATGTCAATGCCACTAATAAGACAGTTTTAATGGTGAGAAATCTTAGCGAACAAGAGTGGAGTAGTTCAAAAGGAGTACCCATCAGGAAATTTAAGACTAAATTGAAGTCCCATAAGGGAACTTGGAATGGTCTTGGAGGATAGACATTGGTTAATCCCTTCAGAAATTGTATTACTAAGGGTAACTTGAAATACGATGGTTCCTCTGCAGTGCGCTTGAAGATAGATATCGCTGCAATATAGCCTTTGATAGTGCCAACCGGAAGGCCCGAATTTGCCAAATAGAGTAGAAAAGATAACACCGTTGGTGTACCACATGAAAAGGGATCGATATTCTTTTCTCTACAACAGCTGCAAAATGTGTTCCAACGGCAGCGGTATAAAGTCTTTGTTGCTGGCCTTATGGCCGAAAGCAACACCTCCATGACGTCATCTGGGAGGTCCCAATCCTTGTATCTCAACCTTTCAGATACCAAGCGTGAAGGTTGAGGGTTCTGATGTCTGGATGGAGAACCTGACCTCCCTTCTGCGAGAGAAGATTCTCCTTGAGTGGAAGACAAATTGGAGGGCAGATGGACATGTCCAGAAGGTCCAGGTACCACGCTCTCCTGGCCCAGTCCGGGGCAATTAGGATCATGGCTTTCCAGAACCTTCTCAACCTCCTGATCATTTGAGGAATGACAGGGACTGGAGGAAATGCGTACAGAAGTGGTAACTCCCAGTCCACTACGAACGCGTCCCCTAGAGCTCCTCTCGGGGGAAATTCCCTTGAACAAAACTGATCGCACTTCCTGTTGATGCTTGTGGCGAACATATCCACTTGAGGGATTCCCCAAAGGGTGAAGATCTGTTGAAGGACTTCCTGAGCTAGTTCCCACTCGTGGGAGACTGTACTCTACCTGCTCAGAGCATCCGCCGTCACGTTTCTCTCTCCGGCTAAGTGAACTGCCGATCGAGAGATTTCTTCTTGGATTGCCCAAAACCAGAGCTGCATCGCCTCTCTGCACAGAGGCAGTGATCCTACGCCTCCTTTTGTTGAGGTAGTGCATGGCCACTGTGTTGTCCGTCATTATCAGGACATTTTTCCCCTGTACAGATGGCAGAAAAGCCTTCAGCGCTAGTCTGATTGCTCTCAGCTCTAACAGGTTGATATGTAGTATAGACTCCGATGGAGCCCAACGACCGCTGATGGTCAAGTCGTTGGCATGGGCTCCCCACCCAGTGAGTGAGACATCTGTGACTACTGTTATCTCCGGCCATGGTTGCCAAAACAGTTCTCCTTTCAAAATGCTCTCCTGACAGGCCCACCACTGAAGGTCTCGAGCCCCTTGTCCGGAACCTGAAGGAGATCTGTCATTCTCCCTGAGAATTGCGACCACTGAGTTCTTAGTGCCCACTGAAGAGATCTCATTCTCAGGCGAGCCTCTGGCACAAGGAAGATGCAGGATGCCACGAGGCCTAGCAACCTCAAAAGGTCGAAGGCTGGGAGACGTTGGGCATTTTGAAACTTGGTGACCATCTGCAGAATATCTTGAGCCCTCACCTCTGGTGGCGAGGCTTTTCCGAGGGAAGTGACCAGGACCGCTCCAATGAACTGGAGTCTCTGTGATGGTATCATCTGTGACTTCTCTAAATTGTGGGAGAAGCCCAGTTTGTGAAGGAAGTGGCAGACATAATCTAGCTGGACCTGAGCTTGTTCCGGAGATACAGCTCTGATCAGCCAATCGTCCAGGTAGGGGTAGACGTGAATCCCTTCCCTCCTTAGACTTGCAGCCACTACCGACATTAGCTTGGTGAAAACCCTCGGGGCGGAGGTCAGCCCAAATGGCAGAACTCGAAATTGATAATGAGAGCCGCCAATTGCGAACCTCAGGTATTTCCTGTGTTTGAGATGGATTGGCACATGGAAATAAGAATCCTGAAGGTCCAGAGATACCAGCCAGTCCTGGAGCTGGGGGGCCTGAAGGATCTGAGAGAGAGTTACCATCTTGAACTTGTCCTTCCTGAGGAACTTGTTCAATTCTCGTAGGTCCAAGATAGGTCTCAGTCCTCCGTCCTTCTTCGGTATTAGGAAGTAGGGGAAGTACCAACCCTTGTTCCTCTCCGCAACAGGTACCGGTTCTATGGCACCTTTCTCCAGCAGGTCTACAATTTCCTGCAAGAGGAGCGGATCTGTAACTTTCAGAGAGCTGTTCCCCGGTGGATGACTGAGGAATGCGTAGAAAAGGCAGGCAGTAACCTTGGGCAACTGTCTCCAATGCCCAAGCATCTGACGTAATAGCCTGCCATTCCGTCAGATGTTGAGTTAGCCTGCCCCCTACTGGTGTCTTGTGAGGAGAGTCTTCAGAGTGATTTAGAGGCGGCTGGTGCAGATGCAGAGGGTAAAGGGGCACCTGCTGCTGCAGCTTTTGTATTTTTACCCCGTCCACCTCGGGTGAATCTTTTTTGACCTCTTTGAACAGACTGCCCTCTGCCTTTTCCGAATACGGGATAAAAGCGAAAGGACTTACCTCTCGAATAGGTTCCTGAGGGGCGATATGGCGTTTGACGGATTGCAGCTCCCAGGGATTTTGCTGCTGCTTTGGATGTCTAACTTTTCTAGGCTGTCATCCGCCTTCTTACCAAACAAAGAAGAGCCGTCAAAGGGCATATTTAAAAGTCTGGCTTGTACATCTGAAGCAAACCCAGACTTTCGCAACCATGCAAATCTGCGGGTTGCAGTACTTGCCGCCATGGCCCTACTGATACTGTCAGCAGAATCAATGCCAGTTGAAGGGATTTGCACATTGCGTCTTTACCATCCTTAATGATGTTTAGAAACGCTTCCCTTTCTTCTCCCTCTGGGAGGCAGTCAGCCGCTGATGAAGCACACTCCCAAAGTGTATGGCTGAACCTTGACAGCGTACAAGTAGCGTTAATAGATTTCAAAGCCATGTTACATGCAGAAAAGACTTCCTTAGCCATAGAGTCATATCTTTTGTCATCCCTGTCCTGTGGAACAGTAGGGTATGCTGATCTACTGCCTGATGCAGTTGCTGCTTGAACAACCAGACTCTCTGGAGTTGGATGTTTAGACAAAAATTCAGGCTCAGTAGCAGATACCCTATATTTGGCTGATAACTTCTTGTTAACCGCCGGGATAACCTCAGGAGTTTCCCAGTTAGCCAATATTTTTCTTTGTAATGCAGCGTGAAATGGAACCACAGGATCCTCCTATGGTCCTTTAACTAAAATGTCTGTAAGGTCATCCTGTTGGAATGCAGGTGAAGGTGTAGACCAACCTATGAATTCTATAATCCTTGCCATTAAAATTCTCTAAGTGGTCTCGGCATGTTCCCCTGGGTCTGGTTTGGCAAATTCTATTTCTGGGGAAGTATCTAACCCACTTGCCTCATGTAAGGATTCTCGAAGGTCCTTTAACCTATTTTCCTCAGAGGTAAATTCCTCTGGTTCAGGTGTTGTAGTTCTCTGCAACCCAAAGGGTCTTTCTTGATCTGAATTCTCCCCTTCTTCATAAATTGAAGACAAAGGTCTGAAATGATCAGACCTTGGAAATGGCTTAAATCCCATTTCCAGAGCCGAAGGGGCCACATTTGTCATAATTGGTTGAGAAAACGACG
This sequence comes from Ambystoma mexicanum, assembly GCF_040938575.1. Taxonomy (NCBI): domain Eukaryota; kingdom Metazoa; phylum Chordata; class Amphibia; order Caudata; family Ambystomatidae; genus Ambystoma; species Ambystoma mexicanum. Next base: position 802,768,958 of record NC_090931.1, on the reverse strand, counting down.
TCGTCGACGCGGACGTTAAAGGCTTCGAAAACACCGAAAAAGGGGTCGAGAAGATCGGAAGAGGCCTCGATGACCTTCTCGAAGTCGTGTTAGAGGCCCTGGGTTTGTTCTTTTTCAGCGTCGACGTCGAAGACGACGTCGATTCGATCGACCTATGCGTTGATGACCCCTTCGATAATGGCGTCGATGACGCAGATTTATGCGAAAGGACTTTCGACGATGGCGTCGATGGCACAGTGCCTTTGCTTGAGGGTTTGTGATGCTCTCGAGTAGTTTCTTTCGCCGGGTGCAACGACTCGCGGCGTTTTGATTTTTTGGGTCTTTCACCCAGGGTATCACCCTCAGCTGTCTTCGAGGGGGTCGAGGCCGCTTTCTCGAAGACGCTAAGCATCCTTTTACAAAATTCCTCCCACTCAGCCTGAGAGCTATGTTTTGTGGGGCAGGTGACTCTTTCCGGGGAAACAGAAGAAGACGAGGAAGGGGATCTTCAACGTCTCTTACTCGAATGCTTGGATCTCGAAGAGTGGTGGGAACTGCTTCGAGACCTAGAACGAGAATGTTTCCTGTGTCGGCGAGGAGACGAATGACTCGACTATGCCGAGGAAACTTTCGAAGGAGTTTTAACTGCCTTACCTCTCTCAAGTTTCCCCTTATGCTCCTTCAAGGCTTTCGCTGTCATGGACATGCAGTCTTTGCACTCTGAACATTGGTGCTCCGATCCCAGGCACCACAAACAGATCCTGTGAGGATCTGTCAACGACATTTTCTTTCCGCAGTCTCGACATTTTTTTTTAGCCGGACCGTGGAGTCGTCGGTTCGGATGAGGAAGCCATTGAGTAAGAGTTGGTATTCGAGGAATAATGAAGAATATATCTGACTAACGAACTGAGCAACGCGATTCCGAGGCCCACGAAGCGCGGAAAAACGGAACTGAGCAACGGACGCTGCGCAAGTCTATTTAAACGCATGATGACGTCGGCGCCGATACGCAGGCTGTCGAGGGACATCGGCTCGAGGGACGTCGACGCGCAGCGCCCTCTACTGAAAAAAATGTTCCAAGGCCAGCAAGCTGGAGATGATCAAGATAAGGAATACGTCGGAGGACACAATCCCTTCGAAAAACACAGTCACTATTGGACGTGCTAATTCTCTCTAAGAACACATAAATCCCGTCCTTACAAAATATTGATAGTGGGTTGTAGATAATATTTACATTAGAGCCACACAATTACAAAGTGGTTGAAAGAGGTCATACCTATGTCTCAGGGCAGTGCCAATTTTTTATTTTGTCCATCAATGCGCAAAATAAAATACAGCCAGCGCTTTGCAAGCTGCAAAATGATGATTCGCCCTCAGAATAAGACTGTGGTCTATTGACAACGCAGATTATTTTCTAGGTGTATATGATCAAGTTTACCTCATTTACCCAGGATATTGTTGCAGGCACATGGCAATCAAAATATTTTACAGCAATCACATCATTTTCCTTATGCTAACTATGATTAAATCAGTAACAAAACACTCTTTATCCTCTATTGGTCTACATTTTTGAAGTCCTTATTTCCTCCTCAAATCAGTTTTTACTGCACGAATGGACGTTAACAGAAAATAACTAATTTCCACTAAGTGTATTACTGCATTACACATGTGTGGACAATGCTGGTCCCATTTACAAAAAGTAATTTCATGAAATCATTAATCTTAATTGGCTCATATGATATCGTTTATTTTCAAATTCATAAGAGCAGTGTCTCGCCCAAGCTTCAAAGAGCTTGACTTGTGTCCTCCAACAAGCCAAAACCGACATCTTCCTTTCAGTAAGAGACGGGTGGAAAGGCGACAAGTTTGTAAGGCCTTGACAAAGGATAGTAAATATAACATTTCCTAAATTTTAGGACACTTGACACATTCATTATTTCACTGTTCGAAAACGTAGCTTTTTAAACAAATTGTCAGACAAACCAACGGTCCCAGGCTAAAGGCGTCGACAACAGAAGCGTAATGGCAAAAACAATCCATGTGTACATTGTGGCACACGAAAATCAAATGATTTTCTAAAATAAAACAAAATAATATAATAAATGACCATACTGTATCAGATTGTGCAGGGTTCAACATTGTGCTGGGGGCACTGATGAGACTTAACAGTTGTGCATTTCTCCACTGGTCAGCTGAGAGATTCCTTCGAGGATAGACCATCTGAAGTGAAATTAATGCATCCGATAGGGACTACAAAACAAAGAAATAACAGTCAATTGAAATCCATCTACACAGTATTTTTTATAATGAAAGCATACTCTACAATGCAAGCAAGCATGACTCATGCTAAGAGCTAAAGGGTCGGAGGGATAGCTCAGGGGCAACAAGCTTGTTCAAATCCCAGTCCCGCGCTTAGAGACTGGTTTCTGGTATTAAGCCTTTGATAAAAGATAAAACAAATATTCTAAATCTAATAAAAAATTAACTACATGTTACACTTAAAAGATATTACAGAAATGCAGAACAGTAAACTTTGCCAGAACACAGTACTATTGCAATGAAAAATACATTCCCAATACATGTGCATCGAGTCTGCATCGTGGGCTTTGCATTTGGGTCAGGCTGCCTGCTGAGAGCAGTCGAATTTAGTTATCTTGCTGGGGGTTATGTGTAAGTGATTTAGTATTCTGAACTGTATCAGATGGAAGTTGGCGCACAGGAAAATAGATTTAGTGTATTGACTGAATTTGGCCCACTGCATGTCTTCTATGGTTATGGTCAAGTCTTTTTCCCATTTCGCCTTCATAGTGTTTTTAGAGTGGGTATGTGTCTGAACTGCGGTATATAGTGTGGAGATACTGCCTTTAAAACCCTCTCATGACTTAATGCTGTTGAGGCATGGATAGAGGGGTCGGTACTGCTGGGAATGACACCCATTTGTTACGACATGTTGCTTTCATACGGTCGTACTGCAGTGTGGTGGCAAGACCAGCTCCTACTTTACTCTGGACCTCTGCCAAGGGGACAGACCTCCCTTCAGGAAACAGATCCCCCAATCGCATTTCCATATCCGGGTCCCAGGTTTTTTGTAGCATAGTATCTAACGTGGGTGTCATGTCTGGATGATGCCAGAAGGGGATATGGGGCCAGTATGTTTCTACGCATTCAACCCTGTGAAAAAGTGCAGACCAGGCTCGTACCGTACAGGATACGGGGTCTACCTCGTCCAAGTTATTCTCTGGCTTAGCATAAATCATGGATTGCAGGTTCATGGAAACGGCTCCGAACATCTCCGCTTGCATGTGGGCGTATTGCTCTGTTGTGAGACCAGTATTTCGCAATGTGTGCCTGTTCCGTGTAGTAATATAGTAGGAAGTCTGAGGCGGCTAGTCCACAGTTGGTCCTGTTGATTCTAACCGTGCCCCATCCCCATACAAAGTAGGATGCCAGCTTTTGTAGTGTATCAAAGAATTGGTGGCCTGGCTAAATTGGAATGTTGCTAAATATATTCAGTAGCTTGGGCACCACGATCATGTTTAGTAATGCTATTCGGCCATATATTGAAATCGGTGTTCCACACATTCAATTTGGTCTCGAGAAGCATTATGTAGGGTTTATAGTTAAAGGCGTATAGAGAGTGTCTGTCTATGACCATTATGATGCCTAGATAGTGAGCTGAAGTTGGGACCAGCGAAATTGTGACGTGGCTGGTGATTTAGTTGTGCCTTTAGTCAGGGGAATAACCTCCGACTTGGAGTGATTAATTTTGTAGCTCGAATATTTTGTAAATTCTTGAATGTCCTGCATTACCGGGGGAAGGTTGGACTCAGGGTCTCTGATATATAGCATGGTGTCACCAGCGTAGAGTGATATGAACTGAGGGGGCCCTCGGATGCGAATCCACAATAGGAGTGTTTGTGTCGTAGGCATGCCGCCATTCCCTCTACGGTGAGGGTGAAGATGAGATGGGATAGTGCGCAGCCCTGGCCCGTGCCTCTGTGTAATGTAAATTCGGGCAAGACAGTTTTGTTTGTTCTGACTCTGGCCTTTGGGTTCTTGTATAGTATTTGAATAAATCTACGGAATGAAGGTCCAAACTCCATCTTCTGTAGTATAGCATGCATGTATTTCCAGGAAACAGAGTCAAAAGCTTTCTCAGCATCAAGAGCTACTGCCACTGCTTTGACTTTCGGGTCCAATTGTGATGATATAGCGAAAAACCTACAGAGATTAAGGGCTGTGGAACATGAGGGGATAAACCCGATTGGTCAGGGCGTTTCAATTTGTTCATGTATGGCAGGAGACGATTGGCAATCACCTTTGCAAGTATTTTGGTATCTGAGTGCGTCAGGGAAGCGGGGCGGTATGACGTGGGGTCATGCAGAGGTTTGTGAGGTTTAAGCAGTACTGTAATCATGGCCTCCCGCATGGACCCTGGGAGCTTACCGGAGTCTAGGGCTTCTTTCCATGCCTCCAGTATCTTGGGGGCCAGTATTGCACTAAAGCTTTTGTATAGGTCTGCTGGGAGCCCGTCGGGTCCGGGAGCTTCTCTCCTCCTGGTCCAGTTGGGGCAGTGGGAACAAAGCTAAATATTGTTTGAGTTCAGCTGTTGTGACTTGATCTGTGTTTGCATACAGCGTGGAGTAGAACTCCATGAACACTTTGTTCATCTTAATGGCCTGTGTGTGTAGTGTGCCACCTGAATCCCTCACCCCGGTTATGGGACTCATCCCTTGTCCAGATTTAATAAGGTTGGCTAGGATTTTGCTCGTTTTATTACCTTCCCCCATATCAACGGGCGCGGATCGGCTGAGTAACTTAACACATTTCCCGGTCAGCTAGGTATCTAACCTCCGCTAATTGGGCTTGTAAAGGTCTAAGCGTTTTAACCCCAGGCGCTAGTGAGTGCGTGTTCTCAAGGGACTTCAATGTGTCCTCTGCTCAATTCAGTTCTTTCCTGATGTCCCTCAGCGACCCCAGAGAGAGCGATAGCAAGTCCCCCTTCAGCCAGATTTTAAAGGTTTCCCACATTGAGGCCATCTAACGCACAAGCCCATTTTACGATGGAAGAATTCAGCCATTTCAGTCCTGAGTGGTTCAATTACTGAGTCATCTTTTTGCAATGCTGGGGGCATGCACCAGTACCTTGCAGTATGGACAATCATCGCTGACTAAGTCTAATCGAACTGGTGAGTGATCTGACATTGTGCGTGGTAATAGAACGCATTCCTTCACCCATAGGATGAATTCACGGGAGCATAGCCAATAGTCTATATGCGAGCTGGAGTGCTGTACATGCAAACGATACTTGCATTTATCTTGTGTAGGATGTACCTCTCTCCATGCGTCTACAAGGGGGAATGTGGACATGATTTGCAGTATGGTCAGTGCCGCTTTGGAATGACCCCAGTGTCTGTAGGATGTTCTATCCTTCTGTAGGTCAAGGATAGTTTTTAGGTCCCCTCCCCAGATTACCCAGGCCTCCCCCATTGGTGATATCAAAGACAATCTGCAGGTAAAACCCAGGGGCGTCTAGGTTTGGCCCATAGTTGTTGACCAGAATCAGTTCCTGGTTATGCAATATTCCCCATACAATGACATATCTGCCCTCTGTGTCGGCCTCTGATTTGGTGAGTTGGAATCCTGTGTGTTGGTGGATAAGGGTTAGAACACCTCTAGATTGGGAGGAGTAGTCCATCAATTTGCATCGTACCCCAGTCCCGAGCAAATTATTCCATTACTTTTTTGGTGGCATGTGTCTCTTGCAATAATAGGACGTCTATCCTGTGTCTTTTGGCATAGACCAGTAGTTTTCTTGCTTTTATATGATTTGCCAAGCCCCTAATGTTCCATGCTAGGAGTCTGGTCCCCTGGATCAACCCTTGTGTGCCCATTCAATGTTTGGATAACTTCCCATTTTCAATTCACTGCTTTTCGCGCATATCTTCTTTTTAGTGGAACCGTCAGTTTTTTCTAATAAACTAGTATTCCCCTTGAACCCCTAAACGTACTTCTTAGGCAATAGCCCCTACACCCCCCCTCCCCGAGGATCCCACCCTCACCATCCTTCCAACTGAACAGTGTATTCCCATAACACCAGCGCAAAAACTGCAACTGTGGGCGGCTCTGTGCGGCCATAACCTTTCGATGAGTCGGGGGCCATTCATGTGTGACGCTGCGTTAGCTTCTTGCGGTTTGGGCGGATCTAAAAGGAACAAGTTACGTTCTCCAGCATGGGTCTGGCATGGATTCACATGCTCATGAATATATTCCCAGTCGTCAGGCTGGGAATCCTCGGTAAAGAAAAAATCAGTATCAGTTTCGTTTCTGATCTGTCTTTCGTAGTAGTAACCAATCACTGATCTCTGGGTCATACTGACCACAGCCAATGACTGCCATCTCCCTAAGCCCCGCCTCTGGCAGCCATCTTCAGATTTGGTAGCACGTGAAGTGGCAGTGAAGAGCCGCAGAGGTGTAGGCGGGAGGGTTCGCATGTGAATCCATGCCAGACCCATGCTGGAGAACAACAGTTACAGGTAAGTAACTTGTTCCTTCTCCAGCATGGGGTCTGGCATGGATTCACATGCTCATGAATATAAGAATACATAGCAGTACACACATGCACAACCACGGGAGGTGGCAAAAGGCTCAACATTAAGCAATACAAAACTCAACATTAAGCATCTCTTACCTCCTCACCAGGCTCACCTTAAGCGAACAGGTTGCGCAGCACTGCTTGGCGGACCCTGGACTCCTCCCTGGAATCCCGATCGACGCAGTAGAATCTCGTGAAGGTGTGCGTCGACCTCCACGTAGCAGCCCTCCAGATGTCCAGCAGGGGCAGACCAGATAGGAACGCTGTAGTAGCAGCGATCGCTCTGGTCGAATGGGCTCTCGGACGGCCTGGCAGCGGTCGGTTAGCCAACCGGTGGCAGTGCATGATGCAGCCGGAGAGCCATCTGGAAATAGAAGACTTCGAGAGAGCCTTCCCTTGATTCACAGGTCCAAAGTTCACGAATAGCTGTGATGTCCTCCGGAAACTCTTTGTGCGGTCCACGTAGAACTTCAGCGCTCTAGCCACATCCAGAGAGTGCAAAGTCCTCTCGGCCGGCGACGAAGGAGACGGGAAGAAAACCGGTAACACCAGGGGCTCGTTAAGATGGAAGTCCGACGGCACCTTGGGCATAAAGGAGGGGTGCGTTCTAAGCACCACCCTCGAAGCATGGAAAGTCGAGTACGGTGCTTTGCAGGATAGGGCCTGGATCTCTCCCACTCGTCGTGCGGAGGTAATGGCCACCAGGAATGCAGTCTTCCACAACACAAACTTCATGGGTGCGGAGTGCATCGGCTCGAATGGGGGCCCCATGAGCCTGGTCAGCACCACGTTAAGTTCTCACGCCGGAGCCGGGGCCGGGGCCTTCACCGGCGGGAACGACCGGAACAGTCCTTTCATAAACTCTTTTACTAGTCGATGGGACCACAGGGACGTCCGTCCTGTGGTTCTGGTATATCTGGAGATCGCCGCCAGATGAATCTTAATGGAGGCATGGGCTAGCCCAGCCTTTGCCAGCGATAGCAGGTACGGCAGCACTTGAGGGGCCGTAATCCGTAGGGGGTTGATCTTCTGTGCTCGACACCAGATAGAGAACCTCTACCACTTGTGACCGTAGCATTGGAGAGTCGAGGACGCCCTGGCCTTTGCAAGAACCTCTCTGCAGTCGGCCGGTATATTGTACCCTCCAAACTCTAGCGCTGCAGGAGCCAAGCCTGCAGGTTCAGCGACGCCGGGTCGTGGTGGAAGATGGCGCCTCCTTCTCTGGAGAGAAGATCCGCGTCCGCCGACAGCTTGATGGGAGGGGACGTTGACAAGTCCAGAAGGTCCGGGAACCAGATCTGCCTCGGCCACGCCGGTGCGACGAGGATCATCCTGCACCAGGACCTCTTGAGCTGGTTGATGAGTCGAAGCAGCAACGGCAACGGAGGGAACGCATGCAGGTATAGGCCGTCCCAGGGGAACGAGAACGCATCGCCCATGCTTCTCGGCTGGGGAAACCTGCTGGCGAACCTCTAGCACTTCCGAGTTCGTCGCTGTTGCGAACAGGTCGATTTGGAGTTTGCCCCATCGTCGGAAGAGTTGATCCACCTGATCCTGGCGCAGTTCCCACTCGTGACACGCGCGCAGCTCCCTGCTGAGCGAGTCGGCGATGGTGTTTCTTTCTCCTGCCAGGTGGAAGGGAACCAGGGACATCCCCTGGGCGACCGCCCAGTGCCACAGATCTTGTGCCTCCTTCGATAGGGCTGGGGATCTGGTGCCTCCCTGCTTCCGTATGTAAAACATTGTCGTGGTGTTGTCCGTGAAGACCCGCACCACCTTGCCCTTGAGCGACGGGAGGAACGATTTGAGAGCCCAGAACACGGCTCGGAGTTCCAGGATGTTGATGTGCAGGAGCTTCTCCTCCGGGAACCAGAGGCCTCTTGCGTGGAGATCTCCGTTGTGGGCGCCCCAACCTTCCAGGGAGGCGTCCGTCGTCACCGTCTCCTGGTACGCCGGCGTCTGAAAGTCCTTGCCCGCCGTGAGGTGCGCTCGAACGCCCCACCACTGAATCGCCCGTCCGTGGCTAGCAGGCGCTGCACTTTGCCCAGAATGGTCTTCGTCTGTTCTTCCGACGTTGCCGCCAGGCGCCTCACTGTATCGAGCTTCGCTCCCAGAAACAGGGCCACCTGCGACGGCACCAGGTGGGACTTTCGGTAATTTATGGCGAATCCCAGGTCTGTGAGTAGCTGGACGGTCCTCGCAGTGTGTTCGACGGCGAGTTCCCTCGTCCTTGAGCGGATGAGCCAGTCGTCCAGGTAGGGGTAGACGTGAATCCCTTGCAGGTGCTAGGCACTTGGTAAAGACCCTGGGGGCCGACTTCAATCCGAACGGCAGTGCTCTGAATTGGTAGTGGCATCCCTGAACGACGAACCTGAGGAACTTTCAGTGACTTTTGAGGATGGGAACGTGGAAGTATGCATCCTCCAGGTCCAACGACGATAGAAAGTCGCCTTCCTCCAGCTGTCCCAGCAGGTGCTGGAGGGTGACCATCCTGAACTTGTGTGACCTGATGTATTTGTTCAAACGACGAAGGTCCAGGATGGGGCGCCAGCCGCCCATCTTTTTCCTGACGAGGAAGTACCTTGAGTACACCCCGGAGCCCCGGAGCCTCTTCGGGACGAGCTCGATGGCGCCTTTCCTGAGCATTGCCCGTACTTCCAACAGCAGTTGCGGGACGTGATTTTCCTTCCTGGCCACAGGTGGAACGTGAGGGCACTTCTTCAGGAATTCGATAGAGTGTCCTCTTGCAAGGGTATCCAGCACCCAACGGTCGGTGGAGATGGACTTCCACACGCCGACGAAATTCGTCAGCCGGCCTCCCACCAGGGTGCTTCGGTGGGGGCCCGAGGCCACGGCCGGTTCAGTCCTGCTTGGAGGTGGTGGCCTTGCCGCCCTGGCCACCTTGCCGACGGCGGCGAGGCGCTCCTTGCTTGCCGCGACCCCTGTAGGCCTCCTGAGACGAGGAGCGTGCCGCCTGGCGGTAGGACGACGAGCCACCGCTGGATCCCTTGGAGGCCCCCTGTCTGCCTCCGGAGCTCCGAAAGGGCCGTCGTTGCTGAAGGGCTCCTAGGGCGCGGGCCGTCTCCGTGTCCGTTTTTATGGCATGTCCAACACCCTGGTCTGGAAGTCCTGACGGAAGTCGGTCGCCCGGAGCCAACCCCGTCGTCGTAGGCAAACTCTGTTGCCCAGCTGGCAGAACCCGGTATCGGCAATATCGGTTGCCACCGTTATGGCGTGGTCCGACGCCACCTCACCTTCTTGAAGTATTTCCAGGGCCTCAGACCTCTTGTCGTCTGGTAGGAAGTCCAATATGGGGGCCAGCTTAAACCAGAGCTCCCTGTCGTAACGGGCCACGATCGCCAGGGCGTTGGCCGCTTTGATCGTCGTTGCCGCCGACGAAATGACCCGTCGCCCCATGCCTTCCAACTTCTTTCCCTCGCCGTCCGGAGGGGAATTCGACGTTGAGGCTCCTGACCCCGCCGCTTTCTTCTTCGCCGCCGAGACGACCGAGTCTGGCGTCGGCTGGCCCCTTAGGCACAGGGGAACGGTCTCGGGGACCCGGTACTTCTTCTCGTACCGGTCCCGTTTGGCCGGTGCCGTGGAGGGGTTCTTGAGTACCGACAGGCCCTCCTCCCAGATGTCATTGATTAGAGGCACCGCGATGACAGTCTTCCTCTTGGCCTCCCGGTGCTGATAGAGGAAGCCTTCCTTTTTCTGCTCCTCCGGGCAGAGCTGGAACAATTCGGACGCCCTGGCGATCATGGCATGGAATGAGCCAATCTCGTCGGGCGGAGAGGCCTGTGTAACGGGAGAGGGGAGACCCGTTCCGTCGTCGCCCTCAGAACCCGTCGTCGAGCCCACCGCATGTCATCTCCCGACTCGTGGGAGGATGAGGAGGGAACTGGAGGCCTTACGGGGGCGAGTGGAGGAGAGGGTTGGGTCCTCCGTCGTTTGTTCTGAGGACTTCCCGACGGGCCAGGTTGCGGGTCCTCCGGCCTGGGCCGTGGTAATCCCGTCCTTATCTCAGAGCATAAGGACTGGATTGCAGACAAAATGGCCGCCGAGCTATCCTGAGGCCTAGGTTCCGGCTGCGCCGGAAGGGAAGGCTGCTCTTCCTCGCCATCGTCGTCTTCCTCGGTTATCTCCCGAGGATCTTCCTTACGGGATCGAACTTTCTCGAATTGGACTTTGAGATTCCTCACGGCCTCGGTCAGTTCCTCCTCCGAGGCCGACTCCGAGCTCGAGGAGGCTACCGTGCCCCCCCCTCGCTTCTTCCATCATGGTGGCCATGACGATGGGCTGAAAAGAGGATTCCCTCCTTGGCGGCAGGGAAACTCTAGTCCCGGAGACAGTCTCCGCTGGCGGGGTCTCTGCAGGCTTGGCCAGAGTCGCCGCGATCGCCTCGATAGAGGCCTTTGCCTGCTGGGTAGGGGCCTTCACCACCTTAGGTGCGTCCCGGGCCTTCTCCTTAGGGGGAGGGGCGACACCTCGCTCCCCCTCTCCCGAGATTGCACGGGGCTTCTCCCGAAGCTTACCCGGGGTCTCGGACTTCCTCTTCCCCGAACCGGAGCGCTGGCTCGTGGTTGACGGTGCCGGGGAAGGCGCGCCCTGCCTGGCGACCGAAGAGCCCGACCTTTCGGCGCTCCCGGAGCCAGCAGACTCGCGGCGCTTGGCCTGGTGTTGAGCCCCTGTCGCCGGGGTGCCCGCACAGGACTTAGAAGCCCGCTCGGACCCTTTCTTCTTCTTCTCACCCGTTGAGCCCTTATCCAACCAGCTGGCAAACGGGATCGACGGTCCCTTATGGTCCGCTCCGACAAGTTCTTGCAGAACTGGCAGTCCTTCTCTACATGAGTCTTGTCCCCGTGAAGACAGTAGAGGCATCGCGAATGTTCGTCCTCCTTAAACACATTCTGCAGCCGGCATCCAGGGCAGCTGCGAAACGGCTTGGGTCCGGGTGACAAACTCGCATCCTGGGCCATCTCGAAGTAGGCCGCAAATCTTCTGGAATCCTCCAAAAGGTTGATTTGACGAAATCTTCACCCTTGAGGGGCGTAGGAAAATCCCGAAACGGGTACCCGTTAAGGGGAGTAGAAACGGTGGAGCTTGAGGCTCGATTAACCGAAAAAAATGTGAAAATTCACCCGAAAAAGCGCGAAAACGCAGAAAAAGCTCGAGGGCTAAGCACGAGGACTCCCAACACTTGAACGTGCGGTAAAAATCTGAAGATGGCTGCCAGAGGCGGGGCTTAGGGAGATGGCAGTCATTGGCTGTGGTCAGTATGACGCAGAGATCAGTGATTGGTTACTACTACGAAAGACAGATCAGAAACGAAACTGATACTGATTTTTTCTTTACCGAGTATTCCCAGCCTGACGACGGGGAATATATTCATGAGCATGTGAATCCATGCCAGACCCCATGCTGGAGAACTGTGTTTTCACCTCTGGTCGTCCTGATTTGTTCATGTTTCTTGCCGTGTTATAAGGTTGTCTTCGTTTGATGATACCGGAATGTTGTGTTCTATATAGGCCATTGCCTCCTTGGGTGACTCAAAAAAAGGGCTCTGCCAGCATGTTGCGGGCAGAGTTTTGCCGGAAACATCATAGCATATGAGATGGATCGGTCTCTTAGCGCCTTCTTGACTTGGTCGAAGGTGCGTCTGGCAGCCTGCAGCCCGCCTGAGAAGTCCAGGTAGATTTGTATCCTTGTGGAGTCATACATTAGTGTCCCTTTCTCTCGAGACAGGTGTAGGAGTAGGTCCCTGTCCCGGTAGTTAAGTAGGCGCGAGATGATGGCGCGCAGTGGGGTGCCAGGTTTGGGCGGTGGCGCGAGTGACCTGTGGGCTGGCTCAATTAGGAATTGCTCAGAGAATTGGGCTTCCGGATTATTACTTCAAGAAATAGTTCCATTGTAGTGTTTAGTGTAGTCTAGTGTTTAGGGGTTTCTCCGCCAAGACCACAACTCAAATGTTGTTTCAGCGCGACCTGGACTCCAAATTGTCACACTTGGATTGTACTGTTTTGAGGGTCTTCTTGATGTTCTCGATGTCCTTGCCGTGTGCTGTGGTAGTATCTTCCAGTGTACTCACTCTGGCTTCCACCTCAGACACTTTCTGCAGATCAGATCTAATGGAGGCTATATTGTTACCGATTTAATCCAATCTGCTGTTGACGTAGCAAATCCGGCTTGTAGTGCCGTCATATATGGGTCCACCGGGCTTTCCGTCTGTGGCAGGCTGGGTGGTGGATTCGATTGTGAGGATCCCAGATTCTCCTCACAGGAGCCTGCGCTGGTGTAGGCATCCATGAGGCCCTGTCGGTCGCCTTTAGCACCACGTGTTTTCCTCGCCCGGTGGGGTCCCCTATGTGCTTAGGAAAGTGGCACTTGTTTTTGCTGTATACTGCGATTCCTATGCAGTATCCGGTTTTGGCGCAGCCCTCGCTTATGCAGATTAGGTACTGGTTTCCCCCAGGACAAGTGAATCCGTAGAGGTGCGGTTCACTCGTTCTCGCCCCAGGTTTCTGGCACCTTGCACTTGTCAGTACTAGACATTGTGGGTCCTGGACAATGCTGTACATCAGCCAGCATGTTAATATGCTGCAGAAGATAGTCACATTTTGTTAGTATTCTGATGCTTGGGCATGAAATATCAGTCCTCGGCGTGGTTTCAAGAACCCTGCGTGCGTTTTCAGCTTCCAGTATTACGGTTGGACAATTCGTGCCACCACTTTGACGGGGGTTCAGTGACATTGGCGGGACCTATTAGTTACTGCCTGGCCAGTAATCAGATTGTGCGAGGATCGGAACGCCGGTTGTAAGAGTCGGGATGGGAGGAACAGTTGTACGCTGCCTGGGCTTTGCCGTTACCCGTCGCATTCAGGTGTGAAACGCTGTCCTGACGCCGTCAGCAGTTTGTGCTTCCCCCAGGAGGTATTCCACACAGTTGCTTAGCCCTGATTTCCACTGCCCTGCGTCATGTATACCCCGTTTTATGCTGTGCCTTACCCGCTGTAGTTCTTCTGGGGCGGGTGCACTACATAGCCCACAGCGGCTGCCTGCATTCGCTGTAATGTCGCGCCAAGCTCATACCTTCTGGCATGGCCGCGGATGAATTCCGCCTTCCACTGTGTCTTGGTTGACTGCTCTGTGCCGACTGCCGGTGTTCTAGAAGGAACAACACCGCCCGGCACCGCGTTCACCCAATGCACGCCTCCCGTAGCAGCCTTGTAACGGACGCCTGTTAATGATTCTCCAGACGAGTGGCTGGCTATGGGGATCAGGGCTGCTTGACGTGTGGGCATTCCAATACCTTGGTTAGGCATGAAGCGCTTTCTTCGGTTTTTCTGGCGTTTTATTCTCCGGATTTCTTCAGGAAGCGAAGCAGATGTGCCCTAAGTGTTCCGACACCTGCAGATGGTAACGGCAACCATCCGAGGTGTCCTATTCCGCAGGATATTTATCATATGATTTTGTATGCAGCAAGCTCAGCTCCTACGTGGCCATCTGAGTTGGCGTGCAACAGTGCTCCCCCCCAAAACTAACATCCTTGATAGTGGGAGTTTAGAAGCTTGAGCTTTTCCACAAAAAACATTAGCAAATAGAAAATATTCCCTAAAGCTATTGCCAAAGGCCTCCACTACAAAGCTATTGCCTAAGGCCTCCACTACCAAAGCAAAGCTAGAAATTACATTGATCATCCAGATCAGAATACCGCAGCCAAAACAAAACAATACTTGCATCTCACAAACAAAACAAAAAAATGCCTCGTGTGTTCTTCGGAGACATTTGCCAGTATAACTAGGAGCAGAGTGCTTTCCTGAGCCACTAGATTAGCAGCGACTATAAACTGTGCATAATCAATTATCCTGGCCCTTTAAGGGAAAGAACTGTATGGTAGAAAATCCAAAGACTACCATCTCCCAACACCAATGATTTAGGACCATATACAGTATAATTCCCAAACAAGAGGATCCTAAATAAACAGTGCACCCACTAGCACCCAGCAAACCATGCAAAACAAAGGGAAAATATATGGAAAATATATTTGATAGGACAGTTGTAACTCTCCTTTTTAGTACAGGGGATAGTTAGCAGATTTTCAGAATCATTCCAATGGAATAGGTTGCCAACCTTTACGATTTATAAAGAAAGCTGCTAGGGCTTCCCCTTTGTGGTATGGTTGTAATAATCCATGAGGGAGGGCCTAATTACCTGCACTATCACCTAAGCGATCAAGACTTTCCTGGTGACGTTGGTCTGCTCTGGCCTGGTTTTCGACAATTCTCGAAGAGTTGCAAGAGAGGGTGGGTATGCTATGTTCAGATTTGAGATTCCAGGAACAATATTCACAGTATCACTAATTCCAGGATATAAAACAATTTCAGGGCCTACGGAGCTGAACCCCTCATTCTCCTCGGATCCACCATGGCATTAGCAAGTTAGGGGAAGGCTGGTGGTGTTGACAGAGGACGCTAAATAGGGGAATTTGAGTACTGCACTTAGAGAGGGTTTAATAGCCAATTGGCCTTTAGGGGTTAGTTGGTCTATAAGCTTAGACAGAGAGGTCTATTGGGCCCAACTATTTCAGGTCATTCATATCGCACTTCTAACATCACTTGTGGTAAGTCGGGCGTAGGAGAGGGACAAGCAGACATGGTTCAATAAACTGTATTAAAGAAAAGAAAATGTCAACTCTACCTATAACTATGGTGATGGGTTTCCCTAACTTCAAAAGAAATTAATAAAAGGGTGCTTGTCAGGATGTCTCAGAAAAATTCAGTCCTCTGTCCAAACCAATCCTAGCCTAGGTTCTACTCCCACCACTAACAAATAAACTTCTGCCACAGTATGTTGGTTCCCACTATACTGTGGTTTCTGACCCCCGCACCCAATTGTGTCTTTGGTATTCTCTCTCAGGGCCCGGAGTTCAAAATCTGGGTCCTTTAAGTTCGTCTCTTTTCCTGGAGCATGTAGCTCGAGACCCCTGGACAAGTGTTTGCACCATCAAAACCAAACGTTCATCTTGTATTTCATTGTGCAAACCTTCTCATGGTTGTCTTTTAGCCCTAACTCTATAGTCCTCTCCAGGCTGTCTCTGTACTGGATAGCTTTTCACCCCTTTGTTGGGGACTTTGTGTCTGAACCCATTGTGGTCTATCTGACCCTGTATTAGCCCCTTGTGGGCTTTCCGTCCTCCCAAGCTGTCTTGAATCAGTTTGTTTTCACCCCCTCTTTCTCACCTTACCATGGGGTATGGGAATTGTCAGCCCAGCTGCAATTCTCAACATTAGCCCCTCATGGGATTTTGGCTTTCTCACCCCTCACGGGGTGTCTGCTGCTCTGTCCGCTCGGCTCATAGTTCCTGCTACAGCCTGCATACCTTCTTTGCTTGGGCTTTCCTTGGATGAGGCGGGACAGTTCAGACTCCTTTGGTAGGCTGCACAGGGATGCGCACCCTTCAGCGTTCCTCCTCTGGTAGTCCAGCATTGGCTCCAGCGTACGCTGATGGTTTGCAAGTCTAGTAGTCACTGTTCCTGCGCCAGTAGGGCTGAGCTCCTCTAGCCCGAGGCGCGATTCAACCGATTCCATGGAGTGGCGTTCTGCAGGTCTGTTAGCTGCACTGCGGTTCCCACCGGATGCACAGCAGACTCCGCCTTCCACCACTGCAGTACTCCCTCTGTGCTGTGGCTCCAGTGTTGCACAGCTCTTCTTCCGGCCTCGTCTGATGCAGCTCTCTACCTTTTCATGTCACAAGACCCTTATAAACTGCACTACTGTTATACCCCCTACCATCTCCTAGCCCCCTTCTTCAAAAGGCCTGCCGGGAGAAAACCATCCCTGTCCCCTGGGAATATTGCTGCTCTACCTGCCCCATACAGTGAGAAAGCACTGCACGCCCCCTCAAGAGCTACCCTCTCTTCATCTATGCATCTGGCTTTTGATAAGAAACACACTCGCAATCTCATGGGCAGCAACATAACCACCACCCCTTACACACATCATGCTCAAACCATTTCTCCACAGCTCACTTCACATACAGATCCTTCTACAGACAGTTCCTTGAAGCCCCCAGTAAACACTGCTCCGGCCTTACCTCAGCCAAGTAGCACAAGTTGCTCACACCACAGTCCGAACCACTCTGGGAAAGAACTAAAAACCATAACCTCCTAGATTGAAGTAATCTCTGGAGGTGTACAATGGCCTCTCCAGCCCCCCTAGCCACACCCGTGCTTCTACCAGCATGCAGACTACCACCTGCTAGCCCCCCAGCCTTGAGACCCAGATCTAAAAGCTAGAGAAGTACTCCGAGCACCTACAGCCCAACAACCAAGCAGACCAGTCCCGCTCCTCATACTTCCACCCCTCTGAGCCCCGCTCACAGGAACAGCAGACCTGGCTCGAGAAGCCACCCCCTACCTGCCCTGTCCCACCCCCAACTTAGAATTTAAAGAAACCAGCATCTTGGAATACAATCTTTCCCTGCCACGCACCAGAAATGTAACCTCAACACGGGCTTTCAGCCTTCTCCCACGCCACCTAACTCTAAACGAGCTAACTACATTGCTCGGACCCTCAAGCTTCAAAAGCTTAAAAATAACCTCATACTTGAAACAGCAAATAAAACTAGACCTTGAAGGGGATTTAGCCACCTGCATGGCTGCCACACTAAGGGCTCCGAAGATCCCACGCCAGACTACACCACCACACCTTCCTGACAAGCACGACCTACTTACAACCCCTCCAAGTGGAGCCCTAATCTATGCCAGATCCATTCCTGCACATGCCCTTGTCATACATGGCCATCACTACACAAAATCTAGACATCCTTGCCATCTCTGAAACATGACTACACGCAGCCTCGGTCCTGCATTGTCCCTAGCCATCCCCCCTGGCTAGGTCATCTACAGAACTGACAGACATACCTCTAGAGGAGGTGGGGTAGCACATATTGCCAAAAATCCCTCCCAATCTGACTTGCCACAACACTGATGACAGGGAGCTGCAACCTACTATCGACCAAATTATCCCTCTCTAGCACAGATACCATTGCCAACTTCATTGTCTATTGGCCACCTGGCCCACCCTTGTCATTTGAGGAGGATCTCCTACACAGACTACATTAAGCTTAAGTCCAGTTGTAGTCTTCTGGGTGACCTGAATCTGGGCCTCAACGACTCTTCAGACCCTAATGCATCCATCCTGGCCAATTCACTCTGTGCCCTCAGCTTCACTCACTGCGTCCTCACCCCGACACATGTCAAAGGCTGCACACTAGATTGGATAGCAGATCTCAACTGCCTTATAACCATTCAGGCCAATTCACCATGCCCTTCGTCTGATCACCACATTGTGTTCTTCACTATTTAACCACCAACCCCAGGTTGGCCCTGCCACCAGCTTGGCACATAGCTCGCGCAAACTTACTAAGGATAGTATTGCAACGCTTCTAGAGGCACTCATGCCACAACACCTGCACTCAAAGGATCCAAGCATTCTTGCTGACATTTACTCGAGCACTCTCACCAGAGTAGCGGACACGGTTGCACCACTAGCGACAAGAAAATATAAAACAGTCAAACATGCCAATTTCTGGTTCACCCCTGAACTCACTGAGTTGCGTGAAAAAAATGCTTGGCAGAAGCCAAATGGAAAAAACAATCGCCCACAGACTCCCTGAAAATGCAATTCACTAGGCTGGCGAAATGCTACAGACAGGAGATTATAGCGGCAAAATCCATATGCTACAACGTAACAATCGTCAAGTCCAATACAAGAGACATTTTCACAATCTTGAGATAACTAGAAGCCCCAGCCACGCCCGCCGCAATCATCCCCAAAGACGAAACCTGGCGCTCGTCCATCCGAAAAAGTGATGTTGGACATAATCAGCATGTTGCAGAAAGATACTAAACAAGCTTTCCCTGCTCAAATCACCACCGGCTCCACTGCCCTCCCACCCTCCAGTGTCTACACTTGGCGCTGCCAACCGCCACTCTGTTTCACTTCGGCACTGTCTCCGAGATGGAAGTAGCCTCTATACTAAAAAGCCTGAAACCTTCAAGGTGCAAAGGAGACATCTGCCCTGCCGCCATCATCAAAGAATGTTCAGAAGAACTTACACCGTTCATCACTAAATTTATCAATTCCGTCTCCTCCTCGGGCCAAGTCCCTTCCAACCTTAAGGAAGCATGGGTGCTCCCGCGGATAATAAATCCCTCACTTGACGCGGCAGTCCCAAACAACTATCGACCCATCGCTACTGTCCCTTTCCTATTAAAAATTCTGGACAGAGCAGCATATATCCTAATTTAAAGGAATGGTTCGCCCAAACATTTTTATTTAAACATTTTTATTTAAAGAAAAGGGATGCCCCCATGTGCTATCTTTGAGCTTGAATTGCTCAAAATTTTACATAGGGACTTCGAAAAAAAAACACCAATCTTTTTTTTTTATGTTGCCTATCTATTTTTTAAATAAAGATTTTTGGGCGAACCATTCCTTTAACAATTTCAGGAGGCCCACACGTTCGTCAATGTGGTTTCCGGCCTGGCCATGGCACGGAATCCACTCTGCTTGACCTTAAAAGTCAGCCAGTTGAGATTAGAGTTAAAGGGAAACCGGCCGTCATCGTCCTTCTCCTGGGTGGCGTTCTGCCTCGAGGGCAGATCCATGCGAGTCTTCACCGAGAACAGTTGTGCCTCACACACCCGTATCCACTGTGGGGTCCCCAAAGGATCCTGTGTGTACCCCACCTTGTACAACATATTCACTAGACCCCTGTTTGACCTACTCAACTCCATTGGCATATCCTACACCAACTATGCTGATGACACAATCCTTCTCTCCCATTCTGGCAACTATTTGGAAGACAACTATTAAACAAGGTCTATGGCTGGATGGCCAACCACCGTCTGTCTGAACGACGAAAAGACAGAGCTACTCCTGGTGGGTCCACCAGCGGTAATCAAGAATCTCAATCTACAATACACCTCCTTTAACATTGCAGGCATCCTAATACCGATCTCATCTTCAGTGAAAACGCGTGGTGTCTACCTAGACACTACCCTCTCACTCACACGCCAAGTGAATGCGATCGCCTCCTCATCAGCACATACTACTAAAATGATCAATGCTGCCAGATCCTTCCTATTCAAAGACAGCTGCATTACCATTGCAAGCACAATTATAGGATCAAGGCTTCACTATTGTAATGCCTTATTCACTGGCACCGCTGGCCGGAACATTGAAAAGTTACAGGGGATCCAAAACAACGCTATTCGAGCGGCTCTCACCATCCCTAGACAGGGGCACATCTCGGCCGCCGGGAAAAATGCTCACTGGCTCCCGATCCGAGAACAAATTATTTTCAAGACACTCTCCATCACACACAGGTGTTTGTCCAACTCTGCTCCCCCCCTTCTCGTCTAGAAAAAGTCTGGGACCAATCCCTCAGGCCCTGCAGGGCAGCCTACACCAACAAACTGATGCAACCTAAATACAGACGATACAAAACCGGCAGCGCTAGCTTTCCAAACTTGGCTGCTAAGCAGTGGAACTCGCTCCCCCAGCTTTAAGAGCGCAAAAAACGTGTCTATTCGCATAACTGCACACGGCAGCATGCTAAGACTTTGCCCTTCTAACCCCTGAACTATTGTTATCTACGTATAACGGGTTTGCAACAGAGCCTTCATGCCCTTGCTCTTAGTGCGCTTTATAAATGAAAGAAAGAAATAAATACAATGATTATAACAGTTACAAGTCAGAATACACACCAGCCTGTCTTAAACGGCCCTGCACATTATTACCTTGGTCAGTCCCTAGGTATGCAATTAATGTGAGATTGGGGTATGAAGGAGGTATCATTAAATCCCTGTCTAGGGTCTCCTTGTTCTGTACCACCTAGGCGTATCGCTTTTGCCCTGTCCCTAGGTGGAGGGTATTGTTTAGCAGACTCACCTCCTTAGTCCCAAAGGGGGTGACTCCCCCTTGGGGAGAAGAACAAATTCCCTGGCTTCATCACATGGAATAGGTTACATTTTTGGTAAACTCTTCCTCGCTCAAATCCCAAACTGGCTAAATGGGGAAGGGAAGAGCGAACCAGCCCTGGGTGGTTTTGAAGTAGGGGCAGGTTCTATTGACCAGGAGCTATCCCTGATGCTGTTTCAGAAGGAGTATGTCACTCTGTACAAAGGGAAACTATTTGGCCTTCATGGATTTAAAGGCTGCCTTTTACTTACTAGTTCACCCCCAATTGTAGAAAGTGCTCAGGACGGCTGGCATGGACCATGAATATTTGAGGCTCATAAAGGCCTTGCACTGGAATCCAGTTGTGGTGGGTACGATATGGCTCACAGGAGAGGTCTCTGATAAGTTTCCAATCAGTCAAGGGATGCTGGCTTGCCTTGACCCTTTCATGTGTTTTAAACTATGTGGTAGTCTGTCTTCTGGAACTAAAAGTGGATTCCCTGAAAACGGGCTTGGTGAGAGTGGCAATCTTGCTTTTTGCTAACAAGTTGGTTTTATTAGTTGGCACTGAAAACAGGGCCATTGGTCTCCTAAATAGTTTTCAAATGCCTTGTAAGAATGGGGGTCTTTCTTTGAACACTGCTAAAACTAAGCTGATGGGAACAAGAAAGGCACTGTGGCACAGGCTTATGGTGAAGAGGCCTATATTGACAGGTTTAGAGTTACGTGTGTGTCATTAGACCTTGGGCCTCATTACGAGTCAGGCGTTAAGGGGTTAACGGCGCCGTAAACTGGGCCGACCCTTAACGCCTGATTACAAGGTCCCTTAGCTCCATGGTGATTTTAACGCCTGCTTTTTGCAGGCGTTAAAATCCATGGCGCTAAGGGACCATGGTGCTAATTACGCCACCGTAATTTACGGTGGCGTAATTAGCGCCTTCCCCACTCCCATTATGCCCTATGGGGCAAAAATGGGAATGGGGAAGGGTAAAATGGGAAATGGGGATTTACCGCCCCACTCACCTTGGAATGGGGCGGTAAATCCGCCATCCACCATGGTGTAAACATAGTTTAGCTGAGGAGAGAGATCTGTCCCCAACTCTCTGCTTGGAGAAGCGTCTGACCTTGTGAGAGTTGGAGGTGGATAAGCAGAGAGCTTGAGAAGGAAGAGGTTTTGCAAGAGAAAGTTGGAGGTAGAGCGGTCCCATGCCCCAGAAAGTCTTGGACGATGCAGACTGTCTTGAACTTGATTTGTGCAGCCACAGGGAGCCAGTGAAGAGATTTCAGAGCTGGAGAGATACGATCCCGGGCTTGAGGCCAATACAAAGTCTCCCAGTCCTGTTCTGGATAAGTTGTAACGGTCGAAGAGTAGAACCTGGCATATTTAGAAAGGAAAAAAAAAGGGGGGATGGCGAGGTGTGCACTCCAGTTCCCAGTTAAAATATACCTCATGCAAAAAGTAACTTGGTTAGATCCCAAAAACAAATTAACAAGTATTAACAGGGTTGGATCCCATCTGCTGTTCAATTGCTCTGTTGTTGAACTCCTAGCGCTTTCTTGTCTCAAACAATCATCAGGGAGGCTGTACTTATATTCAGGTGTTATAAATGCCATATCATACCAATTAGTTGCTCTTTTCTTTTTTTTTTTTTTTTTAAGAAAGAGGCTGTTGCAGTAGTCCAGCCTAGAGAGGACCAGAACTCTGGAGACAGTGAGCTTCTGGGGGAAAGTGAGAAAAGGAAGAACACCTCTGAGGAGGTGCAGCTAATAGTTTGACTTCTTAGATGTCAGAAATGTGAGGAGAGAAGGAGAGGGTGGAGTCGAAGGTTCTTAGCCTCTCAGAAAGAAGTAGGAAGAAGGCCCAGAGTGGGCGGCCAGAGAGAGAGAGAGAAAAGGAGGGAGCAGGTGTCCCAAAGACGAGGATCTCAGTCTTACTGGCATTAAGGCAGAGATAATTGCTGGCACACCATTCCTGAATTGTGGCCAGACAGTCTGGTATGAGGGTGATAAGAAATGTTCCCCTTTGTTTAGGTTTGAATTTTTTACAAATATATATTCTGAATAAAAGGTTGCTTTTGTAGTTTTTGGGAATAAACTATCTTTATTCACAACACAAAAGAAAGGACATCTCCTTGGAAGTTTTATCAATTCAATGTAATCATTCTTCCTCTCTCAGGTTATTAACTTATACAGAAAGGGTCCGCTTCAAGAGTTTGAAAGGCTTTTGGGGTAATGCCTACCTTGCTATCGGTCCCCCTCTTCCCAAATTTCTTAGTGGCTTGGCTCATGAAAGGATTTTTCTGGTGCTCTCGCCTGATGTTGGTAAGCTACTACCTCCATTCATTGTAGCTGTCTCTGCATCTCAATACAAGGTATAACACTAGCTGTATCTTGATATCTTGATGTCAAAGGGATATGTACCCCAGCCTCTTGCCCTAGTTTCCAAAGAGAAGCTTCAGGAGTCTTTTCGCTTCCCATCCCTGGGGTTCTAAAATCTACCCTCTGCTTTGCTTCTCTGATCCTGCACTCGTCCTGTCCCTCCTGGGCGCCACACCACATGATTTTTCTTCCTCCCACCATGGACTCAGCCCCGGTCCAGGCCTTTTCATTACTTTCTCCTTTAAAAAATTCTATCCTTACTAGATTTTGCCCATTCCACTTGCTCTCTGTGCGCCTATGGATGATTCTTTCTGGCCACCTCCGATTACATTCCTTCCAACCCCTTCTCTTCTCCTCCTGCTACCACCTGTTCTCCTCATTTCAACCTCTGTCCTCCTCCTCCTACCTCCTGCTGTTTCTCTCTTCTGCCTTAACATTACCCTTTTTTTCCCCAACCTTCTGGTCATAGCTCTCACCCAACATCAATCCTCTCAAAATATCTGACCGGCTCCTACTCCAAACACCTGTAATGAGCCCTTCCTGTCTGTCCCTTTTAGCTCAGGTTTGCCCATCTCTAGGCAAAGGGTCTGGGCTCAGGTTATATGATAAGATTTGGTATTTATAACGCGCCTGTACACAAGTGTTTCTAGGCACCACAAGGCAAGGGAGGGGAGACAGAGGGAAGACAAGACAAATAATCCTACTAGGCCTTTTGTCATTCGGATTGTGCAAGTGCGACAACAAGAAAGTGCTGGGGGAAGGGAAGAGGGGGGAGGGCGGGTGGACGCAGAGTGCAGTCAAGGCAACATGGCTCTGAGTAAGTGCAGCGCAGCTCTGGGTAAGTGCATAGAGGCAGAGGGCTGTAGGAGTTGCAGTTACAGCCCCGAAGTGCAAGGTAGGGCAGGAGGCAGCGCAAGGAAGAATTGTCATGGAGGAGTCTGGTACTTAGCGAGTCTCTGAGGGTACCGAGCAACCAGTCATGGAAGTAGGTAGGTTAGCAAGGAAGCGAGAGGGAGAAGGCAGAGGAGAAAAGGAAGGTGTTGTGCAGCGTCCGGAATTTCAGGTGGTCCGACAAGTCAGAGGGGCAGGAAGGCCGTTCCAGAGGGAGGCACCTGCAGAGGAGAGGGATCTGCCCCCGACTCTCTGCTTGGAGAAGCGTCTGGCCCCCGCAGCGTTAGAGGTAGCTAAGCGAAGGGCTCTAGGAGGAAGGTATTTAGACAGAGAGTTGGATAGTGAGGACCTGGCCACAGAAAGCCTTGTGGACGATGCAGAGGGTCTTGATCCTTGCAACCACCGGGAGCCAATGGAGAGATTTCAGGGCTGTGGAGATGTAGCCCCTGGGCTTGAGGTCAAAGATAAATCTTGCAGTCCTGGTCTAGATTAGTTGCATGGGGCAAATAGTAGTATTATGTTGATTGAGAAAGAGGCTGTTGCAGTAGTCCAGCCCTGCGAGAACCAGAGCTCTGGAGAGAGTGAGCTTCTGGGGGAAGGTGACAAAAAATAGAATGCCTCAGAGGAGGTGCAGCTGGAAGTGGGCCTTTGTGTGCCTTATTTTAGGTTTGGTTTTGCCTGTGGTCTGATTCAAAAAGATTTTGTGGGTCACCTGTTATATTAGCTGATGTTCTCAACATGTGCAGAGGCTGGATTACAGGGTTTTGTACAAAAAAGACTATCTAAACGGTCGCATATACAAAAGGTTCTACAAATGCTAGCACCAAAAGTTCGAACTTTTGGCGCTAGTATTGCAGGTACATTTTTAAAAAAGCCCCCTGTAAAATAAACTAAAAGGACCCTGCAGCGCCAGTTCCCGATCACGAAAGTGAAAGGGAACTGGCACCGCAGGGACCCAAGCGTGAAGAGGTATGTGGGGTTTGTTTATGTTGGGGTGTGGGTGGGGGTGTGTGGAGGGTGTGTCATGGGTGTGTTGTGGGTGTGGGTAAGTACGTATGTTCGCATGAGAAAGATGCAAACTTTTGGTAGTTCGCACCTTTCTCATGCGAACATTCCGGCCGCGGTAATTTCAACCGCAGTCGGATCATGTGGATTCGGATTACGGCTTTGAAAACTAGTTCTACCATCTTAGTTCTGACAAGCGAGTATCCCCGCTTCTGAAGCATAGCCGCATTCGATCTTTCCGGTAAGTCAGGGGAGATCCAACAGCCCTAACGGAAGCTTTCGTTCCTTTGTTCCAGGACTACCTGAGGAGGTAATCATCATGCAGATTTCCCAACATTGCCCAACGCCTTCAACAGAATCCCCTTGAAAGCACCACTAAGAACAATTCTCCTCTCAAAACCTAGGAAGAATTTCCCAGAGGATGATGACTAACCCCTCCATGGATTTGGGAGAGAGGGGTCTTTACCCGAGTAAATAACCCAGTAGAGGTGAGCTTCAAAATAACAGAAGGTGCGGGGCATGTGACAAATCCAGGAAATCATCCCTTCTCCCCAAGAGGGAGATACCCCCTTTTCGACTATGGAGGTGAGCCTGCTACACAATACCCTCCCTAGGCGACAGGGCCACTTGGGGGGACCCCCTCTTCTGGAACAGAACACCTCAGACAGGGATTTAAACATACCGCTGTTATATCCCAATCCCACATTGTTAATGGCATACACCTAGGGATTGGCCAAGGTAATAATGTACAAGGCCCTTTAAGACAGGCTGTAGTGGTTCCTGACCTTCAACTGATTCCATCATTGAAGGTGACCGAGAACCATTCAACTCTCCCTTTCTGCTCAAGGGGGAAACAGAAGGGTCTTGTGACATATGGATAGTGAAAGACGTGGCAGAGACCTGCTTCAGCAGCCATGGCACAGAGGAGATGCCACACTAGTGTAAGGCAGAGTCAGCTATCAATCCTGTGCATCCGGCAGCTGGTGGAGCTCAGCCGCACTGGTGCAGAAACAGAAACTACTGGAGTTGCAAACCACTAGCATCGGCTGGAACACACGCCTGACCGCCAGAGGAGTAACGCTGAAGGCTGCACATCCCTGCTGAGCTTACACAAAGTCCATACTTCGCGGCTGCCTCGGCCAAGGAAGCCCAAGCAAAGAAGCTATGTGGGGTGTAGCAGGAATTAGAAGGCGGATGGACAGAGCAACCAACGCCCTATGCTGGGGCGGGAAAGCCAAAAGTCCACAATGGCCTACCGTTGAGAACTGCCAAACTGGGTCGACAATTCACATACCTCAAGCTGGGGTGAAAACAACCTGAGACTCAGACAGCTTGAGATGCTGGAAAAACTACGAAGGGCTAATACAGGGTTGGATAGCCCACAAGGGCTTGAGACACAGTGTACCCCACAAACGCGTGGACACTATACAGTACAGAGGTCCAGTCTGCTGGTCCACTTAATCTCAAAATTCGTTTTTGAAGATATTGATTTGTTGGATCAGAAATTGGGGGGAAAGGACATGAGGCTTTTCTGGAGCATGCAGACATCATTGTGCTCCAGGAAACCTTTGTGCATATGCCTTTTCATAAGCAGGGCTTTGTTACCTTCTTTTGCTCTACCCTCTGATATACAAAAGTAGGGCTAAATAACGATTAACTGTGTTGATTTCTGTGGCTCTTTGTGTGAGGCGCATACCCACAGATCCTGCTAATATTGTGCACTTGATGATCCAGAGTAAGGAGGCTGGGGGTGACTGGATGTGTTGAATGCAATACTGTAAGGGCTCATCTGAGATCTTAACAACGTTATCCTCTTGGCTAGTGATTTCAAGTTCATAATGTCCAAGTCCTTGGGCAAAATATTCCTTCCTGTTATTGGGGTTTAATGGACACATGAATGGAGAATCTGATGAGACAGAGCCCCTTGAACTAGATGGTGAAAGAGGTATGCCTGATACTTCCCAAATAATGCTGAGAACAAAAAGGCTGCTCTGATGGGGGCATGCGAGCTACCTAGTAGCAACATCCCTGCAAGGTTTACTTTCAGGGGGTGCCAATGATTCAAGCTTTGACTTATTTTGCTCTAGGGACTAGCTGGGGGAGAATAAGGTCCTTCAGGCTTGTCGGGAATGGGAAAATGACCACTATCCTGTGTGTGCTGCCCTCATTACTAGCAGCCACTGCTGGCATGAGGAGTGTGGCAACATTAAGACAACTCTGGGGGGAAAGCAGCAAGGGAAGCCTAAGGCGGTGCTGTACATAAAGACATAGATGGATAGGCTAGGGACCTTGAAATGACATAAAAAAAGGCTGGTCCACAAAAGAAGGGCAAGGCTGATAGGACGCCTGGGCTGAATAGGCAGAAACCCTTGAACGGAAAAATGTGGCATTCTGGAAGTTGGTCAGCTGGGGAGAGAAAGGTTACTCTTCAAGGGTGGTATCGAACATTAGGAGAATGAGTTGGCAGAGGTCATGGAGGAGCAAGAGCTAGACTGTAGAGTGGGAATTGGAACAAAGATGGTAGGATATAGGATCCCCACCTCACAATAGGTGAAGTGGAAAATGCACTAAACCTTCTAGAACGCTGGAAAGGCTCCCGGAGTGGCTAGTGTTTGCAATCATTTGTACAAATTGGATATGTGAATTGTTGGCTCCACTTCTATTAAGCTTCTTTAATTCAGTCTTGCCTAAAGGAACTAACGCCATATCTTGGAAGCTGGGGAGATTGTGCCAATCTTTAAGAAGGGTCGTCTATCCGAGCCACAAAAGTACATTCAGTTTCCTTAGTGATGGGTGTGATTAGTAAGACATAGGAGACAGACAAGAAGACCTGGTTCAATTAATTTTATTAAAGAAAACAAAACAAACCCTATAACTATAATGATGCAGTTCCCCAACTTCAAAAGAAAATATTAAGAAGGTGCTTGTCAGGATGTCAACAATTCTGTGCTCTGTCTAAACCTATGCTATCCTATGCTCCATTCCTACCACTAATAACAAATGGCTGCCTCAGTAAGTTGGTTCCCACTATACCCTGCTTAGGGTGGCTGGTTTCTGACTCCCACACACTTGTGTTTTTGGTTCCATCTCCCAGGCCCCATCCTGCTGATAGAGTTCAAAGTTATGATGCGCGGGTGCCCTAGACAAATGTTCATATCAAATCCAACTGTTTGTCTAGTATTTGGTTGTGCAAACCTTCTCCTGGTTGTCTTTCTGCCCCACATGGGCTGGAAAAAATAAGGTTCCATTTGGGAAGAGTTTTGTTTAGGCTGTACGTAAAAAAAAGGAAAAGTCAACATATCCAGTTTGGGGTGCTACTGTTTTTACTATAGCTGTCCTTTTTATTTATGTTGGTATAGTGAAGAGACATTTGCAATGCCTTTTTCCTGGATGTGAAAATTAGACTGTGGCAAATACAAAAACGGAGCCAAAAAAAGAGCCTGATAAACTAACTTGAAGGAGAGCGTGTAACAAAAAAAGCACAATTAAGTCGAATATGTCGAAGCCCCTGGTGTCACCAAAAAACAAAAACAAAAATCCCAGTGGATAACCTTTTCTGAAAAATTTAACAAGAAAAAATACTTGCTATTAGTTCGTAATAGTATAGTATAGTATGACAGGAGTTTAATCAGAAGGTGGCAATTCAAGTTTGGATGCAAAAGCAAAAGAGGTGTATAAAAAAGATATATTGCTGTATAAAGACCATGCAGTCACAACCTATGCTAGAAATAAGCTTTACGTTCAGAGAGTCATCAGGCACATACGGGCTGAACTCCTAAAGGCATGCATGAATGCTTTGAGCTTTTTTAGGCTACCATTGTGCAAAAGTGGACCAGCAAGATTTCGTTTAACTATGACACACTAGGAGTCTGACAAAAGGGGTACTCGAAATACCAATTTTCATCCATCGTTCATATATAAACCCATTTACAATAAACAATATAATATATAATAGTTAAAGTAAAATGTATTTGCAGGTTATAAAATCTGCCACAAATGCTTAAGTAATAAAACGCTTACAAATGTCTAGTCAGAACAAGTACTTTGAATTTCTAGGGGTTGAAAGACTGATGCATTTGAAAAGTTGTAAAAGGAAAAGGCAATTAACCTGGCAGTAATTCTTACTTTATTGTGTGGTACAAACTCTTCCATCATCTTCTTTAATGGATTCTCATAGTCCACAATCATCTGTCCAAGTCGTGGATATTCTCGATCACTACAAAAGTAAAACATTTGGACATTAAATACACTTCTCCTGCAACTGCACTGGGTCAATTTGTGTCAACTGTATAATATTTTCCTACAATGCTAATTTCAAGACTTCTTTAACTTTTAAATCATGTGTATATCTATGGTCTTTAACTTACTTTCTGCTTAAGGAACATCAGATTCTTTAGGCAGAGGTTTAGGTTACATTGGTAACCCCCTACACTCAAGAGACTGAAGATCTATCTGCAGCACCTCCTCTGCCTTTCTATTTTTTCATTGGTCACATGTTCCCATTTTGAGGCCACTGCCAAGTACTAGTATCTCTTACTAACAATCAGTTTTCGCTGCATGTATTAAGTTTTCTTCAATGTACTCAGTACATCTAGATCAGTACTTTCATCCACCTGCAGCTTCTGCATTATCTAAAGACAGAAGAAGCACTGCACCCACCTTAGCTAGGTCTTTCAATACTAGGCTAGGTTGAACCAAAGTTTAATTGGTGATATTTACTGGTTTGGACCAAATTAGAAGATGTAAGCAGGGGCCAGATAGTGATGAGAAGAACCCTACAGTTTTCATTAAGAAGCGGGTACCCCCATTTTACCCAGAAGCCTCTTCAACTTCCTAACCACCTGTCTATCTCAACGTTCTGGCTCTTGTCTTCAATGACCTGTCCTCACCTCCCTCCTCAACAGATTGTAAGAATCTCATGCCTAAGGGACCCTCTCCTGCACCGTCTGCCCTCTTCTGCCTTACCTGTCTCTACAGCCTTCCTAGTCTCTTCTCTGCATACATCTTGAGCCGCATTTCAAACTTCACCTGTTGCTTACTTCATCCTAGTATCCCCCTTAACCTCCCCTGATAACTTCTTCTGCTGTGTGCTCCTAACTTCCTGGCTCTGCCTCAAGTATCACTTCCAACCTCATCTTGGCATCTTTTCAAACTTCTTATTTTCCTTCCCTCCACTGACGAATCTCCAATATCTCTGCCAACTTCCTCCTTACAATCTGTTTTCTCGTACTCCTGAATATCTCCTACAATCTTCCTTTTCTCCCTTTCCTATTTACTTTCGGATGTTCCTCTCTCAGCCCTTCTGGTCTTCTCATTAGGCCCCCACTTTGAAATTCTGTGTTCTCCACCTCCAGTCCCCTTTTCTGTTCTCTTTCTACCTCTCCTCCTGTCCAAATCTACTTCCGTCACCCTGCCTTATTTATTTAAATCTTCATAGTTTCGCTGTTTTCATCCCACTCCTCTTTGTCTTAAACTCCTTCCCCACTTCTCTCTGCCTCCAGCCTCCTCCATTCACTTACCTCATCCGCTCCTTCCACCAACCTCACTGTGAAACTGTCCATAGCTTTTATAGGGTCCCATTCCCTTGTCTTGGGCAAGAAGGTGTACACCTGTGCCTTGCGATTAGTTCTGTAATGGTATTAGTACTGCAGGTTTTGAAAACCCAAAGCATCGGATTGCAATATTTGTCTGCCGCCGCACAAGACAACAAGGACTGAGCCCACAGAAGGCACTGTAGAAAGTAAGTACTATGGTTAATTTCTCCCACAATAGAAGGAAATAGCTGCTCCAACACACTGGCCACTTTCACTTTTTGCCTCTTCTGGTCCGACACATCAGCTAAAGACCAGGGCTATCAGAGGAGTTTGCTTCTCCCGTTTTGGCAAAGTGCTCTAGTGTAAAGCAGCCAGTGTTAAACGCAAAAAGAAATCTGAAGCCTGTGTGGATGAGATGCACGCACTTCCGTTTTATAATTCAATCCAAAATGCTGGCTCCTCCAATAGATACTAGTACATGCCTTGAGAACCCTGAACGATGGAGTCTGTAGGACTGTTAGTACTGTCAGCAGAGATTGTGAAACTTAAGCCTTCTCCGGTAAAGTTAGCACCAAAGATTCTCCTATTGCTCTAGCTGGAGCCATTTAAGTTGTATTAGCAGGAACCAAAATCCTCCCCTCAGATCCAGTCTAACATTTAGACTCTGCAGGAAACGAATCATATGCTTTGGGACAAGTGAACTTTCTAGTTCCCAGCTTTGGCTTTGGAAACTTGGTCTTACCATCCTTTCTAGGTGGCTTGTTTCTTCATAAGAAAGCACTTGATTGTATTTGCTTGCTAGAATGCAAAGCAAGCAGGAAGGCAACCCACGCTTAAAATCATTCCATTAGGAAAATAAAGAGGATGCTGGCGGATTTGATAGGTCTTCAAGATGCACCTTCAGAGCCTATTCAACTCATTCAATCCTGTCTGGGGGCGGACTGTGGGCTCTAGTTTGTAATCCAATGATCAACTACCTCGTTCTGATTTTATGTCAATTCCGGGTGCCTGTATTATTCAGTCTTCATTAACTCTGAGTAGTATTGTCTTAATAAAATGAAAGAACTATATTTGTTTCCGTCAGAACATGAATTTGCGGTTTCTTTTTTGTTAGGTCATCTTTTTATTAATAATAAAAGAATAATATTTCAATTCCTAGTAACTCATGTAACTGATTAAAAACAATTCCCTTCCAACCTTACCCTTCAACAATACAGCGACTAGTAGATGTAACATTATAGACTAAGTATTTTATACCTCCATATCATCAGTCATTTAATGTATAGATTCAATTAATAGCCAAAGATTGTGGTATGGTACATGGCGGGCGGAAGTTTGAGTCTCGATCTAGATCCAATAAAAATATGTCGAAAATGCAGCATGCTTGTTCAACGTTCAAATCTTTTTTATTACGAACACGTAGATCCCGTTCTGCTCTGCCCACTTTTTCATATCAGCGGACCATCTAATAATCTTCAGCTCACGATTGGATTTCCACTGCAAAGCTATTTACCTTTTTGCCAAGACTAAACCAATGCAAATACACTTGCCGTTAATTACCCCACTTCCTAATAGGGATTAAACCTAGTAAACAAAGTTTCATAGCAGTGATCAATGTAGATTGAGTAAATCGTGTCAGGCATTTCAGAACCTCTACTCAAAATGCATGTGCTTAAGTGCTTAAGTGCAGGGCCACCGCATGTGCAAAAAATCGCCAAAAAAATCGCGTTTAGGGCATGCTCTAGACACATTCTGGTCGAACTTGTGAATTGTAGATGCGGTCATATAGGTTTTCTTCAGACATTATAAATCATTTACCTTGAAACTCGTATTTCTGGATACTGTTTTTTCGCATGAATACACATCCAAGCTCACTCTGCATCCTAAAAAGGCCCACCCAAATACTTTCCCAATTTGCCTCATTGCCTCACTAATGCATTCTGATTAAGAATAAAACAGACCTTGAATAGTGTTAAAATACATTTTCCCCATTCACAAGATAGTTCCATTTACAATATGAATTTTTGGGATCTTGTGGG
The DNA here is from genome assembly GCF_040938575.1 of Ambystoma mexicanum. NCBI lineage: Eukaryota > Metazoa > Chordata > Amphibia > Caudata > Ambystomatidae > Ambystoma > Ambystoma mexicanum. The sequence continues at coordinate 802,736,571 of NC_090931.1, read as the reverse complement.
AAACCAGATCAGGCGCATTAGAGCTCTGCAATCCTTTTTGCATTTTCTAAAAACAATTTTGAGCATTTCTGGCAAAAGCTGATCAGAAATGAACCTACCATCCTCGTAAAAGTGTCCCAATGTTTAAGAATCACACTGCATCTTAACCATCACCTCTCACAGTAGAGGTAGTTGGTTAGAAAAATATATTATTCCTAAAAGGAAAAATTTGGTGGTACATTTCTCAGAAATATGGAGCTGTTGCCGCCCTAACAAACATTTGGGAGCATAGAAATGTGCACTGGTAGTGTTTTTCCCATTCCCTTACTTAAAAGGGGGACATTCAGGAGTTGTATTAGGCAGGGTGTAAAATGTGCACTCACCACTAGCCATTGGTAAGAAATGGTGTGCTGTATGAATGGAATTGAGGTGGCGAGAGACTTTATGGCCGGCTAGTAGCTTGCCACCTGATATACGGGACATTGGATCTGCCATTAGCTTACTTACCCATCTCTTTTTCATGAATCCAACCAGGGAATAACTTACTGTAAATGTGCAGCCTTTTAGTTCGTCTTAAAGTCTGTGGCACTTAGCCCTCCCATTTAAGAATGGCATCTTCAATGTGGCCAAACTAATCTTAGGTGAGCCTATACCCCAACATAACTGGAAAGTAAATCCATTCAGTTTCTTCAAAGACCTTGCTGGAAATTATCAAAGGAATGGCTTGAAAGACAGAGCTCAGGATAGCACTCAGTTGGGATAAGGAAATACGACCCAATGACATAATGCATTTCAGCCATCTAGCTAAATCAGTCTCAAACTATGTAAGAGATAGTCAACTTTTTCCCTGTATACTCTTCCATATTTGCACTCACTTTAATTCCCAGGTAACGAAAGGGAACAGGCAACATTTGTACAGGGAGAATACTTTAATTAGTCATGGAACCCACAGAGATAGGATATAGTTCTGATTTAGACCAACTTATGCTTAATCTTGAGACAAGGCCACATTCTTCAATTTGCTCGGAATAGAGGGAAAGCGTATTATAGGGTTCTTTACATGCAACAAAATATCATTAGCATATAATGATCCAACATTCGCTTGGAGTCCTATCTAAAACCCAATTTTTTGGAATTTCTAATAAGGTACACCATGGGACTATATAAGAAAAAATATAAGCGATGAAAGGGGGCATCCATGTCTTATTTAACAACTTATTTTCCAACCAGATGAATTTTCCTTATTTGTTTTGACTCTGGCTATTGGGTCAGTGTACAACAGAGTGAACCATATTGGAAAAAGGACCCTTGAATGCCAAACCATTTAGTGCCTCATACAATTAATGCAGTCAAAAGCTGTGTGTGCATCAAATGCAATTATTGGCATTGGCTACATGTATGCATCATGACCTCTATTACCAAAAATAATCTGCAAACGTATTCCTAATGCTACACACGACTAGATCCCAAATGTTATTATCTATGTTGATCATCGATAGGTGCCTGTAAGAATCGCATTTATTAGCGTCTTTTTCGGGTTTTAATGCTATAATGATAATGGCTTCTCTAATGCTCTCCAGTATATATTCCTTTCAAAGGCTACATTATAAACGGCGAAGAGTGTAGGGGCGAACAGACGTATCTACGTCTGATAAATATCAGCAGGCAAGCAGTCACTGCCTGCAGTCTTGCCTCCATTTACTTTGCTTAATTCCCACTCAATATCAAAAATCTGCATCAGCTGATCTAGCATTGCAATGTTGTTTGTATCTAATGTTGGGACAGAAGCTTCATCCAGCAATTCCATCACCTGTGCCGAAAACAAAGTGGTGTGTAATATGAAGTGAATACTTGGTTAAGTTTAATAGGATCTCACACCAATTCACCTACAGCATTGTCCAGTTAAAGGATATACTTGGGTCCATTTTCCCTATTCACTAGCCACGCCAAGGTGCAACCTGCTTTGTTTACTACTTCATGCTGTCTGGCTAAACAGGCTTTATAATCATGTTTACTCAACTCCTCATAGGTATTGTAAAGATCTGCTTTTAAAAGCCATCAGCTGTTCCCTCAGTTTCACCCTACCAATCAAATAGTTTTCCAATTTGCTGAACCTACTGGTCTAATGTTCTTATTTTAAGTGCTCTCCTAGCACCATAACAGGTGGATATGCAGATTCCACTTATGTTGACCTTGAAAGACTGATAGGGTGGGCCGATTACCTGGCATAGCTTCATTATTAGCAGAAAATGCTGTTCTCGAGGGTGGAGCTGTGGAGCAGCCAAGATGGCTGCCTAGCCTTTCAGCTCCGTGCGGCCTCAGCACTCATCTGCTCCCATCTGCGGTTCCCGATGTTGTGAAGGACTATAAGCTGGCCGAGTTGCATCTGCCACTGCACTGGACATTTTGTGCGATTTTTGGTCTCGTTCGGCCCACCTGGGACCTGGCTGGCAGCCCTGTCAGATTTGGGCCCAGCAAACCATCCGGCCCCGGGGTTTGCTTAACATCCAGCCCTCCCGCCTGGCCTGCCTGTCTCCTGGGTCTCCTCCCCGCTACCGCTGCCCGCCGCTCTGTGAAATCGCGGCGAATGCCTGGGGGTCCTGCTGCGGACGCTGCCACACCGTGGATGCCACCTGCTGCGTCAGTGATCATCACGACCCCCCCCGGCGCCGACAACACGGAGGATCCCATCGTCCGTCCCGCTACAGCGAACCAGGTGAGCAGGGGATAGAGCGGTGGGCGTCGAGACCTCTGCCCACTATCTGCGACACTACTGGCCTGTACTGCCATAAAGAAGCAGCCCTCATCGTACTGCCTGCCCACCTTTCCGCTGACAGTATCGCCGCCTCTGCCCGCGGCCCCCTGAGAAAGATCCCGCTGGTACCCCCACACAACCTGTACACATAAGGGGGCCGCGATCACTCGCCATCACAGCCTTGCCGCTCCACCGCTGACCCTCTGCTATCCACGGCAGTCCCCCACCTGCCTCTAACCGCTTACCGCCACCGAAGGACACTGCGTTTGAGCCTGCTGGTCCTGGCCCAGCCCAGCTCTCCATCCTACCCATAAGCGGGCCCTCACTGCAACCGTGCCCACCACAACGACAATGCCTAGCAGAAATAAGGCGGGGGCCCAAGGAGGCACAATGGACAAATACACTAAAGCGGCCCCTCGAGATGACCCAGCCAGCACGTCATCGCTACAAGACGAGCCAGATTTACCCCAGCACCGTGCGGCCGAGGCCCCTGACCTCACCCTACTAATGGAATCCATGGCTAAAAACATTGCCTCCTCCCATGAAAAATTAGACGACATCAACGCTAACGTTGCCTCGCTTAAGGCTCGAGTGGACCAGGCAGGACCGAGGATCACCGAGGCCGAAAATAGGATTTCCGGGAAAGAAGATAGCATCACCGCACTCCAGGACACTGTGGCCTCCCTAACGCGGGACATGAAAGGAGTCAAGGCAAAGTGTGACGATCTGGAGTCGCGCTCCCGTAGGAACAACTTGTGCATTATTGGGATCCCCGAAAATGCCCTCAAGGGGCGGATGGAAGACGCAGTGGAGAAACTCCTCAAGGACATGCTGGACGACCCTGCTCTCTCTCCGTATTTCACGGTCGAGCGGGCTCACCGGGCCCTGGCTCCACGGCCCAGACCCGGCGACATCCCCAGACCCATTATCGCCAAGATTCTCAACTACCGCGACAGAGATCTCATCCTCCGTCTGTCGCGGGAAAAGGGGGACCTGCGTTTTGAAGCCCATACGGTTAGAATCTTCCCGGACTTCTTGCTGGCGGTGCAGCAGGAAAGGCGCCAGTTCCTAGGCGTCAAAAAACTGCTCAGGGAGCGCAACGTCCCCTATGCCATCCTGTTCCCGGCACGACATTACCCATGACAGTAAGATCTTCTTCACTGTCCCTGACGAAGCAGTGAAGTTTATTGAATTACATATGCCTCTCCCCGGGCTGCGAGCCGGCCACACGCCATAGACTACACAGCCTACGATGTTCTCAAAGTGTCCACGGATCCGTGACTTTTGGATGTGTTGATAGCAACCCCACCATGTCCACTCAATAACGGCGGCCTCTTGCCATGTGTATGCGGGCCACGGGCTAGCTCCAGCACTGCTTCTTTGACTTCTCCTTCACCTGCCCCCTGGAGCTATCCCTGTGCCCTGCTCTTTCTCGCGATGTCATCTTGCCAGAGCGTCTTCTCTGGTTCTCGGAGGCCGTCGACGATACCCGTTTTACCGCAACAATACACTCGGGACAGCGTTTGCTGCCCCACATCAAGCCATGCATGCCGGCCGCACGGCACTAGCGCCCCCCGTTGCAGTTGCAATGTTTGCTTTCACTTTCATTTGGTTCTTCCTATTGACTGGCCCCTGCTGGGCTAGGATGTGGCCCTATCCACGTTGGATCTGGTCCTCCGACCTTTGGTTCCCGGTCGGAGCGAGCCCATGGGGGCATCTGGTGTGTTTTGGGGTGGGGGAGCTGCACTGCATGTTTGGGTTGGGCAGTGAGGGTGGGGGTGGTGTAATTGGGGTTTGTGTTAACAGTTAAAAACATGGCTGAGAGACGTATGACCTTCACTGAACGCTGCTGTGCACACAGCAGGTGCATGAGGGACAACCCTTATGAATACTACTACTGGGATGTTCCATAATATATTGGTAGGGCCTTAAACATTGTCACATGGAATGTTCGCGGCCTAAGCAATTTCACTAAGGCCCGCAGGATAACTGCCTATGCCCGGCGACATGGCACCAAAATCCTCTTCCTCCAAGAGACCCACGCTCTCGGGCGCCTAGCAGCATGTCTCGCCCCCACGTGGGTCAACAACAGATTCTACACGAAGTACTCCACCCAATCCAGGGGGGTCCTAACCCTAATCCATAAATCAGTCCAGTTTTCCCTGCGCTCCAGCCATATTGACTCTGAGGGTAGATATGTGATCCTCCATTGCTCACTCGCCAATATGGAATGCATCCTAGTGAACACATATGCCCCCAACTTTGATGCCCCTGAGTTCTTTGACGCCATCACCACCACGCTTCTGAAATACATTGGGATTCCCATCATCTGGGGCGGGGACATGAATTTGATCCTCGACAAAGACCTGGATAGATCTGGGACGGGCCCGTAGAGCCCCGTCACGCGCAGCCCACAGGCTACACGCCCATATCAACACACTGGATCTTAGGGATGCATGGAGAGCTCTCAACCCACAAGTTAGGGAGTACACTTTCTACTCATCGGTACAAGATAGCCTCTCCAGGATCGACCTGTTCCTCATATCGAGTTGCATGATGGGCAGGGTCATGGAGACCAAGATACTACCGCGCACACTATCGGACCATTCACCGGTAACACTCCAGATAACACTGCGACACGACCAGCCCCCCCCGCTCCTCTTGGAGATTTAAGTAGGAGGCCCTGCTAGACAGTCTTTAAAGGCGATATCTTAGCTGATATCAACACCTTCTTCGAGAGCAACACCAGGCATGGCACCTCTGATGGAGTGCGCTCGGAGGCATTCAAGGTCTTCATCAGAGGGATGTGCATATCTAGAGAGGCTGGGGTACTCAAGGCCATAAAAAATAGCTTGCAACAGTCAGAAACGAAATTAAAAGGGCTAGAGAGGGCATATGCCTCCTCCCCTTCCCCGGCTGCGCTGGCATAGATTAGAGCGGAATTAGAAACATTCGAGTCCCACGCCCTGAGAGAGGTTCGGTACCTCGCCCGCCCTGTGGCAGCCAGGAGGTATGGTGAGGGGGATAGGCCGGGTCGAACACTGTCCAGACTGGTTCGTACTGAGGGGGGCAGGAATCGCATCGACTGCGTCAAAGACACACGAGGCACCATGTGCTGGTCCGACCAGGAAATCCTCGGGACATTCACCACATTCTACACGACCCTATACGGCCCACAGCAAGAACACAGCCTGCAAGACATCGACGCCCTATTAGATCAGATCCCCATGACCCTCCTCTCCCGCGCGACCAGTGACCTCCTTGAGGCCCCCATCACCCTTGATGAAATAACCACAGTCATCTCGAACTGCCCCAGGGGCAAAGCGCCGGGCCCCGATGGCCTCACCTTGGAGTTCTATCGGGAGCATGTAGCCATTCTGGCACCCAGACTCCTGGAGGTGTGGAACGAATCCCTAGAGTCAAACATCCTACCCCCATCCATGCGTGAGGCGCTTATAACTGTACTACCCAAGCCAGGCAAACCATTAGACGAATGTGGGTCTTATAGGCCCCTTTCTCTAATCAACACTGACACTAAAATATTCGCCAAGATCATTGCCAATAGGTTTCTCGCCATTATGCCCCACCTAGTCCACCCCGACCAAAGTGGCTTCGTGCCCGGCAGATCTACCGCCCTAAATATCCGTCGCCTGTTCAATGTTCTGGCTAGGATTGACCCCAACGCACAGGCCGTGGCAGTCACCCTCGATGCCCAGAAGGCATTTGATATGGTGTCCTGGCAATACATGTGGGCGGTGCTCCACAAAATGGGAATTGGCCCACACATGAGGTCGTACATCAAACTCCTCTACACAAACCCCGCTGCCAGAGTCCTGGTCAACTCCAGAGCCTCGGCCCCCTTTGCTCTCCACAGAGGTACCCGCCAAGGCTGCCGTTTTCTCCGATACTCTGATAACGTAAGGGACAAACATACGCGCAAAGGTATACGTCTCCGTGATACTCCCGAGATCATTTCCCTACACGCCGACGACGTGCTCCTATATATTGGCTGCCCACCTATATCCGATATTAAGAGACATAACCAAAATTGGCACTTTCTCGGGCTTCACCATAAATTATTCCAAATCCGAAATCTTCCCGCTCACCCCTTCCACTACACAACCGTCCTGCAAATTCCCCCTTCGATGGTCACCGGGAGGCATCAGGTACCTTGGAGTGCAGGTGTCCCTCACTAAAGATTCACTGTTGGCTGACAATTATGCAGCTGTGGCGCAGCTTGCCGAGGCTCAAATGTTGAAATGGCGCAGTCTCCCACTCTCTTTGTCGGGTAGACTATCTCTAATCAAAATGATTATGGTCCCTAAATTTCTCTACGTCTTTGCAAATGTGCCGATCTGGGCCGGAAAACGATATTTCAAGAATCTACACGCTGCGTGTGCCCAATTTCTGTGGCACTCGGGCGCGGTTCGCAAGAAATGGAAACACATGACTCTTCCCTATGGTAACGGGGGCTTCACCGCCCCCTATTTTGCCAAATATTGGACAGCTGCGCAGGCCCAACACGCCACACACTGATACACGTTCTCCGACCCCTCCCCGCATGTGAAGCGTTAACACCCTCTCCCTAATCCTCCATCATACATATCATGCCGATGCCCCGGCAGACCCTGTGGCGGCCACTGCTAGGGCCTGGAAATATATCTTGCAGATACAACCCGATCACCACCCGTACTACAAATGGCTGCCCATCTGGCAGTTCCCGGGCCTCAGCCCCAAACATGATAAGCTTTTGATGAAACACTGGCATGATCTAGGCTATCGAGCTCTGACCGACTTTTACCCCGACGGGAAGTTTATCACTCTGCAGACGTGGCGCCCCGGACACCTAGGTACTGCATTGGAACTGCTACAATACTACAGGCTGAGAGCGGCGTTCCGCGCCTGGTGGCCCTTATACCCAGATGAGCCTCCAGACTCACCTCAGATCCAGTATATATCCAACTCGGCTGGTGCTATGGGGATAGTATCCGCGCTGTACAAACTATTGATGGCCGAACCCACAGACGTGCCAATCAAGGCGCGAGATACCTGGAGTGAGGAGTTGGGCCTCCCCATCACGGACACAATGTGGGGGAAAATGTGCACACCCCCCCGATCCACCTCTCTAAATGCCAGGCATAGGTGTATGCAATATAAGCTCCTTAACAGACTATATTACACACCTCAAAGACTGGACAGGTTTGCACACACCCAGGCCCGCTCCTGCCCTAAGTGCGGTTCTCCTGCTGCAGATCATACACACATGTTCTGGTCCTGTGACGCACTGGGCCCATACTTGAAGGCCATAATCGATGCTCTCTCAGACATTACAGCGTCCCGTATCCCCGCGGAACCCCTAGCTGTACTGTTCGGCCTGTGGGATAGCCCAGAATTAAGGAAAAGGGCTAGGTTTCTCAATGTCGCCACCATAATAGCCAAAAAATGCATATTACAATGTTGGAAGCGCCGATCCCCCCCCCTCGTTTGAGATGTGGATGAGGGCCCTCACCTGGACTCAATCGTGCGAGGAGGACTATAGCAATACCCTCCCACTGGCCTCGCGCCCCAGGAATGTGTGGACAGAATTTTGTACATATTTAAAGGACGACCTAGAACTATTGTCCTCCCCTCCTCCTGGTGATGTAATCTAATCCACTGCTGTGCCGCTTGGAGATGGGCAATGGCCCCACCGATATCTACCTAACATTCCCATGTATTGCACTACTATGTATATACCTGTCACTTTTGCTATGCTGTACAGTGTGTTGATTGTCTGTTCTCTCACCATGCCAATAAAGAAAAGTAAAAAAAAAAAAGTTATTCTCTCATTCCAGATTGTTTCAGCATATCTGATAAAGCCCTCAAAAAAGAAAGCCTTCAAATGGGCATGGGTGAAGCTCTCTTCAGACCCTCAAATCATGTAAAAGGGGTTTGTGTCTGATGGCTTGCCGTCTAAGTAACTGGGTTCATGAAAGCATTGTAGGTTATCCAGCCTATTAGGACATTAATCTTATAACATTAATGAGGCACTCAACTACAAAACAAATAATTCTGGTTTCTAGGGTGATAGAATCACCATACTTCTAGGCCCAAGACATCCATGTGTTGTAGTAAAGCCGTGCCCAAAGACTAACTCATGGCCCTTGACATGTCTGAATGGCCATCAAGACTATAATTACAATATCATACCATTTCACAATCCCGGTAGGTATGATTTGATTATTTATGCAATTAAGTTGAAAAAGAATGATTCATCAATATTAGGTGCCTATGTCCACTGAAGCAGCATTCATTTAGTAAATTATGAATCCACTACTCCAACGTAAAATCCATACGACTCATGTCTAGCCAAAGATGAGAATGAAAAGCTAATTACTTGCCCAAACCAGCTGCAAGCTAGTTTATGAGACTCAATCACTGTGAGATGGGTTTCTTTTAAACATAAGTACTAATACCTTTCTAGATCGGGCATATGAAATTATTCTGACTCTTCACCACACCATTTATACCTTTAACATTTAAATACAATCAGGTGCAATTATGCATTAAATCAGTGGTATTCAAACTTCTTTATGCGGAGCAGGTAGGAGAAGCACATATGGGATATTCTTAATTCTCAGTATCTTCTTCACTTCATCAAATGATTAACACTGCCTCTGTGTCTCAAAGCTGAACTCCGGGTGAAACGAGATTTTGGAGCAATTGAAATGCATAGTCCCATGTTGCCTCGCTGCAGTTAATCTAAAATGATGCTGCTAGTCGAGAAATGATAGCCGGCAGCAGTGGCTTTAAAGTGGGAGAACGGTGTGTTCAGTCAATCTGCAAATCTCAAAGTTCATCCTTTTGTCAAATCAAGATGGAATACATTTTTGCATGAACTATTTGATTTTGCCCTGCTCAGTGCCTCTGGCAAGCCTAAAAGATGCCCATTACTCCTTAGGAATCGGTCCTCCAAATCACACAGCTTCGCTGCTTCCTCTTTCACCTCCTGTATATAGCGGTTATCTTTAGTATGCCTCGCAGTGCAATCATTTGGATTAGAGACACTTTGTTTAATCTGTGTAGCTCTGTCTTTGTTTGTCCACATCTTGTTGGGTTTGTTTCAAAGACGCTGCCAACGAATCAATTTTGTTGGCAATGCTTTTGGTACCATCCATATTCAGCTGCTTTAAGTCTGCATTGAACGTACTTTCCTCTGCAGACATTCAGGGTGTCTGTGGGATGTTCCGGAGAGTGCACCTTCTTTCCTTTATGCCCAGTTGAGAATTCAGGAATGCAACATTTGGAGCTAAAATGCTCTCCACTGAGGTTTCCTACCTCCCCCAGTCATCTGACAGTGCACCCAGTTTTTAATATCCAGGTACTTATGTGTACACTTGTATGGAAAAGTTCTGCAGCATCGACACTTATGTGGCGTTGAGTAGGGGCTACGGGCAATGACATCAACTGGTAATAGTGCAACTGAAGCAGGGAATGGGGCACCTTACAGGACCACTATTCCATAAACATATGAGCTGGTAAATTGTTTACAAGCAGCAAAGCAGCCCCACTCGTATGGCAGCCCTATGCACCCTGGTCAGAGTCAAAAATAAGTATGCATATGTTGCTCCACTGGGCCATGGTCAATGCAGGTCTTCAGCACTCAACTACCGTCTACCTCTGTGGTGTGGCAGGGAGAGAAAGGACAGCCCTACAGCTTACAAAGTCAACTCCACACTCAGACAGGTGTGCACCACCCAGACAGCCATCCCTTTACTATTGCAACCTCACTGAAGCACTCTCACAGCGAGTAGCAATAGTAGGTATCCCCAAAGTGCAAGAGAGGGCAGATGAGCAATTGCCTCAGTCGTTGGCGTCGCTGCGTCAGCAGTGGGTCACTCAATGACAGCTAGTGAATATCTCCACTGGTCCCTCATCATACCAGGAAACACCACACAAATAATGTGCCAGGCAGCTCAGCAAGACCCCAAAACAAACTCTCCACTCTGCTCTGTAGCGTTGGCTAGGAAAGTTCTACAGCACTATGTACCAGCGTCACAGAGCACAGAGACCGAGCTGTTCCTAGTCTGCCATCTTGACTCTTCCTGGGATTTGTTTTTTCCCCCACAAAAATATGCACAATCAAACCTATTCTTATTTTTTTCTTTCATGAATATGCAGTTTTTTTCTTCTGATTTGGTGGTTCCACCTGTCCCCACCCAATATCCTTCGCCCATCCACCCCCTTCCTCTTCCCTCGTTTAGAAGTCTTTTTTCCATCTTACTTCCACCTCTCTTAAACTGACCTATGCCTGGCCCTTTTTATTTTTTTTACAAATTATCTGGGATGGGTTTAATTTTTTTTATTTGTTGTAATGGTTTTTTCAAGGTGATTGAACTCGTAGTTCAAAGAAGGGTCACATGAGCAATTGCAGTTCACCCTGCACAAGCACAACACTTCCTCCCCTACAGCTTTGTCGTTTTTTAGCTTTGGGTGAGGTAAGCTCCGGCTTATTCCTCTCAGGGCACCTGGTCTAACATCTGTACAGCATGTTTCTCAGCGGTCCATAAATGAGAGTTTAGGACAAGGTTTGCACATTTAGTGCTCCCAGTGCAAGCAACATTCCAATAGTCACACGCTCTGAGAAGCAGAGTTGCTCCAATGTAGAATTGAGAAAGATCAATTTCAGCTCTGATTCCACAGAAGTGAGCAATGGTAGCAGGAGATCACATGGGCAGATGAGCAGCTATGGAAGAACGTAGCCACAGGAGACGCAGTGATTCTTCAGAGTCCTTGTATGTCCACCAGCAGGCTAGCCATTTTGAGCCAAGTAGTAGTCCAACCTATGCAAATATCCAATTTTCGTATACTTCGTGTTAGATCCTTGGGAAATCCACAGAGGATTTTATGGGCAAAAGACATTTTTAAAAAAGGTTTTGGGAGGCAACCAGGGGGTGCGTTAATGCTAGCAGCATGGCTGCGTCACTCCTGGACCCTGGGGTTTTCGGGACCAGAGTCCCCGTTGATGCCCCCACCCAGGAGTCGCAGTGTGGCCAGATATGCTGTAGGGGGCCTGGGGCAGCACAGTGTGAAGTCTGCATATTCCTGCTTTGCTAACTGCTGAGATATGGTGATCTGCAGCCTGGGCGGTAGGCATTAGGAGGCCACATGAGGAAACCGCTCATTGAGTCTTTCAAGCTAGCACTGGGAAGGCCTGCAGGCCCAGTAGGGGTCCTTTTCCCACTGCAGAGAGCTGGTAGGAGATCTTGCCCTGACAGCATGCGGCTCCCCCGAACAGTCGAGGGCAGATTCGTGGGACTCTATGGAAGCCCAGCAAGGGGTGGGGGTGCTGTGCAACAGGCCGACATATGCCTCAGAGGAGAGTCACGGTTGGCCACAGAGAGCTGGCTGCGATAGTGCACATCATCGCTCAACGTTGCGGTGCGGTTTTTGCCTGCAGAAGTGAATGGTGGGAGAGAGTGAGCTGGGCAGGTACCGGGCCCTTGCAGGAGGTCCACCACCCCAACATACTGAGGAAGTCCTGGGTTTGGAGAGCAGGACATGTTGCTAAACTCTGCCACCAACTCTCCAACACTGCGCTCCGCTGTCCGTCCTCCACCTGGTCTTTCGCCCCACCTTCAGCTCTTCCTGTGACCTAACCCTTACACTCTGCCTTTCCTGCTGCTTGTGTTTACTATGGGACTGGTGGTTCAGTGCCTTTCTCCCCCTTGCCACTGGCTGCAACACTCACATGACACCTTGCATCAATCGGTGCCAGTCTTTCCCAAAGAGCGGCTTTAAAAAAAACGATAAGCCCCTCTCCCTTTTCCAGCAAGGTTTAAATCACAGTCTAAGGGTTTTCCTGCTAGTTTTCTGTCATGCTGTGTAGTTGGAAATAACATTTTCTGTTCTTATGGCAAGTTTGCTGCTTCTCTGGGGTGCAAGAAGTTGTTGGGACAAGATGCTGCTTGACAGTCTACATGTATTGCTGCTTTCCAGGTGTTGCTTGTTGCTGGGCTGGGTTTTATTGACTGCTCGCTGTTGCATTGTAGGAAAAGGAGTCCTGAAATAGAAAACAAAGAACGGTGGCCAGGAACTACATTAGGATGCATTGGGAGATAAAAGAGTGGTACCAGGGTTGACATTTTCAGCACATGGGAAATGTTTGGGGACTGGGATAGATGCAGGGATTTTGATGTTAAAGGATATTTGTACTGTGCACTATCACCACCGGAATGGTCCCCTGGCGGCTCTGAAAAAAAAGGAAGGGGGGGTGAGTTAGTGGGAAAAGCTGGAAAAGTGCAAGAGAGCAGTGATGTGCTGTTGGTGGCCTTATGCACAAAGAAAAGATGAACACAGTATGCACACCCAAGTTAACCAGGAAATGCTTATGATGCTGATCGGGATTTAGTGAGGTGCAGAGGAGAAAAACACTGCCTTTACACTAGGTAGTGGTACATAACAAAAAAGAAAAGTGTCCACAGGCTGTGGAACACTCGCGTCCCCTGCACACTCGGGATATTGCCAGTGGCAATCAGTAGTTCAAAAAAGTCTAAATTATGTTCTCTGGGATCTATTTCAATGTTCAATTTAATAAGAGTACAACTAGATAAATACATAAGTAGCTGGCTAGTTCATCACTGAAAAGTGGTATACTCAAAAGATCATAGTCACTTAAATTCTTGTTTAATGTACTTGGTTAGTAATCCTCAAATCGCTTGATGGTTGATTTAAAAAAAAAACAAAATGTTATTAATGCATGCCAGTCTATATTCAACAATATTATCAGTTGTTGGTCATCATATAGTGCCATGTATTTAATCAAAAAGTATATACATTTTAAATACAGTAGACGCCTAACTACTGTCCGGCTAGCTCAACGCGTTTCGAGAAATAATACCCCTTCTTCAGCAGCTGAATATTCTCTATTATCATAAAACAGGGTTCCTTTTTCATAATTTCCTAGTTTCTCAATTGAAGTTCTTCCGGACACAATGTTTCCCTTGAAGCAGAAAAGATAGGGATATTTTTTTAGAACAATGTATCTCAAATTTTCATAGCAAAAGTTGCATATTTAAACCAAAGGTGACTCTACCTCTCATTGGTGCCCCTTTAGTGTATTTCTGGAAGGAGTATTCAATGTTGCAAAAATGGGGAATCACCGGAATCCGGCAAACAGATTTTCAACCAAATTTGGGGAATGCTAAAAAAACCACAAAGGTATAATACTAAATTAGTATGGTGTCATTAAAAAAAAAAAAAAAAACACTCTAGATGAGTCACTAGGGACTAGCAATAATCAATTATTTTTGTAAATAATTTAGGCTCACTATTACCGGAGCTGTAAATAACATAACATAATGTGGGAGTGTTATTCTACTCTCCACTTACCAATTGAATGGCATAAGTGTCCAATGTGCAGTAAGTAACTCCCGTGATGGTGAGTGGTCCGTTCTTCACAGGTAAGTGCAGGGCATGCAAGGCTTGGGTCATCCCCTGAAAGAACAGAGGGAGGTTCTGTCAGAGGGTGGTAGTGTCAGACCTATAAGGTACTGAAGTACAGCTGGACAAATGGAGTATGCTGAATCAAAAAATGGTCCTGCGGGACTCCTTACCTCTCAGTAACAAGTAGATTCTCGTGTCCGGCATCCGCTGGTGATGCCGGACGCGGGAGACGTTTTACAAATACGCGAGCGGCGGCGACACGCGTCAGCACGGTGACGTCAGATGTAAACATCTGACGTCATCACGCGGCGTGCATCCCGCATCGCGTCACAGACACCAAAAAGTGCCTGCCGGTGCGAGTATGGACGCACTAATTCTGCAATGTTTGGGGACTAGGTTTTCGAAATGGGGTAAGAACTTACATAGTGCTGAGTACCGTGTCACAATAGTGAATAGGGAGTGTCCTTTAGTGTGAATAATAATGGATGTGGTAAAGAGGTCATAATGGAGCAATTCCAAATGATCATAATGCAAGTTTGTACACAAGGGGCACCTCTGCTCACAATCTTCCCATATTCATTTTAGCTAGTGTATTGTCTGAACTATAGTCTGTATCACTATGGTATAGTTACAATTATCACGTGGGTAAAGTAAACTGAACTAGCTTGAGTCCGAGTATAATGTGACTAGTTAGATATGTTTACATACATATTCACAGGGCCACTTCTTCTGAACTTTTAGTCCGTACATCAGATTTCACAGTAAGGTCACATTAGGGAGTGTGTAGAATAAATTGAACAATCTCATAAAATCAGATTTTTCTGAGGAGTATGTACATACTGATTAACATTGATACAGGTGGAGTAATTCGACACAGATTGACCCATCGAAAAAGGTTCTCACATTTTTAGGCAAAAGCCGACAGTATGTAAAAGATCACATTCGTAGGTACTCGCTAACAATGAGCATGTATTCTGATAATATGGTAGTTCATATACATACTGGTTAACATTAAATAGAGGTGGAATAGTTCGACACTGATTGACCCATCGAAAGAGGTTCTCACATTTTTTAGGCAAAAAGTCGACAGTATGTAAAAAATCACATTCGTAGGTGCTCGCTAACAATGAGCATATATTCTTACAATATGGTAGTTCAGATATTAGATACTCAACTTCTTCCACTGGAAACGGGGGAGAAAAAGATAGGAGCACAGTATGATTCTAGTTTGTACATGTAAGGTAGACTGGTTACAGGAAGATAATACCAGCAGGTGTTCTCAACCTTGGAGGAGACATTCTCTATATTTATAAATAGTGTAACTCATTGATGTCAGTTCTACCTGTGATGGTATATGTAAATCTTAGGCACAAATGTAGCTCATAAATATAGAGAATGTCTCCTCCAAGGTTGAGAACACCTGCTGGTATTATCTTCCTGTAACCAGTCTACCTTACATGTACAAACTAGAATCATACTGTGCTCCTATCTTTTTCTCCCCCGTTTCCAGTGGAAGAAGTTGAGTATCTAATATCTGAACTACCATATTGTAAGAATATATGCTCATTGTTAGCGAGCACCTACGAATGTGATTTTTTACATACTGTCGACTTTTTGCCTAAAAAATGTGAGAACCTCTTTCGATGGGTCAATCAGTGTCGAACTATTCCACCTCTATTTAATGTTAACCAGTATGTATATGAACTACCATATTATCAGAATACATGCTCATTGTTAGCGAGTACCTACGAATGTGATCTTTTACATACTGTCGGCTTTTGCCTAAAAATGTGAGAACCTTTTTCGATGGGTCAATCTGTGTCGAATTACTCCACCTGTATCAATGTTAATCAGTATGTACATACTCCTCAGAAAAATCTGATTTTATGACATTGTTCAATTTATTCTACACACTCCCTAATGTGACCTTACTGTGAAATCTGATGTACGGACTAAAAGTTCAGAAGAAGTGGCCCTGTGAATATGTATGTAAACATATCTAACTAGTCACATTATACTCAGACTCAAGCTAGTTCAGTTTACTTTACTCACGTGATAATTGTAACTATACCATAGTGATACAGACTATAGTTAAAACACTACACTAGCTAAAATGAACATGGGAAGATTGTGAGCAGAGGTGCCCATTGTGTACAAACTTGCATTATGCATCATTTGGAATTGCTCCATTATGACCTCTTTACCACATCCATTATTATTCACACTAAAGGACACTCCCTAATCACTATTGTGATATGGTACTCAGCACTATGTAAGTTCTTACCCCATTTAGAAAACCTAGTCCCCAAACATTGCAGAATTAGTGCATCCATACTCGCACCAGCAGGCACTTTTTGGTGCCTGTGACGCGATGCGGGATGCGCGCCGCGTGATGAAAACAGATGTTTACATCTGACGTCACCGCGCTGATGCGTGTCGCCGCCGCTCGCGTATTTGTAAAACGGGTCTCCCGCGTGCGGCATCACCAGCGGATGCCGGCCAGGAGAATCTACATGTTACTGAGAGGTAAGGAGTGCCGCAGGACCATTTTTTGATTCAGCATACTCCACTTGTCCAGCTGTACTTCAATACCTTATAGGTCTGACACTACCACCCTCTGACAGAACCTCCCTCTGTCCTTTCAGGGGATGACCCAAGCCTTGCATGCCCTGCACTTACCTGTGAAGAACGGACCACTCACCATCACGGGAGTTACTTACTGCACATTGGACCCTTATACCATTCAATTGGTAAGTGGAGAGTAGAATAACACTCCCACATTATGTTATTTACAGCTCTGGTAATCGTGAGCCTAAATTACTTACAAAAATAATTGATTATTGCTAGTCCCTAATGACTCATCTAGAGTGTGTGTTTTTTTAATGACACCATACTAATTTAGTATATATACCTTTGTGTTTTTTTAGCATTCCCCAAATTTGGTTGAAAATATGTTTGCCGGATTCCGGTGATTCCCCATTTTCGCAACATTGAATACTCCTTCCAGAAATGCACTAAAGGGGCACCAATGAGAGGTAGAGTCACCTTTGGTTAAAATATGCAACTTTTGCTATGAAAATTTGAGATACATTGTTCTAAAAAAATATCCCTATCTTTTCTGCTTCAAGGGAAACATTGTGCCCTGTGTCCAGAAGAACTTCAATTGAGAAACTAGGAAATTATGAAAAAAGAACCCTGTTTTATGATAGAGAATATTCAGCTCCTGAAGAAGGGATATTATTTCCGAAACGCGTTGAGCTAGCCAGACAGTAGTTAGGCCTCTACTGTATTTAAAATGTATATACTTTGATTAAATACATGGCACTATATGATGACCAACAACTGATAATATTGTTGAATATAGACTGGCATGCATTAATAAAATGTTGTTTTTTTTTAAATCAACCATCAAGCGATTTGAGGATTACTAACCAAGTACATTAAACAAGAATTTAAGTGACTATGATCTTTTGAGTATACCACTTTTCAGTGATGAACTAGCCAGCTACTTATGTATTTATCTAGTTGTACTCTTATCTTCCCATTGTGTTGCAAGCAATTTATAAATTGAACATTGAAATAGATTCCAGAGAACATGATTTAGACTTTTTTGAACTACTGATTGCTACTGGCAATATCCCGAGTGTGCAGGGGACGCGAGTGTTCCACAGCCCGTGGACACACTTCTTCTTTCTGTTGGTGGCCTTAGCGCGGTTACTCCATTGGCTGGGCTTGGAGTGTTTTCCGGTCGTTAGTTGTCGTGTGCTGTTGTGCGAGTATGTGAGGTTTGTTTTGTTGTTACAGTGTAGTGAAGTTTGTGCAGATTGTTGTGTTGTAGGTTTGTGGTGGGAGTTTGAGAGGTGTATGCAGAGGGCTGAAATTGGATTGGTTAATTGGCATTGCTGTCTGGAAGCGAGGTGCTAAGCTTCCGTATTCCCTCCCGGTGGGGTGCGCGAGCGTCTCCGCGTCTCGACCCAGATCTGGGACAGTCCGACACTCACAGACCCTTTCACACATGGCATCCGCTCACATTCGTAACCTTGGCCAAGTTCAGCCCCAGCCACCTACATGATACCGGTCATCCTAGATTTTGTCTTCCTTTTCTTTGTGTTTTCCGTTCTATTGTTTCGTTTTTTCAGTTTGAATTTGTGATGTTGAAGAGCCAGGTTTTTAGTAATTTTCTGAATTGTAGGTGGTCTTTGGTGTTTCTTATTTCATTCGGGATGTTGTTGCAGGTTTTTGCAGCTAAGTGGGAGAAGGTGGAGCCCCCAAGTTTTTTCTTAAGGTATGGATTTTGCTCCAGGCAGATTTCGTTGCTTTATCTGAGGATTCTCGTTGGCTTGTAGATGGTTATTTTCTTTTGTAGGAATTTAGATCCTTGTTCCCCCGATTGCCCTGTGTGTTATGCACATTGTTTTGAAGGTGATGCAATGTTTGACTGGGAGCCAATGCAGTGTTTTTAGTGCTGGGGTTATGTAGTCTCTTCCGGATAGTTTGAGGAGCAGTCTGGCTGCTGTATTTTGGATCTGTTGTAGTTTCTTCAGGAGGTATTCTGGCATTCCAAGATAGAGGCTGTTGGCAAAGTCGATTCTTGACATGATGAGAGGGAGGATTGTGAGTGTTTTATGGGTGAAGGAGAGGAAAGGTAAGATTCTTCTTGTCGTGTGAAGGAGGAAGAAGCATTTCCTGATTATTGCATTTATTTGAGGTTCTCAGGTTAGGGTGTTGTCCATCAGGACTCCCTGATTTTTTACTACATTAGATGGTGTTGGTGGTGTTCTGATTTCCGTTGGCCATGGGATGCAGGTGTTCTCTTGGTTTTTGGATATAATCATGATTTCTGTCTTTCCTGGGTCGATTTTCAAGTTGTTGGCGTTCATCCAGTTAAAAACGTACACACAATTAGGGTTGAGTGATCGGGTTGGGTGTCTTCGATTTTGGAGATGATTTGAGTGTCATCTGCGTAGTTGTAGCATGAAGATTCAGATTACTGAAGTCTGGTATATGTTGAAGTACAGTGGTGATAGTGAGGAACCTTGTGGCACTCCACAGTAGTTAACTACAACTACCAAGTAAGCGCATATAACTCCACAGCCAACCAAGATACAAGGCTAATTGCTGTTTCAAGTGTACATAAGCTGCAACCTCTTACTGTATGGTCTATGAAACCATTTGAATATTAAGTGCAGTGTACATTTAATAAACACTTTAATTATGTAATCAAAAAGTACCACTGGTTGTGGAGATATCATTTCAAAAAGGCATTAGCAGAGGCTGGATTAGACCCCATCTTTCACAACTTCTCATTCGGAGGCCAGTGACCTGACCACTTCACTGCCAATGCCATAGCCATGAATCCCGTATGCATGGTTGAGAGTTAGCCCATCCTCATACATCACCCTGCACTCAGCAAAAACTTTTGCACATAGGCAGTTTGGTTTCCATCTAGCGCCCTATGTTAGAGAGAGGAGAAGTACCCTTAGTTTCTGCTTAGGTCAATCAGCAATGGTATGAAAACAATTAAACCACCCAAAGGTCACTCACTGAAACAGGTTTTGCAACGGGCCAAACACATGTGCATAGTGTGTCAGCCAGCAGTATACTTTTCAACATTTGCAATAGTGCAAAGGTGGAATAGACAAACTTGAAAGCGCTGGCGCACCAAAACACTTGTGCACGTAGCCTAATTTCTAAATTCCCTTTGAAAAATAATCTTCCCTTTGCACTGCTGTGTAGCAGGGCTCGCTGCCAAATGTGAATGAGGGAGAGAAGTCTTACCAAGGCTTACAACAAGATTGCATGCTGTGCTATTTGCAAGTAGTTATGTTTGCCTTTTCAATTACCACTTGGTGTAGCCGATAGCCTACTGAGTGAGCGAATATGATCAGTTTAACTTGATTACTCGGGCATATGCAGTCGAATTGTACATGGCACCTTAAGAATTAAGAAGATTTTCAGTTTTACAATTTGAAATGAAAAGATTTACCTTGATCCATGTGTCATGTCATGGGCATAATTGTACAATCCTATGATGGCTTTCCTTTCTTCAATTCGAGACAGCATGATCATAAGAGTTGTGTATGTTATCATCAAATCTAAGTAGTTCTTTGTTAAATCAAAGTTGACAGTCTACAAAAAAAAAAAAGGACATCACCATTATTTTGTGTTAAGGACAAGAACATGCATGAAAAAAGTCGTACTGTGCCAAAGATTTCTCTGGCAAAATTCACTACAGACCCACTCCCCATTTCATATACTAGGCAAAAATCTGATTCCATATGCATTTCTTTTTTTATCACACCATCAGTTCTCGAAAAAACTGAATTCCAATTGAACATTTCCTGACTTTAGTATGTGATCTAAAATACACTCCACTCCTAAAAAAGCATGTGCTTATCACTAGCAGACATTTCAAAAGAACACTTGAATAATGTCCACAAAATTCGACATTCCTTTATGTTCCTACCCATCATTGCATTGTCTGAGCAGTTATGCCTGGCAAAAGGATGATTTTTTCTAAAAGCTTTTGCATCTTTATCAGATTATATGGTACGCACATGGAATCCTTCACAAAGCAAAACTTGGATTAGAGTTATATAAATCAGGAAATTAGGAAAGTAGTGAGAGCGGAGAGGGAGAGGACCTCTACACCCCATTTGTAGTCGGCACACCAGCACTCACTAGGGCTGGTGGCGACTGTGCATGAGGTTACTTACCTACAGGGCTAATTAGTTATCACTAAGGTTCCAGCTTGAGGAATAACTTTTTAATAAATATCCTCCTGTCATTTTTGTGATACAACAGTTAAGGTATAGAAGGGAGGTGACCACCTTTCGACTCATTTGTTGTCCCTCACCACCTCTGCCTGAATGACAAAAAAACAGAGCTCCTTATCGTTGGTTCCCACCACTGCCTAAAACACCTTAGTCCTGCCTTCTCCTCCTTTTGCATCGATGGCAACACCATCCCGGTCTCCGCCCATGTCAAAACACTAGGTGTTTATCTGGACGCTGAACACAACATGCAAAAACATGTAAAAGCAATTGCCTCCTCTACAGCCTATTCCACCAAACTCATTAACCTCTCCCAGAAGATTCATGACTCCTAACAACTGCTTTACTCTAGCCAGAGCCATCATAGGCAGTAAATTGGACTACTGCAATGCCATCTTAGCTGGGACCTCAGAAAAAAAAAATCAACAATCTTCAACTAATCCAAAATAATGCCCTGTGAGCTGCCTGGGGCATGAAGCGCTCCAACCAAATATCAGAACATCAGACAAGAGGCTCATTGGCTCCCCCATCAAAGCTCTTATTGATTTTAAACTCCTCACTATCACCCACCCTTGCCTACACAATACTGCCCCACTACCTTATGAACCGTATTACTAAGAAACACAACACAGGCAATCTCCGCTCCTCCTACACATCTGCCTAGCACATACCCAGATTTGCCAGAAAGCGAGCTGGAGGAGCCTGCTTTACCATTATCGCACCCACACTCTGCAACGCTCTCCCTCAGCATATCCAAAAAGAAGACAGTTATACACTCTTCCGAAAGAAAAGAAAATCTTCACTATTCAACAAATACATGCAACGCGTATAACCCACTGTCCACGCATGATCATGACTACTTACGCTGAAATGTAACCTTACTGTTCCTACCATGTTGTAACTCACTGTGTACTGCCTTCTTAGCGCTCTGATACCTCCGGCTGTGGGCGCTACCAACAAATACAATAAAAGTCATCATTCCTAAGAGGTGCACTGACTTTCGCACAGTTACCTGGCGACCGACTATGTATTGGGGGAACTGAAACAGCATGTTTTGTACCCTCTCGGAAGGGGAAGACTAGGCCGTCTTCTGTCCAAATTAGTGCCCCCAGAAATTGTTTTACTTGACTGGGCACTAGACTGGACTTTTTCCTCATTGATGGAGAAACCTAATTGAAACAGCAGTTTGATGGTTGAGGGTTTTGCTGACACAATTGGGGTGTGTCTCTTGTTATTAGCCAGTCGTCTAGGTAAGGGTACACTGGAATGGACTGTCTCCGTAAGTGTGCAGCACCACTGTAAGGACTTTTGTAAACACCCATGGTGCTGAGGCTATGCCGAATGGTAGCACTTTGAAATTGGTAGTGCTTGTCTCCCACTTTGAATCTTAAGTATTTTCTGTGCACTGGCAACATTGAAATATGAAAGTATGATCATCCTGAATGTTTGTGGCTTCAAATGCGTGTTTGTAGGGCGCATGTCCAAGACTGGGTGCATTGTTAGAACTTTCTTTGGGACAAGGAAGTACACTGAATAAATACCTTGGTTTTCTCCCAGAGGTTGAACCTGCTCTATCGCTCCCTTTTGTAGCACTGAACTTTTTCTTGTAAAATCAATTGATGTTCTGACAACATTCTTCTTGACTGAGGAGGATGGTGGCGAGGCGTTTCTACAAATTCTATTGAATAACATTTGGCCACAGTTGTTGCACCCTGCTATCTGATGTTATACTTGCCCACGTGTGGTTGCTATGCAGCCCAGGAGCCTACTGGGGAAGCTCAGGAGGGTACCTGGACCAGAGCATCATTTGCTGGTGGGGCTGCAGAGCATCTAGAGGCTGCAACTCTGCCCCAACCTTTACCTCTCCTAAACCCTCTGCTGATTTGTTTGAAAAGAAGAGTATTGTCTTTGGGGATTGTACCAAGAATATGAGGAGGCTCCAAAGCCAGACAGAGACCACTGTGAAACCCTGGCTCTGAAAAGAACATTGTGTATTAAAAGGTGCGCCAGTCGATAAAGGGTTTATTAGAAATGTGCCCTAATGTTTTCAGGGTCTCATGCTCCTTCTTGGTAGTCTCTAACTGGTCATCTACTGCCATCCCAAAGAGGGCAGAATCTTCGAAATGCATATTTATTAAGGTTGCCCTAGTCTTGGGTTTGAACCCTGAATCCCGAAGGCATGAAAGGCATTTGAGCAAGGTGCCGTCAACTAGCACGCTACCAGAAGTGTCTGCTGAGCCCACAGTGTTTAAAATATTCTGGACTACCCGTTTCCCTTCAGTTGAGATTTTGAGTAGGTGGGACCTTACAGGTTCAGGGACAGAATCCAGTTGTTTGTGTATTTCATCTCACTGAGTATTATTATAGCTTGCAACCAAAGTGGTATTGTTTGCAATGTGAATCAAATAAGCCCCAGATGTGGTCACTCTTGTGCCCAGGATATATAATCTCTTGCACTCTTTATTGAGATATGCTTTAGCACTAGACAGTGGCACACCCGCCCTCTTCCTGGTGACAACTAGTGAATCAGGCTTTACATGACCTTTATTGTAAGGAGGGTTTGAAAGTGAGGGCTTAAAAATCTTTTCTATCCTGGGGTTGACTGCACGAGTAAGTGAAGGTGTAGTTCGAGATGGGGAAATTCTTTTCTTTATAGACTGCAAAAGAGGAATAGCCTGACTGATGGCTTTCCTTTCATTTAAAGTATCATCTACGAAATCAGTGGGCCTCATTACGAGTGTGCGGTCCAGTAACAACGGTGCTGGTAAGCCTACCAGCAGCAATGTTACCAAACCGGCACACTCCGAGTCTGCGGCCGACTGCCGTCCTGCCCGCTAGGGTCAGACCTGCAGGGCGGAACAGCACCCACCCGCAGACTTTCACGGAAGAACCGGCACCGTCATTAACAGTGACGGTGCTTCCTTGATCACCATTCCCATTGAATCCTGAGTTCCTGGAACACCGGGGGCGCAATCCCACGGTTATTCTGGCAAGCCAGGCGCAAGTAAATATTGCAAGTCTGGCAGCAACCCCCAAGCAGCACCGGCTGGGTTACCGCCGGACTTGTAATGAGGACCAGTGTCTTACACGGTTTCCCTGCGTCTG
This sequence comes from Ambystoma mexicanum, assembly GCF_040938575.1. Classification (NCBI taxonomy): domain Eukaryota; kingdom Metazoa; phylum Chordata; class Amphibia; order Caudata; family Ambystomatidae; genus Ambystoma; species Ambystoma mexicanum. The sequence goes on along the minus strand of NC_090931.1, from coordinate 802,712,535 downwards.
AAGATTAACATGATTGGCAGCCCTTTTTAGCAACACATTGAACAAATGTTGGTCATCAATGGGGGAAATGTGACCACCCTCAGGTGTAACAAAATCATGAGGATCTATAATAGTTAACGGAGCAGGACATTTCAGCAAGTCCCGGTTCGGCGCACCCTGTTTCCCAGAGCCACTACGGCGCAGGGACATCTTCGTGCCGGTATGTTTTGGCGCGACTGGCATGGTGCATTAATTTAAAAAAAAAAGAAAGAGCGTATGTTCATGAATGGAGCAATTAAATTGGAAATAGAAAAAAAAATGTTTTGAAGCAATGGACATGGTGCGGGTTCATGAAAAAAATGCAAGGGAGCGAAAATACTAATTTAAACAAAAAAGGGGGGGGGATTCTTGCTGTCGCGAACCTTGGCCTGCGAGAATTCGAGACCCAGCACTTAACTACAGGCCAGAGAGATCTTATTGTATAGCTATGCACAAGTTTCATACTTAGCCTGAACGCCTTCTGGTTTTTTTTCAAGGCAATTGTAATTTTTACAATTGCGTGCATCATTTTGTGAGCAGTGCATGTAGCTGAATGTTGCAGGCCATGACAAGTTTTGAAAAGAAGATGAGGTGACTATTCTCTCGCTCCAATCTATGAAAAAAACAGTACCATGACTACACCTGTCATGATGCCTACCCCCGGGGACCCAGACCGAGTCCAGCAACCCCGGAAGCAGACATCAAGTTACCCCAAGCAAGCCCAGCAACCCCCGCTAGGGGCTATTTGGGGTTCCATCCAAAAATATGGCCGAAAAATTGCCGTTTTTTGTGGCAACATTATTGCATGAAACATGCGGGGGACACCACCGCAACCCCCAAACTTTTTTTTTTGCCCCCGTCCCCATATATATAGTCACCCAAATAATATTGCCACGACATTTTCCCGGCGATATTATTTACGGCGACCATATATATGGCGATATTATTACCCGATACCCTATTTGGGTGCAGTCCTGGTACCTATGGCGCCAGGCTCATATGGAGAGTCAGTCCATAGATTAAAACTTACCTAATGCAGACCATGCTGCAACCTTACCTGATGCAGACCATGCTGCAAGAGCTCCAAGCCAAATGAGGCTTGGAAGGGACTATTTTACCTAGGGACTATTTTTTTTACTCGGGTGGGGCTATAAGAGGGGACATCCAAGGTGATCAGTGTGGAGAATAGCAGGGTGGGGGGATTTACGCTCAACTCCACGGGTGGTTAATTCCCTTTCTCCATTTGCAGAAGAATATTCCTACGGGCCAAGCAAACGAAGCTAGGTGGGCCAGTCCAGTCCGTCATCTCGGCCCTACGCGTCACATTAGTGGAGGCTGCAGCAGTCCAGATCGACGCCTCTGTGGGAGCCAGGTGAGCGTAACACCACCCTCCAGTGTTTGTTTAAAATTCCATGGCCATCTTCACCAGGTGGCCAGGAAGTGGCATACAAATGTGGTTATGGTGTTGCGGTACGGATGATTTCGAGTAATACAAGGATTCTAGATGTGGGTAGTCAGATTCTCCTTGGTGCTGCCATGGACGGAAGCTTTCAGACCGGGAGGATATGCATGTAGAGGCAATGCATAGGCTATTCAGTAATTTTGCATGTTTCTGGTACAAGTTACCAATGTGATGCACTTTAGCTTCATTGCACACTGCTTAAAATCCATTTGCCAAATGGTCCTTTGTACACATTCTTCATTTGATTAGTTTTCATAACAATGTAATCAGCCACCAACCTAAGGCGATTGACAAGTCTACATCCTGGATAATATGCATGCTCTATAATTGGATGATGGGTAACCTATGTCTTAACCCTACCAAACCAGAAATCCTCTATTGGGTTAATAGCCTTCAACAGGTCTACCACCATGAGCCTGTGAAAAGCGGATTACTTCTTGCAAATGAAGCACTTTTAACAGGCTGTGTATACCACAGTACCTGTAAATGTGCAGCATTTGCAGGAAGTAATCCATTATATTAGGCCTGAGGAATGTTTAGATGCGGCTGCAATATCACATATATGCCACATCAATGGCGCCGGAATGGTTTGCGTGCCGAAGTGGGAAAGCTGAAATTTGGCGCTACCGGGTCATGGCCCGGCCCCGCACCAAAAGTACAGCACCGAAACGGGGCGTACCGAATCATCTGGGTCCATCCTGATCATATTTGAAAACAGCATGTGCAATACTTCACACCTACCACTAGATGCCGGCCTATGCAAAGCATGTGATTCTAAGGATCTACTACACAAGCCTCAAATATATATATAGCACAAACGGAGGAAAACAGGCTAACAATTTGCTAACAGAGCCAAAGGCCACCAAAAGTAGATCAGTCTTGTTGTACAGACTCTAAAGTCTCATTTTGCTCCTAGAAATAAAGTGATACAAAAATATTGTGATACAGCAGCACATTGCCAGAAACAGGAGTGTAATGCTGAGCTTTAAACACACTTATTAGTGTTACAGTTTACAGTAAAACATTTCACACAAAAGTGAAGCATCAAAGTTGTACAAAATACATAAACATTAAAACCACTGTCGATCAAGCACATAAAGCATTTTCCATTTCTTTTTTATAAAGTGCATGTGCTGTTGCGCAAAATTCATAGATAGTTTACGCTCCTTTATCATAATCAAATTGATGCAATTTAAAAACCTCAATAATTATATGGTCAATGGAAGTTAATTCCCCCGCTACAATATGTTGCCAGAAAGCCTGCATGTTCACACAACCTTTGTTGTCAAATTTCTCAAAGGTTTGGCATCTTAATAACTGAAGGGAGGGACAATCAATGACCAAGTGGGCAAGAGTTTCAGAAACTCCCAGGTCCTCCCAAGATGTACAAGAATTCTTGTGGATTAACCGTTTGCTTCTTATACAATTTATTTTGCCTGTTGGCAGCACATTCATCCAAAATATTACGAATTGTGCACACCAATGTGAGTTCGGTAGAGTGGTCAGATATTTTGGGATAGTACCCAGACTTCTGATGTCCCAAAAAAGATGCTCGTGCAATTTATAGTTTCAAATTCACTCCCTTGTCTTTGACCAATCCATGCGAAAAAGCCGGTTTCACCTCGTTGGGATTAACAATTAAAGATTATGTTGTGGCAATCAAATCTAAGATGTTCTGAGCGTTCGATATAAAGCCAGACATAGGCGAGTGTTTCTTAATATCATGTGTTTGAGGGTTAAGATCTTTGTAGAGTGAAATTCTAGTGGGAGCTTGTAGCTTTCCATACAATGGTACCAGTTTCCATTGATAACCACTTAGTAACGTCCACCCCAATTTGTGTCTTATGACTATAGTTGGCATACAATTAGGAAGCAACAAAATCTGTTTTCACAGCTTTCCCTCTATTTTGTTCAAATCTATGCCTTCTGATCGTTTCAATCCCATACATGGTTGAGGGCACTACTTTCCATTTATAGAGATCAATCAAAGGTTGGATGGAGAAACCACCAACTGAGAAAACTCGTGTCGGAAGCGGCTACTGTGATTGTGTTCCTGTGTATCAGAGGTGCGGCTTGACACGCTGTGAAGGACGCTGTGAAGGTCCTTTCCTCTGACCTGATCTGCTCTCTGAACGCAAACGGAGGAGCCGAGGAGGGCAGCGGTGGATTTCACTTTGCCGCTTTGCTTCTTTTTGGACTGGATTAGTTATCCAGTCACCCGGTGAGTTACAGTGTGCATGTGCTGGTGTTTTTGTTGTGCTTCATTGCCTACAACAGGGACTCACTGTGCCTTGCGAGTCAGTGTCTCTGCATTGTTCCTACTTTGTTGTGCAGGCGAGATCCAGTGTGTTTGGGTAAATTCCCAGAGAGTTATGCAGATTTTGCAAACCTCCTCAGGGTGCTGACCGCGGTGTATAGGAGTAGAGACGTAGCTGGGTAAATAGTGTCGTCATAGTGTCGAGCATCTAAAGGTCACCCGCCTGCAGCTTGCCCAAAAATAAATAAAAGAAGAAAAAAAAGCAAACTTTTTTTCCATCCCAAAAACTTCCAAAACGGTTGGGTATTCCCTTTTTCCAGACCCACTTAGCCTAGTGGCCAGGGGACAGCCAAGTTGTCCGGTGTTGTATGGAGATTTCTGAATTACAGCCTCGAACAAAGCACCTGGTCTGCTAGAGAGTCTGAGAGGCGCCAGAGTAACTCGTGTTTCTAGCAAACAATCTATTTAGAGGGAGAGGCAGAGTTCGACGGCCACAGGCGGATTTGGTCGGGCAGAGTGGATTTGCCTCTGATTTGGCACAGGGGTCAACTAGGAACTATTGGAGATGAAACTCCGTAGTACAACTTTACAGGATGATATCAGATCCCCAGAGTGGGTGGATATGCCAATAGATAACACAGCGACGCTACCAATGTATCAGCCTCAGGTCTCGGATCTTAATTTACAAAGCACCTCCAGCCACCGTGTTCAGGCTTTAGTCCATTAGAATCCCCTGCAATCAGTACTGAATATGCCCCCCATAAGGAGCAGAGGGTGTAAGAGGACAACCAACCACTGTACAAGCTTGGAAGAAGGGGTTGGAATACACAGTGACGACAAAGAAAATCCAGAGGAAAATCGAAGACCACTTTGGGAGACAGAGGTGTAAAAGTGCTAACGATCAAGAAGTACAATCCTCCACCCAAACCTCTATATTATTGCAAAGAGAAAGAGAAAGAGAAATACAATCTGGACCCAAGTGGAATCTCCTGTGTGAGCAAATTGTCAGGAGAGGAAGAATCCTTAAATACTACTGAAGAGAGGAGGGATATTGTTCCCAAGGTAACACATCCCGGTAGAAGGAAGGAGTATGGAAAATGTTCTAACCTGCCATCATGTATAGCACCCAAGGAGACAGTACATTTATTTGAACTATTAAACTCAGAAAGTACAGTCACAAGCTGGGGTGCTGCTAGAGTTCTCCAAGGAAATAGAAAGTTGTGATGCGTCGCTGGTGGGACTCAACAACGTAATCAACTCAGTTGTGGTCCTGGCCTTAAAGGACGTCCGACTGGAGGTAGCTAAGCAAGGGATGGATATTTCATCAATTCAAACTGCCCTGCTACTAAGGATATCTGAAGAGGAAGCTAATCATCTTCTACAGAAATTGCTATCCCTCTCAAATGTCCTGCATGATTTAGGAACAGGGGAGCAGGAGAGAGAGGTAGATGCTATTGTGCCCTTTGATGATACCCCCTTGTCAGAGTCAGTCTTGGAGGAATTCAGACGACTAGCCTATGTGGTGGAGGGTAAATCAAACAACTGTGGCGTAGTAGGAGGTCGGAAGGCAAGGAAAAGAGAAGCAAGTAGGAGGAGGAGGAACGTCTCCATGTCCAATGGGAAAGATCTTAATAAAAAAAACAAACAAAAAATATTAAAATAAAAAAAATAGGAACAAACTTCTTTCTTAAAGTTCTCGTAAATTCCTCCTCTACAGCTCATCGGATGCAGGGGGATGGGAGGTGGGGAAAGTAGCCCCTGATACTATAACCTCGAATGGGCTATCATATAATGATGTCAACTTAATACCAATAGGATCCAAGAAGATGGGTTGGCAATTATAAAGGCTAGTGTGGGCCTTCAAATAGACTGGCAGGAGATGAGTGCAGTGAATGAGGTTTCGATAGGTTGGATGCCTCATCCAACTGCGCAAAAGCAATCAGCACCTGGGTCCGAGACAGCTCCGCTGGCTTACAAGCTACCAATAGCCCCAATATTTGTATTGAATAAACATGCATTGCCAGTCACTAATGCATTGTGTAAAACAAGAACGGCGGAAGGCCAGGTCCAGAATATCAAATTAGCCCCAATGTTTGTGAAACAACTGCACATGGAGTTGAAGAAAACATCCTCTGAGGAAATTGTGAGAACAGGGCAGGGCAAGCAGACCAAGATGGATATGAATTACAATGGAATTAGCATATCAAGGACAGTCGAGGTGGCTCAAAAACAGCAAATCTCACTACCTCCGAATTCAGTGATGCAGGTCCCTCTAGGGAACCATGAGGAAGACATACAAAATGACTTTGCAAAGATATGGCTAAAGACCAAAAAAGAATGTCTATAGATCACTTAGCAGGGGAGTCATCCTGTCACTTTTTAAAAGGGTTTCCAATTTATATTTGTTTAACTCTCAGGACATTGAATGTGTAGGATTCCCCAATGTTAGGAATCCTTACGTCGGAACCCTTATGTTGTGGGCGTTGGACTTGCTTCGAAAAAAGCACAGGAGGGTATAATGGGGGCTGCAAAAGAACTAGAAGGACAGTCTATTACTCTCTAGGAATGCATTGATGGACAGTGCTAATTTGAGATTTTTGCATGGAGAATGTATAGCGGGCCATATTGTGGGTGAGGGTGCAAACTTGAGTACTGTCTTGTCGCCCAGGAGACAAAGGGCAAATGGCCATGGTTCACAAGATAACACGCCGTTTGTTACTGGAAATTCTAACCTAAGTATTGCCGAAACTGGGCGTGGGTTCCCAGCCTCTTTAGTCAGTCAGAATTGTGTTTGATTAGCTGGAACATGCGGGGTCCCAATACGTTCAACTTAAGATTCAAGAAAGAGCCTCTTTTTAGTACAGCGGATATAATCACGTTTCAGGAAACATGGCTAGTGAATTTATAATCAAGCAGCCTCTCAAAAAGCTAAAGGCAGACCCTCGGGAGGTCTGCTGACGGCTTTTATAAATTCCTCAATTATGAACAATTCCATGTTTTTTTAATGATAATAGGGGCATTCAAGCATGTAGGGCCACTTTAAAGAGTCAGTTGCATATTCTTGAGTTGATCTTTATAAATGTATATTAGAACCCCGCCTGCTCCAGCCTTCAGGGTTTTCTGGATAGCCTCACCTCTCTTTTGGAGAAAAAAATATTTAAAACATTTGCGGGATCCTACATTATCCTTGCGGGGGATTAAAACACTCAATGTATTCTTCCCTCACAGATAAGGGAAAACGGGAAATGTAGAAGAGTGCTAAACAAGGGGAAAAAAAATGGGTAGATTTTCTGGGGGTTTGGGTGTTGCAAATGACAAATGGGGCTTTGGTGGGGGATTCTCCTGCATGTGAAACTTGGCATTGAGGTCCCTCCTCCTCAATTTTGGACTATATATTCATGTCAGCTGAATTGTTTGCCCAGGATGTTTCCTTGAGGGTTGGGGGTTATGGAGGCAGCGATCACTGCACATTAGAGTTAAAGTTTCAAGGCTTGATGGCCAATACGGCAGAAAAGTATGCTCAGTGTTCAGTGAGCAGAAAGAGTAGACTCCGCCTACAAAAATATAAATGGGAAGGCTCTATTCTTAATAGCAAACTCCTAGAAATCCCAGATGGGATTCAGCTAGATAACTGCCAGCCAGACCTGTTTGTTAAATTCGCTTGGACAGTTTGCCCACAGAGTATTGGCAGAGGTAGGGAGGGGAACACAGGTTCATTGCCATGTATTTGACGAGGAGTCCAGAGAAAAGAAGGTTTTGAATAGGAAGGTGAGATACCTTAACAAATGGTGTGTCAAACATCAGTATAAGCGATCTTTAGGTAGAAGGATGTGGTGCCTTCAACAGGATGGAGAGATGATGCTAAAGTTGGTGTGTAACAAAGACTCGAGAAATTTCTGGTCAGTTTTGTATCAGCTGGAGTCTGTCTCCCACTCCACCCAATGCAATCTGGTCCCTGTACAGAAGTGGGTTGATTTCCTGTCATCTAATGTTAAGGGTAATGGAGTGTCCACTTTTAGGGCTCCAAAGGGGGTTATGTGGAATCTCCCGCTTGACGAACAATCCCTGATAGACCGAATTGTGAAGGCATCCGCTTCAAAGGCAGCGGGACCAAATGGCCTCACCTACCAAGTGCTGAAAAACAACCCAGCACTCTGGGCGAAACTGCTCTTTTGGTTGTTTAGGGAGAAACTTGTGAGGCAAAGTTTCCCCTCTTCGTGGAAGTGTGCGATAATCATACCCTTATTTAAGGGGGGGCGATTGGATGTTACCAACAAACTATCGGCATATCAAACTCCTTGATATCGAAGGTAAGCTATTTATGAGGATACTCCTGGATGAATTGGAAGAATGGGTTAAAACTGTTAATGTCCTCTCCAAATATCAAACAGAGTTCAGAAGGGGTTTATCGACCGCTTTGAAGGGGGTTGTTTTGAACATCTTAAATTAAAAGACAATGGGTAAGGGGGAATGTCAGCTCCATGGGGCCTGGATGGACTTCTCCAGAGCCTTTGACAAGGTGGACAGGGATCGGCTATGGAGGAAGTTAAGAGCGTGGGGAATCCCGGAACATCTACTTTCTATGCTAGTGGAACTCCATAAAGACACTACAATGAGAGTGAGACTGGACGAATTGGGCCATCTTTCTGAATCGATTAAGGTGGAAAGAGGGCTTTGTCAGGGTTGCCTGGGTGCACCCCTATTTTTCAATCTCTATCTGGCGGATATAGGTGACTTCTTGAGTTTGTTGGCATTGGTCAGTCCAGGGATTAATGGTGGTAGAATTCAATGTCTGGCCTATGCCGATGACGCTGTCCTGCTGGATAAAACTGCGGTAGGGCTTCAGCATCTTTTGGACAAGTTGAATGAATATGCAATAGAGAACGGACTCTCGATAAACCCCACTAAGTTCAGAATAGTTCTCTTTAGGCACCCGCTAAAAAGGGTTGTTTACTTCGAGTGGAAACTGGGGGGACAGGCAATTCCAAGAGTAGAGGAAGTGGTTTATCTGGGGTACAAAATGTATGCCTCACCTTCCATGGGCAAAGTGGAGTGTGATTTACGGAGTAAAATTATGCTATTGGTACCTCAGTTGAAAAAGATCCTGATACAATATTGTACTTTTGCCATCCTCCCTGTAATTAGGTTTTATAAGGCGAAAGTTGTCCCAGTGCTTCTTTACGGCCTGCAGGCTTAGCCACTTTTATGGAATCTGGACTGGCAATTAATTGAGACTTGTGTGAAAGAAAGCCCTCAGTTTGCCAATGTGTTTGCCCATCTCTAGTCTTAGATTTGAGCTGGGTTTAAGATCTTTGAAGTCCCATATAGTTTGGAAATTGTGCTCTTTGTAACGGTTGATCATCACTGCCCACGATTAAACATTATATGCAGTCATTAGATGTCATCTAGAAAGTAAAAGATCAAAGATGTTTCCTTCGCTGGAAGAAATGGTGGGATGTGCACTTGCTAATCCTAACACTGAGACTTTCATCCAGAACCCCTTGAAGGCCAAGAAGGCCCTGGAGGAAATGGACTGGATTGAAACTATCAACAGTTTGTGTGCTATTTCTCCCGTGAACTTATTCCAGAAGGTTGGTAAAAAAGTTGGTTTCATACCAAGGTATTTGTTAAAGTTCCCCGATTGGAAATTCAGACAGAACTTTATGAGATTGCCTTTGAATATTCTTCATACAGGGAAAGTTTTCTCGAAAAGGGGGATGGGAGAGCTCGCAACAGCATTGTGTAGTGTTTGTAAAGTTCCATCCAAGGAATCATTACATCATTTACTAATGGAGTGTGAAGCTACCTGGGCAGTGAGGTCTTTAGGGCTCGCCCCTTTTGGAGTGAACAAATGTCTGGTTTCTGCCGAACATGTTTTGGGATAGAGCAATTTCTGGCCATGACAGCGCATTGACAATAGCATTGGTCCAGATCCTGGAAAGATCTAACTTTATCCAGTGAATTATTACAACTGTGTAGTTGTTTATTATAAAGGTTATCACTGCTTTCTGGTTTTGTCTGTTCACGTGGCTGTGTCTCATGCTCCTCTAGGCTATCTCTTCATTCTATTGAGTTTTTTTTTTTTTGATAATGGGTGAGATCATCTAGCCAGACTCTCAATTTGTGCATTTTGTTGAGTTATTTTTGTTGTTTTAATAGTTCTAAAATGAGAAAAAAATTATCTTTGTAAATCTTAGGTCATTGGGGCCAAGGAGTTTTAATTATCGTAAGTTGCACGAGTCATGTACATTTATTTGTGTATTTTCTTTTATTACATCTTTTTAATCTCTTTCTTATATTGTGTATTTCTCATATGTTGGTATTGATTGTTTTTTGTTTTGTAAAGGTTTATAACCATATCCAAATAAAACATTTTTTTAAACTAACAATCTGCTCCATTTGTGCCTTTTACCTTCTTCACTAAGTGCATCAGAAGGGTTTCCCTAGAAGGGCTAGATCTCAAATTAAAGTCTAGGTAAATCAGTTCTTTGGTAATGTGTGTTCCCCTGTCCTCCACGTGAAGCTGTGTTTTTTGCCAGGATGTTTTTCTGAATCTTATGATTTTTGTGTTTGAAGGATTTCATTTTAAATCAATATCGATGACATTTTATGTATTTATTTATACATTTATAAAGCGCTCAAAGCCCAGAGGCAACTAGGCGCTGTTACATACTTAAGGAGATGGTTACAAATTAAGCACATAGCTTCATGGTTACAGAATTACAATTTTTACACAGAATACAATACACACTTATATACATTTATGTACAATTTATGTGAATGCATCCTGCAGGTATTGAGTTAATGTCTAAGCAGCTACTGCAGGAGGTCGGTCTTGAAGAGTAAGGTTTTTAGGCTTTTTCTGAAGGACCAGAACAAGGTGTCATTTCTGAGATAAGTAGGGAGGGCGTTCCACAGTTTGGGAGCTATAATCGGGGAAACTTGCTCCTTCTGCTTTCTGTCTTTTGTATTTGGGGGTGATGAGGAGATTGGTGTACTGGGAACGGGTTGGTCTGTTAGAATGGGCTTTGCGGATGAGATTGCTGAGGTATAGAGGTGCCTTGTTTGTAATACATTTGTGGCTGAGAGTCAGTATTCTGAAATTAATTCTGTCTTGGATAGGGAGCCAGTGGATTTTCCTCCTGATGGTAGGAATGTGATCATGTCTAGAAATGTTTAAGGCAGCTCTAATGGCGTGGTTTTGGACGACCTGTAATTTTTTATGTTTCTTGAGCTGGTCCCTGCAAATAGTGAATTGCAGTAGTCTATCCTGGATAAAATCAAGGCTCTGGTCAAGGTGATGAGATGGTCAGGAAAGAGGAACGGTCTGCTAGCTCTTATCATTTTGGTGGTGTGGGCTGCTGAAGAGATGACAGCATTAACCTGTCTGTTTAAGGTAAGAGAGGAGTCGATATATATACTCAAGTTTTTTTATTTTGTTGGCGACTTTAATAGTATTACCATCGATATTAAAGTATTTATATGTATGAGGGAGGTTGCTGAGTTTAGTTTTATTGCCAATGAGGATTAGCACAGTTTTATCGTCATTAAGACACAATTCATTAAGCGCCATCCACGCCTGGATGGCCAGATACATCTTGTTTAGGTTTTTAGAGTCAGTGTCATGGCATCTAGTAATTAGGTATTAGGCAAATACTAATACCATCTAGGTATTAGTATTTGCGTATCATCCGCATAGTTTGTATACGTGATACCCATGTTATCTAATTTCTCAAACAGGAGCTTAGTGAAGGCATTATAAAGAGTGGGTGACAGGCAAGAGCCTTGCAGTACACCACAGGTCACTGGAACCGGCGGGGCTGCCGAGTTGTCGGGGGAAAAAACCCTCATGGTGCAGGAATGACTTGATCCACTCGGAGTCTACTGAGAATTGGGAGACATACTCTAGGTGCTGGCAGAGAATATCAGGATCAACTAGATCGAATTCTGCGGAGAGATCTAAGAGAAGGAGGATGCACAGCTCCCCCCTTGTCTTTGTATTGATCCATTTGTGTTTTCAAATCTAGTAAAGCAGTCTCTGCCATGACCTGGCCTGAAGCCTGATTGTCTTAAACCCAAGAGGTTATTCTCTTCTAGACATTTTTATATCTGCAAATAGACTGCATGATCAAGTATTTTTAATAAGAACGGTTGGGTAGTGATAGGACGGATGTTTGTGGGGATGTTGGGGTCTAGTGTTGGTTTCTTGAGTAGGGGTAGAACACAGGCTGTTTTTAGGTCACTCGGATCCCTGTTAGTGGCAAAAGAGCTGTTAATAAGGCTGGTGATGAAAGGTGCAAATTCTGAAGCGCATTCTTTTATCAGAGTTGCCGGGCAGCTGTCACCTTTGCATCTAGATGGTTTTAAGCTATTAATGATGTTCATAGTGTCTACGCTAGAAAGTGGAGAAAAATAATGTATTATCCTCCACTGGTGGTGGTGGAGTTGGCTGAGTTTGGGTGAGACCGAGTTTAGCTTTTATTTGTTCCATTTTAAGTTGAAGTGAGGACATTTTGTCTGCCAACACATTTTGAATATTGGTATACCATTGTTCATCTTTCACTGCATGGTCAGGGGTAGGTGCTGGAGATTCTAATTCAAGGAGGATGGTGAAAAGTTCTCTAGTATTTGATCAAGCATTGGTATTCTCTGATTATATACTTCACTTTTGGCTACAAGAATTTCTTTTTTGTAATTATTAGCTGCTGCCTGGAAAAGCTTTTGTTTGCTGTATTTGGTGATTCGCGCCAATTATTTTCCGCAGATCTTTTAGAAGCACGCATTGTTCTGCGTTCTGTGGTGAACCAGGGGTTGATGTATGCTGAGTGTTTATCTTTTTTACTTTTTAGGGGAGTAACTTTTTCAATAACTTCTAACATGATTTCATTATATTGACGTACCAAGGTTGATGGGTCATTGTCTAGAGTCTAAGAAGGGCGTTAGAAGAGGTAACATTGTCTTTATTCATATTTTTAAAGCTTTTAGACGGGGCCGTGGATGCTAAAATGGAATGGTTCTGATTTTTAGTGCTGACAGTAGTGGTAAAGATTATGGTGTTGGTCTGACCAAGGCGTAGGGGTGTTAGATAGTATGTTGGTGGTACAGCTGGTGTCTGCTAACCAATCCAGAGTCTGCCTTTTTCGTGGGTGGGTGCAAGGATCCTATAGGTGAATCCATGGGCTTCCATTGACTTGGCTAGGTGGTCTGCATGGATGTCTGAAGGGTCGTTCAGACCGTGGTGTGCGAGTATGGTGTGGTCAAGCCTTTGCTACGTGAACCTAGGTTGGTAGGACGTGGGGTAATGGGGAAAGGTGCAATGTTATTGAGGAAAGAAGTGGGGCAAGGAATAGGGTGATGGCGAGCGCAATGTAAGCGGGCTAGGCCCATTCCTAACTGGATATAAGCGCCTGCTGTGCAAGGCGGATCAATTATGTGGTGAGGGAATTTCTTCAGATGGTAATTTGCTGCTAATATTGAGAAAAGGAGAATGGGCAACAGGAATGTGGCAGACATAGCAATTGGTTTGGGTTGTTGTGTTAGGCGGCACGATAGGTGGCACAGCGTCTGCTACACATTGGGTGGTGCTTCAATAGGCAGATATCAGGCAATACAGGGATAAACAGTGGCCGATTAATAGCGTGACAATGGCCAACACGGATACTCACAGAGCAATGGGTGACACGATTTAAGGTGTGGCAAAGGGCTACGCAGCTGATCGTAGGGCAATAAACTTCACAGTTAGAAGCAATGCATGCATCTTAAATCATAACATAATGACAGGCAGCAATTTATGTCATCGCAGTGAACAGTACGATTGATAGTAGTGCAGAGGGCTACTCAGTGGAGAGCAGAATGATGGGCAACAGAATTGGGTACGTGGCAATGGGCTATACAATTAATCACAGGGCAATGCGCAATACAGTTGATAGCATGGCAGCAGCCAATTCAGTTTCTAGAATAATGGAAGGCAACATAATTAATTCCACCGCAATGGGCAGTACAGTTGATAACTGAACGGAAGGCTGCTCAGTTAATTGCACGAGCGAGGGTGTAGCAGAAATTGCCTAGTTGACTTTTATGCTAGGGGCTGCACAATTGATAGTTAAAATGGTAGATAATTAAACGGCATGAGAATCAAAACACGTGGAAGCATCGGACTCAGGATAGTCATAGAAACATTTATATTAATATCGGGTGATGCAACACTGTTAATTAGCGATCCGTTGGTGGGTGGTCGAGTGACCGGCCGGGGTGGGAGTGGCGAGTATGAGATAGATGGTGATGTTTCTTGGGCCAATTACACGTGTCTGTGTACACTTGCGATGCAGCGGGGGCAGGCAAGCAGCGACCCCGAGTGTGCAGGTAGATTTTGAGAGGGCGGTACAGCAAGTCACTTCAGGACACAAGAGTTGGCTGTTAAGCGTGGTGTTGTCGCCGACAATGTTTTAATAGTGTTGGTGGGGGCAAGATGCAGCGCGCATCGTGCACGGGACTTGGGTGAGGGGCGGGCAGCAGTAGGTAGATAGAGGAGTGATGTGGGTACTGTGAAAGGGGATAGGTACTCACTCGAGGCGACTGACGAGATGCGTGGTGGGCCAGCGGCCCGCCACGGAAAGGCACCAATATGCCCTTAGATGCGGCCCTTGGGTAGATGGCCCGGCTGCACCTACCGGTCGTAGCAGTGGGCGGATGAATGGATAGGCAGCCAATCAGCGGCTGCAGTGCAATGTGTTTGTTACGATCCTGGAAATCAGTGTAAGGCTGGCGCTGCCATTACACACGTTGCGGGCAATGGAGGACAATAGGCCAGGTGTACACAGGAGCGCTTGAGCACTTTGGGAAGCAGGATGCAATTTCGATTTCAATCACAGTGCACTTCTGTATGCTTGAATTGAATTACGGAGCAAAAATAGCAAATTAAGGTGAGCTCCTCTCAGAACTTGATATCTCACCCATTTTTGTGGGGGGTGTTGCTGGGGCTCTTCAGTGGTGCGCAGGGGTGAAGATCGGAGAGAGAAGGCTCCAGCCCTCTCCTCCCACAGTCACTGCGGCTATTTATTTGTGCATTTGTAAAGTGCTTTTACAGCAAGTATGTTGTCTTTCAAAGCGCCCACAGGGCAACAGGGAGAGAACACGGGAGTGAAATGCAAATATAACAATGAAAGATAGAGGCGGTCCTACTTGTCCTTGTGAGCATTCGGAACGTGCAAGTGCAGAGAGAGAAGGGAAGAGGGACGGGCTAAGTGCTAGGAATACCACGGTGGAAGGGCTGGGGGCTAAGCAGCTGTTACGTGACTTGGTGAGAGTGTTGAACTGGCAAAAGTAAGTGCTGGCCTGTAATATCACAAGCCAGTGGGTGCCAAGGCAAGTGCTGGGAGCTGGCAGAGGCTGAAGGCAATTGGGTGTGTGAGGCCAGGACCCATGTGGACACAAAGGCCCTCGTCACCAATCTCAGCAACTGTAGGGTTTTAGCAGAGGAGGGAGGAAGGTAAGGAGAAGTTGGAAAGTAAGATCTTGAGGAGTTTACGGAATTTGAGCAGATCCCACTCGAGACGTAGAGGAAGGCGGAGGCTGTTCCATAGGAGGGAGCCAGCTGAGGAAAGAGATTGGCCACCAGCTCGGTGTTTAGCGAAGCGCTTGACACACAGAGAAATTGGTGCCAGAAGAACGTAAAGCTATGGAGGGAGAGTATTTAGTGAGTCAGTACACAGCTTTGTCGAAGGCCATTAAAGGAGTCAACTTTGTTTGGCATTGCTCCCTGCATGTCCAACCTAATTCTTAATTTCATCCCAGAGTGAATGGGAATAAGAATATTTAGTAAGCTTGCTTACAGGCACCATCTCCTCACCTTCTAGCATAATTTAGCCCTATTTACCATGTCAAACGCTAGGGATATGTCAATGCATGCTAGGTTGCCTGTGTTTACTAGTCACTGTTAGTGTCAAGATGTTACTAATGAATCCGTTCAGTGATGTATTTAAACCTTTTCTAAATCCAGTTTGGTTTTTAGCCAGGCACCCACTATTTGCCGAAACTTCCATTCACCTGGCATCTAGGCCGCAAACAGTTTGCTACTGCATCCCGCATTGGTCAATATTTTAGCAGGCATTCTTTAAACCCTCTCCAATATATATGGATAATGTGGGATATTTTCCATGTCTCAGGTGTTTTCCGCTTTAGGAGTAAATCATTAAATATAACAAACAGATAACTGACCAAGGATCTATCACGTTTATAAACACATAGTTACTAGGACCATTGAGACTGGGCGCTCCGGGAGAAGAGAATTTAGAAATGAAGGTTTGAATGGTTTCTTTATCTTAGTTGAGTTTCCATGTTTCCTCACCAATTATCAGGGGTTCTGTGTTTGCTGGAGCTTTATAAAGTTCTGCAAAGTCATTTTCCCAAGTGCTTGCTGCAATTGGGTTAACCTGGATGGAGGACTGAGGGCAGTTCAACTTCCTAATTAATATCCAGAAGTTGCAAGAGCTCTTTTTTTAAGCTCTCTGGGCTGATAAGTGGCAATGCTAGTTGATTTGAAATGAAATTATAATCAATTCATGAGGATTACTGATCATTCCAGGTGTCATTTATTTTCCAGATCTCCCTTAATATTACAGTTTAACATTTGTAAACCCCAAAACGTTGTTAGTCTTACCCATTTATTTCGATTTCTCAGTTTCCTACTTGCTTTCAATTGATCAGAATGGTGGGGTTCACTGGGGTTCACTGTTCAAACAGCGTGTAGAATCAAATGCACCTGCGATAATGACCTCACACGTCTCATCTTCTCCTTGGAGTGTCTCCAATATCTCACATTTGACCTTGAAAGCAGTCAATGGTGGAATGGGAGGGGTTCCGGTAGACACTAAGCAAAAGTAATGTACTGTTGAGGTTAACAGCCTAGTTTATTTTTACCGGAAAAAATATTCAACTATAGTTTTTACAAGTTTGTCAATTAGATTGGTTTTAATGGCGATAATAAGGCTTCCTTTGGGCATGCCACCAATTTCTTTAGTAGTTAATTGCTGGAAAATGTTAAAACCAATCTAGTATTACTGGTGACACTAAACAAACTTCCTATAAGAGTATGACACCATTTTGGCTTAATTTTATGCACAGTTCCAAATCATGTATTAAGTGGTAATGGCCCCTCACATTCCATGAAAGACATGAAAACAACTCTTTACAACCCTTCAGGTTAGAAACTCCCTCTGCAGATAGAATATTTGGCAGCCAACTCCAGTCTTTCTTTTCCTGGTTATCGGCTGCATTAGGGGTGATCATTTTTACCACTCTGTTTCTCGCTGAAGCGTTCAAGCACCTAATTTGAAGGTTACTATAGTTTGCCTCGTTGTGTTTCTCTAGGTCGAAATGCTTAGTAGTAATATTTTTAGTTTGCACACCCTTCCTGAACCTACTGGCCACAATGAGGAGATGGGTCATATCCCATTTGCCTTAATGCCCGTCCTTCCATTATTAGCATTTTGAAAGCGATATTTGAATACATAGTAATGATCACAACAAGTCACCCCCACCCCCAATCGACAAATTTGACCAGTTCTAGATCTCTTGAAATAAAATGCAATTTAGGGATCTCACACAATAGATTCAGAATATTGCTTCAACTGAGCACAATTTGTTTGTCACTCCTTAAAAATTCTAGTAATAGTTGTTTATTATGGCCTGTTTTTCTCACCTGAGCGTATGGAGAGGCAGTGCCATTATTTGTCACAGCATGGGTCCTTGACCAGTTAAAATCTTGGGAATTATCCTTTTCAATGTTACTTATGTCTGCAGCCTCTCTGACCCTTTGATTTAGGATGGAAATAGTAAAAGGAACGTTAATATCTGCTTCCAGGAACTGATCTTAGAGTCACATTGTATACTTATTTGTACTTGGGTGCTACCTTGCAGATTTTGCTTCTTTACATCGTTCTAACTTCTTATTTAGAATTTTAGATCTGCCTTTATTTAGTAATTCTCCTGGTTCTTGTGTGATATCTTCCATCTCCGATTCCTGTGAATTTTTTATTCTGGCTTGAGATGCTTCTGCTTCAAACATATGAAGGCCTCAGACATTTTGTTGAGTTCCTTCTATTCACTTCCTTTCTTTTTTGATCACTAGTTTCTTGATATACGAGAGGGAAAAGGGATTTATCTGCTCCTTTTTTCTCTTTTTCTCTTATTCCCATTCACCCTTTACCGCAAGTTGTTTTTCTGCTTCCCCTGTGCCATCTTGCTCTATAGGTCCTCCATTTATAGGCACTTAGTTCCACCCTTGTTCGTGCCGTTCCACTCATAATTCGGTCTTATTTGTCTATATTCAGCCTAATTTCGCCGAGTAGGAATGTATACGCTTTGACTCCTGTGTATATATTGTCATATAACTGGGCTAGAGAACTAAGAACCATGTTGAGGGCTGAAATTGTAGGAAAGGATAGATTTATTTTGTCATTGACATCTTTTAAAGTATGATGTTGTTAGGTAAGATTTCCACAGGGCTGGTAAATCTTCCTTGCCTGGTTCAACTCCAAAACTTTTTGCTTTTCTAGTGAGAGATTTTCCATTAATACCTCAGTGAGTGGGAACCTTTTTCCACACTCACCTGTCTTTAACTCTTTTTATGGGTGTCATTTTTAAGACTCTCCATAGTGTCTTTTTAAAGTTATCATGTCTAACAACTTATTGGCAATAAGTGCCTGTTGTTGCTGGGTTTCCCTAGGGGCTCCCCCTTTAACTTTCTTGTGCTAACCTTGAGTGAACTACAGTTCCCAAGGGTAGAAAGGATCTGTGGATCCCTTTTACATTTTATTCTGTGAAACCAGCACACCCCACCTTATGTGGAGTGCTGGGGAGATACAATGTATCCCCTTTCACATTTAAACTGTAACAATTCTGTTACAGTGACAAGCTTACCTTTAATGGCTGGTGGCAGTGATACCTTTTACTAATTTGGTGCACCTTTACCGCGTGCTGTAATCACAGCTGCAGTAAAGGCACCTAAGGGTGCTCATTTTTACCAAAATGGCCCCTGTCTTCTTTTTCTGCCATTTTAGTGTTTCTTGTCGTTTCTTGTTCCTTCCCCTGACATCCAGGGCGGGAAAATCCTTTGTTTGAGTTTTGCCTTTGGCGGGAGTCCCCTGGACACCCCGCCCAGGCTCCAGTCAGTCTGTAAGCACAGGAAGTGGGGGAGGGGTCCCAAACTTCCCCCTCCTTTGTCTTAGGTCTTCCTTCAACTGGGCCAAATCCCAGTGGGGGGTTGGCTGTCCTGATTGGACAGCCAAACGCCCCTTTCTTGTAAAATGCGGGGAGAGAATGCAGAGGTTGTGTTGCAGCTCCTGATAAATACTGGAAACCTGGAAGCTGAAGTCATGTCGACCACTGGAACCGAAAACCGAAGTTGATGACGAAGGAAAAGCGGCGGGAATGATTTCCAGCGGCCGGAGAGCCTGCTTTGTAACCGGAGCCTGCTGCAGCCCTTCCTTCCGATCGACCTGGGGACTCCGAAAACGACGACCCGAACCCAGAGCCTGGTGAGACCCACTAGAATCGAGACGACCTGCATTTTGAGCCATCCCACGGGTTTCTGCGACCTTGCGTTCTTGCAATACCCCAATACCCTGGGACCTCCTGCCACTGTGCGGTGCACGGTCTTCCGAATTCCGAATCTCGCTGAAACTTCGTGGGCATCTTTTTCTATCTCCGAAGACACGAATCGAGTCCAAAAAGTCCCCTCACAAGAGTGCTGGACCTTTTAAACGACGAGAATTCAACCGCGAGTTTCTGTCTTCTTCTGTGCTCCTTGAAAAGGCGCCAAACCCGCAGAACCACATTCAGCCATGAGAGAAATCTTGCCTAGAGCCTTCTTCATCGATCCCTGCTGCAAAGTCCCTTCTGAGGTCTTGTGTTCAGTCTCCAGGACAAGGAATCCACTGACCGGGTATTTGGCTGCAGCCCCTGAAGTTCTCCTGCTGCAATCTCTTCTTCATTGCTGAGGTACTGTGTTGGCTTGGGTATATACTTACCTTAAGCCTGTTGGGATTTCTGTGTAGTCCTGGGGTGTTTTCTGTGATTGGGAGGTCCCTCGTCCAGTACACCCAGTCCCACTGCTAGAATCCTGCTGGGGTGTCTTCTGTGAAGCCCCTGGACCCTATTCTAACCCTAGAAGTAAAGTACTCACTTGGTTGCCAGTTTTCCTAAGGAAACCCTGACTTTTTCTACTAAAGAACTTATTCTAACACTGCCTGTTGGTCACTAGTCCTAGTGACCCCCCTTCTGCCACTGAGAACACTCATGCTCAAAGGGAAAGACTTTGAAGGGATTGGGACTTCTGCCTAGAAAAGAAATCAAGTGTTTTACTTACTTGTAAAGAGTTGGTTGGTTGGTAACTGTAATTCTAAGAGTGAACAGTTACAAAAGTTCTTACTGATCTTGAATGTGTGATGCACTGTTCTTAAAAGTATGGTTAACATCTTTTCTTCCTTAGCCACTGTTTTGCCAGTCTAAAAGAAAGTAGATGTAAAGGTATTTTACTCTCCTGTGATTAGGTTGTGCCTCTTTACAAAAGTAATGTGTTGGTTTCACCAGATTATTCCTAAAGGGTAATTGTATGAGTGTCCTCCAACTGTTGGTATCACCAGGTTAGTCCTGCTAGGACAACTGTATGAGTGTCCCCCAACTGGGTCTTGCTTCCCCTGACTTGCTGCTAGCCTGTCTTTAATAAGTCTACATTAGGTTGTTGCCTACCTTGAATATATATTCAGTAAAGAGTGACATTGGGTTTTACTTTCCCCTTCATTGTGAAGTCAAAGTAAGTGGGTTTTACTTACCTGGTGTTAGCTGTGTGCCATCCAAAACAAGTTACCAGAGTTATTGCTCACCTCAATCTGGGGTTCCCTGATTTTCAAAGCATCTGTAATTATACATTACATCCATAGGTTTTACTGACCTGGTATAACTGTGTGTTATAGTTATAGGTTTTTACTGCACCTAGAATAAGTGTTTCACTATTCATCAAAAGTATATTGTCCAGTTGACTGTTTATGTGATTTGTTCCAAGAGTCACTGTACAACTGGAAGGGCCTACTGTCCTTGTATTACCAAAAGTAATCTAAAAGTAACCATTGGTCTTTTACTCCCAAAGAATAGGCTTGGCCTATACTAAATGTGTATAACAAGGTTTTGACTTCCCTAGAACTACTGTTAGGTGTTCCAAATAAGGTCTATACTTGGGTCTGAGTACTTTCAAGTATAGTGTTGTGTTTTATATTGTGATTGCATATAATGTTTCAGTATTTACTTAACCCCTAGATTTATCTGGGCCTACTTGTATTTAAATAAATCCTTTATTTTTATAATACATAGTGTTTCAGTGTTTCTTTGGATCATTTGTATTACAATTTTCACTTGTACTGTATCTACTGCCCTCTCTCCCTCCTAAGATAAGCCTGGCTGCTCTGCCTACGCTACCATGTACTCAGGTGGTACAGTCTTATACTAAGAGTGGAGTCTTGTACTGCCTCAGTTGAATGGTTTTACTAGGCCCTTAACTGGACTTCAGAAAAACTGTCCTAACACTGTTGGCATGCGCTGGGATCAAGGTGGATTGCATTACATTGATTATTGATATATTTTGTGTCCAAAGGAAACCATCCAGTAGGTTTGGTTTAGCCAAGGTAAAGTGTACTTATTGTATTTAACACAAGAACCAACACCATGGCCTGCTTTAGGCCTGAGGACTCCTCTTATGCTGCAATAGAACATTTGGTCATAATGTGTATAGAGAAGGGCCTCAATTGTGAAGGAAGTAAGCTTGAATTATTACAAAGGTTAGGGGACCATATGCATGGT
Source organism: Ambystoma mexicanum (assembly GCF_040938575.1). NCBI lineage: Eukaryota > Metazoa > Chordata > Amphibia > Caudata > Ambystomatidae > Ambystoma > Ambystoma mexicanum. The sequence goes on along the minus strand of NC_090931.1, from coordinate 802,690,945 downwards.
TCCAGTGAACCTGTGTCCACTTCTTACAAGATTGCTGGGAGTGAGGATGATGAGGGTTCAGACAGCTGTCCAAACTCCTCAGAGGAGGAATATGAGGGTTCTGATGAGGAGGATGTTAGTTCACCCCCCTCACCTTCTCTTGCCTCTACCTTACTGCCTACCATGTGCTCTGAGATATCTAAGGAACTGAATATAAGAAAATTCCTGTGGGAAAACAATATGAAGATGTGGGAATATGAGAAAAAGTATAACACGTCTGTAGAAGACCATTTTCTGCACCCCTCTTCTTTTTCCAGGTCTTCTGTGTCTACAGCTTCCAGGTTTCCAGAATTGGTGAGTCAGTATGATCTGAAGTGTGACATTGTTGTATGGCTGAAAACTTTTGACCTCACTTGTAAAAGGTTTGGTCTGTGTGAGAGTGATAGAATACCCTGGGTTCTTTTTAGACTTCCCAAGAGGGACTACCATGTGCTCTTGGATTTACACGAAGTAGAAAGAGGTAACTGGGATAGGGTAAAAACAGCTCTCATAGATAGATATAAGAAAACAACTTCTACCTATCTACACTCCTTAAGGGACTCTAAGAATAGAGGTAGGTCAACAAGTGCTGTCTCCTCATCCCTTAAGAAATCTGTCAATACTGAGTATAGCAGAAAAGCTGTGGTCTTAGACTCAGCTGAGCCCCCTTGTAAAAAGGCTGAGGCTCTTAACCTTGAAGTAAGAGAGGTCCCCTTAGGAGACCCCTCCTTAGAGATAAAAGGCATTAACTGCCACTCTGAAGGGCACTTGGGTGTAGCACCCATAACTTCAAATAGGGACAAAACCCCTAGGCCCACAAAGCTAGAGGTCACTCCTGTGACCCCACCTTTAGCTGCTGCTAAGGTGATAGAGCCTCTTGAAAAACCACATGTAGTGGAAGTGGTTCAACTAGTTACCAGAAACTTAAAAACTTCTGTCCTAGTGCCAATATGGTGTAATACCATTAACCAGGTCACTGTTGTGACCCCACCTTCAGTTAACACTGAGTTTATAGAACCTCTTGAAAACCCACCTAGAGTGGAAGTGGTTCAACCTGTGGATAGAAACTTATATATTCCTGTCCAATCTATAACACTGTCTAAAAACTTTGTTGAACCTGACAAGAACCTTAGTGTTCATGTCACACACCCTGTGTGGTGTATGTCCTTTAGAATAAAGGCCCCTTCAGTTAAACCTGTAGAGGCTGAACCATTTGAAAACCCACTTACAGTGGAAATGGTTCCTAAAACTCTAAACATGGATACGCCTGAAAACCCACTTACAGTGGAGGTGATCCAGATGGATGTACAAAGCTTAGGTGTTTTTAACAACCCTAAGAGGGCAAGGAGTTTCCTTGACCCAAAGGTAGGAATTAAGTTTTCTCCTTTAGTTCAGAGTGCCCAGAATGTAACTTCTAGGCCTGAAAAACTGAACACCAAAAAGAGTTATAAGAAACCTAAGAATAGCTTTCTTACTAGGCCTTCTAATAAAAAGCCTGTGACTCCAACTACTCCTACAGGAGAGATGGATAGGTGTTCTGACAAGGCTAGCGTCTCTGTTTCAAGAAACCACTCTAAACCTGTAGGATCCTCTATAGCGAATCCTACTGTAAGTCCTAATGTTAGCAGGGCAACCTCTAACAAAGGCAAATCAAAATCTAGACTATTAGGGAAATGGGAGCCCGAACCATGCTCTACCATTTCAGTTCCAATTCTAAAGTCTTTGACCCACACTACTTCTGAGGAAGGGGTGGATAGACAAGATGGAAACCTAACTAGGCCTTTGAGGACTGGTAAACCTCAAAGCTGGTGGAAATCCAGAAAAGATATGTCTAAGGCTAAACCCCTTGACATTGTGGGCTCTTCTGCTGAAGACCCCCTTGTAAATCCTAGAGTTAGAAGGGAAAACCCTAACCAAGGTAAAAACAGATCTAAGAGGAAGTGGAAGGATGTACAATGCTTTGCCACAACCCCTCCAACTAGGATACCTGAGACCCAACCTGCTCATGTGAGAGAGGTGGTGAGGAATCATGGAGACCCCTCTAGGTCTAAGGGATTTCTTTATAAGAACCCCTTTAAAAAGCCTATTGTAGGTTCAGAGGTTGTCACAACTTCTGAAGGACTGTTTAAACAGATCCCCTATACCTTAGACAAGAGTAAAGTGCCCAACACTACTTGTAGGTCATATAGTTTGCAAATGATAACTAATATAAGAAAAAGTAGCACAGCAAGGGTTACAAAAAGATTGCTAGTTGACTCAGCAAACAGTTTAACCGACTAGAAACAAGAGATCTATCCAGGTGAGGATTAGCTTCCCCTGTTCCTTAGTCTGGGGGGGACGAGTGTTAGGTAAGATTTCCACAGGGCTGGTAAATCTTCCTTGCCTGGTTCAACTCCAAAACTTTTTGCTTTTCTAGTGAGAGATTTTCCATTAATACCTCAGTGAGTGGGAACCTTTTTCCACACTCACCTGTCTTTAACTCTTTTTATGGGTGTCATTTTTAAGACTCTCCATAGTGTCTTTTTAAAGTTATCATGTCTAACAACTTATTGGCAATAAGTGCCTGTTGTTGCTGGGTTTCCCTAGGGGCTCCCCCTTTAACTTTCTTGTGCTAACCTTGAGTGAACTACAGTTCCCAAGGGTAGAAAGGATCTGTGGATCCCTTTTACATTTTATTCTGTGAAACCAGCACACCCCACCTTATGTGGAGTGCTGGGGAGATACAATGTATCCCCTTTCACATTTAAACTGTAACAATTCTGTTACAGTGACAAGCTTACCTTTAATGGCTGGTGGCAGTGATACCTTTTACTAATTTGGTGCACCTTTACCGCGTGCTGTAATCACAGCTGCAGTAAAGGCACCTAAGGGTGCTCATTTTTACCAAAATGGCCCCTGTCTTCTTTTTCTGCCATTTTAGTGTTTCTTGTCGTTTCTTGTTCCTTCCCCTGACATCCAGGGCGGGAAAATCCTTTGTTTGAGTTTTGCCTTTGGCGGGAGTCCCCTGGACACCCCGCCCAGGCTCCAGTCAGTCTGTAAGCACAGGAAGTGGGGGAGGGGTCCCAAACTTCCCCCTCCTTTGTCTTAGGTCTTCCTTCAACTGGGCCAAATCCCAGTGGGGGGTTGGCTGTCCTGATTGGACAGCCAAACGCCCCTTTCTTGTAAAATGCGGGGAGAGAATGCAGAGGTTGTGTTGCAGCTCCTGATAAATACTGGAAACCTGGAAGCTGAAGTCATGTCGACCACTGGAACCGAAAACCGAAGTTGATGACGAAGGAAAAGCGGCGGGAATGATTTCCAGCGGCCGGAGAGCCTGCTTTGTAACCGGAGCCTGCTGCAGCCCTTCCTTCCGATCGACCTGGGGACTCCGAAAACGACGACCCGAACCCAGAGCCTGGTGAGACCCACTAGAATCGAGACGACCTGCATTTTGAGCCATCCCACGGGTTTCTGCGACCTTGCGTTCTTGCAATACCCCAATACCCTGGGACCTCCTGCCACTGTGCGGTGCACGGTCTTCCGAATTCCGAATCTCGCTGAAACTTCGTGGGCATCTTTTTCTATCTCCGAAGACACGAATCGAGTCCAAAAAGTCCCCTCACAAGAGTGCTGGACCTTTTAAACGACGAGAATTCAACCGCGAGTTTCTGTCTTCTTCTGTGCTCCTTGAAAAGGCGCCAAACCCGCAGAACCACATTCAGCCATGAGAGAAATCTTGCCTAGAGCCTTCTTCATCGATCCCTGCTGCAAAGTCCCTTCTGAGGTCTTGTGTTCAGTCTCCAGGACAAGGAATCCACTGACCGGGTATTTGGCTGCAGCCCCTGAAGTTCTCCTGCTGCAATCTCTTCTTCATTGCTGAGGTACTGTGTTGGCTTGGGTATATACTTACCTTAAGCCTGTTGGGATTTCTGTGTAGTCCTGGGGTGTTTTCTGTGATTGGGAGGTCCCTCGTCCAGTACACCCAGTCCCACTGCTAGAATCCTGCTGGGGTGTCTTCTGTGAAGCCCCTGGACCCTATTCTAACCCTAGAAGTAAAGTACTCACTTGGTTGCCAGTTTTCCTAAGGAAACCCTGACTTTTTCTACTAAAGAACTTATTCTAACACTGCCTGTTGGTCACTAGTCCTAGTGACCCCCCTTCTGCCACTGAGAACACTCATGCTCAAAGGGAAAGACTTTGAAGGGATTGGGACTTCTGCCTAGAAAAGAAATCAAGTGTTTTACTTACTTGTAAAGAGTTGGTTGGTTGGTAACTGTAATTCTAAGAGTGAACAGTTACAAAAGTTCTTACTGATCTTGAATGTGTGATGCACTGTTCTTAAAAGTATGGTTAACATCTTTTCTTCCTTAGCCACTGTTTTGCCAGTCTAAAAGAAAGTAGATGTAAAGGTATTTTACTCTCCTGTGATTAGGTTGTGCCTCTTTACAAAAGTAATGTGTTGGTTTCACCAGATTATTCCTAAAGGGTAATTGTATGAGTGTCCTCCAACTGTTGGTATCACCAGGTTAGTCCTGCTAGGACAACTGTATGAGTGTCCCCCAACTGGGTCTTGCTTCCCCTGACTTGCTGCTAGCCTGTCTTTAATAAGTCTACATTAGGTTGTTGCCTACCTTGAATATATATTCAGTAAAGAGTGACATTGGGTTTTACTTTCCCCTTCATTGTGAAGTCAAAGTAAGTGGGTTTTACTTACCTGGTGTTAGCTGTGTGCCATCCAAAACAAGTTACCAGAGTTATTGCTCACCTCAATCTGGGGTTCCCTGATTTTCAAAGCATCTGTAATTATACATTACATCCATAGGTTTTACTGACCTGGTATAACTGTGTGTTATAGTTATAGGTTTTTACTGCACCTAGAATAAGTGTTTCACTATTCATCAAAAGTATATTGTCCAGTTGACTGTTTATGTGATTTGTTCCAAGAGTCACTGTACAACTGGAAGGGCCTACTGTCCTTGTATTACCAAAAGTAATCTAAAAGTAACCATTGGTCTTTTACTCCCAAAGAATAGGCTTGGCCTATACTAAATGTGTATAACAAGGTTTTGACTTCCCTAGAACTACTGTTAGGTGTTCCAAATAAGGTCTATACTTGGGTCTGAGTACTTTCAAGTATAGTGTTGTGTTTTATATTGTGATTGCATATAATGTTTCAGTATTTACTTAACCCCTAGATTTATCTGGGCCTACTTGTATTTAAATAAATCCTTTATTTTTATAATACATAGTGTTTCAGTGTTTCTTTGGATCATTTGTATTACAATTTTCACTTGTACTGTATCTACTGCCCTCTCTCCCTCCTAAGATAAGCCTGGCTGCTCTGCCTACGCTACCATGTACTCAGGTGGTACAGTCTTATACTAAGAGTGGAGTCTTGTACTGCCTCAGTTGAATGGTTTTACTAGGCCCTTAACTGGACTTCAGAAAAACTGTCCTAACAGATGTAAATGGGAAGAAGCCATTGAACTTGGTAGATATGAGATTTCTATTAGGTGCTCGTCAGCGTTCATCTTGTCTTGCTAGAAACGATGGAAAATATTCTGAAGTTATAGGATTGTCTAACCAATTTGGAGTCGACGCATGATCTATTACTTGCCGTTCACTCTGATGTAGACTGCCATGCACATATTCCATCTCTATAATGCTTAGATTGGTTATGACATTCGTATGCTCTTCCACTCTGAGGGCCTGATCCTTGCCCCCCTTAATTTTCCTCACAGCAACTGATATACTTGCATGAGTTTTCGAGATGATGTTCGCTATAAGGGGGAAGTTGATGGGAGTACATTAGTACATTGTATACTGCGGCAGGGTTCTTCTACTAGATATCTATAACAGATGTTTCTATGTCGTGTTTCCAAAGTGGTTAGTTACGGATTATTGACCCTCACTGTCTCAGTCTGTTGATTGTCGACAGTGATCTGAGCTGATCGGTTACACCATTACCTGCCGCAGGGAGCAAAGGGCATTCACCCGCTGGCATTGAGGACGCTCTCAGTTTGCAGTGGGTCAAGGATTGCCTGACACATTAATATGTGGCTCTTGTCCCTGTCTAAAGAAGGGGGAGGCACTGCTATGGGTCTTGGCATTGCGCTGGATGCCATGCAGTTTACTGGGCTTATAGTGATGGTGGGTGTACTTTGAAGGTTGTATGTATGTACTTATCCATAAATCTGCACTGTATGTGAATGAAAGAACGCTCACCTCAGTCCTGCGCTCTATCCAGCACTCTGCATCTGATCTGCGGTACTAGTGAAGAAAATCTGGTACACTCCTTCCAGGGAACACAAGTCAGTGCCACCAACTACACTCTATGCAGCACTCCACTGCATACATTTAAAACCAGTGGTAGAAGTTAAAATTCCTGTTTGGACAGAACCTCCAGGGAAGAATAGGGGACCCAGGAAAAAATATCACTGTCCAGGTGAGCATCTTTAAGAGCTACGGTTTAGGAGGTTGTAGACTTGGAAAAGTGCTCCAGCGCCCAGTTACCTCGGGGTTCGGTGCGCGATACAAATAATAAACAAATACAAACAAGTTAAATGGGAACACATATGTAGGCTTGGGAAAAGAGTTCTATCCCAAAGGTAAAAAAAAGCCATCAACCTACCCCAGTGAAACCCAGAGGAGAACCTCTCAAAGATTTCCAGTTCCAGGTTCGAGAGCCAGAAGAAAGGAAGAAAAGCAAGAATTAAGCCCATGTTAACCAATGGTGAACCACAGTATAAGGTGACCTACAGAAACCCAGGACCACAAACCCACGGCACCCCTGAGGGTAAGTGGACAATAGCCCACCAGTCCAGAGCCCAGAGTCAAGTAGACATGGTGCCATTTTCAGAAGGCTTTGCTTATGAAGGCAAAACAGCATGGTCAGTAAAAATCTTCTCTTGCAGGCAGAGGTGAAGGACCCAGTCCCCCAAGGAACTTGAACTTTGGATTAATAACGATCCAGGCTGCCTAAAAAGGAAAAGAATCAGCCCTCCCAGGTGACGCACAGTGGAGTATAAAGGCACCAGGAAAAGTTGAGAAACCGACCACAGCAAATTTGGACAGCTCAAAGAGCAAAACTGATCAGTCAGCCAGGAGAAAACAATCCTGTCTGTAAGGGGGCAACAGTGGAGTTAACTTATGATGGCCCAGACCAAGAGCAGATGTAGACTGATGTCTTGCCACCCTTCTGGATGACCACAGCTTCCTATCTTGAGGGACTTCAACAAAAAGGATCATTTGGGAAGACACTGGGAAACAGCACAGACAAGTTCCCAGTAGAGGATACCCACCCAGTTAGTAGGGCCAGGGAGGACGAAAGACAAGGAAAATGACAAAGAACCCAGCCAGTATGTCCAGACGTGGTCCTTAAAGGCAGCACCAGAGCTTCATGGCTAAAATCCCCATGCAGTGGAATTCCCAGCAGAATTGAGAAAAGGACTGGGTCTCCTTCAAATAGGCTCATTCACTACTGCCAATCTTCCAATCACACAAAGAGGCAGACGCAAAGGTTTTTGTGGCAAGCCAATCGGGCTGACTCTAAACAAACTCTAAACACACAATCACACCCACAATGTTTGTGTATTGGGTTAGCTTGGGACCAGTTCAAACCAATATAGGGGGTGCAGTGTAAGGGGCAGAAAGATCTGTACTAGAGAAGAGATTTTGTTTTGTCCCGATGGACCATTAGGACAGCTTTAAAACAAGAACAGAATTACAACTGTTCAGGAAAACACACTTGAAACAGTATTTCATGCATAATATTCCTAATGGTGAAGAGAACGTCACAAGACTCCGTAGATCGCCCGCGTTCAGCCCTCCCACAGCTTGCCACACCACAGAGGCAGTTGTCTTTGAAAAACCAGCATCAACTGCAGTAAAGACCCTTGAGAACCAGAATACCAAACATCACCAGATGAAAGCGAGAAGCTATTCATTCATTCATTCATTCATTCATTCAAGACCAATAATGAAATAGTCTTAAGAAAAGCAGCTAAAGATGGCGCTATAATGATCCTGAATAGACAAGATTATATTAATGAATGCAAACCGCCAATTAAGTGTGGATTCTTTTTACAAACCGATTACGTCAGACTAAGATGCTACCGTCCTTGATAAATATTAAGGTCTCTAAAGTACTAGAGAGAATATGCATCTCTAAACAAGAGACAGAATACCTAATGTCCAATAATCAGAGTACTCGAAAATGTTATGTGCCCCCCAAAATGTATAAGACACTTAAGTCCTCCTGGCAGGCCTATTGTCTCAGGCACTGGTTCAGTTTTGGAATCCCTTGCTAAATTCGCAGACGCTGTCTGAACCCGTATGTGAAAAAGATGGCATCCTAAATTCAAGATAAAACTGAGGATATCAGAATGATAGAAGGGTATCCCAAGGATGTAGACGACATACTAAATTGGGTAATATACTGTATCACTGCACACAAACATTCCCCAAATAGCAACTCTAAATATGGTGGAAGAATTATTACTTAACTCAAGACCGACAGGAAGAACACCCAACTCGTTCATATTACGGTGCACAGAAATGTCACGGACTGAGAACTATTTTGTTTTCAATAGCCAATTCTACAAACAGATACATGGGACTGCCATTGGGTCAGCAGTGGCACCGACCCTGGCTAATCTGCATGTTGAAACAATGGAAACAAATCTGATTCTAATTGATACTAATCCTTATAGAAAACACATCAAGTTGTGGAAAAGCTTTATCGACAACATTTATGGTCTGGTGACATGTTGTTTGAAGCGTTTTCTCTTGGCTAAATGATCAGAATCCGTTTAGAAAATTCACAATTTTTTGGATTTGACCATTTATGTTGATGGGGAAGAAAACGTGCTAAAGGTTAAACCTTACCACAAGTCCACTGACAAAAACTCATTATACTCGAGTTCACATCCTAGACACAGAGATAATTTACCATTCGGTCAGTTCCTCCGATTGTGACCACGAAGCCCAGACACTCACTAAAAATCAGGTTCAGAGGGGATACCCTCGCAAAATTGTGAAACAATCCTACAAAAGAGCCTCCAACAATCAGAGAGTAACTATTGAAGTACAGGCCAAGAAGTGACAAAGGAGAGGAAATTACCTTTGTGAGTTCATTTAATCCTTTGTCGAACGAAATCAGTAAAATCGTGAAACAGAATTGGCACATACGAAAGGGAGGAGACTGCCCGGTAGAGTACCCAAGATGCGCGTTTCAGAGAAGTAAGAATCTAAAAGAACTGACCACAAGAAATTATATTTACGAAAACACAGACACCACTTACACTGACCCAACAATGGGGCATGAACAAGCCGACAGGCCACAACCCATGTGGACAATGCAGTAGTTGCCCTCAAACCCTGAGAAGCAAGGACATGGACATAGGATTGCGAAAGAGCTTGCAACAAAGAGTGTTGACAAATTGCAACACTACGATGGTGATTTATGCCATATGGTGTGCGTGCGAGTGGCAATATAGAGGCAAAACTGAAAAGTTAAAATAAGGATCAGGGAGCATAAAAGTTGCATTAGAAATAAAGTACTTAATGCACCACTGGTAGGACACTTCAATATCTTAGGGCATAAACCGGACGATCTGAGATGGACAGTCCTAATGAAGGTAGGACCCACTAACAACTTAGCGAACGATAAACATACATTGTAGACACAAGAACAAAGGTTAATTTTCTTAACAAAACATTATGTATCCAGTCTTAACGAGGAAATAGACTGGAATGTACTTCTCAGCTAAGTTATACTGTTGACAGTCTAATTGATACTTGGATGCGATCTTTGATTACAGACATTTGAACTCATTTGTAAACTATCTTAATTACAATTATGGCCCATTTTTTATTTTCGGGTCACAATCAATACCCATAACAGATGGTACATGATGCACCAGATTATATACACCCCCACCTTGTTCCTAATGGGAAGGAGAGACAGTATTACTGCATAAGAGATTTACAGGCACATACAATACTATCCGTCCAACATAGGAATTTGTACTCCCAAGAGGAATTCACAATCATGACACGCAGAATACCTACACACATACTAACACACTCGTTCCAATATGTCCGACATGCACTTCCTTATGAGTGTTTTAGTGCATCATTCATTTTGCGATCCCTAGAGGCTTACACTGAGCATCACGTCCGTTTGTCATGTGATGAACCAACGAGAACGATAACAGACTAGCTGCATACGCTGCAATATGTACACATGAGTTCAGACTTGTGAGCGGGCAGATGATTGATCTTGATGTTAATGAGGACGGACACTCCTCGCTGAATTTTATGAGCATTCGATACATCACTGTCCAGCGAGTACCACCCGTCTCACTTTCTCGCACTACTTTACCGGCCATTTATTGCCCACACTCAACCAACTACGGAGCATGACAGAGAATATTTATGCCTGTTTACTTCTGAATAGTGCACTATTTATATGTCTGCCCCAGCAGAATGCCGCAGGCCTATTGGTAATTTGGACTTGTTCTCATTTATATGGGCTGCTTCACTATCCAAGCGCACCAACCTTTTCTCCATGGATGAAAAGTCCACCACTTGATGAAACTGAGAGCACCTTCAGGACTTATCAAGTAAGTGGTGGTTCCATTTGTACAATCGATCTCGTTATCGATACCATTTATTTAAGTGAAGCTCTACATAACTATCTGGACCTTTCCACTAGCTCTATATATGTGTGTTTTCTAAGGTAGCTGCAGCCAAACTGAGAGCCTGTAGCCACAATCTATGCATTAGCCTCACCAAAAATTGGTAAGCATCGAAAGTGTCTACTGTATACTCTTAACTAGTATTTTGTAGACCTTATAAAGGAACATTAATTACTAATAGGGTTCCTTTCTTTTTCTATGGTCTAGGGGATACTTTCCACGGATAAGGATTACATTGAGGAATTAAACCAAGAATACTTCAGTATTGGTATCATATGCTACTGCATGCTGCTACTTTTGAGTGAGTGGAGACTTTAAGGATCTCAATAGTGCCACGCACAGTCACGACACAATAGACTAATTGGGCTATCTTTTCTGTTGTCAATATGGATATACGTGAACTCCTTGCAGTCTGAGAAATGCTGCGATGACCGCCATCATGTTCGTAAAGACACGGGTTGCCGAGCGGAGACCGAATGGTAGCACTCTATACTGAAAGTATTCCGTTCCCACTGAGAACCGCAGATATTTCCGATGCGAGCTGACGATCAGGATATGCATGTAGGCGCACTGAAGGTCTACCACACAGACAATCGCCCTTCCGGAGAGAGGACATAATCTGGCTGGGCGTAATCATCTTGAATCTCTCTTGGGGTAGAAAAAGGTTGAAATTGGAGGGGTCGAGTAAGGTGCATAGGCCAGACTGGATGGGTTTGGGCACTGTAAACAGATGGGAGTAATAGCCCTCCCCTTACTCGCGTAATGGAACAGGCTCCACTGCTCTCTAGGAGTGTCTGTACCTCGGCTCTGAGGGAGGGCAACCCAGTCTGCTGAAGAGGCGGGTGAGAGGCAAGGGGAAGCCCGCCCGGGTGACAGACAAAACCCCTTGGTCTTCTGTGATGGTCTGCAATGCCTCCAGAGACGATATACGTCCTCCCACCGGAGTCTCGTGAGACTCATGTAAAACATAATTTAGATGGTTTATCAGCAGTGAGACCACCAGTTGCAGAAGAGGAGGCTGTTGACCAAGAGAAAAAACAGCCACCTTGCCTTTGCTGCTTGCGGTGAGAGCCACCAGCGGGAGCATCTGCCAGCACGCACTGCAGTCCTGGAACCCTCTGAAACCAGAGAAGGATCTTGTTTGAGGCTCCGACCTCGGTGTACAAGTTGCCTTAGCTTGGGCTTTGGCAAGGACCAACAATGACTTAGCAGTCTGCGTGCTTGCCTTAGTTTTGGTGAATTCCTCATCAGTGGAGGAGTAGAATAGTTCCTTACCTTCAAAGGGAAGATAAAGTACTTTGTACTGAACCTCCTTTGAGAATTTTGTAGCATGCAGCCATGCTTGGCAGGAGAGGTCTACTCCAACCATAAGGCCCGAGTGGAAGTGTCTGCATGATGGGCCGCGGCCTCCAGCAGGTCCTTAGCCAGAACATTGCCATCAGATAAGGCGCCCTTAAAATCTTCAAGTGTTTCAGAAGGAATACATTCCTGAAACTCGGCAAGCTCCTTCCACAGCTTGAGATTAGCAGCCGCCAGGATGACCTCGGCATTAGCCCGTTGCAGCTGAAGGGCCGAATTGAAAATACATTTTTCCCCAATGGCGTTAAGAAGCTTGTCCTCCTTGGAAAAGACTTGGGACACCGCAGTGCAGGACGTCCAGGATGGCTTAGACTGGAGCGTAGCTGCTGCCACAACCGTTGAGGGGAGGAGACATGCAGTCAAGAATAGGTCTTCAGACCTGTGTAGCTTGTAGCAAGCATCAATTTTCTTGTTTTGGTGCTCCCCAGAATGAGGTTTTTCCCAGACCTTGCAGGCTTCGGCCAGGACATCCTTATGAAGGAAAAGGCTGGTGCGCTCCTGTGTCGACAGAGTAAAGGATCCAGAAAGTACACCTTCTTGTGGAGCCGTAGGCTCGGGTAAAGGAATATCTAGCAATGCCATCATATCCACTACCAAGTCGTGAACGGCTCCAATACAGCGGGGCGGGTCATCGCAGTCCTGGTCCGCTTGATCTTCATCCAGTGCGGCGGGAACAGAATCCTGATCCACAGCATGTGGCACTTCAGACCCGTGGGCAGACTTGACTGCACAACAGAGTCTTTAGCACAGACGAAAGTGGAGGCAGAGGAGGTAGTGGCCCCACTGGAAGCGGGGGAGGAGGTGGCACTACCGGGACCTTCAGAGGAGCAACCTGAACCGCAGGTTGCGGTTCAGGTGGCTTAGGATACATTTCTTTGAATAAATCCTTAAAGTATGCCTTCATCGGATCAGAGTGCATCAGCATCTGAAATTGCCAAAAAACGCATCCTCAGAAGAAGACCTAGCCACTGGAGTTGGTAGAGGCCACTCGGAAGGGGTATACCCACAGGATCGCAAAGAGGATGGTTGCCAGGAAGGCCCTCCAACAACTGGATCCACGTAAACCAAGGGAGCAGACATAGGTGGGAGCGAGACTGTGTGGCAGTGGAAAACAAGCATGCCAATCCATTGGAGGGCGGAACGGATTCTAATTATCCACATCACGTGGAAAAGGCTGCTCAGCCCCAAAAACGGGCCCCTCGATACCAGCTGTTGAGACCGTTGGTGTGAGAGAGGTAGTCAAAATGGCCACCACAGACCGCTGGGTTGGGCCGCCATTTTGTTACTATCCAAGGTGAACTGCGTCACAGGTGTCAGTGAGGCTGTTGTCACCACAGGGGCATCAGGGGACTTCTGTTCCATTTTAGCCTTATGACAGGGAACCTCGACAGAGCCGGTGGTAGTAGATCGAGCACTTTTGCAACCCCTTAGCGTCTGCTGGAGAATTAGCACTCAGTGAAGGATCCTCGGCAGGGCCGGCACTTGTAGACTTAAGGTGTTTAACTGTCTTCTTAGCCCCGCTCAGCAGGATCAGTTCAACCACAGGCTTGTGTGTGGGAAGGCTTAGGGTCACCCCCAGTAGCTATCTTGTCGGTCTTACATATAGCCCCAAGTCAGGGATCCTAAGGAGTAACCCTGGTGCGTTTAGTCCCCTTAAAAGAAACCCTGAGACCAGTCTCGGTACACTTAGCTCCAGATTTGGAAACCTCTGGGACTACCCTGTGAAAACAGCCCCTGAAATAGTGGGCTTAATTTTAGCCCCCAGGTGGGGAACCTCGGATGAAGATCTGGTCCTGGCAGCCCCCTTACAGGGAACCTCGGAGGAAACTCCGGAGTCCAGGTTAGATCCATTTCGGGATACCTCAGGGAGAACCCTGGTACCAGAGCCACAAGGGCCCTGCACAGAGCCAGAAGACCCAGGAAGGAGTCCCCTGGCAGGGGTGCCCTAAAAAGGATGGAATTTACCGGCCGCTTCCTTTTTTCTTCAATGAACTGCTGTAAATGTGGAGGAGGAATCTGCTGTAACATCTCCTGCCACCTGACAAGACGACACTGGAGTCCTCGGGCGGCGAGGGATTCGCAGTAGAAGCAAGAGTCCCACCGGTGTTTCAGGCCCAAGCACTCCACACAGAGACTGGGGATCCGCCCTCGCGAAACAATGTTCGCATGAAGAACGTCCAGGATCGCAGCGGAGACCTCCCGACTCGACGGAGGCGGCGTGTTCCCCTCACAGGATCCGCAGAAGATTTCTGCCATCTGCCCCCCCTGGGCACCCCCCTGCATCTGGCCATCTGCTCCCCCTGGGCACCTCAGCACAGAAGCCCCTACCGCCTCCTGCGCCCATAGAAACACGCGCGCCGACATTTTTTCAAAAAACAAGATGTCGGGCGCGATGCGGCCCGAAAGCGAGGCTTAGCATTACACGTTGCCTAGCAACGGTGTGTAGGCTGCTTTTAAGCCCACACATCCGCCGGCAGGCGGAAGCCGGCGGCCACTCAAGGCCAACATAAGGCCGTCTGCCCTGTTTGCCCCCCTCAGACCCCCATCGACGTGGAGAGGGCAGGAGCCCCCCACCACCGTCCAGGACCGCAGGACGTCCAGGATCGCAGCGGAGACCTCCCGACTCGACGGAGGCGGCGTGTTCCCCTCACAGGATCCGCAGAAGATTTCTGCCATCTGCCCCCCCTGGGCACCCCCCTGCATCTGGCCATCTGCTCCCCCTGGGCACCTCAGCACAGAAGCCCCTACCGCCTCCTGCGCCCATAGAAACACGCGCGCCGACATTTTTTCAAAAAACAAGATGTCGGGCGCGATGCGGTCCGAAAGCGAGGCTTAGCATTACACGTTGCCTAGCAACGGTGTGTAGGCTGCTTTTAAGCCCACACATCCGCCGGCAGGCGGAAGCCGGCGGCCACTCAAGGCCAACATAAGGCCGTCTGCCCTGTTTGCCCCCCTCAGACCCCCATCGACATGGAGAGGGCAGGAGCCCCCCACCACCGTCCAGGACCGCAGGACGTCCAGGATCGCAGCAGAGACCTCCCGACTCGACGGAGGCGGCGTGTTCCCCTCACAGGATCCGCAGAAGATTTCTGCCATCTGCCCCCCCTGGGCACCCCCCTGCATCTGGCCATCTGCTCCCCCTGGGCACCTCAGCACAGAAGCCCCTACCGCCTCCTGCGCCCATAGAAACACGCGCGCCGACATTTTTTCAAAAAACAAGATGTCGGGCGCGATGCGGCCCGAAAGCGAGGCTTAGCATTACACGTTGCCTAGCAACGGTGTGTAGGCTGCTTTTAAGCCCACACATCCGCCGGCAGGCGGAAGCCGGCGGCCACTCAAGGCCAACATAAGGCCGTCTGCCCTGTTTGCCCCTGTTCGCTCCGGGGAGCTACTGTTACTGATAGTCCCCTGACCCACGCAAAGTTCAAAGGCAAACTCCGCATTACGGAAAAACATTTTTTAATGCACTGAACGCGGATGATCGTATATATACTGGACATTAATCCATGTGAGTACTGCTACTGTTAAACTGCTATGCTATAACTAGCCACAGTAGTGCTCCCCTGTTACCCCTGTCACGTGCTATGCCCTGGATCAGACACCCATTGTCCTATATTGTGCTTTTGATAGTTATATGGTTCATGCTATGCCTGGTGTTGTGCCTCACGGTAACCCACAAGTGAATTGTGCCCCATGGTCGCCTACAGACCACACTTCAGTATTGTATTGTGCCCCATGGTCGCCTACAGACCAGTTTAGAATTGTATTGTGCCCTATGGTCGCCCACAGACCACACTTCAGTATTGTATTGTGCCCCATGGTCGCCTACAGACCAGTTTAGAATTGTATTGTGCCCTGTGGTCGCCCACAGACCACACTTCAGTCGTGTTGTGCCCCATGGTCGCCTACAGACCAGTTTAGAATTGTATTGTGCCCTATGGTCGCCCACAGACCACACTTCAGTCGTGTTGTGCCCTATGGTCGCCCACAGACCAGTTTAGAATTGTATTGTGCCCCATGGTCGCCTACAGACCAGTGTAGAATTGTATTGTGCCCCATGGTCGCCTACAGACCAATTTAGAATTGTATTGTGCCCTATGGTCACCCACAGACCACATTTCAGTAGTGTGTGCCCCTTGGTCAAAATGCTTTTTTGTGATACTGACTGCCCCAAACTGCCCTGATTTACTTTGTGATCTGAGCTACAGCGTTTTTGCCCACCTACCTGTACATCTCTTGTTTACCAATGCAGCCCCCTAGCCCACACCCCAATGCGCCTACATACATCCCTTCCACTTTTTCCATCTTTCTCACATCCCTCTCCTTTTTGGCCACCTGCAACATGCTGCATGCGCACCCAAACCAACATGCCCACCTTTGCCCTACCCCACAATCTGATCTCATACACAACACACCACCATATGCACTCCATCCCACACTCAACTTCCTTACCGATCCGGTCGGACACCACCCACTCCACCTCAGGCTCTGTAGACTAAGAACTCGCACCAAACACCTCCTTACTCTCCGCAGTACTCCACACTCCTTAGGAACTACAGACTCAGCTCTCGCACCCATACTTCAGCCGCCCAGACTTCCTTCCCTGACCACGCTCACTACCTTAGCTCTCATCACGCTGCATGTGCCACGCCCAAGCCTCACACACCCAAATTCACACCGCCCACCCCCAGCACCACCAACACACACACTCTACATCCAAATTTAAGATGCGCTCTCATCAACGCGCGCTCTGTCCATGCCCATGCCATTGAAATCAATGACCTTATCACCACCCACAATCTCGACATACTTGCCATTTCCGAAACCTGGCTCCATGAAGCCTCCAGTCCTTCCATTCACCTCGCTCTCCCTGAAAACTATACCATCCTTAAACAGGACCGTAAAAACTTAAAAATTGGTGGCGGCGTGGCCCTCATCTTTAAGGACACCCTCTCCATAAGAATGTGTAATCAACAATGGGACAATAACGCCGATCTCCTCACTGCCAAACTAGCCCTTTCACCTAATTGCACCATAAACTTCTTTATCACCTACAGACCACCAGGATCTCCCCTTGACTACCAAAAGCAGCTCCTCCAAAACATAGGCAACAACCTCAAAAGCACCACCAAAAGCATCCTTCTAGGGGACATTAATCTTGGCTTAGCTGACCCGAAGGACAAAGCAGCCGCAAATTTAGCCAAAGAATTATCTAACATGGGGTTCGAACACAAAATTACTGCACCCACTCACAGCAAAGGCAGATCCATTGACTGGCTAGCTGATCACAACTGCTCATCTGCAATTACCTCCATCTCAGCCCTTCCATGGACGGACCATCACCTCATCCAATTCACCATTCCTACCACGCCCACTCATAAAACCTTAACTCATGCCCCACCCGCTAAAGTAAGAAGCTCCAAAAAACTCACTGCTGCCAACCTCGCCCCTCTCCTTGATACCCCGCAACTCAAGCATCCTTTCCCCCTTGACCCCACATCTCTAGCCAACATCTACTCCAGCACACTCACTCAAGCCATCGATTTCATTGCCCCGCTAGAAGAAAAAAAAGGGAAAAAATCAATACACTGCAATTCCTGGTTCACTGAAGAACTATCCGTCCTACGCACTAAGAAACGCAAAGCCCTATCCAGGTGGCAAGCAGCGCCTAACCAATCCTCGCTTAATGACTTTAAAGAGATCTCTCTGACCTACAAAAAAGCCATATTCCTTGCTAAATCCGAATCCTACAACCAGAGAATCACTAATGCCAGTTCCAAATCAAGAGAAATTTTCTCCATATTCAAAGAACTCACCACACCAGCCTCCAGCCCAGACGAAATCATCAAGGATGAAGCATGGTGTACAGGCATCCAGGCTGCTCTCCTCAACAAAGTTAAATTACTCCAAGACAAAATAGCCTCCCAACGCAAAGCTCTCAACACCCCCACCTGCCCGCCCATACCTCTCACCTACAACTCTCCTTCACAAACACCCCTCTTTGCCTTCAGAGAAGTCTCAGAGACGGAAGTCAAGGACCTCCTTAAAAAAATCAAACCCTCCACATGCAAAGGGGATATCTGCCCACCCTCCGTAATCAAAGAGTGCGCAGAATACCTCACCCCCATCATCACGGCTTTTATCAATGCCTCTTTCGCGTCTGGAAGTGTACCACAATGCCTAAAAGAAGCCTGGGTCCGCCCACTCCTAAAAAAACCCTCTCTCGATCCTTCCTCCCCTAACAACTATCGCCCCATCACCACCATCCCCTTTCTCCTTAAAATCCTAGACAAAGCCGCACACAATCAAATCCAACACTACCTGGAAACCAACACCATCCTAGGAAAAAGACAGTCAGGTTTCCGCAAAGGCCATGGGACTGAATCTGCTCTTCTAGATTTAAAAAATCAAATTACTAAAATAATGGACACAGGCAAACCTGCCCTCCTCCTCCTACTCGACCTTTCAGCAGCATTTGATCTGGTCGACCACAGCATTCTCACATCGCACCTCTCCAATGCTGCACACTTCTCTCACAAGGCTACCACGTGGATCACATCCTTCCTTGAAGGCAGGGCCATGAAAGTGTACTCTGACCAGGATAGCGCCCCCCCCACCACTATCAATTGTGGAGTCCCACAAGGGTCCTGCACCGCACCGACCCTCTACAACCTATTCACCAAACCCCTCTTTGACTTACTGGACTCCCTCAACATAGCGTATACCAACTACGCTGATGACACGCAGGTCCTCCTCCCCCTCTCTGGAGACTACGACCTTGACTCAGAAGCCCTCCTCAAAATCTACTCGACTATCCAAACATGGATGGCTATCCATGGTCTCTGCCTAAACGGAGACAAAACCGAAATCATCATCCTAGCCCCTAACGAAACTCTAACCAAACTCAGCCCCGATTATTCGCACATGAACATCGACAGTATTAGCATACCTGTCTCCTCTGCCGTCAAGACCTTAGGAGTCTACATTGACGCGACACTCTCAATGACAAGACAAACCAGCGCCATTGCCTCAGCTTCTGCTCTGACTACCAAACTCATCTACGCCATAAAACCCTACCTCACCACGCCCAACTGCCTCTCCATAGCCAGAGCTACGATAGGAGCCAGATTAGACTACTGTAACGCCCTCCTGGCAGGCACTTCGTCAAAAAACCTAAACAGGCTCCAAATAGTGCAAAACAATGCCCTCCGTGCTGCACTACACATTCCCAAAACCGACCATATCTCACAGGCCAGAAGACGCGTCCACTGGCTCCCAGTCAAGGAAAGGATCAACTTTAAAATCCTCACCCTCACACACAAATGCATCAACCACACAGCACCCCCCATACCTATCTGAAACTATAACCAAGAACTCCTCCATCCGCCCCAGAAGAAGTCATCACGCCAACCAACTCCAAGTACCCACTGTAAAAAGAGCCAAAGCCGGCGGCATTGGCTTCCCTCACATAGCACCTAAGCTCTGGAATGCCCTCCCCAACTCGCTCAGAGCAGAACCATCGCTGTATCTCTTTCGCAAATCCCTCAAAACCACGCTATTCAACTAACTCCTCCTTCCCTACACCCACTTCAGCTCGCACGCATCTGATACGAAAAGTGTTCGACACGAAATGCTTGCTGTAATGAAAATTGCTTTGTAACCATCTTCCTTCCATTGTAACCAGACTATGTATGTATTCATGTAACAGCGCCACGATGCCCCCGGGCTGACGTGCGCTTTAAATAAATCCGAATAAATAAATAAATAAATAAAAACAGGACACAAATCCCAGACGCTCCGGCATAGACGAAAGAAAGACGACCATGGACCCGGAGCAGGAATATAAAGGACAAGGGAACAAAACAAAAACATTCCCAAGATACAAGTGTGTCTGACCCTGACCGAGCGGAGAAAAGGATTTAAGGGCGATGTGGTGGGCAGAGCTCAGGAAGGCGGTGCTGCGGTCAATTGCTGGGGCTCCACATAAAAATAAAAGGATAAAAAAGTTCATTTTTTGATACTTAAAAAAAGTGCAACAGTCCCATCCCGATGGGCGGGATGTCACATGTATGGAGGAAAGGGGACGGGACATAGGAGTATTGTAAGTTCAATTACCTGTACTCTTCAAAACGCTGAAAGAAGATTTAGCCAACTGCGGAAAAACTCACCATCTCTTGGAATTGGCAAATCAACCTGCTTAATATGAATATCCTCTTTTGTCAAGCTATTCCTTCATTTATGACAATATTCGATTTGCTCTTTAAAAGAATCAGTGAAGGACTGGAAGCTGATGGAGTCATAGGACCCATGAGCTATGTTGCCCTGTCCGTGAACAAGCAGCTCTACTAGAAAGATTTGGACATCTTTAGCCCGCGCTGCGAATAGCCCCATTGTCGGCAGCCCAGTGGACTCAGGAGTCAAACTTTGGAAGCAGTTAGCCTGATGACAGCTAAATACGAGCAAGTCTCCTAGACAGCGTGGTTATCCACCCGCTCAAGATGGCCACGCTCCGCTAGGAGAGCAGGTGGGTCGGAACCGGGGCCTGGTGCTAACGGCGACACAGGGCTGGGGGGCACTGTTGCACAGCTACGAGATGGCTGCTGCCTCAGAATGCTCTGACACACAACGCCGAAATACTAAGAAAATATCATGCTTTCCCAGCATTTGCCTGTCGGAAATAGTGCCCCTGCACAGAGGAGACACTGGTACGTGCTCCGGTGTTCTTATTGTGGTGAGGGGAGGCCTGGAGAAGACGGGATGCAGGTGTTCCTGCTGTGAGGTCCTCAGCCTGGTTTGGCGCTGTTTCCGGAGGACATCGTGGAGCAGTGAAAACAGACATGCACGCAAAGCTGTTAGAGTGGCGTACGGTGGATGGGTGTGGAGGCAAAGTGCCGTCCCGGAGCAGAGCGGTGAGTGCTGGCTCATTGGAGCGGGAGGAGTTGAGTCTGGAGTAGGTGCTCCTGCCACCAGTGAACATTGTGCTGCGGCCAGCTCACTGAGTGCTTGCCGGGCCCTGACGATGTTGCTGGTCCTGCAGCGAACTCCTGGACTACCCATAGCAGTAGTGGGAGCCGGCAGGTCGACCAGTGGATGTGGATGCTGCCGCCTAGAAAGTGCTCTGATCAGATTAAAACTGCTTCTACTTCCGAGCTGCAGAGTAGGATACAAGGCCCATCCTGTGGGGAATCGGACGGTGCTTGCGGGAGAGGGTTTACAAGGTTGCCGGAGGCAGTGATTAGGGTGGACCTGCTACGCTGGGCATGGCCTACTGATGGTGTGGGGCTGGCTCTTGATAGGCCAGCACTGTGCTCCCCTGGATGGGTGATTACATCAAAACTGTTCCCACTGCTAAACAACTGTGGTTGCGGTATCCTGTAACAGAAACTGGGCGGAGGATCATAACTTCAGTGAATGGACACAGCTGGTGTGCTGATTGCTCAGTGGAGGTTCTGCGGTGCTAGTGCAATTGATAAGAATGTGACTGTGTGCTGATGCGACCGGTAATATGGTAAAACCAAAAAAGCAATCAAAAATTGAGCAATTCGCTAAAACAGGGCAGTCTATTATGGCGATGGAAACACCCTCTGGTCCTGCAGCTAGATTTTGCCACTTTGAATCACATCTTAATGGCCCTGAAGGCCAGCACCGATATCTTTGGGACAAAGATCAACACCCTTACCTGCAAAGTGGATATCTTAGCACGCGCAGATTGAGAAGCTATGCGGTCGTATGACGGAAGCAGAGCAAAAAATGAGTGATTGTGAAGAAAAGGTTGCAAGGCTACAAAAAGAGATGGCACTCCTCCAGCAGACAGTAAAGGTTGTGGCGAAGAATGATGACCTTGAGGGCGATCCAGACAGAACTGGCGTATTTATGCGGGTGCCCGAATCGCCAGCCACAGACAGTATGGAGCATTTTGTTGAGAAACCGGTTTTAAACACCCTGGGTGGTGTGAGAACCCTGAAAGTGTCACCTGCTAGTCCCCGGTGATCTGACATCCAAGTGGCCAGGACACGGACATCGCTTTTGGATCCAGTTTCTGGGGGTGGACCAGTGCAGGAGGATCACCTGAGTGAGGGGTCGCGTGGAGTGAGAGTGGGACACCGGATGGCGAGACATGGTATCTCCTTCCCTGTAACACCTTAACCCCATCCTACCAGGTGGGATACTTTAGGAAGTCAACCACCTTTTCCCGACAAACACTTTCTTAGACAGCTCACTATGAGAGAAAACTAACACCCGAGCCGTATACACGACATGTCCCAATACAATGGTCATACAGGGTCAGGCAATTACTGACCATTACACACACCTGACTTCCATTACACTTCAAAATTATTCCTTAAGCTAAGTTCCCTATAGATAACTAAATGTCCCTGTAAAGAGCTCTCTCTGTCCCTCAAACGAGTGTTCTTGCCCTAGTGGTGCGCTGCTGCATCGCCTACAAGGGTTAGGGGATAGAAGAGAGTTCGCCCTATCCTCTCTCATTACTTTCCTCAAATGCTAAAAACAAAGTGCACACTGAGCATGGAAATCAATGAAAATAAATTTTAATATTGTTGTTTCCATATAGTGTGTCTTATCACAGTGAATTAAAACAAAAGTCTAATTCGACTCATATGGAGGATAATTTTTCCATAAATCTCTGTGTCCAATTCTTAATATTTTAGGCACTGAAAGAGTAATAAAATGACTTGGTCATAATGCAGGCCCATTTTATGTTCTATATGGGTTCTGGGGATTGGTGCGTCAGGCCAAGCCTCTTCTTGTCGTCTACCGGTTTCAGCAGATGTGGACCAGCTCTCCGCTTTCTTCAGGACTTCCCTATAGTTTTTAGTGATACAGGGAATGGTTTAATAAAAAAAGACACTCTTGTCAATGGTTGTCTTGTACTCCTTCAATCACTGTGTGGATTGCGTCTTAATTTTGACTCTGGGACTGCAAGCTCTTCAGTCTTCTCTTCCTAAAAGGGAATACATATAAAAGGTGATCTATCAATGTACAATTTGTCTACAAGTTTCATTTCCTCATGGTGTATGTTCTAGAAAGAGTCGCTTACCTCTTCATATGTCAAGGTATGTGGGTGGCCTATTGCAATATGCTTGTTCTGGTTGCATTCCACCGATGGGGTCATATCTACACATAAAGACACCTGAATGCTTAGTATCCCATGGGAGACTGACCTCCTATATCACTCAAGCAGTGCTGCATGACGTCTAGAAAAAAAGGGGGTATCTGCTACTCACCCCAATTGGTGTTCCGGCTGTGTGTTGGCTAACATGGTTAGACCTGGTTAGATGTAGCTCCTGGCCACTGCTGGCTCTAAAGGTCACCTTTCAAAACCTATTTGGGAAAATATACAAGTCAGTGCACTGGATAGGATGCCGTTTGTAAAAAGAAACACATACCTGCATGGATCGGCGTTAAAGTGATGTATACATTCACACGTTTTAATAATGATCCGTAATTCTGCACGTATGGTGCCTAGTCTAGTTACTAATGCTGGGATGGGTAATTCCACCCTCCTAGTGCATATCTTTGCTTTGCCGCTACCTGGCAAAATGAAGGCAAACATTGCATCAGTCGGGCGGCAGCGATGTCGTACTAGAGAGCGGCCGTGACACCAAACGGGACTCGGCTGCTCGTCCGTGCATCCAGGCTCCAAAGGCCAAAGGCTGTTTCCATACAGCTACCTGGCACAGTGAAGGTAAACATTGAATGAGCGAGCGGGCAGTCTCGCCGTATTGCAAAGCAGCCATAATGTTCGACCGGGCTCGGCTGTTCGTCTGTGCAAACACGCGCTAAGTTCTGTCAGGAACACACGGTATATCTGTGACTAAACCGAAGTGCTGGAAATACTCTACCCTCACAAGCCGTGGTATATGAATCCTATGCAACTCACCTTCATGAGATTGGAGTGCATCTTGGCAGCGGGTGTAGCTTCTCAACGGTGTAGTTTGTCATCTTGGTAGTTCTATGCTTATATAGGGAAGTCGTATAAGCGTGACTTGGTTAGTCCCTTTTTAATTTTTATGATTCTTCACGGTGTAGTGATTTTCAGCATCTTATCTACGTTCATTGACTCGATGCTTTTAATCCAAGCAGTCAGCTAATAATTTACTATGAAGTCGCGCATACCTGCTGAATTGTTTGCGGTCATTTCATGAAGAAACTAAATAGTCTCATTGAAGTTACAAAGAGCATTATGTCACAGATGTATGCCTTTTGCGTTCTCTATCAGATCTAGCCAGGTAATCAAGATTTTATTGGACTGCTAAGGTCTGCCAGCATATTTCTTCGTTTAGTCCGTTTTGGTGACTATTCAGTCTGAAAATCCATTGTTGTTCACGTCTGAGGAGTATCGCTCCAATATTTCCTCCCCGTTTTGGTACTATTACTTTTTCAAGGATGGTCCAGCTTATGTCGTTCTCCGAGTGTTTTTTGAGTACATAATCTTCAACCAGTGGGGCTGTAAGTCTTTTACGTCTAATATTGGATCTGTGTTCACAGATTCTTATTCTTACTGGTCGTGTGGTCATACCTACATATTTTTTCTCACATGGGCATTGGATCAAATATACTACGTGTGTGGTGTTGCAATTAGTAAAAGTTCATTGTTCCCACGGCATCTTCCATCCTATGTCGATGGATGTGGAACGTTTTGTAAAGGGACATACTGAGCAAATCCCACAGGGTGCATGTCCTGTTGCTTTTGCATGTTGCCAGAGACATAGTTGGTTATCATTTTTAGGTAGTTCCTTGTACGTATGTACAAGGCAATCTCTTATGTTCCTTCTTCTCTTCATTGCGAATAGGGGGGCAGATAGCTTTGTTTCTCCAACATGGAGGAGATACCAGTGTCTCATAATTTCCTTTTTGATTTTGTTCACCATAGGTGAATGCCTGAAGACAGCTGTTATCTGGTTCTCATCTCTAGTTTTCTTGGGATGTTGGGCAAGTGTAACCTCTCTAGGTATATTTTGTGCCCTTTTCCTCGCATGACGTATTACCCTGGCGGGATAGTGCCTTTCTCTTAGGCGATGACTCAGTCTGTCTGCTTGCAGATCAAACTCCTGCCTTGTTGTGTAATTATGTCTGAATCTGAGGAACTGGCCGAACGGTAGATTTTCGCGTAAGGTCCTTTGATGGAAGCTAGTGAAATCAAGTAGCGAGTTCCTATCTGTGGTTTTCTGGAAGACTATAGTCTCCACCCCGTTTCCTTGTCTAATCAGTTTCAAGTCCAAGAATGTTGCAGTATTTCTGTTGTACTCTGAAGAAAATTTTAAGTATGGATTCAGTCCATTCAACCAGTTCAAGAATTCTTGCTGGGTTGTTTCAGTACCTACAAAGAACATCAGAATGTCGTCTATATATCGTCGCCAGCTCAAGATGTTCTGTGCGTATGGATTCAATGGATTGTATATATGTCGCTCTTCAAAATCGGCGACACAGATTGGCAAGCATGGAGCAAAAGTTGCACCCATTGCTGTTCCTGCAATTTCTTCAAATTAACGTTGGTCAACCGTAAAATAGTTCTTGGTTAAGGCTATTTCCGCCAATTGCATAATTAGGTAAACAGGTATTTCAATGGGTGGTTGAATAGCTCTTAGAGTCTTTTCGACAACTTGGAGTATTTCACGTTGTGCAATTTTTGAGTATAGGGACTCAATGTCCATAGTCACTATAAAGATATCATTCTCATCACTTGGTAGGGTCAGGGATTCAAGATGAAGAAGAACCGCTGTTGTATCTTTAGTGTAGGATTTCATAGCTACTACCTCATCTTTGAGGAAAAAGTCTACAAATTGTGACAGAGGTCCTAGGATCGATCCTATTCCTGAGACGATAGGTCTTCCTGGTACAGGGGTAGTACCCTTATGTATTTAGGTAGGGCATAGAACGCAGGGCATCTGGGAAATTTAGGACAGAGGAACTCCGCTTCTTTATTGCTGGTATGGCCTTCTGCAGCCACTTCCTCATTTATAGGATCAATCAAATTCTTCAAGGTGCCGGTTGGATCTGTGCCAAGTTGTCTGTATGAGTTTTTATCTTCCACCAACGTATTGACCATGTTGTTGTATTCATTTGTCCCCAATACCACTATAGCACCTCCCTTATCTGCAGATTTAGTTATAATTTCAGAGTTATTCTGAAGATCTTTTAATGCCTTCTGTTCTATTTTGCTCAGATTATAGAATGGAGTATGATCCTCTAATTCCATTTCCTCAATTTACTTCAATATTTCTTTCTCGAACGTGATGGACTCAGGCGTAATTGCATTGGGAGGGGGGTAGAATGTGTATTTATTACGCAGGCCGGTGATATCTTGTGTAAGTACATTGATGTTGTTTGCAAAAAATTGTTTCAAACAAACTTTTCTCATGAGTTGCATAGGTTCTATTCTGGCCTGGAAGGGGTCATGTCTCATGGTTGGGACAAATGATAGTCCTTTTTGCAATACCCCAAGTTCGACAGGGGAGAGCGTTATGTTAGAGAGGTTTACCACTAAAGATTCTTTCATCATTGTATGATTTTCGTTTCTTCTCATCATGTGGTTTACACGCCTGGTGCGTTCTGTTTGTACCACCCCCTGCCTCTGTTGCGTGTGACCCTGGGTGACTGTTCCTGCCACCATCCTCTCGTTTTTCCTCTGCCTCGCGGTTGTTGAAAACCCTGGGCATTGCCCCGTCGATTCTGCTCCTAGTCTTCGAACCGTAGGTTTCTTTTGGGTCTAGTCGTGTCCTCTAATCTAATCTCCCAATTGGTATTCCTGTTCAGGAGATTTATGTCCAATTTGTCTGTATATCAGTTTATTCTGACTTTGGCAGTGCAGGTTACAATGTTCCCCTATGTGGAATCGCACATTAGGAGAATTGTGCCCAGTTTGCCTAATTATCAATCTTCCTTGGTTTTGGCAATTCGAGTTTCAATGTGCACTCTCTGGTGTGAACAGAGCACAGGAGCAGTTCACAGCGTCGGGAGTCTCTCTCCCACCGGGCGTGGCTGGCTTCAGTACCGCTTCACGCTGCGAGTCCCCTCTGCATGTCCACGTAGTCACAAACGCTGCCATATCTACTACACGGCATTCGGCTGGCGCCACAATACCATTAGCTTCGGCTTCTTCCTACTGCTTCTCCCACTGCTGCTACTCTCGCACCCGAAAGGCATTCAAGTATTTAAAGATCCCGTTGAGGTGTTCTGCATTAAAACAACTAGACCGCTGATACCCATTCTTTAATTCTGAACTCCTCTTCTTCATCTCAGTACTAAGAGCATTACGGGACTTGAAGTCCCTAATGTTCTTGTTTGTTTTATTCTTAGTTAATCCCATCTAACTGGGTAACAGCAGTGTTCCAATTTAGGGGAGGTTATTAAAGGAGTTGGTGATTTTTCCTTTTAGTTTAGGACCTTGATATAAGGCAGAATCATAACATCTAGAAGAAGTGATGTTAACTTCCTGATCTCGGAGTGTACCATTTACATGTTTATAAAAAGGGTCTTTATGTTTGATACTTTGGGTAATTCTGAGAGAGGGAAATATACAGTGACAACATGCTATTAGATAGTTAAGCATTATGGATGTCTCATCCTCAGGAGAGGATGAATACCTCGTCTCTCCCAAAGGACTCACCACTTCCCCCCTGATAGTCGTCTCCTTCCATGGGATTCTCCCTCATTTTAACACCCCCACGGTTAGGATCAGGTAGTGGCTGCCTTCCCCTTACCACATAGAGGAGACTTTAGGCTGGGGTTTACTGATGACTCCACAGGATTCATCACACTTTCCTCTCATCTTCCCCATTTCTTCCTTGTTCTGGCAGAGTTGGTGCGACAAAGAGCTACAGTCATACCAAACCACAACGGTCTGTATTTACGGTCAGTAGCCGACTTCGGCATGAAGGCCAACAAAACAAAAGATAAATCTGCGGCTTCTATCAGACTTGCTCCAGGCTTCAACACTGGTCTCCACGGCAACTCTTGATTTGAAGACTCAGCCAGCCAAGAAAGGAGATCTCACAACTGTTTCAATCTATTCAAAAGGAAATGGCGACCACCCATCAAGAGTTGAAGGAATACTTCCAAGAATTGGCTCAAAACATTCATCAAGCTGAGCACAGACTGAGGGATTTAGAAACAGCCTTTTGTGACCAGACAAATAGCCATGACCAGCTAGAACAAAGAGTGACAGCTCTGGACGCACACCAAACCTCGTTCGAGGATTAGCTAGAAGATAGCGAAAACTGATCTCAAAGGAATAACATTCACATTAGAGGGATTCCCCATGAGATAGTTGATCACAAACTGAAAACATCTGTCCAAGAGTTATTTAAGGAAATATTAGGTGAGACAAACAGCTCTCACTTTGAACCAAACACATTGGGTCCATTCCAACTTCCAGCAGCGTCAGAACTTCTGGCGGACCGCCTCACAGGGGTCAATTTTTTCAAAATCAAAGAACGTATCTTCCAAAAATCTAGGTCACAGCAAGATATTTCATTTAGATGTAGCATCTTCATGCTGTTTCAGGATCTTGCGCCAGGAACTATTTTAAAGCGTCATCAAATAAAGCCATTGATGCAATGGCTAGCCAGTAAGGAGATCCAATGCAGGTGGGGCTACCCATTGCATATCCTTTTCAAACTAGAAGAAGTCAAACCGCAATTCACCTCTCTCCAAGCAGCGATTGAGACTGAGAATCCCAAGAGAGGAACTTCAGATCCCAAAAGATATGAGGAGTAATGTCCCTGAAGGTGACTGGTCCCGAGTAAGACCTAGAACAGACAGCTGCAGGGATCCGAGGAGACCTTCTCTGGACAGACATGAAATGAGTGAAGACTCAGAGCGACCCATGTGAAAGTACTATGAGGCGGTTATGTAAACTGGTAATATTGCAGGGAGAGGGGAGCACTGGGGAGATGGGTTTAGAACAAAGTCGAAGAAGTTTGTTGCAGCAGACTATACAATGTTCCAAGCAGTTGCAAGTTAGATACTGTTTATGAATGGGCACGGTATCAGGAGTACCCACCCGGATTTAGGTGTTTTTAACCTAATGTTTACCCCCAGACAAAGAGATTCTATGCTTGTTTGTGTTTTTTTTTCTATGAGTTTCATGGTGCTGATGTTCTTATCATCAGGTGGTTAGTTCGTAATGGAGGGCTTTGGGGCCATGTGATGACTGTGGGGCATGACATTTTTCTAGCTATACATCTATTGACTATATAGGGGGCTCCTCATGTGTGGTTGGGAAATGGAGAAGGGCTGATGCTAGAGAAACATGACAGGATAAGGTGATCTTAGGATTCCATCACTGAATGTGCAAGGGCTCAATTGCCGAAAACGGAAAAGTGTATTATCAGTGTATTATCAGTCTCCCCTTCTGACGTTTCTCTCCTCCTCTCCAAAACCCACCCCTCATCTGCTCCATCTGACCCTGTCCCCTCCCTTCTTATCCCTAAGATCTACCCTCTTCTTATTCCACACCTTACCTCTTTCAACACCTGCCTTTGCTCTGCCAACTTCCCTTCTGCTTTCAGGCATGCCACCATGATTCCGATTCTGAAGAAACATTCTGTTGATCCCCTGCTCACCTCTAACTTCCGTCCTATCTCACTTCTCCCATTCCTCTCTAAACTTCTTGAGCGACCTTGCCTACTCGTAGCTCTCTGCCTCTGTCACTAATCTCTCTCTCTCTCTCTCTCTCTGTCTCTCTGTCTCTCTCTCCTTCCCCCTTCTCAATCTGGCTTTCGTCCCAAACACACTCCTGAAACAGCCCTCACTTACATCCTTAACTCCCTCCTCTCTGCCCAACACTCTAAGCAATCCTCTGTCCTTATTCTTCTTGATCTCTTTGCTGCCTCCGACATTGTTGAACATCCCCTTCTTTTCAACACTCTCTCCTCCTTTGGTTTCAAAGGATCTGTACACAACTGGCTATCCTCTTACCTCTCCTCCCGCTCCTTTACTGTTTCCTGGGGTGGCCGCTCCTCTCCCACCCACCCTCTCATATACGGAGTTCCCCAAGGCTCGGTGCTTGGTCCTTTCCTATTCTCGCTCTACACTTCCCTCCTTGCCCCTCTTATCTCCTCATTTGGCATCTCTCATCATTTCTATGCTGACGACACACAGCTATTTCTTTCCTTCTCTGCTGATCTCCACCTTAAACTTTCCTCCTGTCTTACTGCTATGAAAAACTGGATGTCTTCTCGCTTTCTTTCCCTTAACTCTGACAAAACTGAAGTAGTTTTCTTCCATTCCAACTCTCTTCCCCCTCCCTCTCCTCCTCCTTTCATTAATTTTCCTCCCTCTAATCTCACTTTCTCCCCTCACGCTCGCAACTTAGGCTTTCACTTCGACTCTTCTCTCACCTTTTCTCACCACATCTCACTCGCCTCTCGTGCCTGTCGCTAACACCTCTATAATATTTGCAAAGTTCGCCCATCCCTTCCCTTACTTTCCATGCTACTAAACTTTTAATCTCCTCCCTTATCTTTTCTTGCCTCTTCTACTGCTCCTCCTTACTTTTTGGTCTACCTTCTTCACATCTTGCCCCCCTCAAATCTATCTATCACTCTGCCATCCGTCCCCTCCGTCTCCTCTCTCCCCCGTCCCCCCAAGACTCCATCCCTGCTTCCTTATCCCCCATTGACTGGCTCCCCCTTCACTCTCAATTTAAATTTCATTTCCTCTGCCTAGTCTTCAAATCTCTCCACGATCTTGCTCCCCCTTAACTCTCTTCCCTTCTCTTTCTACACTCCCTCTGTTCCGCTGACCACTTCCTCCTCACTGTTCCTCCCTCCCCTTGTGCCTCCTCCCGTTTCCGCTCCTTCCAACTCCTGGCCCCCCTCCACTGGAACTCCTTACCTCTCTCAATCTGCTCTATTCCTACCTTTTCCTCTTTCCGCACGTCCCTTAAATCCCTCCTTCTCCATTCCCCGCCATGATACCCCCCCTCTTCTCGCTCCCCCTCTTTCCCTCCCTTAAGCCTCTCCCTTCATTTTCCCCCCACCCCATCCTCTCCCTCACCCCTTCCTTGACTCCTCCTGCTACCCTCCCCCCTCCCACCTAGCTCTGCTCCACTTCTCTCCCCCTTCCCTCTGTCAAATGGCTCTACATACTGTTTTGTTGACTGATTCAAAATTGTAATTTGCTTCTTTTGTTACTGTTATTGTTATATTAAATGTATCCTGTTGTTAATGTGCAGCGCTTTGGTATAAAGCACTATATAAGTCTAATAAATACAAATATTATCCAAGTTTATTGAGTTGAAAGCGAATATAGTTTTGCTTCAGAAAACCCACCTGTTAGGCAAGAATTGGCCAATGTTTCAATCTAAATGGTTTCCACATCACTATTTTGCTTCACCTCCATACAAGAAAGCAGGGGTTGCAATCTTGATTAATCGGTCTCTCCACTTTGAGAATATTAAAGTACTTAAGGACGCTCAGGGGAGGTATCTGGGGATTCATATCCAGGTTGGTGGTAGGGACTGGTTCTTGGTTTCGAGGTATGGTCCAAATCAGAACCAGGAGGAATGTTATGCTCAGATATTCCCACACATTGCACAATTCCAAAAAGGCGGGGTGGGGGGTCTCATAGGGGGGATTTCAATGCAGTGCTTGATGGAAGGATGGAGAGAGAGAGATCGGTCTCATTTCCACAACAGATTTCTTTAAAACGACTTCCCTCCATGCTTAAAAACCTCGGGGTATGAAGTGCGTTATAAATAACCTATCATATCATATCAGAAAGGCGATTGATGACCTACAATTGATAGATATATGGAGGCATCTGCATCCCGAAGAAAGGAATGATACTCACTTTTCATGTGTGCACCATAGGTTTTTCGTGTTATTTTCTGGTTTCTGATTCTTTACAGCTTATAATGACTGACACCAATATAAATTTGACAGTTGTATCAGATCATTCCCCATAATGATTCGATTGGATGCATATGTGCCAGAGGCCAGGAAAACGACGTTATGGAAATTCAACAATTCACTTTTGGAGGATCTGGTTTATTGCACATCCATCGCTGACAGAATCTCACAATATTTCCAGGAAAATGTTAGAGGATACCCCAAATAAGTGGTAAGGTCATTAGCTAGGCTTTCGCGAGATTGGAAGCGAAATAGAGCGTACAGGGTCTGGAATCTGGATATAAAAAGGAATGGGTCCTGAAGAACAGACATTTGCAAGTTGCGAGGGCCGAACTCAAAGCACTGTGGGCAGCAGATATTTTCCATAAATTACTTCAAACAAAATGTTACTTCAGTACCTCCAATAAAGCTTCTTGAATCTTGGCATATAAATGGAGGGCTTGTGGGATTAAGTTTAAGGATGATAGAGGATGTTTATTTGACGACAAGCCTGTGAAGATGCAGATTCCATTGCGCTATAACGCACAGTTATTCGAGGCAGATGACTTGGATAACTCATCCAAAAAAAAGAATGTATTCGTGAGGCACACCTCCCTTTGATTTCTGATGAAAATAGACCGCAGCTAGAGACCCCAATAACAGTGGAAGGAGTTACCAGAGCCATTCACACGCTTCCTAACAGGGGCGCGGATGGCTTTTCAGCCTTACTTTATACGAAATTTGTAACAGTAGTGGCGCCTTATCTAGTCACTTTAACAGCGCTACAGAAACCAGGTCGATTACTCCCACAATGGGGGAATCTTTACTAGCATTAATAGGCAAGCTTGACAAAGATCTCACCCTACCTACCTCTTATCGACAAATTGTGGTTCTTAATTAGGATTCTCGACTATTCTAAGATTTTGGCGGCCCGTTTGGCAGGCATACTTCCAGGCATTATTGGATATGACAAAACAGGGTTTATCCCGGTCCGACAGGCGCGCAATAATATCTGGAGAGCTGTGGATGTGATTGAATGGGCGGAAAGGGGTAACCGGGCATTAGCAGCACTCTGTCAATGCTGAAAAAGCATTTGACAGAATAAACTGCGTTTATCTCTCAGAGGTACTGGAGGGGTTTGTATTTGTATTTTATATAGCGCCTTTTGTACAGAGAATCAAGAACGGTACAATAAAAACCGAATACAGATAATCAATAAAAGCAATGAATCATATTAACCAAGGTGAAGAAGATGGAACTTCAAAGACTTATGGATTAAAGTGTAAACAGAGATAGAACGAAGAAAATAAGAAAGAGTATTCCAAAATAGAGGAGCTAGAAGACCAAAAGGTGAGACTGAGCACAGAGATGACGAGGAAATTGAGAAGAGGAATGAAGAAATTGAGAGAGTATAGAAAGTTACCAGTGACGAGAGATAGTCAGGTGCAAGACCATAGAGGGACTTAAAGACAAGACATAAAACATGTAATTTAAGTTGAGAATGGAAGGGTAGCCAGCTAAGAGAAGAAAGGGAGGGAGAGAGAATCAAGAAAGGAGAGAAGACAAAAATGTCAAATGGAAGCATTAAAAACAGATTTTAGGGGAGCAAGATGAGTAAGTGGAAGACCAAGGAGAGCAGTAGAATAGTTAAAGAGTCGAGAGAAGATCAGGGAAGATAGCAGTTCACAGGCTTGAAAAGTCAGGGTGAGCTTTGCGGAAATTGTATAAGTGGCAGCGACATGCATGTTGAGAGATATGGTGAGGAAAGGATAGAGCAGAATCAAGATGAAGGCCCAGATTACGAGAGGGAAATAGGAAGCTGGGATGGGGAAACAAAACAAAAGAAGGAGAAACAGGAGGAGGAAAAGTGTTTGCAGGACAAAAGGAGAACCTCAGTTTTACTGGCGTTAAGTGCAAGATGGTGAGAAGACATCCCGGATTTGATAGCGGACAGGCAAGCAGATAATCTATCATGGATATCAGAAGAAAAGGAAGAAAAAAAGAGAAAAATCCGAGTGTTGGCTGCGTAGAAATTATGATAAACCGAATGAGGAAATAGCTGTAGCAAGAGGGCAAGTGTAAAGAGGAAACAGAAAAGGACCCAGAACAGACCATTGTGGAACAACATGAGCAAGCAAAAAAGTGTTAGATGTTTTTCCGGGCCAAGAAACAGAAAAGGTGCTTTGGGACAGGTATGATTGAAACCAAGAAAAAAACAGAGCCAGAAAAAGCAAAAGGAGAGGGAAGGCAATAGAAGGAAGTGATCGACAGTGTCAAACACAGCTGAAAGGTTCAACAGGATAAGAAGAGATCATTGTCTGGAGTAGGGTTTAGAAAGGAGTGAATTCAGAACAGAAAGGAGAGCAGTTTCAGTAGAGTGACAGGGGCGGAAGCCCAACTGAAATTGTGGAAGAATAAGTTACTTACCCGTGGTAATGTTCTTTTGACTGGATGTACCTCCCACGTATTCCTCATCTTTGATATATTCACGTTTGCTTGCAACTAACTTGCTTTGGAATTTTTTTTCTCCATAGGGTCGAGCGTCAAATACTCGACGGTCTCCGTAGCATCTGTCGTGACGTTGAGGCTGGTATATAGAGCACGCGCGCTGACCGTTACCTCAATTCTTTGTTTTTTCCTCCTTTAATTAGCATGCTCTGTCATAGGATGAGATGGTCTTGATGTTGCGAGAAAGGAAGGTGTACGACACGGAAATTCTAGGCAAGAGGGGATGGATGGAAGGGTGAGTGGGAAGAACATCCAGTCAAAAGAACGTTATCAGAGGTAAGTAATTCGTTCTTCGAATGGATTGTGTACTCCCATGTATTCCTCATCTGTGATGGACTCCCAAAGCAGTTTGAGTTTGGCAGAGGGTGCTTAGAATTAAATTTACTTTACATCTTGGCAAATATTTGCAGTTCTTGTCATATAGAAACTTAATACCCTTTTTGGGTCAAGGCGATGTAGTCTTTATGAGGAGGATAATAAGATGGTAGGGCAAAACGTTGTGCCAAATGAAATTCTGACAACTTTTGGTAAGAAAGAGGACTTACCCCTTAAAACTACCTTATCTTTGGAGAGGGACATGAAAGGTTGTTTGGAAGATAGAGCCTGAAGCTCACTTACCCTACGGGCAGATGTGATGTCTACTAAAAAGGCAGTTTCTATGGTGAGCATCCTTCAAGGGTACAAATGTAAGGGCTCAAAGGGAGCTGCCATAAGACATCTTAGTATAAGATTTAGATCCCATGATGGCACGATGAAAGAAATAGGCGGGAACACATTTGTTAATCCTTTCAAAAATGGTGTCACAATCGGTACATTGAAGTATGATACCTCATCCGGAGATCTTTTGAAAATTGAAAGGACTGCTAAATATCAAGAGAAGTTATAAACGACAGCAGTACAAGGATTTAATTGCTGGTCTTCTTGCCAAAAGCAACACTTCTATCAGGTCTTCCGCAAGGTCCCAATCCTTATAGATCACCCTTTCAGACTCCAGGCGTGAAGGTTGAGCGTCCTATCTCTGGGTGAAGAATTCGACCTTCCTCTTGCGAGAGTAGGTCCTCGCTTTGGGGAAAACAAATTGGATGGCAGATGGCCATCTCTAGAAGGTCCAGGTACCACATTCTCCTGAACAAATCTGGAGCAATGAGGATCATGGTTTTCCCAAACTTCCTCAACCTCTGTATTACTTGAGGAATGATAGGGACTGGCAGAAACGCGTACAGGAGTGGAAATTCCCAGTCCACTACTAACGCGTCCCCTAGAGCTCCTATTTGGGGAAATTCCCTGGAGCCGAACAGCTCGAACTTCGGGTTGGTACTGCTCGCGAACAGATCCACTTGAGGGGTTCCCCAAAGGGCAAAAATCGCTTGAAGCACTTCCTGAGCTAGTAGCCACTCGTGGGAGATAATGCTCTGCCTGCTCAGAGCGTCCGCAGCACTGTTCTTTTCTCTGGCTAGATGAACTGCAAGAAGAGTTACTCCTCTTAGTGCCCAGAACCAGACCTGCATTGCCTCTCTGCACAGGGGCACTGACCCTACGCCCCCTCTCTTGTTCAGGTAATGCATGGTCACTGTGTTGTCTGTCATTATCACAACACTTTTCCCCTGTACTGAAGGCAGAAAGGCCATCAGCGCTAGTCCGATTGCCCTCGGTTCCAAAAAGGTTGATATGGAGTATGGACTCAAACTGAGACCAGAGTCCGGTTATTGAAAGATCTCTCATGTGCGCTGCCCATCCTGAGAGGGAGGCATCTGTCCCAACTGTCGTCTCCGGCCATGGTTGCTTACAATGTTCTCCTCTCATCACATCACATTCTCTCGACTGGCCCCCCACAGGAGATCCTGAGTGACCTTTGTCGGGACTTGCAGAAGGTCTGTCATTCTGCCAGAGAATTGAGACCCCTGGGATCTGAGAGCCCACTGAAGGGATCCCATTCTCAGACGGGCTTCTGGCACCAGAAAAATTCAGGATGCCATGAGGCCGAGCAACTTTAGGAAGTTGTAGGCCGGAAGAAGTTGGAGACTGACATTTTTGGACCATCTGCAAAAGATGTTGACCCCTTAACTTGGGTGGCGAAGCTCCCCTCCCCCCCACCACCCCCAGATTTTGCTGCAGCCCTAGAAGCGTGCAGTTTTTCAAGACTTCTGTCGGCCTTCTCACCAAACAGAGAAGTACTGTCAAACGGCATTTCTAACAGACGTGCCTGGACATCCGCCGAAAATTCAGATTTTCTTAGCCAAGAATTACTGTGCCGACAGCCATGGCTCTACGGACAGAGTCCACTGTATCCAAACTAAATTGTAGGGATTGTCTCATGTCATCTTTGCCATCTTATATCAGGCTTAAAAAGCCTTCTTTCTCTTCTCCCTCTGGTAAATGCTCTGCCGCTAGAGCAGCCACACCCCAAAGCGTATGTGTGTATTTTGCTAATGCACTGGTAGCACTGGCAGATTTTAGTGCCATACTTCCGGCAATAAATACTCTTTTACCCAATAAGTCAATCCTCCTATCTTCTTTATCTGCCGGAGCAGAAGGATAGGCTGCAGCTTTTGAAGAAACTGTTGCTGCTTGAACCACTAACCTTTCAGGTGTTGGGTGCCTGTTAAAAAATGGAGGGTCTATGGAAGCAGTCTTGTATTTCTTTGTTAATCATGTATTAACAGATGGAATAGAATCTTTAGCCAGTTCTCCATTACTCTTACTGTCAAGGCTGCATAAATGGCAATACAGCTTCTCTAAATGGCCCACTGTCTTGCCCATCAGTGAGGTCATCAGTCTCCACAGCATCTGCAGGTCTGAAACATCCCAGATATTCAGCTATTTTACCAATTACTGTATTCAGTATAACCAGATATTTCAGGATTACCAAATTCTGTCTCTGGTGATGTTTCCCAGCAACTGATTTCCTTTAAGGTTTCCACAAGATTGTGCATCTTGGATTCATCTGAAATTAATTCCTCTGGAACATTTGGTGTTCCATATTCATACCCAAAAGGGGGCTGATCCTCTTCCTGCTCATCATCATCTTCAATGATTGAACCCATCTGCCTAAAGTAAACAGGTCTAGGAATGGGTTGGAAGTATTTAGGATCATCCAGAATAGACTTTACAGTCTTTGAGAGCAAAGAACTCTCTGACGAAGCTGAAGGCGTTGACGGTTTCGACGGCTTATTTGAAACCGTCCACAAATGCGTCAGCACCTTATGTTGCTTCGAAGGCTCTATGTATTACATTCCTCGAAGGTTCAGGTGACAAACATAAATGCTTGGATTCCTTCGAAGAAGGCTTCGATGCAGTTAATGTTTCGAGATAACAAAGGCTTCTTCTTGTGCGTAGATCCTTCCACTTATGTCGAGGAACCTCTCTTCTCGGGCTCTGAGTTGCGCGAGAGGGGGACACACGAGACTCCCTACCGGTCTTGTTAGATGTCGAGGTGTGGGCACTTTTCTCGGACTCCTTTATAGGAACACTCGGAGGAGCGTGTTTTTTCAAAATGTCCAACATGTCTTTTTTTGGAAAAAAACTTTCTGAAGTGGAAGACTAAGAAGACGAGGACCTGTGATGCAGTTTCTTACCCTCTTTATTGGAAGAGGACGAGCGACGTGAACTGGACATCGAACGTCTATGTATAGAACGTTTCTTTACAGGAGTGACATCTCTCGAGTCAAAGGATCATTTTCTTTTCGAACGGCTAAGAGCCAGTGATTTGGGGGGAGGGCTTACCTGCATCGAGTTTCCCCTTCCTTTCCCGCAATGCCTTAACCGTCATCGATTGACATGAGCCACAGTCGTCGACCTTGTGGCCCGATCGCAAGCACCACAGACAAACATGTTGAGGGACTGTGATGGATATCTTGGCCCCACAGTCTGAATACTGCTTGAAGCCAGTCTTCGGTTTGGAGGCCTAATCGAAGTAAATGCAGTTTATATTGCTGAGGCGAGTAGCTCAGAAGCACGCACCAATGAATAAAAAATGGAACTGAGGTAACGGTCAGCGCGCGTGCTCTATATACCAGCATCTACGTCATGAGGGACGCTACAGAGACAGTCGAAAGGACCAAGATTCGATGTTGCACGACACTCGACTCTATGAAAAACTAATTCTGAAGCAAGTTGCAAGGAGACTTGAATATATCAAAGATGAGGAATACGTGGGAGGACAATCCATTCGAATATAAGCATTGGAAACAAAAGTAGAAACTTGGGAATAAACCAACCGTTCCAGTAGTTAAGAAAGACAGGGCAATAAGGAAATGGAACAGACATTTGAAACAAAGGGTCAGCTGTAAGTTTCTTTAGAATTGGAAGAATAGAGGCATGCTTAAAAGGTGAGGCAAAAGTTGACATCAAGTGACAGATGTTAAAGAAAGAAGTAAGATATAAGATACAAGAGATGGATACACTTTGGGAATAAGTACTGAAGGAATTGGGTCAGTAGGGGAAGCAGTAGGGTGAGCTTTAGCCAGTAGAAGAGCAGTACCAACATTAGTAATAGATTTAAAAGAGGAAATAGAAATGTTGAGAGCCTGAGTAGGAAAAGTAGGCAGTATTTGAGAGGCAGAGGCTTCAATGTCAGAACGGGGAGAAGCTACCTTAGAGGAATACATTTGAGCTAAGTTAGAGGCTGAAAGAGTGGAGCTAGCTGAGTAGTCAGGAGTAGGATGAGAGAGAGAAGACATGGGAGAATTTTGAAAAAACGCCTTTGATGGGCAGATTGAGCATGTAGAAGATCTGCGAAATATGATAGTTTAGCGGAAAGTAAACAATCATTAGAGCATGGAAGAAGAAGTATGAAGAGTGATCAGCCGTGGACTTGGACTCGAGCCAATGTCTTTCAAGGAAGTGAAGAAGGCGACACATATAATAAAGATTAGGAGAGAGCCATGGTTTGGAAGGTTTAAGGGTAGGATAAAAGGATGGGGTAGGGTAGAGAATATCTAAAGAAGTAAAAAGTTAAGTGGCAAGGGCTGAGGCAGCCTCGACAGCCGACAAGACTGCAAAAGAGGAATGGGAGGGCAGACCAGAAATACAGGAAGAAATAAAGAGTGAAGAATTAAAGTCGCTCGGATAGAAAGGGTACTGAAAGGAAGAAGCTGGAGGCGGTGTGGGAGCTTGAAGAAAAGGTTATACAGAAAGCTAGTGGTCAGAAAGCTAAAGAGGTGACAGAGGAAATGAGGATTAAGAATTGAGAGCAGGGGAAGAGTGGAGTGGGTGGAAGAAAGATGAAGATTGAAATCACCCAACAGTATGAGAGGGGTAAGAGAAGGAAAGATATCGGGAAGCAGAAGATCAATGTCTTCACAAAAAGAGCCAACTGGTCCAGGGGGTCGTAGATGAGAAGGAATGAGATAGGGTAGGATTGGAATAGGACAATTCAAAAGAGGATTAAGTAGGAAGGGATAGAGTTGACGATGCAAATATAAAAAGATGAATGGTAAAGAATGCCAATGCCCCTCCCGAGTTATGGGACGAGGGGTATGGCAGAAAGATCTCAGAGAAGTAGTCAAAGAGGCAGCAACAGTAGTGTTGTAAGGGGGAATCCAAGTTTCTGTAATGGAGAGAAAATGTAGATTAAGTCTTAAAAAGAGATGGCATTCCATAAGCCAAGATTAATAACCGCAGTGTTTGAAGTACAGGGAGGATATATGAGATTAGTGTGGTTCCGAAAAGGGGTAAGTCGAGAAGTGGAAGTATTGCTTTCTGGAGGCATAATGTTACAAACGGGAAGAGATGGAAACAATGTTACCAGCACCAAAATGGAATAAGTCACTGAACCATCAGCATGCAAAGATGGGTGTGCTGGTGTGTGGAAGCCAGGTAGCGATATCATGGCATGTGATGATAGGGATCTGGTTAAGCACTGAAGAACTGTATGGGAGTCAGTGCAAAACCCTGTGCCACCTGTGGCCAGCCGGAGACCGCAAGGTCTCGACTTTTCCTGACTTCAGCTGGGCTTCACTCTGGCAGGATGTGATGTAGAAGGCAGGCCCTGTGGAGTAGCTGGGGGGTGGGTGGGCCTGTGAACCCAAGCATCGCTCAACAATGGGGGATGCTAGTTGCAGTACTGGAGGAGCGGGCGGGCAAAACACACTAGCTTTGCATCGGAACAGCTGATGTTAGGGGGAGTTGGCACACGTTCTCACAACCAGGCCAAAGACAAATGTAAACCAGTCCTGCTGATGATGGTAGGCACGAAGACGCGGACCCCGCAGACAGCAAGGTCTCGTCTTGCCCTGAATTCGGTTTGGATTTGGCCCCGAGTTTATCAAGAGTATTGGCTAACTTTTTTCACCCAAACACATAGATTAAACTGAACATGGTATTGTCCCAACCATTGAGCCTAAAACGGGGCGTCCCTTAGCCCCGCTTTTATTTCCACTATCAATGGAACTAATAGCATGCAGGGTTCGATCCTCCGAGGATATTCAGGGGTTGGAAATAGCGGGCTATCCGCATAAAGTAGAAATCTATGCAGATCTCGTTTTTTTTTTATGCATAACTCGCGAACCATATTGCCTCATAATATCCCTGTTCGATGCATTTCACCGGGTCTCAGGATTCATGATTGATTTTTCAAAGTCAACTACACTAAATATATCGGAGATGCCCGAAACGGTTAACAGACTAAAGGAAGCTTTTGCCTTTCGTTGGACCCCAAGTGCTTTGAAGTATTTGGGGATCCAGCTCACAGAGAGACCCGATCGATTATATTCTAGTATAATCTCTCTGGTATTGCTTGTAGCCATTTTATCTCTTGCCAAAGCAGACCTGGCACGCTGGGCACACAAACATCTCATGGCTGGGGGGGGTGACTGCAATTAAAATGTCCCTGCTACCAAAGCTATTATATACTTTTCATGCGCTTCCAATCCTGATCCCAAAGGAAGTAATTAGAGACCTTCAAAATCAGATGTTTAGATTTATTTGGGCTAAAAAACATCTGAGATTATCTGAGATTATCCAGACACATGCTAATGGCGGCAAAAGAGAAAGGAGGGTTAGCGGTCCCAGATTTAGAAAGTTATCTATATGCAGCGCGGTTAGCTCCCGTTAGGTAGCAGAAATGCTGCACAGGCTTCTAAGCACTGGATAGATATTGTAAAATGTATACTTGGGGCGCCTTGCACGAGCCGTGTTGGGGCCTCACCGGTAATCGGGAAGAAGGAAGTTTGGTTACTCTCATCAACTAGAGTCACCTTGGAATATTGGAATAGAGCAGCCCTCATATGCGGGGACTACTTTCCCTTCTCCCCTTAAACGTATATGGAATACATTGCCCCCCCCCAAACCCCGGGGCGTCAAAGCAAAGATTTTCTCATTGGATAGAAGGTGGGTTCGAGAGACTTGAAGATGGTCAACCTCTAACATTTGACAAATGTAAACAGGCTTTTATGGTACCGGATGTTGACACGTCTGGCTATATTAAACTTCGACATTGGATGTCCAATAATAAGGTACCGAACCAGGCCAAAAGGAGCACGACTCCACTCAAAGAGTTGTTTGTAGGGATATACAAGGTGCTTAATGCAAGTAGGTTTAAACCTTCTCGCATATATATTGCTAAATGGGAAGACTATCTGAATGCCCCGATTGATGAATTAGCAGGGTATCATATTAGGGCCAGGGCAGGGAAGTCCTCTAGGTGCGTGACTTCATAAAATGCTTCGAGTGGTTCCCTCTAATTGTTGGAGATGCAGCCATATTCCAGGTACATTATACCATATTTGGTAGTCCTGTACCCGAATACAGTCATACTGGAAAGAAGTGTTGGCACACATTAAAAAGATAAGCGGTGTAGACTTACCTCTTGAACCCAGGGTGATTCTTTTGGGAGATTAAGATGTTGAAGGACACAAGCTGGGAGCAACATCTGCTAAATTGACCGTTCATTTCTTAGCAGCATCACATGTTGTAATAGCACGAAACTG
This sequence comes from Ambystoma mexicanum, assembly GCF_040938575.1. Classification (NCBI taxonomy): domain Eukaryota; kingdom Metazoa; phylum Chordata; class Amphibia; order Caudata; family Ambystomatidae; genus Ambystoma; species Ambystoma mexicanum. The sequence continues at coordinate 802,648,597 of NC_090931.1, read as the reverse complement.
GAAAATGCTGACCACCCCCGATATACACTGGAATGGTGGGCAAAGCTTTGGTTTGTGGTAGCATTGTGTAAAATTTAGCCTGCTCAGGGGTGAGATGCTGATGTGCCAGGAGGAATGGGAACCTTTTATTAATTTTGTACACCAAAACGATAATCCAGCTCTGCATCTTAAACCAGATGACATTATGTCCTTTTCTGTATTCTAATACTAGGCATTGCATTATTATCATTAAGCATTGTGCATAAAACCAGTACCATTTTATTATATATTACATAAGCAATTAGGTTTATACTTTTAGTTAATTGTTTTATGTTTTGAATTTTAATTAGATTTGGAGTTATTTTACCACATGTTGGCAAACTACATATACTGGAAAACAAGATTTGTTGGCCCGGACTTATGTAATACGGCTTATGTTTATGTTCCTGTGCTGTTCTCATCAATACAAAATGTAATTAAAAAAACAAAGAATCAGAAGTTTGTATGTAAAGAGGGCAAAGACCAGAAGCTCTAAGCAGGACACTATGGCGCTGAAATCTGGGGGAGGCTTGGTATATACAGACTTCTGTCATCAGTCGAGAAAAAAATATGTACGCCCACACACACAGACACGTTTATAGGGTTCACAAAATTGTTTATTTTTGGAGGCGAGGATGGAGCAGAGTAAGACAAACAATGTAACATTAAAAGTGCCCTCTTAGCCATGACTCCGCACACAGTTGTTTAGTGTCTGGAGTAGTATGTTTGAATTAAAAACACACTCATCAATCTCTACACTCTAACAATCTGGCAAAAGCCCTTTTCACGGGTCTACAACCTGTTGCTGTCCAGATTTTCTAGAATGCAACTCATATGAGCCAAAACCATAGACTGATTGAATATGAAATACAGAACAGCTAGAGAGCAAAGGCTTGCAATCCCTGCCCTATTCTGTCTGGTTAGGATGGGTTAGTAGATGGGCTGCAACTAAGGAGAGATTTCTCAGTAAAACAGTGCAGCGTATCAGGGGAATACAAAGTATGTTATTTGGTTTCTACCCTAAAAGACCACCGGTCAAAATTTCAATCCTAGTCTAAAACAAAGATGACCAGGTGTCTGTCGAGGACAGCATTTAGAACAAAACCCAGTGATTTTAGTGTCCCTGCACATTTATTTCATGAGGCTTGTGCGCCCAATAGTGGCGGGGACTCCTGCACGAGTCTGTTTTGGCTTTTGTATCCTGGACCTTGCGTCATGCAGTGAAGTGTCTTTGCCCTAGAAGGTTGAGGTGACAGCCTCCTGCAGTTACCTGGGCAGGACCTCAAGGATCAATGCTCTTGCTATTAGGGGTGATTGGTAAACAGGCAGTATGGAGCTATTCCGCCACACCCAGAGTACGGTACTTCTAGCGAAAGGCCTAAGAAATTCTCCCCAGGTCTAGTGTGGTCTCGCAAGTTTTTATTAAATTTGGTCTTGTGGGCACGCTTTACCCACTAGAATCTTGATGATAGCTCCTAGTAACATTCATTTAATTAGCTACTAGACCCTGAGCCTAGAATAGGCTTCATGAATTCTGCTATGATCCAGTCTTCGCATCCCCCAAACTATAGTGTATCTGTGCAACTTGATCCTTTTCCTGCTAGGACCAGTGTTATGTCCCACCAGAACACCCTCTCAGTGTGGAAGTGTAGAGGCCCTGGCCTTTTATACCGTTTGTGATTGGAAGACTAAGGAATGTGTCCTGATTTGTGGGGTCATTTTTCCATCTAGCAGAAGCCAACTCACAACAGTGCTTACACATTACATTTCCCCAAATTAATCACTATCAGAAAGCAACAAGCAAACAATACAATAACATAAATATGAATATTCATGAAAACTAATTTTGATAGCCTGAAAGCAGATTACACTCATTGGGAATGAAATATAGAAGAATGAAAGTCATTTCTGCTTTCAAGTGTACTTTTTTGATAGGTCTGAAATGGAAGTTGATGAATATGTTGCCACCAATTGACTATTAATGTTTGTTTGTTTTATTATTTGTAATGCGCAACATACCCTAAGGTAACAGGGCGCAGCAGATACAAGAATATGCAAAGCTTAGTTACAAAAGAATAATATTTACATACGAGTATTAAATACATAAGATATATACAGAAAGAACAGGTTTATACATAAGAGGTATATACAGATAGAACATATTAGGATGGTGGTGCAGGAGTAATAATACAAGAGATGCATACAACTTACTATACTAGCAATAATACAAGTAGGGGTAGTAGTGAGGTAGGTGAGTAGAGGTATGCAGAATGGGAGGGGAGGTTAAGGCTCCTTGTAGCGGGTCCTGAATGCTTGCTGCATTTAGGTGAGCATTTGCTTACAACCTCTTCTATGTTTGATGGGCTTTCCCTTTCAGCCATAGGATAGTGTTGGTCCTAAAGTTTAGGTAGGGGAGTTCGGTTCTCAGTGTAGGAGATAGGGAGTTCCACAGTTTAGCTGCTTTCACCGGGAAGCTGTTACCGCTGATGGTGGCGCGATTGAAATTGGGGATAGCAAGGCAATCTTTATAGGCTGTTCTAGAGGGTCTGAAGGAGATCTGTCTATGGTATCTATTGATCAGATAAGATGGTGCAGCGTTATTAAGGGATTTGTACGTGAGTGAGAGGGTTTTTAGGTGGATTTATCCATAGTTGGGAGGCAGTTATTCGGCTACTCTCTGAGATGTGGTCTCTTCTGGAGAGGCCCAGTGCTGCTCTAAGGGCATTATTTTGTAGAGTTTGGATTTTTCTAGTGGTAGATTTAGTTGTCCCAAGATAAAGGGCATTGCAATAATCAAGGCGGGACAGGATGAGGGCTCTGGCCAGGGTGGTGCAACTGGCATCAGATAAAAATGGTTTAGCTGTGCGGATAAGTTTACACGTATAGGCCGAAGAGGACGCTAGAGAGTTAACCTGTTTGGCAAATGAAAGTTTAGAGTCTAGGTAAAAGCCTAGCGTTTTTACCTCTTGTCCTACTTTGATGGTATTGCCGTCAATTGAGAATGAAGAGTAGACTGGTCCTAGTTGTTTAGGCTGAGGTTAGTGCCCAGGATGATGAGTTCAGTTTTATCATCATTCAGGCATAGCCCATGTGTGGCCATCCATGCCTGGATGATGGATTCTACCATTAACTAAATTTGCCCTGAGTGAGCCAAGGGCCCCAACCGTAAAAGCATTGTTATACTAAAGAATGTACTTAATGAAATGACAAAGTAAGAGCAAGTCCATTATCATAATTGAAGTGATTTCATGGTTGAAAAGCAGGGGCCTGTTAATGCATCGATTTAATTGATGAAAAGGCAAGCATTTTTTAATTTTTAGATTTGTAAATACTTAGGAAGATAAAATAGGGACATTAAAATTGTTTTCTTTTGAATCACATTAATTGAACACTAAAATATACAAAACTAACAATTTTTTTGTGAAGAGTATATTTTTGAGTGAAAGGCGCAGTAGAGGTTTCACAATTCCTCTTAAATTGACAATGTTTCAATTTGCTTCATTTCCGGGGATTGGTTCTGGCAATATAGGTCCAACTCCTCCCCATGATGGTCCAATCTTAATCTAAGGTATTGTGCATTTGCTAATGGTCTGATCAGACCACACACTGAACCCATGCGGACAAAGCTTTTAAAAATGCTGTCTGCCATTTTCGGGTCAGGTGGCAGACTAATATAGGCTTTGATAAGCAAGTTACTTCATCTAGAGCAGTGTTCCGCGTGGCGCAAGAGATTGCAGTTGGCCTCAGGAGAGTTGGAGTCTCCCATTCGGGAGTATAGGTCGGAGTCTGCACACCCAGCAATAATCCGCCTGAGGTCCGACTTCATACATGAATCATCAAACAGAGTTTGGAAACCACACTTCTCCGTCTACCACTGCTGAGAATGGAACACCTATTTGGATGCCTATTTTCCAACAGCTTTATATCGTGAAAAGTAGTATTGATGCTTGTGATAAAATCAATTGCTTCCTGATGGTCGGTCTCGGTAGTAACTCAAACGGTTCAGGGTTTCAAGGGTTGGCGCTCAATGGGTTTTGCAGTAGGGTTAAGATCGATGTAAGAAAAAATAAAGATAGCTAATGTGAAAAATGTCCCTGCCTAAGGGGACTTCTAGTAGGATGAACAAGATGTCCAGGTACTTCCTTCAGCCAGAGCATGATGGGCTTGAAGCTGCTATAGGAATAATCCCTTGGTCGCACCCACTTACTCCCCAGTAAAAGGAAGGGGATAGTCACAGGAATATTAAGAACAACACTTTTCAATTTAGTCCTTTTTTAAAAAAAATTGTAATTGTTTAAAAATAAATCCAACATTATCAAAACAAACCAATGCAACACTGTTATTGTTTAACAAGAAGACCTCAAGATAAAACATTAAAATCACAGATTCTTTAAATAAACATGAAACACATTATAACCTAATCTGAAAAAAAGTAACCAGGTCTCACTCAATTATAAGCTGTTCGAAAAATGGACCACAGAAACCAAATTAGATATTTTGGTCCCAGTGATACATATTTTCCAGAAAGTGTCTTGAACAATACTCACAGGCATCAACATTCTTTTATAAAGTGCACTTATCACTGAGAGCTCAGTAGTGGGTATTCCACCAACAAATGCCTCAACGTTTCGGCTGTCTTCTTGTTTACAGAATCTGCACTGGATTTCAATAACAGATATCATGTTCCTTGTAAGGAGTACTTCCTTGGTTGAAAGCTGATTCCATCTAAAACAAATGCATGTGTTGTGTGTTTTGTTACAGGGGAACCTAACCAAATTAGAGGGAAAAGTCCCTCTATGCTTGTGATCAAATTGGAGGTGTGACTAAGTGGTATAGGTATGCATTTTTTCTCGTATCGTAGGACCAGTCTTGATCCAAAAATTTACACTTCGTCCTGTTGGGGTTGGCTACCAAATCATCAAAAGTGTGGTCAAGATCACACAGTATCTATTCACAGCATGCTTTTAGTATTTTTAAAGACAGATCTTGTTCATAATTCATCACCCTCGTAAGTTCCCAATACAAGGTTTTTTGAGCAGTTGCACAAGCTTCCCAAATAATGCTAAAAGGCGCCATTGACGCTTTGCTTTGAGTGACGAGAGGCCAAGCTCATGTTGGATGGCTGTCACAGGTACTGAGTTTGATAAGCCCAGCACTTTGCGCCACATCATACCTTCAATTGATGCAAGATAGTCCAGTGCCCAATCGCCCAACAGCTCAACACCGTACAGGAGTTTGGGGCAGATCTCATCTTCAAAGAATTTGATGATTGGTTCTAATGAAAATTTACAATAGCGATTCTTGATATGTTTCATCTGGGGAATGTAAAAATCGGCTTTTGATCTCAGATGATTTTTGAGAGATGCTTTATCGGGAGAATTGAAGAATGGAAATCTCAAATAAGTAATGGAGTTGACTCTTTTCAGAGCTACTCCATATACTTGAGGACCATCCCCTACACTGATCGGGACTGGGGAGGTATAGTAAATTATAACAGAAAGGGGTTATCCGGCAGGAAACATACTCCTCTGTGGAAAACAGCATACAGGAGGCTGTAACAGGTATGCTTCTACCTATACAGCAGCGCTTGGAAGAAATGGAAGAGCGCATGCGAGGTGCTTCTCCGAAGGGAGGTAAAAAGACGCAAAAGAGAAAACATCTTACCCAAGGGGGAAGTAGTCCGGCTCGTAAGAGCAAAAGCTCTGTGACCTCCTCTACCCTGAGCCAGTTGATACCTGCCACTGCTGCATTAACGGATGCCTTCTCCAGGCTGAAACATTCCTTCATGACTAGGGAGGTAACCCCTTCCTTTGAAAGCCCCTCTAACCCCGAGGAAGGAAACAGGGGTATTGGACCCTCGAGTCCGGAGGGAGACAAACAGGGCGCACAAGATGAAGCAAACTCGGGATTATATGACGAAGAGACATAACACACTGCTTCAGAAGACAATACCAAGCTTTGGGATTCAAAACCCTCGACCTCGGGGAATGCGGAAGCCCCTATCCCCAAGGCAAACACCAGGGAACAACGCCCTACTGAGGGAATGTTCGACCCTGAGGATTTGATACATCCTAGGTACACCGACTGGCAGCCATCAGTCAGGACAACAGAATACATGTTTAGCAGGCTATGCAAGCCGCTAGAGACGTTAACTTTGGGACGTTAATAAAGTGCTCAATCTTTTCCTCTCATGGCCAGCTAACAAAGAGCTATCGCGCACGGCACTCTCCAGCAAGCTTACTACACTGCTTTGTCTGATTTCTTGCAGGAGAGTATCGGATGTCAGAGCTCTAGATCTAGAGGGTAGGTCTTTTTCTCCAGACGGTATCGTCTTTCACATATGAAGGAGAACTAAATGTGATTCAAGAATGAAATCTTACCCGGCCTTTAGGGAACAGCCCAAGCTTTGCGTGGTTCAGTGTTTATAAGCTTATGAGGAAATAACAGCTCCGCTTAGACCCTCTCCAAATGAGCAACTCCTCAGCTATTCGCAAGCCTCATAAAGTGGTTTCAGCCCCCACCTTGGCTCGCTGGGTGCGTTGGACGCTAGCCCAAGCGGGGATAGATACACTCCAGTTCGGAGCCCATTAAGTCAGAGGAGCCATGGCTTCAAAAGCCTTTCAAGTTGGCGTCCGTCTCAAGGACATCATGAGAATGGCTGATTGGGCAGGCAAATCGATTTTTAAAGAATTCTACTTGAAACCAGTAGAGTAGCCTGCTTCGATAGTGGTAAGTAAGCTTTGAACAAGCATAATATAAGCCTCCGGACTTGACATAGAATAAAGATTTTCCATAATAATTTACTAGAAATTCTTTATTCTATTAAAGACACGTAGGCATGCATTATCCCACCCTTCGAAGAAAAGCATGTTGTGTACTACTTTAAAGTGATGCTAGTATCGTTACAAACTGTCAGTTTGACCGCTTATTGCGTAACAATAATAAGATGCTTTTCTCTCCCACCCCTGCAAGGGAACTAGGGTTGTTATATGCAAAAGCTAACATATTTAAATTTTTTCTTGACAGCTTCTACAGACAAGTCCACCTGACTTACGCATTAACGGATCCTTATCTGGTTGAGCATGCTTTAAAGTTTATCATCAAAGACATCAAGTTTGCAGCCTCGAAAGAGGAAGTTGTTTCTTGTTCAGGACCGTTTATGTGAACACCTATACACTTATTGGAGGAGCAGTATCAAGTGACATTGGACAATGATGACCTTCAGAGCATCATGGGATTTGGAGTTTTTTTTCCCTTGTACTGGGAATGTTATGAACTATATGTGTACTTTAATGTTTTTTGGTTATGTATCTGTTTAATGCACTTTCAACATGAGTTTTGTTAGATGTAAGTGCAAAAATACCTTGCTGCTGAGCTTTCTTATATAATTAATTAAAAAGAAAGCATAATGCTCGCCTACGTGTCTTTTAATAGAATCAAGAATTTCTAGTAAGTTATTATGGAAAATCTTTATTAGTAAGTTTACTCCTGTAACTCGCTTCAGGAATTTGATTTGTTAGTTGGCCACGTGATTCAGTGGACACACTATACTCCGTTACATGAAGAAATATCCTCTCTGAGTTAGTTTGAACTGGCTCATTCCTGGAGTGCCCACCAAAAGTAACAGTGCAGATGATGTCCCCAGAGGAGTGCGTTAAAGAATGGTTATTGGGGAGGGACACATTGACACCCCATTCCCCTAAGGTGACAGCCCTTGAGACTCTGTTCAACGTAGTCTCATCCCTTGGTGAGATGGTCTCTCCAAAGGCAGTGTGTCCCCTAGCGGCATGGGCGATGTGCAGGCATTTTTGACTCTGTTGTATTGGGTGGAGGTGGGGGGGGTCATTTTGGGTTCCCTAGATAGAGTAGGTAGTGAGCATGAAATTGCAGCTGACCCCAAGAGGTCCCAATTGTTGATGGGCTGGCAGATTATGGCTTGCTGCGGTGAAATAGACTGGACTATTTGGTCGATATAATTGCTGTCCCCGATGGTCAACACACGTCTGCAGAGTTCCCGTATTCATAGGTCTGTTACACTGGGTGTGTGTAGTTTTCATTATTGGGAACAATGGGAGGCGGTTGGGTTTTGGTAGTTGCTTGTCCTGCCACCTGACATTGTTTGGGATGTTGCTTGCTGAATATATCATTCGCAAGATGATCTTGAAGGATGTCTTCTTCCACAACCAAGACAGGAGCTGCAATTTCATGGTTTTTCGATGCAGTTGCCTCCTTTTCAGATGCAATGTTGGACTGAGTTTTGGCTGCCAACAATTATGGGATGGTACAATTGCGTTTGGGGCAGGCCTGGATCTTAAGCAGGGGATTCCTCTTCCCTTTGCCTTTGTTCGTTTTTCTCTGCGAGTTTCCAGTATTACTGGCCTCCTTCCCCGTTGGATTAGTTAGCCGATACCTCACCAACATCAGGGATAGTTGACTGTACAGAAACAGCACCAATTACTTCTGCCATGAGATTCGATGATTCTTCCGTTACAGGTGTTGTCGGATCCTCTCTTGGCATCATCGTGTCTCTCTCAATGACAGCCACAGCTTGTGAGAGCTCCAAGCTCAGTGGGGAGAGACTTGTGCCCCAGATTTTTAGCTCCTGTCTATCTCCATGAAGCTCAGTTTGTTTTCAATTGATTGCAGGATGTTGGTGTGGCCCCGCACTTCCTCTCATTTCTTCGTAAAAGGACGGCCAATGTGGGAACAACTTGGTTTATGGAGGAAAGAGCAGCCTGTGCTCGCGACTCACGATGGTTGTACAGCCGAGTGGAGGGACAGAAGGAGCTCCGTCTGGAGGCAGGTCGTGGAGTTGAGACATAGGAAGTGCTGGTATCGACTGAACGGACGTCCTCTACCATGTCTTCGTCATAGTCTGAGTAGAAGGGGGAGAAATCCCCATTAGTGTTAATTACAGTTTGTTCATTTTCAACAGCTGCTACGAGCTCAGCGGATGCAGAGAGTTTGACACATGATCGCTGTAATTGGAGCTCGGATCGTGTTCCCCTTTATTGGAGGAGCCCTCTTGGGTCAGGGCTTCCGCATGAGGGTCTGATGGAAAAGTAAAAGACTGTTCTCTCTTATGGTGGGCGTGCGGAGAGGGCGGCAAGGGCAGGTATTACACCATGTCCATTATTTGCTCATGGAGTGTTTTGTTTTAATGTTTAGAAAGGTTACGTAAGCCGAACATTTGCAACACAAGTTTCTCAATTAACAAGGAGAAATGTATGAGTACAAGTACGTTGTTACTTGGTGTCCCGAAGTGAACCACAGTAAACCACTCTACCTCCACTTCTCTGCGCCGCACGCTAATGAGGGATTATGTAGCGCACGCACAGCCCGCCAGTAGAAGGGTGAACGTGAACGGAGGATAGCACAGGGGCAACGCGCTGGTCTTGGAAGCAAGACCACACAGAGCAACAGAGGTTTGAATCCCGGATCCGTGCTTAGAAACCCAACTCCGGTACGGTACTAGGTGCATTATAAATAAATAAAGGGTCCGACTCCAAGAACTGATTAAAGTGTTGAAAGTCTCTGGTCACAGTGTTGCAGAAAGGAACCACAGTAAACCACTCTACCTCCACTCCTTCTCCTAGTCCTTTTAAAACCCATTCAACGGATGCCGGGTCCAGACAAGTCCACAAACCACACTCTTCCAACACACTGGTGAGGCGAGTATCAAGCAATCCCTTTCCTTTTGGAGGCACCCCCATTGTGACACTGCCTCCGTTAGGGACGGGATCTCTGAAAAGGTCAAGAAAAACGGAAGCGGTTTTGCTCAAGAGAATCAATATTCCTGCACCAGAGAAAACACAGATATTGAAGCCATGTGTTGATTGGTGCACAATCTCATTCATTGGCTCACACACAAATGCAGTGTTAGTGGAAATCGCCAGGGCTGAGTGAATCCCCAAAAGAGCACAAATGACTAACCATGCCAGACACTTGCACTAAACGATTGGAGAAACCTAGAGAAGCAGAAGAGATTAAGTCAATTACACAAAGCATTTCCGAATCACAGCCTAATTAAAGCAACACAGCTCCTGTGGCACCCTGCAGAACATGGCTACATCAGATATTTTATTTTTCACGAATTTCAAAAATAAGGTTATTTCAAATCAGGATTAACCATGTCTTGTGCTAAGGCACATTTTCATGTTGATTAGATTCAACAAATTGAGCCTTGTGGCGTACCCATGTAAAGTACTATAAGAAACATGTGGAGTACATTCAAGGTATTATAGGGGAGAACCTCTGGCTAAATTGTGTGGCAGGGCGTAACATGTCATTGGCAATAGCCATAATTAAGGTCTGGCAAGTGGCAGAGAGAAAGCTATACATTTTAGTAGATAAGCATGTCCTGATAGTTATGACTGAGACATTGTGTCATGTGAGGAGTGTAAATTTGGTGCTACGATCGGGTAGTAATGCGAAGCATATGTACATGGATGTGTTTGCTTTTAAATTATTCAATATTTTTGGTAAGCTAATGTGATCATTTTAATGATGGTTTGCTGTGTGAAAAGTTAATTACCGACTATAACACACAAAGAAAAAAATGAACTTACTAAAACATTTACAGATGGCAGAGGCAAGCCCCAAAAAGGGTGCATGTACAATAGCAAAAACATGGCAACAAGTAATGAGCCAGTTTATGCAAGTGTAAGAAAAGTGGGACATAGACAAGGCACCAAAAACACCCCAAAACATGCAACTTGAAAAAAAGTTTGTATTTAACCTGTGGAGAAAGTGGTGAAAATTAAAGAGAATTACTGTACAAATATACAAAAGGCCATTTAAAGACTTGGTCCATCTTCCAAATCAATTAAGGAGACCAGGTGAACCTTGGGACGACAGCCAATCTCATGCATTCATCAAAGGGATACCAGAGGTGCAGACTCTCAAAGAGCCCGATCCATGGGTAGGTCTTACACAATGTTAAAAGACAAAGCATTAATTCACACAATCAGGGTGTTTGAAGAAGGACTAGGCAAGAGTTTGGAGACGGTTGGCGAGAATAAGAAGCATAGAAGGAGAGGAGCATAGAGAGTGGGACAAAAGAGAAGCTTGAAGAGGTTGATCAGTAGATTGGGAGGGGATGGGAGGAAAAATTGATAAGGTTGGTAAACGTCAGGCAGACGTGGGAGAAGAACTTGAGGGGTAGGTTGGTAAACATCAGAAGAAGGTGGTACAGAAAACCAAGAAAGAGGTCTGTGGAGATCAGGAACAGATGGAAGATGGCACTGAGATGCAGAGGTAGCAGAAAAGGGACATATGGATGAAAATGGAGATCATCACGTTGAAGGGAAGTGAGGAAGTGGTTGCAGGTGGTGGAGGGATGTGAGGAGGTGCTTGTGGGGAAGTAAACCAAGGAGGAGGTAGGTGGAAATCAGAAGGAGGAAAGAAAAGGTTGGAAACACCAAGAGGAGGTGGTGGAGAAGACCCTGGTGGATGGACAAGAAGAATAAGGACTAAAGAGGAAGTCATTGCAAAAAGGTTTAAGGAGGCTCGTTGGGCCCAGGACAGAGTATAGGGGAAGCCGGGTCTGAAGGGAATGGACTCATGGTGGAAGGAGGAATACATACATGGCGCATAGTTGAAAATGGTCAGGGCCCGAATAGAACGGTGTCTAGTGGGTGTGTCCAGGGGGGCTCCCAGACCTAGGGAAATCAGAGAACCTTCTGTTGGGCACAGGGGGCAGTTGAGGCTAGCCCAGGCTCCTAGGCTATACCAGCCACTCCTTTTCGAAAGCTCCTGAACATTCCATGAAGTTTGGAGGCAGGATCCTACCCCATAGAAAAATAGCTCAACAGCAAAGGCAAAATCAGGAACTGAGAGGGTGCAGGAAACCCTGTAAGCCTGAGACAGCAAAGTGGGAAAAGGTTGTGGGAAATCCCCTTATGCAGTGACTGGGAGAAATAAGACGAGACCATAATCCAGATTGAAGTTCACTAAAAAAAGGCCTTCCACTGGACCAAAGAGGGACAAAGAATTCTTGAACTGGAATCCCGGGATAGAGCGGGCCAGGGGGAAGTCCAAAGTTGAGTTGGATTATACTTCTTTCATTCCCAGTTTATTATTTTGGCTCATCCTGCATTAAACACTCTGGATATAAACTTCAGTTCTGAGAGACTGAGTCTTGGTCTTGTTTCTGAACCATGTCACCTGTGAGACACTCCTTACCAATCACCTTTTAGGTAATACGTCACTCTTGCATCCATCACGTAAAACTTTTGGAAGTATAGTGAGACACTCCATTTATAGTGAGACACTGCATCATCTCCATGCTTTACGGTAAGATTTAGGTCAGTGTATCTAAATGTCAGTGTCAACTATATTTCATCTTGTGGAAGATGCATCATATTGACGAGTAAACACTTTTGAAAACGTACACGATCAAACACTTTTGATGGCAAACCTAGTTCTGTAACTTGCTGGTTGCATACATCTGTGCAATTGGTGCTCAAACCTTGAGCCGATTCCCATACCCCTTGACACTTTATTTTATCACTCTGTTGCTTAATCCAAGCTACCCTGAAAGCTAGATGATCACAAACTACAATATTACACCTAGTTTGCCCAGTTATCTGCTTGCTACCCCATCCACTCCGTGTAGTTTCCTACTTTCTTTCCTCTTATATGTTTGTTTATTTATAGGGCGCCCGGGACCCTTAGGTAGCTGGACGCACAACATGACAAGGATACTTAAGGCTTGGTTGCAGGTATAGACAGGTACAGAGAATACCTGCAGGCACAGTCACAAATGTTAACTGATAAGAGTTAAAAGGTAAGGCACAAAAACAGACAGCTATAGTCATAATCTAGTGGTCGTTGAGGGGTAGCCAGGTACGGGTGTTGCGTCTAAAACTGTCATAAGACTGATCCCTTCTTAGCTCAACTGGTAATGTATTCCATTGCTGGGCTGCTTTTACAGGGAAACTATTGCCTCCAGTCTTTTTTAGACGGAATCTAGGTATCTGGAAGCAGTAGAAATTGGCAGTGCTGGTCGGTTGTGCAGACGACTTTCTAGTTATTCTTTCCTTTAGGTATGTGGGGGCTGGGTTAAGACATTTGAAGGTTAATGTAACAGTTTTAAAGAGGATCCTATCACTAATTATAAACCAATTATGGTTTCTCCTGGCATTAGATATGTGCTCTCTAGTGGGGAGGGTCAGGGCTGTTCTGAGCACATTGTTTTGCAATGTTTGTAATGTAGTGATGATGTATTTATTGGCTCCTACGTACAGTGTGTTACAATAGTCCAGTTTTGATAAGATATGGGCATTGGCTAAGATGATGCAGCTTGCTAGTGAGAGGAAGGGTCTGCATGCTCTAATAAGTTTGCCAGTGTAAGCAGTGGATGAGGCCAAGGAATGTACCTGTTTTTTTTTTTTTAAGGATAGCGTGGAATCCAGATAAAAGCCAAGAGTCTTCACTTCTTTGGCAACTGTGATTATATTGCCATCGATGTTGAAGGAACTGTAGTTGGAGTCAGTTTTTTTAGATTGTTGGCCGAGCCAAGGATCAGAATCTCAGTTTTATCGTCATTTAGGCAGAGGCCATGGGTTGCCATCCATGCCCGAATGAGGGTGTGAATTTTGTTTACTAAGGCTGTATCTGAGGTGAAATTGCTCGAAAAGGGAATGAGGATCTCGGTGTCATCTGTATAGTTTGTTTAGGGGACGCCCAGTCTGTCCAATTTGTCAAAAAAGGCTTAGCTAAGATATTGTACATAGTTGGTGAGACACAAGAGCCCTGGGGAACACCACATGTTGTTTGAATTGGATCTGCAGATGCTGAGGTGGAGAAGACTCGCATACATCTTCTCTAAAAAGGATTGGACGCAGGCTATAGCTTCACTTGAAAAGTGGGGAGCCGATGCTAGGTGTTTGCATAATACTGCATGATCCACCAAGTCGAATCCTGCCGACAGATCAAGGAGTAGCAGCATAGCTGTATTTCCTTTGTCGTTGAGCTCATCGATTTGGGCTTTAAGGTCTATTAGAGCTGTCTCCGTGCCATGCTGAGGTCTGAACCCGGATGGGCGGGAGCCTATGAGTTGGTTAGTTTCAAGGTAATTCTGAATTTGAAGATAGGCCACTCTGTCAATTATCTTCAGGAGGAATGGGCCGGTAATGATGGGCCTGTAGTTTGTCGGGATGGAGGGGTCTAAGGTTTGTTTTTTGAGAAGGGGTAAAACCCAGGATTCTTTTAAGCTGCTTGGTACGGTATTAGATGAAAAGGAGGCGTTAATGAGTTTAGTTATGAAGGGGGCTAAATCTCTGGCTGCATCCTTCATTATTTGGGCTGGGCAGCTGTCGCCTTTGCAGTTTGACGGCTTTAGGGAAGCAATCATTTTTTCAGTTTCCTGAATGGAGATTTTATTGAACTTAAATGGAGCTAGGTTGGGCTTGTCAAGGGGAGTGGCAGTGGTAGGTGTTTCAGTGAGGGGAAGAGAGGCTTTTTTCCTGCAATTTTGGTTTGAAGCATTTTTATTTTGTTTGCTAAGGCATTTTGAATGATAGTACACCATTGCTCGTCTTTGGGTACATTATCAGGGGGAGGTATGGGCGATTCTAATTCTCGCAGGATCACAAATAGTTCTTTGGTATTGGAACCTGCTTTGGATATTCTATCGTTGTAGACTTCTTTTTTGGTTTGGATAATTTCTTTCTTGCATTTAGAGGTGCAGAATTTTAAGTTTAGTTTATTTTCTTCTGTTGGGGCATGTTGCCATATGGTTTCTAACTTACTTTTTTTCAATTTAAGTTCTTTTAGATGAGGGGTGAACCAAGAGTTGAGGTGAGTCTGTTTACTCTTGCGAGCCTTTAGAGGGGCAATGGCATCTAGGACCTTGGCCATAGTGGCATTACAGGAGTCCACCAACGTATCTGGATCAGAATTGCTTGGCAAGGCATTAATCACTGGGAGGAGGAGCAGTAGGATGTTATCAGGTGTGATATTATTCCTTGATCTTGTGGGGAGAGAAGGTGCCATTATTTTTGCTTTGTTAGCTTCTTTATTAAGAGTTTAAGTCAATTAGGAAATGGTCAGTCCAAGGTTGGGTGTAATTTTGTAGTAATGAATACACAACGCTAACTAGATGTTTACGCAAAGTAGTGATCAATAGCTCAGTCCATTTGGTACATCTGTGGATATACTGCACTACCATACACTGTAGTACGCCTCCAGAGCTTGCTTTGCTTTATGATGATAGCATTATATAGTAGCACCTGCAGGAGACAGCTGGCCAACCTGTTTTCAGAGTCTTTATCATATCTATTTATTTATTTGTGTCCATTCATGCAGGTAAACTTTACATTTCACAGACACTCATCCGCGGCTCGAAATGTCTTTTTGCCCATTTGCATAGTCAAGTAGATTTTATGAAGGGTGAGTACCGATTGCAAGGGATGTTTGAAACTTTTATTTAACATTTACTCTGCAGTAAACATCAAAGGTTTCACTGTGCATGGGTGGCAGCAGTGGGTCACTCATAATGTGGGTTTGTAGTGACATGCACCATTTTACAGGAATCGCATTTAAATGTGTCATCCGTTGCTATGGGTCGAGTGCATTTCTCTTAGGTCGAACAGGTAAACTAAGTTACCCGACCTGCAAGTCTAACTGAATTTGCAAATCCTAATTGTTCTCACTAATGTCTTATTTCAGCGGTACTTAAAAATGCTGTATTGTTGCTCATTTCATGTCTTCTGTACAAATAACTTCTGGTAACATTAACACTATTAGTAGCACATTGCTAATCAATACAATTTTAATTGGCAAACTATGCAAATCAATTTTTTTAAATGTATGCTTTGCAAATAACAATGTCGAATGAGATGAGACACTGGGTTCTGCAACCAAAAATAAGTGCATCCAATAATAAAGGCCTGGGTTTCAGCTAATTAAAGAATAACATTGGATAAAAAGCGTTATCTTGGCACTTTACAAGGTGTTAGCGTCCCAAGGGAAGCCCTAAAAGTTGAAGTATTGAGATGATTGGCATAAGGAACTAGGGTAGAGCAATATCCAAGAAATTGAGAGAAGCTATTTGAATTAGAGCAAATTCTTCTATACTGCAATGTGTTTTCAGCTCAAAAAACTAGCTTATTGTAACATGGTACTTAACTATGGTCAAATGCAAAGTCATTGCAGCGACGCAGGGATATTGGTCCTTTTATGACGGTTTGTCCCAAAAATGGGAGCCTTTGGTCGATCACTATTTAAGTGCCAGACAAGGATTCAGGGATTTTAGTAGTCTGTTTCAGCTATGATTGATGAATCCAAATGCTTGGTATAACAATCAAAATGATTTACCCTTAATATACTACCCCGCCACCTCACCGCAAGGTAAGGTTGATCATTACTTTGCTGCAAGCAGCAAGCCTGGCTCAGGTCATTTTTGCAGTAAGGAAGAAATAACCGTTAATTTATGGTTGGTCAGTCTATGGCATAGATGATCCATGGAACAGATGCCAGCAAACATTAATGGCCATATACAGGTGTTGTGGAGAATATGTTACTAGATTATCAGGCCAATGATACTTACTTGTCCAGTACTTTGAGGACTCTGAATTTATTTGATCGGGAAATGGAGAATAAAATTGAATGATCAGTTACAAAGGAGGGTGCAGCAGACGCAATAACTTGTTCCAGTGTGGCTTATTTTATCTTTATTAACAAGCAATTGTAACACCAATTATGACACTCTACTGGCTTTTGCTAAGCAACAATTTGGGGAATTTTGGCTCTGATGAGGGAGAATGGGGTTGGATAACACCAATATTGTTGCTGAAAAAAAGGCAAAACACTTTTCTAAATGTTCAAGCGCTAAATTCAACTTTACAAAACAAATATGAGATTACAAAACACCTTCTGCCAAAGTGTGTATGCTTTCTACAGCATGTCTTTTATGGTAAGCCAGAAGAAGGACTCGGACTGGAGGACATAGGTGTCAAGTGATTTTATTTAAATTAAAAGAAACACGCCTCACTGACCCTATTGCTAGAGAGATTTCCTGCCTAACAAACTAAACTAAGGTGCTTGTCAATAGTCCAACTGAAAATAGTCCTCTGTACAAACAGCTAACTGGCCCTATCAGTTAGAAAAAAACTTAACAGAAATAGTTTGCGTGTCCTACAAGTCTGAGTAATCCAGGGGCCTTCCCAAGGGTCTAATTCCAGAATTCAAATCTAACATTTCTTCCAAAAGAAACCGTTCTGGTCAATCCACAGTTCACAAATGTTCCCCAAAACCCCACACAACACAACATTTCCAGGTGTCTTCAGCTGGAAGGTTATTTCCCTGAAACCTCTCCACCATTTTTCTGGACTTCTCTTTGCAACATTCAGAAATTGGGTGTTCCTGATTTTCTATATTGGGATACATTGGCCTCCTTGGCTTTGTGGTTAGGATAGTCTTTCCTTTCTCCCCTCTTGTTCTCTCCTCTTTGTAATGCCCTTGGATATATGACTTCATACTTATAGAGTCTGCCCCAAGTAGCATGGGACTTCAGCAGTGATGTAGCCCACAGCTTTCCATTAGTCTTGCTTGGGTATAAGCGGTTATTGCTTTCAGCTCATCTTGGCGCTCTTACTCCCCTTTGCTTTCTCATCATGAGCAAAGACGTTACTCCGCTTGATTCCGCAGTTCAGCACGGCTCTCCTCATCGCTTTCTCGTCATGAGTGAAGAAAGTTACTCCAATTAGTTGCACAGTTCAGAGCAGCACTCCTTTCTGTTTTCTCGTCGTGAGTGAAGGAGTCACTTCATTCTTTGCCCCTGGCTTCGGCTGCTGTTTGCAGGCACCTGGCACACAACGTTTGTGGTGTGGATGTGCCTCCAGGTAGGTTTCGGCGGAGACTGCCGTTACTTCTCGGGTCCTTCCGCCACACTCTGTGTGCACGGCTGCGTCTTTCTCTGAAGTTCGCCATACTCCACACCACCACCGCTGGTTACGCAGTTCAGAGCAGCTCCGCCCCTCGTCGACATAGCTACGCCAGAGCCTTGCCTCGGCTTGTGGTGTCTCCTCCTCTACTCCCGCATCACCGGCTCTTTATTCCCATTCCTGTAATGAGAGATGGTGTACCATTCATCACATGACATTAAACACATGGAAAGTTCAACATTCTTTGAAGTCCAAAAAGTAGTTTTGTCCATATTAGTTACTCCAATGTAAGGAGATAATACTTTGTAGGGAGTTTCCAAAGGGAATGGGAGTCCTTGTCCCATGAAGGTAAGTCACTCCCGTTTCCTAAACCCCTAGGGAGGGTTTTGCTTAGTGGGCTCAATTCCCTAGTCTCAAAGGGGGTGACTTCCCTTAGGTAAGAAGGGACGAAGTCTCCAGATTTGTCACTTTTTTATAGAAATCACTAATCCTGGCAGTGGGATGAGCGAGTCTACATCATATTTTAATATTGTAAATTATAATTGTTTATTTGTGAAACGCTTATACACAAGTGAAGTGCTTCAAATATTCAAATATTGAAAAATGAAATTTGTTAACAAAAACAATATCTAATTCATTAATTGAAACAAATTACATGACCATTAAACAAAGTAAATACATTTTCAAAGGGAAGATAATTTTTTATATCAGAAATATGTAAAAATATTACAAATCATAGTTGATTTGCAAAACATTTTTTAAAATACGTTTGCTTCAGGGGAATAAAACAATAATTGTCTTTAGCTAATGAAGCTTCATTTCCATTTGTTTTTTAGACAAATACCATCTTCAATTAAGTGGTGCCAGCATGGGTGCCAGTCTTTCTTCCTTCTATATGCTTATATGTTTTACTTTCCATCATGTAAAACAGTACAAATGTGACTGATCCAGTAAACAGTCCAAAATTGGTTGAAAACAAAGCATGTGGAATTTAGGGTTGCACCAAATCGGAGCTGAAGACATGTGGAGAATAACAATCCTATAATAATTTCAAATGAGAAATCCTGCAACAATTCTTTTGGATGAAAATGAAGCTTTGTAAATAATATATATCTGAAATTCACGGATAGGAACAATTACCATATTTTGAGTTGTCAGCCACAGAGTCAAGACTTAAGACTTCCCCGATGGACAATAGGTAGGAGAGCAACAAATAATAACAGATTAGCAAGATTCAGGTCTACCCACAAATCATGGTTGAAAAGTGGAGTCAGAGGCGTCACTGCATAGATCAACGGAAGACTTAGCACACAGGAGTTTATGTATAACCTTATTGCATTCTTAGAAGTGACAGTTGGAGTGTAAAGCCTATTAAGGACTAGGAGACAAAACACCAAGACAAAAGAAATACAACAGTGTGTGGGAGAATGGAAAACACAACATAATCAAGTGCTGTCATCACTGTTTTTTCTTAACCTAAGGAGGCCCTAATATTCAGGAGTCCAAATTCCATAATGTAACAAAAAGGTCCACGTTTATGGTTTATCCCCCTGGCTAGCAGTCACAGGAATGTTTTAAGTGTCTCAGCCTACTTCTTTATTACTCGTGGTGTATGGTGGGCTCCCCTTGGCCAGTGGATAACAACCATCAGTGTAGTCATCACCTTGTTCAATTGAGCAACACCCTTCCTGTGTTGGGGTGGCCTTCTATCGGCTTGATAGGGCAGTAAAAGTCACGTGGAAGGGTCTGATCTTAATCTTGGTCATGAGCAAGTGTTCCTTTATTCTCCTTGGTAGGTTTGCCAGTCCTACTAGAACCTGGACTCTGGCTTCAGGCTAGCCTTGATCTTGTTTCCTATCTGGGTATTTGGATGCTGCAGACTCTGGACCCAGATCAACACATTTCTACAGCCTAATAACCCTTGATCACTGGTCACACTAGAACTTCGGCCCCACCTTGTCTTCCAATCTGACTCAGCACCTCCTTTGACCCTGTTGGCTCCGCCAACATTAATTTTCTACTTTGGACTCTGTCCACATCCTCCTCTCTGACCCTCGTCCAACTCCACATTCTCCCTGCCACTGATGTTCTCTCCACCCATCTTTTTCAACACCCTGTGGTCTACTTCTTCCTCTATTCTTTATCCAACTCTGACCAGCTTCAACCATCCTCCTACCTCCAGACTCTTCTCTTTGTCTACCACCTCCTCTGGAAACTTACCTTCCCCTCCTCGACTGATTCAACTTCACTCCCATTCCATATACCACCTCCTTGGACCTGTCCCAACTCCTTCGACGCTTGATCATCCCTTTTATACTGCAAGGT
Source organism: Ambystoma mexicanum (assembly GCF_040938575.1). Taxonomy (NCBI): domain Eukaryota; kingdom Metazoa; phylum Chordata; class Amphibia; order Caudata; family Ambystomatidae; genus Ambystoma; species Ambystoma mexicanum. Next base: position 802,628,366 of record NC_090931.1, on the reverse strand, counting down.
AGACTTTGGTTAGACCAATAATTCCTTTCCTTGGCTGAGGTCTCCTGTTACTCTGAGGGGTGTGCAGGATTGTTTTGTGTCTACGAGTTCCTCCTTCCCAAGGGCCCCTCGTACCTTCTCAGGCATATGAAATTTGTATTTCTGTAGTTTGGGGGGGGATTTAAGGTTACGCTGGCATAAGGTCAGACACTACCGTCTTAGAATCAGGCTGTTGCAAAAGGCTGACTGCCTGAACCATGGATAGTTGTCTGCTATTCCCTGCTTGCAATCTCCCTTGTCTGAGCACCTTCCACAATTCGGAATCACATACCATAGAAAGCTCTTCTACTGATCAACAACATGAGGTGTTCCTGCAATCTTTCTTATGGGGATGGGCTTGGGCTTCCCTGCAACACTGTAGGGTCCGTGATCCTACACATATGGGTTTCCAATGTTGCGTTTTGGTTACAGCTCTGGTTCTTTTCATGGGAGTTCAGGGTATTAACATTCTAGTAAGGTTAAGTAGGTGGCCCCACGAGGGCATTAATAAATTGCCAATTCTACACTCTTGTTTCCAAGAGCCTGCATTCAGTTTGTGATAGCGAACCACTACCGCTTACCATCTGACCAAAGCATTATTTCTCCCTGAAGGGGAAATGGCCTGCATTAGGCTTGTACACTGAGGTTGGGAAGGAAAGACACTCTGGTGGACCTTCCTTTCCCACCTTCACTGGGCAGCTGCCCTGGATCACAGCAACTCCTTGTGTCCCATCCCATCTCATACTGACTGTCATACAGGTTAATCTGAAATACTTTTTAATGAGGATTTGGTGGAGTTTTTTGGAATGATAAAACAAAATATTACAGCCTATTATCAAAAACACAGAGCCAGAACAAAAGTTTAGTTCAACTTATTCTAGACAAAGTAATCATTTGAATTGTGTCACGGTTGCAGAACAAACTAATAAAACCTTTTTACTACCTGTCCTACCTTTATGTCTTTTGAAGTAACAATTTAAAGAAGCAGAGAGACCCTTTTGGACATTTCAAACATGTCTACAGGAAACAAAAACTGAAACTATCTTTGTTTGAATGGTGTAAAGGATTACAACTGCAGGAATGTGATTTGTGAAAAACAAATCTCTATGTGCTGCATAGGTTAAACCAACAAGAAAGCCAACAATAGCTGAAACAAACATGGAAACAAACTTTAAGACTAGAGATATGCGTTCGGCCATGACATGCATTTGGAAAAAGGATGACACTTACTACATTAAGTTCCAATGTGTCTGGGGCAGTTGGGAGAGCGACTTCATGTTGAAAATCGTTACTGCAATGTGGATATTTCTGGATAGAATTTGTACATACTCTCAATCTAAAGTGACTAAATTAAGAACGTAATCTGAGTTCTGTGTGATTTAGGATGACAGATGTCATGCAGATTTAGCGCCAATAGGCGACACAAATGGCATAAGACTCGATATTACACGGCCCGCTGTAGCGGCCGTGTAATTATGGTTAAGTTGCTAAACTCATAGGAAGAGCACTTTTTCGGCGCCTTATTACTTAGCTCCTCCTGGACGAAACCTCACCAAACTTTGAAAAAAAAAAAGTATATGGGCGGCTCTGAATTTTTTTCCCAAGTTGGGCGAGGTTTGTTGCGGAGGGTGGGGGAGAAGTTATAGGGGGCTCCCACATTTTTGTTTCCCCATAGACTGTGGAGAAAAACTTTGCACATGGCTACAGGTCGAATGGCTGGTCGGATTTTTACCAAATTTGCGCCAGGCGCGGGGCTTGGCCCAGAAAGCGTGCTTTTGTGTGTTCGGTGGAAATCGGACTGGTAAATTATTTGCAAAACACTGAAATGTACGTACAAAGAAATTTGTGATATCTGGGTCTGCTCCGCGGACCCATTTCTCTGACTGCTCCACAGACAGAAGTGTCATTGGATCGCGGTACGGCGAAGTGTCGGAGAAGTTTGGACGCAGCCAGTGGTTGGCTGGAGGGAAGCGTGCTGTTCGTCAACTTTTTTTGGGAAAGCCGCTATGGTGTATCAGAGGACAGTTCGGCGGCGGAAGGGTCTGGAAAATGTACCGTACGCATTGTGTTGGCGGCAATAAGGGAGGGAATGGCTGGGGGACTGAGAAGGGGTTTATATGTGACATATGTAGGCTAGTATTTTCAGTGGTGATTGGAGGCAGCTGTCGCAACGATCCCTTAGCTTCTGCTGCAACCTGTTTGCAGCAAACTCTTTTCATGGTGAGTGGTGGAAGGTCATTTGCAGCTGGGGAGTGAATTGCACATGACATAGGTTGGGTGTGAGCGGAGGTGGCGGTGCGCTGCGGATGGAATGCGGTAGTTGGGCACATGGAGGCATGCATGGGTGAACGAAGGTTCGGTGGGTCTGTGGAAGGATTACACTATTGGGTGCATGGCCGCAGCTTGTAGGCTGTAGGGCTTGCACTGAGGAGCGTATGGCTGCAACATACACACCGCAAGAAGGCATGTTTTAGTCTGCATCCGGTACAGGGTGGTGCTAGCATAGTGCAGTGTGTGCAGATTGGTTGCAGTAGCGTTAGTGCTGCAAACTGAATGTGGGTAGGTTGGCAGTGACAGTACATTGTGAATGGGAGTGGGTACACCTATATTATGTGAATGAAAGTGTATAGAGGTGCAGGAGAGTGTTTTCATTCCACATTGTGTTAATTGTTGCAATTGGTTGCTCCATAGCTACATGGTGGTGCGCAGGTTGGGTAGGACTGCAGGTGGCAGTGGTGTGTGTGTCGATGGTCGTAGTTGGTGAAATGGTGAATTGAATGGTGGCACTACGTCGCTGTAGGTGTGTTCAAGGCCTATGTTGTGTGCAGAATTGTTGAAGTAGGCCTAATGTTGTGGTCAGTGATTATACCTTGTGAATGGCTGCGGGTAGAGGTGGTGGAGGATGTGGTATGTTTGTGCATTCTGGTAAGTGTGACCTGTGTTCGTGATTGGGTGTTTTAAGGTGTGGGGGAGTTGGGGTGAAGCGCTCCTACCAACGTGTGGCACGTTTGTGCAAAATGGTAGCTACCCACATGGCCATTATGTTAACTGTTGCCATTTGTTGCTGCGTAGCACCATGGCGGTGTACAGGTTGGTTAGGAGTGTTGGTGGCAGTGGTGTCTATGTGGATTGTCACAGTTGCTAATAGGGAGACATGCATGGTGGCATTACGTTGCCGTGAGTGTTTTCAAGGCCTAGACTATTGGATGCATGGTCGTAGGCCATGCATTCAAGAGCCTACGCCTTGAGGACATGCACGGCAACGTAATGCATTTTTCAATGTGCATGAGTTAGAGTGTGGTGACAAGTAAGGAATGGGCGTGGAGCACATTTAAAGGCATGGTCTGGTAAAAAAAGTTATTTAAAAAATAGATAGGCAACATAAAAAAAATACCAGCATTCTCTTTTTTAAAACTTCCTATGTAAAATTTTTAGCTATTCAAGCTCAAAATTCGCAAAAGCAAGCACATGGGCACATCTATTTTGTGAAATGGATGCCCTCCTGTTCTGGCTTTTGCTTTTGCGGCACTAATGAAGGAAAAGCCAGCCAGCTGTAGTAAACCAAAGCTACCGCTGGGTGGCTTTCCCTTCATTAGTGCTGTACGCGGAGGACGGGGACCGGAGACCAGAGCAGGAAAGCTGCAGCTGAATCTCGGTAAGTGCTATTTATTTTTTTAAAAAAATAAGCACTAGCTGCGGTTTTTTTCTAAGTTTTCCGGGCTGGAGGAGCCCAGAAAACTTAGAAATAAAACCGCAGCTTTAAAAAACGCATTTATGTTTGCGGTCACTTTTGAAGCGACCGCAAACAAATACAACGTTATTGTGTTGGAAAACGCTGCGGTTTTTCTTTCCGAGTTTCTCAGGCTCCTCCGGCTCGGAGGAGCCTGAGAAACTCGGAAAGAAAAACCGCAGCGTTTTCCAACACAACCGCGTTGCGTTTCTGCCTGAATCCGCTTTCCCATTTGGGGCTCTCGGGCTCCCTACGGGGAGCCCGAGAGCCCCAAATGGGAAAGCAGATTTAGGCAGAAACAAGGCGGCATTGCGGAAAACAACCGCGTTGTTTCTGCCTGAATCTGCTTTCCCATTTGGGGCTCTCGGGCTCGGGGAGCCCGAGAGCCCCAAATGGGAAAGCAGATTTAGGCAGAAACAACGCAGCATTTAGCATTTCCCATTTGGGGCTCTCAGGCTCCCTATGGGCAGCCCGAGAGCCCAAAATGGGAAATCAGCTGTAGGCAGAAACACTACGCGGCATGTAAACACAACCGCTTTGTGTTTCTGCCTGCTGTGGCTTTCACTTTGGGTCCCCGGTGAGCACCAGAGACCCAAAGTGATAGCCACAGCAGGCAGAAACAACGCGGTTGTGTTGGAAAACGCTGCGGTTTTTCTTTCTCAGGCTCCTCCGAGCCGGAGGAGCCTGAGAAACTCGGAAAGAAAAACTGCAGCGTTTTCCAACACAATAACGATGTATTTATGTTTGCGGTCGCTTCAAAAGCGAGCGCAAACATAAATACGTCTTTAAAGCTGCGGTTTTAGTTCTAAGTTTTCCGGGCTCCGCCAGCCCGGAAAACTTAGAAAAAAAACTGCAGCTAGTGCTTATTTTAAAAAATAAAAATAAATAGCACTTACCGAGATTCAGCTGCAGCTTTCCTGCTCTGGTCTCCGGTCCCCGTCCTCCGCGTTCAGCACTAATGAAGGGAAAGCCACCCAGCGGTAGCTTTTGTTTACTACAGCTGGCTGGCTTTTCCTTCATTAGTGCCGCAAAAGCAAAAGCCAGCACAGGAGGGCATCCATTTCACAAAATGGATGCGCCCATGTGCTTGCTTTTGCGAATTTTGAGCTTGAATAGCTCAAAATTTTACATAGGAAGTTTTAAAAAAAAGAGAATGCTAGTATTTTTTTTATGTTGCCCATCTATTTTTTAAATAACATTTTTTACCAGCCCATTCCTTTAAGCCATTATAGGCCACTGTTGGAAACAGATTGTGGGTAGGTTGGCAGTGACACGATACTTTGTGCATGGTAGTGGGAACACTCATAGTATGTGATTGAAAGTGCAAAGGGATGCAGGAGAGTGTGTCCCGTTTGTACATTATGGTAACTGTTGCAATTTGTTACTGCATAGCTCCATGGCAGTGCCCTGTGGTTGGAGATGCTGCAGTGAAAAGTCACGCTGTGTGGGCACTGGGTGCAATGCTTGTATACCGTCAGTATGTTACCGGGTATGGGTGAAGGGCAGCTAATATGTGCTTGGATAGTGTGCTGTGTGCACAATGCTTGCAGCATGGGCAATGTTGTAATGTGTTTACGTTGTCAGTGAAACAATCCTTTCTGAGTGGAAGTGGGTATGACAATAGTATGTGAATGAAAGGGCGTATGGGGTGCCGGAGACAGTAATGTTTATACATTATGGTAACAGTTGTATGTAATCATGTGCATGTCCATTGCCGTGTCGAGGTTGGTTAGGAGTGCTGGTGCCAGTGGTGCATATGTGCATAGTGGTAGTTGGCGATATGCTGACATGTATTGTTGAACTACTGTGGGGGGAATGTGTGCAAGGAGCAGACCCACTGGAGCAATGCAGGTTTGGCAGTGTATGAGGGTGCTGATCTTTGGAGAATGCATGTGCAGCACATTGTCGACGTGCTACAGCAGCACAAGTGAGTTGCAAAGCGTGTATTGTGCATTCTATGGTTGTGTTGATAGTTGGAACATGTTACAGTATTTGGTGCGCGGCAGGAGATGGTGCTGTGAGAAGTTGGGTAGTGTGGCCACAGGGTGCAGTGCGTATGTAATGGGAGTACGGAAGAGGGTATGGTTGAAGGGCAGCTTATGGTTACTCTGCTGTGTGCAGATTTATTGAAGTAGGCCCAATGTTGTGAAGGTGGTGGGCATAGGTTGGCAGTGACACAAATAGCGTGTGAATGGTAATGCCTAGGGGTGGTGCAGCCTGCGCTAGGTTTGTGGCTTCTGCTAAGTGCAACACATTTTTGTGAATGGGCGTTTTATGATTTGGGGGGAGATGGGTAGAACTGCTGCCAAGTATGTGTATAATGTTAGGTGCCCACATGGTCGCTTGCTTGGATGTGTAGTGTTGTGGTGGGTGTGGAAAGTGTTCCAATGTTGTGTGCAAAGCTCAAGGTGTACTGGGGGCGTGTTAGGATGTTTGTGGATGCTGCAATAGTGTCTTCTTTAACAGAAATTTCTGGTGGAGGGGCTTTGCAATCAAACGGAACGTGTACTGAGAGTGTTTAACAGTAAATAAGGAGTGGTGTATAGAAGTGACGGTGTGCAATGCAGAGGTTTTGTATGTGATTGATGCATGTGTGTTTTGAAATGTGACAGCACCCAATTGGGGGAGTGCTGCAAAAAGTGACAGTGCAAAGGGAAGAAGTATTGTCAGAGCTTTACTGGCCCTCACTGTAGATGGGAAAGCGCACATGCACATCCTCCCATTATGAGCAGGATGGAAATGGAAAAGGAATTGTGGGAAATAGGCAATTAGGAGTTTAGGGAGTTGTTCATAGGAAAGGGCGGTACCATTTCGTCAAAATACTGTGTCGTGAGGGTGGTCGACATGGAGAGACGCACAGTGCTTATCGGTGATATCTTTGTGCGCCATCTGCACAGGTGTTGCGTGCAAAGAGGCGTTGCTGGTAATTTCGGGTTGGAAGGAGTGGACGCTTTGTGGGCCTGTCAGGGTGACTGCACTTTCAGCGGGATGGTTCGCCTTTGCAGATATGTGGCGTCGGTCACGAATGTAGACTGTGTCGTGGTGCACTATGGAAATGTACATTTGGGTTACATGTCGTGTGGACGATTAATCTGTCTACTGATGAGGTTGCTGATCGCAGTGATGCGTATTTTTCCTATTGCCAAGGTGATTTTCTCATGCACAACACCAAGAGCAGTGTGGGTACATGACGGTGTAATTTGTCCCCAGCCAGCGGTCGGAAGGTGCGTTATAAACAGAATTATGCATCAATTCATGCCGACTTCTGGCATGTTCTCCACCCACTATGAGATCATGAGGTCGTAAAATATACAGTGGTTCCATAGAAATTGCATTTATTTGAGCGCCATTGGCAATGCCGTTTTCTTTCACACTGTGCAAGAAGCATTGACCAGAAGGTTGTAAAAATGTGAGGACAGGCAAACAGAAGCGCATATAAAAGAGAAAATGCAACAAAAAAAAAAAAAAAACTGCTTGCACGACCGTAAAAAATAAATAAATAAAAATTATACATATACGCTGGAAGACTGAATCCCATGCCCAGTTTCATATTGTTTACCAAAACAACCCTCCCACCCCCTTCACTATAACGAAAAGGTAGTGGATTACGGAGTACTTTCAGGATGGCACGTGGCACATTCCAGGTGGCTATGTGGATGTATGCGGATGGAGAAATCATGCATACTTTCATTGAACTTGTAGTGGACGTGCTTTGGAATGGCACGACATTTGTACTATAATTGTGTAACGGTACATTTCAAGTGTTTTAGAGCAGTGACAGTGTTCGATGATGGAGGCTTTAATGCAATTGGTGGATGTGGGTGTGCCCATTTACCAGTAACCTAATGAAGTAGAGCTTCAGAGAAGAAAGTGCAAAGGGAAGAAGGACTGTTCCAGTTTTACAGGGGGTGCGGCCCACACGACAAAATCTGCCCTTTACACCACCTTGCCTAATTGCCATGGCAGTGTGGGTATTAGCCAATCAGGTAGTGTGGGTGTGGTTAACAGGAAGGGGAGGTGAAACGGTTGCACATTATACTCTGCGTACTGAGGGTGGCTGATATGGCGAAACGTATTGTGTTGACTGTAGGGGATCCCTTTGTAATAGATGTGCACAACTATGCCCTGTAAAGAAACTTTGATGGCAATTTTGGTTTGGAATGAGTGGACGCATTGTGGAACGCTGTGAGTGCCATTTCATCGATATGCATGCACTTTGCAAAGACCTCGACATGTTTGCTGTAGTAGATGTGATCGTAATGCATTACGGCGGCATGCATATGGCTTACCTGCCTTGCTTACATTTGTTCCGTAGACTGAGGAGGTTGCGGGATGTCATGAGGACACTTTTTCCCACTGCCAAGCTGCTTTTCTCATCTATAATACTGCAAAGAGTATGGCCTACTGCTCATGGATGTTGTTCCAAGCCTGACGAAGGAATGTGTCTCATCAACAGAAGCATGTACACTTTTTTGTCCGCTCGTGGAATGTTCTTCTGCAACAATGACCTTATTAGTTACAGAGTTTTTCCAAGAAAATGCCATTTTGTTGTCATCCATTGGCAATGCAGTTTTGTTTGCTCGTCTACAGAATGCGGTGAAGAGTTTACTGAACTAATGTGCGAAGAACACACAAAAGCTACTAAAAACAGACAAAAAAGGTAGTTTTTCTAGAAGGATCTACACAAAAAACAAAACAAAAAAAACACTCTAAGAGTCGCCCCTTACTACAAACTCCCTGTGCCCTGGTTGCAAGCTATTCCCCCACGACCGCACGCAGCACGAAAGTCACATGCAGGGATTTTGCAGGTGACGGCCATGAAAATGTAACTGTAGGGATTGTCCAATGAGTTGCTTAGGATATGCGGCAATAGGAAGAGGGACTCCTACTGCACTGGGGACCGGCCCTCGACGTACTTAGGGACCTGCACGTGATACATTCGACGCTCCTCACCATGCTGGCCTATGGAAATGGGACTGTAGCGATTGTCCTATCCTGTGCTGCTCATGGTCTGCGTCAGAGGAAAGCACGCCAACAGGAAGGACTACTCCTAATTTACTGGGGCGCGGCCCTGGCGGTACTTGGAGAAAGGCACGTGCCATATTCTGCGTTTGTGAGCATGCTGGCCAATAGAAATGGGACTATGGCCTTTGGCCAATCAAGTGCTTTGGGTATGCGTTACAGGAAAGGGAGACATTCACTTTCCCCATTACTTTGTGTACTGTGGCTGGCAAACATGGCAAGACGTACAGTTTACGTTGTGAGTGATGGCTTTGTGGAAGACCTGTGCATGTATGCCCTCTAAGAAGACATGTCTGGCAATTTTGGTTTGGAGGGAGTGGACGCTTTGTGGAGTAGTGTGGAATTGTGCTGTTTCAGCGGACTGCTTCTAGAATGTCGACGCATGGCCTCTTTGTCAACTGTACATGCAGTGATCGTGCACTTTGGAGCCTTCCTTATGGGTTACATCATGCCTTGTTCCTGTGTGTTCGGTCAACTGATTATGATGAAAGCAGTGCAGTGCTTTTTTCCTACTGCCAAGATGCTTTTTTCATGTATACCCCGAGAATAGTGTGGAAGTATTCCAATGATACCTGTCGCAAGCCAGAGGTCGGAAGGGTTCTCATCAACAGAAGCATGTGTGACTTAAGTACTGTTGGGATGTTCTACTGTGAGAATGAGAACAATGGTTCGCGATACATACACATTTTCACGTCAAATGGCAAGTCTTTGTCGTACAGTGGCAATTAAGTGTTTTGCAATCTACACACTGCACTGAGGAGCCTACTGTAAGAATGTGAGCTAACGTTGAAAACTCACATTTAAGTATAAAAACAGCGTTTCTATGGAAGCACCAAATAAAAAAATAAAAATAAACAAAGACCCCAAAGGTTCTTTTCAGAGATAGCACAACTAACAACATCCACTCTCCTGGTTCAAAGTTATTCCCCCACTCCTGCGTGCGCCCAGCATGAGAAGTCTGCGAATATCGCGATAGTTGCAGGGTGGCACGCGTTACATACGCCCCTTTTGCAGAGGACACTCATAGAAATGGGCCTGCAGACACTACGGGATTGGGTAACAAAGTTTGTGGGTGTGGTGTGTACGGACAGACTGTGCTACACAGTGTATTTGTGGACAGAAATGCAGAGGGTGCGGCTATGGCTGTGTGTCTCATGAGACAGCGTGCAGGTTTAGTTGATTCTGACATACATTGACTGAAAGTGAATGGAAAACACTGCAGTGGCTACTCATTTTGCAATCTATGATCTGAATGTGTAGTGCTATGGAGTAGCTACAACAAAGTGCCTGATTTTGGTTTCGCTGTGTGCCACTTTGGTGGCAAGCAATCATGCCGATATTATTGTTGTTCATTGTGCAGGGAGAATTGCACAGCGTGTTACACGAGTGTCATTGCCGTTTGGGATGAAGGAGGCACTTGCCCCGTTCATGTGTTTGTTTCCAATCTTTACATTTTTACCGCATAATGCAGTCACCATGTGGGAGCGTAATTTTCTTTTTGGTCCGTGAATGCAGACAGAGCCGTACATTGCAAAAAAAGTGCATTTCTGCCTTTCTTTGACATGTGCCAATGACATACTTTGCCCCTGGGAATATGACGTTTCACAGCATGAATACTTTTTTCGTCAGCTAGAACGTTCCTCTTAGTATGCCAGCCATCCGAATTTTGTACACTGCCTCTACATTGGTTTGGTGCCCTTCTTGATTCATATTTATTTATAGTTAGTGTTGCGCTGTGACTCTCTTGAAAACGCTCTGCAACACGTAAACAAACCTATTTGTACAGCGACCCCCTTTCTAACAGATTCCACTTCAGTGTTTCCCACACTGCCACACATCTAGCCGTGCATGTGTGCATTGGCAATTCCATTGTTGATCTGTGCAAGGTGCTTTCTTCATTTATGTTTTGTTCCTTTCCTAGTTCATTTTAATTTATCATGCTGTTCACATACACGCCACAGAAGGAACGACAGCAAAGGTCAGGTACAGAAAGGGCAGCACCTTCCTGGATACTATAGGGGACGTGCCAGGAGACAGAATTATTGGGTGGCCCTCACGTAGATAGGCGCTAGACATTGTTATGCTCCCGTAAGGACCGTTCCCATGCACTTTGAAGTACCTTTACTCTGTACAGTAGCGCGTTCCAATAGATGCACAATACAATGCCCTTTGCCCGGTAAGGGTCTGTAGTGTGGCACATGGTTTTCTAAGGTTGTTTTAGAGCTCTGCTGCCCTACAGGTGTGCCCCTCTTGCTGTCCGTAGCAGTTGTGGGCAATGCTATACATGAAAGTAGGATATGTAATTGTTGGAAGGGCGGTAGCCTGCTCACTGGTCCCCTGTGCTTTCATTTCAGTTGTCGTCACATACAGTATAACCACTTTATGCTACGCCATTAGTGTTAGGGGTAGCGTTCCTGGATATGCATACATTGTGGAATACAAGAAACTTTACAACAAACGGGAAACAGCTTCATTAAGTGCGGCGGGAAGCCATTTATTGTGTGCGACCGATGCAGCTAATGCGCTTTTCTAATCACCACTAAGGTTGTTGGCGGTCTGCATATTCTGCTCTTTTTTGATTTGCATTTAACATGCACTAGTATGTGCATGAGGAAGGTGCACAAGCTTTGCCATTTTGTAGACTTCGTACAAACTGTCCCACCTGCAGTTACAGGTTTTCTTCAACGGCACGACTGGCAGGCGACCTCTACTTTGTCACACTGCTGAGTGCACACACAATGTATCTGTTTAACCGGTCATGGAAAGGCAACGGCAACCAGCAGATAAATCAAAGTAATGCGACATTTACCAGGCCCACATGACATTGCAGGTTGCTGTTCCTTGTTTACCTGTGGCCGTTATACAGTTACGAGTACTTTAGCCACACATTGGTAGGTTTGCAGAGCCACCCAGGAAGTCGGCAGCAGTACTTTAAATGCGGTAGCCTACTGCATGAATCCGTAGGGCTAGCGACAGGGGCAGTGTTACCAGCGTAAAGTGGCTGACCTATGCATGGATCTAGGTGTGGAACGGAAACACGTGCCCTTCCCAAACTACTTACCAGTACATTCGAATATGGGGACATGCAGCCACTAATGGAGTCCTACGGACAGCTGCAGTGTGATTGCACATACCACAACTAGGTCCAGTGTCCCTAGGAAACGTCCATATTGCTCATCTGTAGTTATCTCGGCCAGTAGTGTGCGGTACAGATTTATCATGCACGGTTATCAGAAAAAAAGAGCCTCCTGACACACTAAACCACATTTACTATGTACATGTGTAATTGGTACGATGCAACAACTCTATTCGGAAAAGTAAGGGGTAGCGCAAATTGATAAATACACCAGACAATTTGCCCTTTTTACATGTTTATCATGAAGGCAGGCAAGGAATCAGTAACAGACCGTTGTTAACGGGACGTTATGGTTATGTTGCCGTACCAAATACTTATCTCTTTACAGAAAACGGTATGCTAAAGCAACGTTCTGCTTACAGTACCCTACTAAAAACCTATGAAATTCACTAAAACCTTGTTACAGGGACGTTATGGTTACAGGGAAAACCGAAAACCCCACGAAATTAGACAGTTAAGGTAAGCTAAGCAACCATAACTTGTGCCACCTGTGTGCACTGCAAGGACTAACACCCATGACATCAAAGATGGCATCACAAGTGTGGCTCCCTGCATTTTGTTCACTACCCTACAGGTGCTTTTCTTCATTAACAGGCATGGACAAACAATTGAAAAAGTTCTAGATTTGTGTACGGCAACACACACAGACACACACACGTAACTGGCTGGTTAAGTAACGGATCATATTTTTATTCTGTTCTTTGTGACGCCTAACAAATTGGAAATTTAAAATTTCAAGAAGCATCCCCGGTGAGTTTATTTTCCTGCATTATACAGAGAGCCTTTTCTGGAGTGAAAATCCCCAGCACTAGCTTTGGAGTTGTTGCTAAGCATATTACTTGCTACCGAGGTCAACAGGCTTTTGCAAAAAAGGTTAGCACAGCCTGTGGGAAGATTGCAAGTAACTGAAAGTTGAGGGAAAGTTTTCGTTTAAATCTGTCACTGTGGTTGGAATGAAAAATGTACTTGGGGAATATGAGCCCTAACTGTTTTGGTGACACCATTCTGTGCAAACTTGTTTTACGGAATGTAAAAACATTTGCCCCCTTTCCCACATATTTTCTGAATGCTACTTTTGCTCATAATTCTACTCCAGACACCATTAAGGAAGTTATAGTGACTCCTTTGTTAAAAAAAAAGCAGGTTTAAATAATAGAGAGGCTGTGAATTTGAGAACAATTACAAATGTTTTATTTCTCTTAAAATTGTTGTTAAGATTGCCACTATGCAGTTCCAGGTATATCTGGACTGCTTCTCTATTCTTCATATGAAACAATCTGGTTTTCGGCCAAACCATGGCACCAAGAGCGCCTTGTTGGATCTCCAAACCCACATGTTGGATGCTATGAATAGGATTGCTGGTGACATTAGATTGGTCAGCAGCGTTTGGCCTCTTAGATCATGAGCGCCTTCTGGAAACATTAACAACGGGAGGCTGCTCAGAGAGTGGTGCATTTTGGATTTGTTCCTTCTTAAACAGAAGAGCTATGGTACGCTGGGGAAACTCCACTGCTGATCCGAATGCTCTAAATTTTGGAGCTCCTCAAGATGCACATTTGTCGCCTGCTCTCTTTAATATGTATTAAGCCCCTTTGCGACTTGCTTACAAGAATGGGGGTGAAGTTTACCAACTATGCTGACACCCAGTTGTTGATAGAGCCGAGTGGTAATTATGCAAATTACCACGATAGGTTAACTTCTAGTTAATGATCTGTTAAATGTTGGATGTCTACACACTGGATGTGTCTGAATAGTTCAAAAACAGATCCTATGATTTTTGGATCAACTCAAGCTAGAGCCAAGCTCGATCCAAGACATTCCACCTTTAGTATTGAGAATAGCAGTATCACAGTTTTAAATACAGTGAAAACACTTGGTGTTTATTTTGAACCTTCTCTTGGTGTGGAGGCGCACACGGACAGCATTGCCAAAAACTCACAATACGATCTGAGACTTTCGAGATAAATCAAACCTTTTGTCTCTAATAAAAACTGTGAAACTTTGGCTAGAGCTACACTCATGCTCAGGATTGATTATTGTAATGCACTTAAGAGTGGTGCAAGTAAGGGTAGAATTCACAAGCTTCAGGTGGAGCAGGACAAAGTAGTCCGGATTAGCAAAAATGTCCCTCGCAGAGCTAATATTTCCAATTTCAGAAAAGATCTGTACTGTATTTATTTATACTTTATTTGCAGTTTATATAGCACTTTACGCCCAAGCGCTGAACGTAACACACTGACAGTACAACTGAATATGAAATCACAGGCTATACAACATTTACATATTTTCCATTAAGAGTGAAGATAATTCTTAAGAGAAAAACGAAAAAGAGAGCAAGAAGTAATAGAGAGAAGAGACAGAATTCCTGTGAAATGGAATAAGCAAAGAGAAAGAACAAAAGTGTGATTGAGCACAAGAGCGGGTAAGGAACTGATAATAGAAATTGACCGCGAGTACGTAAAACACGAGAAGGATCATAAAAGGAAAATGAGAGAATAAAGTTACAGGTGCAAGACCATAGAAATTTAAAAACAAGACAGATAAAATAAAATGTAAAACAGGAAAAGAAAGGCAACCATCCTAGAGAGGATAGTGACAGAAATATAATCACAAGGAGACAAGAAATATAAAAGACAAATAGAAGCATTAAAAAACAGACTTTAAAGGAGCCAAATGAGAAACAGGATGACCAAAGAGCAACGTAGAGCAATAGAACAGGTGGGAAAAAATAAGTGAAGAGATCAACGGTTTTGTAGCATTAAACGCAAGGCAAGAACAAGCTTTACGCATATTAAAGAGATGAAAACGACAAGAGTAATGTGATCAAAATGTGATGAGAAAAATAAAATCAGAATCAGGATACAAACCCAGGTCACGAGCAGAAGTAGAGATGGGAAGAAGAGAAGGAGGAAAAGAAACAGAACGAGACGGAGGAGGAGGAATAGCAGAAGGAGGAGCAATTGCATTAGCCATGAAAAAAAGAAAACAGTTTTCAGCGCATTGAAAACAAGGAAGTGATCAGACATCCAGATTTTAATAGCAGTAACACAAGTAGCCAGATTATCGTGAATAGAAGATGTGAAAGAAGAAAAGGACAGGAAAAGTTTGGTATCATCTGCATAGAAATGATCGGAGATGCCAAAAGACGAGAGAATAGCTACTAGAGAAGTGTAGAGAGAAAAAAGGAAAGGTCCACGAACAGAACGTTGAGGAACCCCATGAAGACGAGGTAAAGTGTTACAAGTCCCAGCCCAGGAGACCAAGTATGTGTGATAAAAATGAAACCAGGATAACAGAACCAGAAAAACTAAAAGAAGAGAGAAGTTGGGAGTAAAGTATGATCTACAGTGTCAAAAGCAGCCAATAGATCCAATAGAATAAGCAATGAAGAATGTTTAGAATAAAAAGCAAAAAGGAGAATATCACAAACAGAAATAAGAGCAGTTTCTGTCGAATGAAGAGGGGGCGAAAACCTGATGGGAAGCGAGGAGGAATAGAATTTTCACTGACAAAAGTAGAAAACCTCAGAGTAAACATGACGTTCAAGCAATTTAGAAAGAAAGGGGAGAAGAGAAATTGGAAGAAAATTTGCATGGAGTGAAGGATCTAAAGATGGTTTCTTCAAGGTGGGAAGAAATGGGGCGTGCTTAAAAGAAGCAGGAAAAGAAGAGGTAAAAATATCAATATTTTTAAAAAGATAAGAAACCAATGAAGATAAAGGATAGACTCTCGACATAAGAGATGACGGAATAGGATGAGACGGAGAAGCGTTAGGATGAGCATGAGCTGAAACAGGTATCAGAATTTCAGATTTGTGAAAATGAAGAAATGGTTGAAACAGAAGAAGCTCTAGAAGAGGGTGAAAAGAAAGAAGGAGCTGACGGAAATATAGCAGATCGAAGAGCAGTCACTTTTGAAGAACAGTAAGAAGCAAAGTTCAAAGCAGTTAAAGTAGAACTAAGAGAAAACTCAAACTATGGAGGAGACAGAAGACGAGAAAGTGATTGAAACAAACGGTGAAGATGAGCAGATTGAGCACACAGATCAGAAAAATACAAATGTTTAGCTGACAAAAGAAAATCATATAATGTATGATAATAAAATAAGAGAAGATCCGACGCTGAAAAAGTTGTATGCCAGTGCCTCTCCAGGCAACCAAGAAAATGCCACAGAGTGAAGATGGGAAGTAAGCCAAGGCTGAGATGGCTTCTGAGAGGGAGAGACAGGAAAAAACGGATATAAGGATAGAAAGAACCAAAAGAATAAGGCGTAGAAAATAGAAGCTACGTTATCTGCGGCTAGAGCATCAAACGTAGAATGAGAAGGAAGACCAGAAGTACAAAATCAAACAATGGAGTATAAAGGCACGAAAATCACGAAGAAAATAAATAGGGGCTGTGGGGCATGGAGACCCTGTAGAGGGGAAGAGAAGGAAGAATAGAAAAAAATAAAAGATGATCATCAGAATAAATGGGAAGGGCAGAAACGGATGATGGAAAAAGAAGATCTAAACAAGAACCAGAAACATAAGGAGAAGAAAGAGCAGAAAAATGAGAGTCAAGAATAGGGGCACTTGCTGCCTGTATCTGCCTGAGTGCAGTTTCTGAAACACACTGACACATAAGTGCCTTTATGGTGCATCTCCTTCTTACTTTAAACAAAGCCTGGTGCAATACGAGCCAAGGAGAGTTCTGCGTTCTAGTAACACCAACCTTCTGGTATGTCCTAGAGCTAAGTATGTGAATGGGACCAACAGTCTTTTCCGGCTCATGCTGCCCATGCTTGGAACTCCTTGCCTATTGACTTGCGGCAGGAAAGGAATTTGTCCTTTCGGAAACCTCTAAAAACGTGTTTATTTAAATAACTGAGTTTCCCCTGTCTAGACTTCCCTTGTGTCCTATCTTATTTATTGGCGTGTGCCCCGATGCCTGGCGGCTTTGGCGCAAAGTCAATAAATAAATGTACTATGATGTTTGGTAACTTTTTCCTTGAATTTTCCTATTCAAGTTTCTTTTTTCTAGTAGTCTGGAGTTAGTGAACCAATTGATTTTTTTTTCTCTCATGCATTTTAGTCGTGCATTTCCTCTATGTGACTTGTACATTTTATTCACATGTAGAAATGCTGTGTTGAACTGATAATGACACAGTAAGTTTCCACAACAGAAGACAAATAACTTTACTGTTTTGAAACTTCATCTTTGTAATGTGTTTCGAAACAATTATATATGAATGTAGTGACATTGTTTACTAACTAGATTTTGTTACCAACATTTGTTATACAATACACCACAGCTCACGTTTGAAGAATATTAGGATTCGTCAATTGTGCTATAGGAATTCTTTTTCACACTGTATGATTTTGTATAAGGTCGCGCACGTCAAGCACTCTTCCGGAAGCTCATCCTGAAGGGAACCAGACTATTTGTGTCGCAACTTTCTTTTGTTGCAGGTACGCTTTGTCCCCTTGGCTCCTGTTGTTCCGTTCCTCTGACCCACTCTCTTCCTTCTGTGTGCCATCTTGGACTAGCTCCTAGCCTTTCGTCTCTCCCCCCAACCCTGCTCCTGTTGCTTCCCTTGCTTCCTTGCCACTGTCCTAATCTAGCTGTTCTCTCTGAGCCTTCCTTCAGTCATCGATTCTTGGTTTTCTCCTGGAACCTTGCTGCACCATATACTCTTCAGCCAATCATCAAGATACAACAACACGTCTGGGGTTTTTCCCCCCTGTACCAGCTGGGCTGTCTCCTGTGGTGGGTCCACCCGGGGTCTGATATCTATTCAGCCCCAGGCTGGCCTCCCAAAGGCGCAGACACTTTCTCTTTAAAACCAAGGATCTGGTCGAAGACAAAGGATTCCAGAGGGACCCAGCATTTAGGACAAGGGAAAAGTTAAGGAGCAAGTTATCATCCCTGCCAAGTTTGTGTCACCCATTGCATCTAGAACCTAAAAATGCAAAC
This sequence comes from Ambystoma mexicanum, assembly GCF_040938575.1. NCBI lineage: Eukaryota > Metazoa > Chordata > Amphibia > Caudata > Ambystomatidae > Ambystoma > Ambystoma mexicanum. The sequence goes on along the minus strand of NC_090931.1, from coordinate 802,610,506 downwards.
CATAATGGAGGCCAGACAGAGGTTGACCGCCGAAGTTCAAGATCTTCGTTTTGAGAACGCTGCTATACATCAAGCCATGGCCATCCATGAGAACATACCACAGGGCCTTCTCGATAACCATCCCCTTGGCTACAAATTTGAGGAACCTCCAAAAAAAAAAATGTAAAGAATTCCTGGACCATTGTATAATATAGTTTAGGTTCCGCCATCATCAGTTTCTGTCTGACCGGTACAACATGGGCTAAATGGTTAACAGTATGACAGGAAATGCCCTGGCTTGGGTAACACCCATAGTGACATCCAGCAAACCTGTCCTGAATAACTAGCCCACCTTTGTTGATGCTATCAGAGAAAAGAGGCCTGAGATGGCGTACACCGCTCAAGAAACACTTCTCGACTTCCCTAAAGGTTCATTAGATAACGACGTATGGGACTAAGTTCCGTCAATTGGCAGATGAGACTGGATGGGCAGAAGAGACCAACTCACCTTACTACGGCGAGGCCTATCAGATGAAATGAAGGATGATCTCACCCACGTAACTCACCCAATCTAGTTTCTAGACCTCATCACTATGGTCCTACAATTAGATTATCAACTACAAGAGAGGAAGTCTCAATGAAAGAAACAATGCTCCTATAGATACAGTACTCTTCCACCCCTGTATACTGTTCAACCAGAACAAGATTCATCAGAACCAATGCATGACAGCAGGCCCTTTTTCTGAAGAAGAGAGAAGACTGAGGTGAACATTGGGCCTTTGCATGTATTCTGGCGGGCAAGGATATTTAGTTAAGGAATGCCAAGTAGCACAAGGTTAGAGACTGGGAAACGTTCTCACCCATTCCTAAGTGGGTCTGTGGTACGGGAGACTGATCAGAGTCCTGCAAAAGATAATGAAACAGGTGCTAAAGATCTGAGTGTCCCTTTGTAATAACACTATTTACGAAATACCGGTGTTGGTTGACTGTGGAGCTGCTGGATAGTTTATGAACATTCAATGGGCTATTCAACACCTAGTACCTGTTTTGCCCAAACAAGTTGTTCAATCTGTGGAAGGAGTGGATGGCCAACCTTCAAGTCTGGGTCCCGTTTTAGAACAAACCTCTGAATTGACTGATGATTGGAACTCCTACCAAAACCTTATGTTATGATCTTATCAAGACGGTTCAGTATCCAGTGATCCTGGGTATGCCGTGGATGAAGAGGCATAACCCGTACATAAAATGGGAAGCAGGAACTTTGTCCTTGGGTTTGTAATACTGTGTGGAGCATTGCCTAATTTCCCCTAATAACTCAAAATGCATAAACCAGCTCTCCAGGGATTGCCTAACAGTGGCTATGGTTCATTCTATGCTCAGAAGTATTTCTGGAACCTTTGGAAGCCGTGTTGCCGTGACAATGAGAGGAAGATTGTGCCATCAACCTCGTACCTAGTGCCACCTTACACGTTGGCCGCATGTACAAACTGTCTGAACCAGAGAAAGAAGCCTTACGAGCGTACCTGTACGAGCATTTGAGTAATGGCCTGATGGTACACTCCAAGGTTCCAGGTGGAGCACCTTTGTTTTTTGTTCTTAAAAAGAGACCAGCGAGCGGAGACCATGTTTGGACTATAGGGAACTGAACAACATGAATCACAAGGATAACTTCTCCCTGCACTTGTTTTCAGATATCTTCGAGGCTGTCCATGGTGCTACCATCTTTTCCAAATTAGACCGTCAAGGAGCCCACCAACTGGTAAGAACTAAGGTAGAACTCTTTCAGTTTGTAGGAGTATAGAGTGATGCCTTTAGGGTTGGCTAACGCCCTGGCTGTCTTTCAACACCTTATGGACAAATTGTTCTATGATCTACTTTTTGTCTCTGTGATTGTATATCTGGACGAAAGATAGTTTTTTTCCAATTCCACGACTGATCACGTTGTGCATGTTACAGAGGTTTTGGCACATTTATACGAGAACCATTTGAAGGCCAAGCCAGAGAAATGTCAACTCAAAATGCGTCTTCCGTACACTACATGGGATTCATTGTTTCCGTTGATGGAATCGAAATGTATCCACGCAAGTCAAAGGCTATACAGCAATGGCAGATTGTGTCTTCCATAAGACAGGTACAACAAGTTTTAGGACTGGCAAACTTCTATAGAAAGTATATATAAAACTTCTCATCCCAAGTACAGCCTATAACACGATTGCTTCAGAAGTACAACCAGAGTAAGGGATACCTCTGGACTACCAAGGTCAATAAATCCTTTTTTCAAGTAAAGAAGGCATTCACGCAGCACCCGCATTGTTTCAACCTGACACAAGACCCTTCATTCTGGTAGCAGACTCTTCAGACACAGCGAAAGGAGCAGCACTGCTGCAACCACAAGGACGACACCTTGGAACATCCTGTGATTTATTGCTCTAGATCCTTCGACTCTAGCGAGAGACAGTGCTCCGTATTGGAAAAGGAATTGTTGGCCTTAAAAGTAGCTTGCCAGGAATGGAGACATCTTTTGACCGGAAGCAGATATCCGGTAGAATTTTGCACGGACCACAAGAATTGTATAACCTTACAAAAATGTGAATGCAGAAACGTTAGGCAGGCCAGATGGTAATACCTCTATGCTCAATACAACTTCTTTTTAACCTACATTCCTGGATCCAAGACCTTATTGCTGATGCCCTGTCCAGACATGAACACGATAGATACCACAGCTACTCCGGCAACACACAAATTCTTAGTAGCAGGAAAGAAATTCTTATTCTCTGCACTGTGAGGGGTCAGTAATGGGAGACTCACTGCTACATTGAGTTTTATCAGGATTTGCATTTGATTATACACCAAATAATAACAAAAATTCCTAACTAAAGCTACTCTAGCAGGGGATTCCTTACCTATTCTAAGATCTATGGGAAAACCTAGCATTCACAAAACTAACCCTCACCATAAACAATAGCAACATTCAAATAACATAAATGCAATGTAAATACAAGGTTACCAACCACACAGTGTCTTGGATGGGTTCTTGTGGTCCTGGGCAGATCTTGCTCCCCCCAAGAATGTCCAAAAGTCAATTTTCTCCAAGTAACAAAAAGTCTCAACCAGTCTTGAAAAGTTCCACAGAAACAAACAGGTCACACAAATAAAAACCAGTGGTCAAGGTCTCTTCTTTGTTGGGTGAAAGACTTATTTCTTTACAGTTCCAAAAAGAATTAACGCACCAATGGAGTTTCTTGGACAACTTCTCTTCCAAGAAAGAATAGATGAAATTGACAAAAGGATCTTCTTCCACTATGCCAACAACTTCTCCACTTCTAGATTCTGCTGTGTCTTATGTACCATTGTCAGGATGTACTTGCTTGAGATTTACTCCTCTCCCAACCAACTTCCTTCTACAAAGTAACTGAGAACAGCTCCCTTGGGCTCACAGTTGGATTCAACAGTACTGCCACAGTCTTGCTACTGCTACTACAACTTATACTGCTTCGCAATGTGCTGCTACTTGCTACTATAGCAACTTCCAAATTAGGCACTGCTACAAGACATCTACCTCCACAGGCTGGCAAGGCACTCTTATTTCTATATCCTCAGAAAGCGCAGCCGCTTTGCTGGTCTTGCAGCTACCATAGACTCTGCTTCGGGCTTCTAGACCATTTCTCAATTTCCAGACAGTCTTTGCCATGCAGATCTAAAACAACTTTGGTGAACAAGTACCAAACTCTCATCCCCCAGCTCTATGTACACCTGGTCTTCAGTAGTTACCCCAAAGTTGTTGTGCCACTCTGCCAACTTTGGATTAATATTCCTGGGTAACAACACCTTCATCAGCTTCAAATCACCAGTGTACAGTTCTTAATTGCATGGGATTTGGTTTTCATAGAGATCCCTCTATGGGCTTGGGCCACACTTGTTCTATCCTCGGCTTCTACTACTTCTTTATTCTGTTGTTTTAACCATTTGATGTGTTCCACTAAGGTATGTGTCTACAAGGGAAACCAAAATTAGGCGCACACAATTGCATTTTAATATTGAACTGCCACTTCAAGTAAAGACAGGTTCCCACCTTTCAGTCAGCATTCAGCCACCTAGGCATAGGGAAACATTGTCTCTTGCGCATTGCCCCTTTAACAATGTTTGCACTCTTCCAGAAAGTCAGTTTCACTTTACTAAGGCTACTGGTAGTGTTCTCCGTGCTAATCAGAGACACGCGACCGCTCTGCAACAAAGTATTACTGTTCGTCGTTAAAGAAAGGCTTTTCATCACACGCAAGTGTTTCAGGGAAGCTTTCAGGTTTCCATTAATAAAAAAAAAAGACTTCCCACTTCTATGATTGATTATCACTTGCTCATAACTCGATGCGAGTACAACTGAAAGTGGTCTACAGTTACCAGCAAGGAACCTCTGCTACTCAAGAGTATGCAGCTTCCTTTTCCGACTGCAGGGGCTTCCAGACTTAGCCGCTTCTCCAGCTACTACTACAGGCACTCCTGGAATCCACACTCTGCTGCACGGGTGCCCCGCTCTGGCCTCATTAAGGGAGAGCTTCTCACTCTCCAGTTTCCCTCGGCTTGACTCTGCAAACATGCCTTCGGAACAACTGCAACTTCTGCTCTGCAAACACAGCAATGAGGTGCTAATGGAAAGACTGCCAGTTGCTTTCTTTTCTCCCCAGTGCTGCCACGGCTATTCAGGGTTTGTGAGCACAGGACCAATTCAGAGTTTGCAATTGGAATTTGTATCTCTACTCCAGCGTACCTGTTGTGGTCACACTTCCTTGTGTTCTGCTGGCTCAGCGCTCTGCTTCCTCTGCTTCCATGACCTCCAACCGTCCAGCTCCTGTCCCAGTTTCTTTCTACTGCTCCTCTCTCAGGCAGCCTTTTATGCCCCTCAGGTGGGCCAATTAGGTTCAGGTGCAGGCCCTTAAGCTTGCCTGCCTGACCTGTGTGCCTTTTTACTCCTCTTCTTCACAGTCCCACGGGGATTCTGGGACTTGAAGTTCAATTTAAAAAGATTAGATTTCTCAAAGAGTGTGAAATTGGTGTTTCTTCCCCAGGTTTTATGAAGAGAGGAATTATAAAGTTTAACCCTTTCAGAGGCCGAAGGGACAAGGTCACATGATCATTGTTCCTATTGGAATACTTTTGATCTTGTGGAGGATATGGTACTCTAGCTGTATAAACTATTGGTTTCTTGGGTTCAACACAAAGTGGAGTTCCCCCTTTCAGGTGTTACCCTCGAGAGGATCGAGATGTACCAAAATGGCAATAAGCCAATTTCTCTTTTAAACTTGGGTTAACAGTATTCCTCTTTATGGAAACATACTGTATCTCACCCTCTGCAATCTCCCCACTTCCCAGGGCCTGGTCTCCACCCAAGTGATCCTCCCGCAGTACACCACCCCCAGAATTAGGATCAGGAAGCGTCTGCCCTCGCCTGGCCACCTGGGAGGGAACGCCAAGCAGGGTTTTAGTAGGGGGATCAACCGGATTCTCCACAGTGCATACCTTTTTCCAATTAGTACTGGAAGCCATCAATGAACTCCATACCGGTACCAACGCCTCTTGTAGCATTGTTAAGGACCTACAGAATCTCCAAGGATACTTAAGGGAAAGAGGCTGTTCATACCCACAGAAGTCTTAGGAAACCAGTATTAAACCACGGTCATGATTATCCCACGGCTGGTCGCAAGGGCGAAAAGACAACTAGTCATCTATTTTCCAGATACTTCTGGTGGCCAAAATGGCAGACGGACATGTCGGAATATGTCAAGACCGGTCACGTATGTGCTCAGAATAAATGTTCCACACGGCCTAATATGGGTAAGCTCTTACCCCTTCCCATACCATCAAGACCCTGGGAAGTTATATCTACAGATTTCATTGTGGAACTTCCGCCCTCCTAATAGAGGCAACCACTATAATGGTTACCGTTGACAGGTTTACTAACATGGCCTACTTTGATGCATTGACCGAACTGGCCATGCTCTTTTTACAAAGCATTTTTTCCCTTCAAGGCTTGCCAACATCCACTGTCTCTGACCATGGACCCAATGCACCTCTTCTCTAGGTTTTGGACTCATCCATGCAAGAGCCTCCAGAATTAAAATAATTAGTCATTTGGATATCATCCACATAATAACAGAACCACAGATAGGGTTTATCAGGTCCTGGAACAATATTTACAGTAGTCTGCCACCACAGCTGCTGATGAATGGGCCCAGCTTTTGCTCATTGCAGAATTTACATCTAAGAACGCACCACAATTAGCTGCTAAGACATCACCATTTTTGCCTCTTATGGTTTTCATCCTCATCTATTTCCGGAATGTCCTGTACCCTCCACACCAGTACCAGTACGGATATGATTACGAAGATACAAGAAGGACATAAGTAGGTCACTGAACATCTACGCGTTGCCTGAAACACCATGAAGAAATATAGTGATCTACATAGACCTTCCGACCCTTCATTTCAAGAAGGTGACAAGGTATGGTTGGCTTCAAGACATCTACCCAGTCATTAGATGCCTTTTAAAATTGCACCCCACTCCTATGGCCCTTTTAAGATCCTGTGGAAAGTGAATCCAGTGGCCTTCTGTTTTCCGCTTCCTGATACCTGACATAGGATACACCCAATCTTCCACTCCTCGCTGCTCTGTGAATACCAGCCGGATTGTTTTTGTCATAAGGGGTTTGGACATCCTCCAACCCTTCAATGAGAAGTGCCAGAGTTTGAGGTGTCTGCCATTTGTGATTCCAGATACTGTTAGGGAAGTTTATAATACCTGGTGTATTGGAAGAGATAACCACCTTGTGATCAGACCTGCGAACCTCCCTGCCATGTACATGTGCCACAGTTGCTTCGCAAATTTCGTCGTCTTCATCCAGGCAGGCCTGGGTGCTTGCGCCTCAGGAAGAGGCATACTGTTATGATTTCCTGTTACCGAGGAGTCCTTAAGACCCAGTAAACTTTCAGGAGGCTGCACATATGGTAGCGGTCTAGTCCTTGGCCGCTACGTCCTTGCGCACAATCTATGCTCCACAGGTTGCCATCATGTCATCGCGAACTTCCTGCACTCTTCTGGAAGCTTCTTCAGCCTTACAGGAACCATACTGCTCATGTCGTAACTTTCCTCCTCTTGTTCTATTCCTCGCTCTCTTCCTTCTGTGCTGTGTCCAGGACTACACCTAGCCTTTCTGCTCTAACCCGTTCTTGTTGCTTCACTTGCTTCTTTGTCATTGTCCAACTACAGCTGCTCTCTCCGAGCCTTCCTTCATTTGATCGCTTCTTGGTTTTCTCCCGGAACCTTTCTGCACCATCGCCTCTTCAGCCCATCATCAGGATACAACAACACGACAGGGGTGTTATTCCTGAGAGGGATTCCCCCATACCGGTTGTGATGGATCCGCTCGGGGTCTGATATGTATTCATCCCCAGGCAGGCCCCCCATAGGGATAAACCCTTTCTCTTCAAAACCAAGGACCAGGGATCTGATCGAAGCCGAAGGATTCCATAAAAACCCAGCCATAAGCACAAGGGAAAAGTCATCGAGCAAGGTATCAACCCGACAGCAGGAGGAGACTAGAGGTGCAGAGAGTGGTGGAGAAGGATCACAAGCAAGAGAGGGACAAGAGAAAGTAGTTACATCAAGGGAAGAGGTTGAAAAAGAGCAGAAGGCGATTGGAGAATTGTTGTAAGAGATTGGAGAGTTACTGCAGGAGGAAAGGAACGATCATAAGGCCGTGGTTGGCAAAGAGCTGGTAGAGAGGTGTTGATGGCAAATGCAAGGCAGTGGAAAAAGGTGTAGGCATGTTGCATGGCAGTAAGCAGGGAAGGCCTGGTACAGATCTAAAGCAGGACAGGATTATTCTCCTGGTGAGGCAACTACAAACCTGACCACAACACTTGGACAGACCTGCAACCAGGAGTGTTTGATCTGCTTAAGTGCTTGTTTTTCCACTTTGTTTGCAAAGCTTAGGGAGTTTACCTAGTGACAGCTGAAGGGGACCACATTCTGGAAAGTGAGTCTAGAAGGAACTGTCCCCTAGGCAAGGAGATACAGTACTATATAACTTAAAAATAAATAAATGGAGGTATAACCGATAAACAACCCCAATCTCGGCCCAACATGATATCACAATAAGGTAACATTTACCGAATTGTGAAAGAAGAATCAAAATAATTGCGATCTGAAAAAATAGTCTATCCCTACTAAGTATCCTTTCCCTAGTAAATGGTGGTGCAATTCCCATCTAAAAGTGGCAGATTACAAAAAATAGACCCACCATCTTAAGAGAATGGCACGAGAGTAGTCTAATAACACAGCGCCAAATGTTTGAATTCTAATATGCTTCAGTTGCATATCATTTTTATTGTGCGGGTGATCTTAAAAGAACACCATTCAGGGGCATGGTAGTGCTCTGTGCAGCCATGCAAGATGGCCGCACATCTCTGAAACGTTGTGCTGGTACAGCCTACGACTGCACTGAATTCATGCAAGGGCATTTGTTCCTAATAAAACATGCCAGATCTGTGAGGAGGGGAGGGGGTTGTTCTATGTGGCTTAACACTGGGAGGTGAGTCGCTGCTGCAGGTCCTTTGCTGCGACACAGTGCTAGTCCCGCTAGTGCAGTGGATGACTCAGAGGCGACTGGAGGCCATGGCACACCCTGCTGTAAGGAGTTGGGCTGGTGTTGAGCTTGCTTTTTGCTCGGAGGACACGCGTTGGCAGTATCTGACCAGATGCCAAGTATTTGGGGGCCGATTAACTCATCTCTGGGATCAGCAAGGTTTTCGGCCCCCTTCTGCGGTCCCTCAATTGTTGAGTCCTGTTTGCATTATAAACATAGCTGGATGAGCAATTAACTTGGGTGCAAAGGTACGGTCTATAGCATGTAGGGAAGGTAGTTGTGGCGGGTTAAACCAAATAACTTAAAAAAACAACAAGATATTAGCACAAAAACAGGGCAGCTTGGCACCTAGAGGCAGCGTATCCATGAATTGTGCTTATATAGAGGCTCCAGCCATGGATACCTTGGAATTAACCTTGCTTGCGCCAGTGAGTTGTAAGGTGGAAGACATTAGCATTGACATCAATTCCATAAATTGGAGAAGGAAAGTGTGAAAATTACCACGGCTGAAGATGGGATCGGAACTATGGAGCATAAGCTGCAGCCATTTGAAAGCGCTGTTGCAAAATTGACCAAGGTCTTAAAGCTCCCTAAATTCAAGTGTGAAGATTTTGAGTCAAGAATGGGGTGCATTAACCCCTGGATTGTCAGGGGTCCACAAGGGGGCATCAAAGGGGGAAGATGGAAACATTCGCAAAAGAGCTGTTGCTGAGAATTCTTTCCTTTTGCAGCACTTCGCGGTAGAAAGGGTGGACCAGGCTTAGTCTCCCAATTCCAAGCCGGGAGCCCTTCTGCGCCCAATCATTGCTTGCATTTTGAACTAGAAGAAACAGGGAACATGACCTACAATGGCCAAGGGAAATGGGCAAGCTTAAGTATGCATCTCAAACAATCTTGATCTACCTGGATTTCTCCAACACATTATGCAGCAGGAGTGTCAATCTTTCCTGGGAGTCAAGAAGCTTCTACACAAAAGGAGTGTTCAGTAGGTCATGTTATTTCCTGCGAAGTTGCATTTCCATTAGAACAATAAAACATATTGCTGTACAAGCCTGAGAGAAGCAATCAACTTTATAGAAGCAAACCTCCCACTGCAAGCACTGGGAGAGGGCCAGGACAATGTTATGATCATAGAGTTCATCAAAATAAATTTAGACCAAAACACTAACTGAAACCTTTCAAGTGGAACCGCCGACGAGGATATTAGAACAAATTCCTCCACTGGAAATCAAAGCAATCATCACCCAAATGGGGGCAGGGGGGAATTTTCAGGATGAATCAACAAGACAGGCCACTTTGATGCAGGACAGCAATTGCTTGTGACTTTACACATAGCATAAGCGATATGTATACTAATTATGATTCTGCAAGAGGAACGACTCCTACTAATAGAAACGGTCCTTCTAGAAAGCTCTAATCTATTAGAGATACCAACTATTTAATTGTTCAGCTGACAGAATTAGCCCAGACAAAGAACATTTTGATATAGAAATAATTCTATACTCATCTCTGGTACAGCTACGGGAACCACGTTTGCGCCCAGCCTAGCAAATGTAGATGTAAACAATTTTGAAAAACAATGTGCACTCAGAGATGAATCCCTTTGACTATACAATCATGGTCTGAGCTTGGTACATTTATTGCGTCTTTCTCTTGTGGAAAGGATAGTTAGCAAAGGATAGTTAGCAATGTGGCAGAATTTATGGAATGGCTAAATGCTTAGACCATTATTTATGCTTTACGTATTCTTGTAGTAATGAACAGATATATTTCCTAGATAAATGAGATCGGACAAAAACAAGGACCTACCGCAACTCCTTACTTCACTATGACAACTACCATTCACGATCTCTACCCCATAACTTAGCAAAATCAAACGCTTATGATCACTACCACCTCTATTCTGCCATATAGATGTTTTGGTAAATGTGCAATGAATAAACAAATGATTTATAGTAAAGATCATCCCGTCATAACAATGTGCATGCTGACAAATCAGAAAAAAATGAAATTCGTAGTAACAAATTTGGTGTTCTCCTTGTATTGAATTTATTTCCTCCAATTGAACAATCACTTGATCCACAAATGTATTCGTCCAAAGAGCCGACACATGTTTCGCATAACCCACAACTTTACTTCAGTGGAGGCTGAGGAGCTGTTAATTTTAGGTCTACAAAAAATATGATACGACAAATGAAGCACCCGGAAAAAAACAAAAAAAAAATATATATATATATATATATATATACACATATATATATATATATATATATATATGGAACAAAAATAACTAATTTATGTATAACACTCTTGCCACAGCCAGTCATAATTGATGTTTCAATTCTCCGAACATATATTCTGCGAATTGGCTATATACAACATTATGCAAACCTCATGACACACAACTTGTTATATATATATATATATATATATATATATATAAGCATTCGGACAGTATTTTAATTGTTAAATCACCAGTGAGTGTGAAAAACAATCATTGGACCAGACTCTACGGTTGAGAGCTCAAGGGTACCCTGATTAAATGCTTAAACAAGCTTACAAAAGGACAAAAACACGCCTAGGGATGTCACTTTACAACAATATTCCAATGACTGGGCTAAAGAACATGAAATTGAGGTTACATTACTTGTCTTTAGTTCACAGAATCAAAACATTAGTTGTGAAACTATGGCCATGTGTTCAGTCTGTTCTCAAACCACTGTTTCCACACATATTGGTATAGGACCAACTACACTACAGATTAAAAAAGACTTGCCAACTGCAACACCAACCTGCCTCTGCCAATTAAGATATGTCGGCATGACAAACGACTGATCCGCAAAAAGAGAATTGAACATAAATCCTGTATAAGAACTGGTAAACAAGGTACACCCCACCCCCAGTTAACCATTTTGTACAATAATGCCACACAGCTCAAAAATGTCATTGTAAATTTCAAGAGAAAAGGAGGCAATCCAAGCCAAATAACGTACCTTCCTGAACATGCTGGATCTTTCATTTAAAAGCAAACCTAACTGGTCTCAATAAGGAGGTTGAGTGGCACCATTTGGCAGTATAGAGTTAAAATCATTTAGATGGCCACATTGGCAAAACTAAAATGTGAGACTATTGTCACAGATAGCTTCAAAAACACTTAACACCAACTCTTGTAAAAGGCTCAAGGGTTTTTATTACGTTCTCTGCAAAGGGGCTCCATAAGGGCCGTCCCCCGCTGTCGTCTCCTGTGAGCTTTTCCCTCCCTAGCCCAGGCATCCCTAAACCCCAAGGTTGTCACTAGAAATTGGTAACCCCTACAATCTTCAATTTGACTTGCTGGATTGATGGACTAAAGAAAAATGCCTTGCCTGATTCCTTGTGGGAATTCCTAGCTGGATCCTATCCAGGGGTCCTACAGAAACAACATTTACTACTGGGTTACGTGCCTCAATTTCCCAGACTCCACCAGCCCTTTTCACTCACACCCTTCTACTGCTCACCCCAGAGCTGCTCAGATGCCATTCCACGTCTCCTACTCTCTTCCCTATTATTAAACCAGCTCTCCCCTCTCTACATCACAATCCCGCTCCAGTCTCTTCGATGTTCGCCATGCTCTACTCCTGACCTCCACCTTCTCTACTACTCTCCTCCCACCACTCTCCATGACACTATCCTCTCACAACTCTCCACTACTCCGACTTCTACCACTACCCTCTGCTACACTTTGCTCCCCTATACTACACTCCACCAACACCTTCTCCCCAGTCACCTTTCCCAAAAACTCTCAATCACACACCCCTATACTCTCCATTAGTGTCACTAACTCACCTTAAACACACACACACACACACATCCAAGTACCGCTTTCTCTCAGCAACCAATACCTCACTTTGCTCATAAGAGGTGTAATTCTCCAGCATAGGGAGTTTTTGCCACTGTAGATTTCATCAAGGTAGAAATCAAATTGTGCTGCAAAAATATGTGGGGGGTGGGATTAGGTGAAAAATTCATGTAGAGTGGTTAAGGGGGGGGGGGGATCTGTGGGGGTCTGCCCCCCCCACATTAGATTTGCAGCAAAATCTTCCAGTAAAAAAAAAAGAAAAAAAAAATTATTCGATGATTTCTACTTCGATAAAAAAATAATTAAATCACATAAAACCCAATGCTCCTCCACGCATCACTCCACTGTCCTTCCATCTGGTCTCTTGGTCCCCTTCTCCTCCCTTGACCTCACTTAAAACGGCCCTGATCTTTCTGCCCCCTTCCACCTTCCTCAGTCACCTCTAATGCCTCATTTCACCAGCTGGTTCACCGGAATTATTCATAAAGGAAGAGTGAAAATTATATTTCCCCAAAATGATGGAGCAGTGCAGGCATTTCCCATTTGACAAAATGGAACACACCTACGTAGGAAGGGCAACAAATACATCTCCCGATTGAACAAAGTTACGAAAGTTAAGCACTTAAAGACATTGCATAAAGAAGTCACGACATATATAATGTACGCACATCAAATATCTTAACAAGTAATCATCTTTCTGTGGCTTTTGTAGCAGAGGATGGAATAGTGGGGGGAGGAGGGAATAGCGGGGGGGAAATAGCAGGGGGGAGGAAGGAGGCAGCAATAGTGGGGGAGGGAATAGTGGGGAGGTGAGGGAACAGTAGGGGGTGTGGTTGGGAGTAACAAAGGTTGGAGGCAAGGCATAGGAGGAATGATACAACTGAGGGACGGGAGAGTAGAGTAGAGGGCGAGAGAAGAAAGGTGGTAGGAGTTGCAGAAGAGTTTTACGTGGTACAGAAAGTAGACAGGCGAGAGTGAGCGTGACAGACTCCAGAGTGAAACATGCAAGGTATTTTCATGGCACATCCTCTATCCCTATAGAACACCAACAACTTAAAAGAGAAGGGACAGTTAGGAAGTCACTGAAGGAGTCTAGACAGAAAGGCTAGAAACCTTTAGGGGATCAATGAAGTGCATTTATATTTTAGCATACAGAGACAAACAATTAGTAGCTACTAACCTCAGGGTTAAGGACGCCTGGGCTAAGGAGAAGGTGCTAGGGCCCGACTCATCAAATAAAAACCTTTGACCCATACTTGAGGTGTGGAGCTATTTGTTTGCCATCTGTGAGTGTTAAACTGTTTTGATTTTATGACTGCATATCATTTGGCTCTAGATTATTACTGGTGAAACATTATGGGCTCCTTGAGAATTTAGCTGTGGCACAAGTAAGGAAATGCCCTTGAGGCATTTAGCTGGCAAGGGGCTAGAGAGCTGCAAACTTAGGATTGCAGTCTTTTTGGAAAGTTCATATCCCGTTACCTAAAAGTGCCCTGTCTGTCACTGCCAACAAACTGCTCTTTGTCAACCTGCATCCATTACATCCCCTCAGTCTCCCACTTGTTTAGGTGCTACACATTTTTTGAGGAATCCAAACTCCAGCTTTCATCTTTTCTGCTCCTCATCTCATTGTGAAGAATCCTGTGGAGGGCTGCAGCAACATTGATATTAAAAGCCTTACTGCCATATCAAAACCTGTGAATTGTTTCTCTAAGTCGCAGTGGACAAGGGGATTTAATGTGCTAGTGGTAGACAGCAGAGTAGGCCTCTGGGCAAAACTAGCAGGGATTCTGGTCACTGCCCCAACCAATGCCTGAAAACTCCTTGCCTTGACTCAATGGACCCTGCCCTGCATGGGAAATAGCACAAAGCACATGAGCATGTTAGAGGATTGAGGCATCCCTCAGCCTGCTAACCAACAAACTGGGTGAAATGGGTAACTGTGGTCCTTCAATTTCAAGCTGCTCTTCCACTGAGCCTCAAGTTCTTCCTCCCATAATATTTAGTAGGTAGCTCATGGTAATGTTGGAGTAGCCACACCACCCTTTCATTCATGTGCCAACTAGCAGATGATTGTTTTGAACCTCATGTAGGGTAGAGAGACAGACTGGGAGAGCGAGAGATGGACCAGTCTGCAAATGGCCACGTGTAGGAGTACAGGGTTGCAGATTATTTTGCCTTGCAAGGCCTACTCCCCCTTCCCTCGACTAACCAAATCCCCCCAAGAATCTACTAACACCTTCCACTACAGACCAAAAAACTGCACAGACGCCGATCACAGGCCTAGCCATTAGCACATCAAAACTAACCCACCACTAAGCTCTCCTCTTTAGTCCTATTGCACTCTCTCACACCAGTGGCTAAGCAGACCGAAGGCACTGTAGTCAGATCTTGGGGTCTTCCCTATGGAATACATAGTCCCATTGTTCTCCTCCAAACCCATAAAAAGCAGATTGGAACTCAGGAAACTGTACCGACCTGCATCCATTAACACAACAGGTTTCCATCTGCCTATCCAGTATCACCCCATCCATTCGCAGCCCAAAATGCTGGAAATTGCATTTCAACGCAATTATGTATGGCGAGTGGGTTTGGGTAATATATAATTTGAGGGGAGTATGAGCAGGGGGTGCGGGGGGGGGGGGGTCTCCCCTGCTTAGAATTGTGCTGAAAGGTGGAAAAGGAAATTGAGTTTCAGGATTTTTCTTTCTCTGCAGTAGTCACATAGATGCTCCTATCTCACTAATAAACCCCACACTGCTTTTTTATGAGGGGGACATGAGCAGCGAGGCCAAAAGCAGTGGCAGAAGGGCGCTATGCAAGACCACTTACATTACAATTATGCTGCCGAGTAGAGACAGTCTAAGTCTATGAGGCAGATTGTTCTGGAGAAAATGCATATTTCTTACCATCACAGACTTATCATTCTCTGCAGGTTTAACAAATCAACTGCAGATTTTTAAATGTTTGGACACTTCCAGCAGATTTCCCCTCTATGAACTATAAAATGTCTGGCTTCACAGAAGCAAGAAAATATTTCTGCAGATTTTCCCAAACTTTTCAGTAGATAGGGACTGCCTCTAACTGATGTTGTCATGAAAGAAAATAATTATGTATTGATATACAGAAATGCTTTCAAACATGAGTGCGCACACCACCCAGAGCAGGCCCGCGAGTGTGGGGATGAGAGGTGACCGCTGGAATCAAGGAGGGCGTTGCGGTGGCCATGCTCCACCTCCCGACCTCGGCAGTGACACCAAACCGACCCGGAGCACCAACAGGCGCAGCGGGTTCCCTGGTGCCAGAGAGGGAGGTTGGCGCTGTGTGGAGCCACGCCCCCCAGCTGGGGCTGCGGCACGGCGCTAAGATGACCCAATAAGCCCAAAAGACCGCACCCTGCCCGGAGCAGTGGCAGCGAGTTTTCACTCTTTACACTCCTGCCAGCGACCACGGCACAACTCCCCATACGCTGGGCATCAGCACATCAATGAACTGCAATAAGGAATAGGAGAGCCCAGTGGAGAGGGACGGACTGTCGGGTGTGTTGCCAGGCCACACATAACCTAACCGGCTGGATTTTGACACTAAAGGGCCTGGCCCGCTCATACTGATAAATGAATGTTTCAACATTTTCAGTCGGCTGGGCATTGAGGATATCACAGGGGCCTTGCTATACATTCCTGATCCTGCGGAGTGCAACCTCCACCATCGTTTTCTAAGTGTTGTAATTAGACAGTGTGACACTATTGCCCTGTGTCTGGAGAGATCAATGCATTAGCAAGTCAAGCGGGAAGAGCCCGGAAGGAAGTTAAGAACGGGTGCCCCTCGAGCAACTGGGGGCTAACAGTTGAACACCCCCTTCCTTACTCTGCACAAGATATGACCAGGAGTGCAGGTGGTGGCAAGAAGAATGGGGCAATGGACAATTTTACCAAGGCGACTCCCCGCAAGGAGGGCGACGCAGTGGCCCATCATGCGCCTGCCACCGAACTGCAGCAGATGCGGATCACGATGACAAAGGGATTTGCTGCGGTGAACGAATAACTGGATGACATCACGCTAAACTTCACCACCATCCGGGCACAGCTTGCAATAGAGGGCCAGCACATCAGTGAGGCAGAGGAGCGCATCGAGACTACCAAGGACACTGTTCATGATCTATAATCTGCCATTACTACCCTAACGAAGGACATGAAATGTGTTAAAGCTAAATAGGGCAACCTTGAATCCCGCTCCCGGAGAAATATCAGAATTGTGGGGGTCCCTGAGGCATGTAACAGGCGTTAGAGCGGTTGCACAGAGACATCCTGGAGGAACCACCAATGTCGCCGTTCTTTGCGGTGGAGAGGGCTCATAGAACACCGACTCAGAGGCCGAAAGACGGAGACCTCCCTAGGCCTATAATAGCTAACATTCGGAGCTACTGTGAAACGGATTTGCTCCTGAAGCTGGCAAGAGAGAAATGAGAGCGCAGGCTTTTTTTGGGTGTCAAGAAGGTGCTGTGGAACATGTCATATGCAATGCTGTTTTCCACAGAAAACTATTTTTCATGGGCCCAGATGAAGCTGTTAAATTTATCGAGGCCAAAATTCCGGTTCAGCAACCCTCCAACAGGCCTCCTGAAGACTAACCATTAACAGCCACACCTCATCTCCTGTAATGTCTTGGTATATTGAGCAGGCATAAGGCTTGTTGGTATAAGGCCCACCTGTTACAGCTACTGTATTAAGCATATATAGCTAGAAACACAGAAATAGTGCCCAAGACGGCAAAGGTTGCCCCCATTGTGATAGAATACAGTTTGCCCATGCAGCAGAGGTGTGTTACCTTGGTGTTTGGCTACTGTTATGTGCCGGCCCATAGTTGGGGTTGTGTGAAGGGGGTGAGTACGGTTTACACTGCTAGTTGCAGGTAGGCAATGTGGGTGGACGGGGAGGAAACAGAGGCCTATGAGGCGGATCAATGGGTTACTGTTTGGGGGCTGAGGTGGGGAAGTTGGGGTGGGGAGAAATGTTGAAAAACAGTCTTGGTAGATGGGGTGGGGGGGTGCCTTGGTTAGGCTCATAATATATGTGTTCGGCAGGCCTGCTCAAGGGAACAGGGCCAAATATGGGAAGAAATTGATTCCATGGTGGGATGATGCCAATTAGCCCGACGAGTTGGAATGTCTGGGGTTAGGAACTTTACATAAAACAGAAGTGTTGTATCGTATGCAAGATCAATGTACTATTTCTACAGGAAACACGCCACAGGGGTGGAGGGTGGTGTTGGGGGGGTAACATGGGGACTGGGTGGGGGAAATATAGATACTATACAACCTACTTGACTCAGGCCAAGGGGGAACTGATCCTCATTCATAAAGCTCTGATGTGCGCAGAGAGGGGCTCGCGTCTGGACCCGGAGGGCGCCACGTGATAGTACATGGTGTTTAAGACCACATGAAAGCGCATCTGGTAAACACTTAGGACCCCAATATTGATTCCCCAGAATTCTAAACTGATGCAGCAGGGAGTATATCCCCCTATCCGGGAGTGCCTATAAACAGGGTTGGGGGAGGTGGGGGGGGGGCACTTTAATCTTATTCTGGACCAGGTACTGGGACACCACCTATGGCCCCTTCCAAAGCAACACGTTTATTGGGTCGGATAAACTTGAGATTTGCGGTGTCTGGCGGCTCCTACAACCGCAAGACCAAAACTACACTTTTTACTCACCAGTACACAACATGGTGGCCCGCATTGATGTTGTTTTGTTTTCTCAGACATTGATTGGGAGGGTGATATCAGCGGATATTCTCCCACGTACATTGTGCGACCATTTGCCAGTTGTAGTGCGGCTTAGGCTGGGGGGGTGGGAGTGGAGTGGCCAGGGGAATAACGTGGCGGTTTAAACCTGAAGCGCTCAGAGATAGCCGCAGGATACGTCACTGAGGGTATGATGGCAGGCATTCAAGGCATATATCAGGTTCATGGCAATGTCTAAAAAATTTGGGGAACTTAAAGTGATTAGGCGAGACCTACAATTGTGCAAGGATAAACTCAAGGCTTTGGAATGGGATCATGCCGCCAACCCTATCTTTGGGAACGTTGGCTAGCATACACACCACCCTGGAGCATTGCTGCAGGCATGCGCAGAGGGAAACCAGATACTTTTTTCAACCAGTGGCAGCCAGGAAAGGGGAGAGACGGGGAAAAATGCTTGCGCGCATGGTGCGGCAGGCGAGGGGACAGGCACGCATAGATAGTATTTTAGATACACAGCGAGAATTTAAGTGGGCAGACCAGGATATCCTAGAGGTGTTTAGAGAATTCTATGGGACGTTGTACAAGACCAGACAACAACATTGGGGGCAGGCTCTGGGGGCTCTCCTGAGAGGGCACGGGGAGGGGGGTTCCCATGTCGCAAATCTCTGCCACTGCCATAAATCAGATTAATGTACCGTTTACGGTGGAGATCTTGGCTGTCATGAGAGACCTCCCCGGAACCAGGCCGGACTTACTAACTGTGGAGTTGTATGGGGAATTCAGCACGTTACAGGTGCCTCGGCTACTAGAAGTCTGGGAGGAATCCCTGTAGAAGGCCATCCTCCCCGAGTCCCTATGGGAGGCCACAATAACAGTGCTCCTCAAGCCCAGCAATGAGCGTGCATCATATAGACCCCTATCGCTCACAAATGTTCACACAAAGATATTCACAAAGGTGATTCGCAGGGAGGCTGGCACTGGTTAAAATGATACATCTTCCAAAACTTCTATAGGTGTACACGAATGTCCCCCTCTGGCCGGGGAAATTCTTCTTTACCAGGGTACATGGGATCCTGGCAAGATTTCTGAGGCACTCAGGGCCGTTAGAAAGAAATGGTTGTAATTGACGATGCCATATGACAGAGGTGGCTTTGCTGCACCACACTTGGAAGTGTACTGGCTGGTGGCCCAAGCACAATTCACCACACATTGTTAGAGGAGTTGGCTGCTGGTACATCAGACTTGCGTACCCTACTGCTGAACAGGTCATATAAGGACGATTGTTCGTGTGACCCTGTCCTTAACACACCAACAGCCTGGGGCTGCATATGGGGGGGGGCGACTGGAGGTAGCACAGCCGTACTGTGTGTGGCTGGCACTGTGGAAGTTCCCTGGCCTTGCACACTCATGGGATACATCTGAGTTCACACTGGGAACGGATGGGGTACAGGGCACTGCGTGATATATTCCCTGAGGATGCATTCATCACTCCGAAGACTTGAAAGCAGGGGGGTGGAGGGCCTCTGACCTGGAGCTGATCCAATACTAAAGGCTGAGAGCAGCGATATCGGCAAAGTGGGAGACATATCCGGAGGAGCCCCCCGAAAAAGACCTCCTTGCTTACATTGCCAACTTAGGGGATGAGAGCAGATTGGTGGCCACCATCTACAAAATGATAATGGGTAAGATTGAATTGTTGAGCTCCAAAGTCAGGCACAAACGGGCAATAGAATAACGTTGTACGATACGCTGCATGTGATTAATGTGTAGACTGTGTCTAGCCTGTCTGAAGGTACTGTAAACCCTGACTGGAAACTTTATTTAAAGTCTAAATAATAAAAAAAAAATTTAACCAGTTCAGCCAAGTCGCAAACAGGACAGCACTCACCACAAGCCATACTGGAAAGTTCACCTTCAACTCAGAGCCAGATGAGGAACACATTGCAGGTATCTGAATTAATTCACATTTCAAGCCTTTGGCTCCAGAAAAACGTTTGTCAATAGAGCAGTGATTTTATTCAAACCTGTGATGTATGTACAATTAAATAATGACATAAAAGGGCAAGTAGGGTTGCCACAGGAGAATCGCTAACCAAGCTTTATTCGGAATAAATGTTATCCTAAAGCACAAACAAATCACAAGAATACAGTTGCAAGGTACAAAGATAGAGACAATTATGGATAAAACCAGCAGCAACAGTGCCTTTGTAAAAATCCCACAAAATAGGACTGTGAAAATTATAGCTAAACAATGTAAAGATTCTCTCATAACATTGCTACTAAAATATTTATGTAAAAGTACATGCAGTAGCCAATAGTGTATTTTTCAATGTGCAAAGGAAGCATCATTCTTGCTAAACATTTGATCTTAGTCAAGATGCAAATCATTAATAATACAATACACAGCATACCTCAAATAATTTATCTTGGGTCAAAAATACCTATAAAGTTGCATGAATTTCAAAGAACAGCAGTTTCGGTGAGAAAGGAACAATAACATCCTACAAGCTCGAGAATAAAACACATAGGCCAATACATCATGTAAATCGCAATGGCTGGTTTCAGAAAATATAGAAATGCTACTTTACAAAAACAGATGATGCAGATAATAAATCGAGAAAAGCTGGGTGGCATGTAGTGAAGCCTTGCTATTTTATTAAGGGGATTATCATTTATTCCCATCAGATTAAATTGGGTATCAAAGCAGCAAATACAGATTGGTTTCAACAGCGTCTTTGCAAAAAGGGCAAAAAGATATCATCGATGTTTTAGCTCAGCTAAATATGGTTGAATAACATTAGGGACTGTAGAAGGCTCTAAAGCCTTATTTGAAGGTGCAGTTTTTGAGCTGAATAACATCTGAATTCATTTGTTTCTAAAGCTGCCGATACATAATTCCTTAACTACACCTTTAAAATCATTTTGTTTAGCTCAGCTATTTTTGTCAGGTCACCTACAACATGATTTATCCAGGAAGAGACGTTACAATCCTGAAGCGCCCATTTATCAGAAAGAAGAAATTGAGTTAAAGTTGCTTTTTTATTAGTACAGATTCTCATAAACAAGGTAGTTGGGGCCATCATGAAATGATCTGAAAAGTGTTTGAGGCCCAGTTCGCAATGGGCCACAGTGGTTCGTGAGGATGTTTATTGAGGTTACTGGCCCATAATGCCCAGTACAGCCTGAGGGTGGCGACTATAAAGCTAGTACTACCTGCATCCATCTTGCTAGTATAGGATATATTGGTAACAGAAGTTGATAGTACATAGATCCGCCAGGGCAGTCGCAGGGAGCTGGCTGTGGATACATGCCACGCTGCCGAAATGCAGTGGTCTGAATAATCTGTGGGCCATATGAACAGATCTGTGCAATATACAGGATTGTATAGCCCTCAGATTGGTTAAACCCGTCGTGAAGCGAATGGCTTCTGCAATCTGCTGTTTTTGCTGTCTACTGCGCACTGCGGGCCGAGGAGTCAGCTGGCATTGGACGCGCTACTGCTTCCTTAAGGATACAGGCAGCGCTCACTCCAGGAAGTTGGACATAAAAACAAAGCAGACTCACCATTGCGGCGTTAAGCCCGTCGCGAGTGAAGGGCGTCTGCAATCTGCTGTTTTGCTGGCCACCCTGAGGCCGACTGCGAGAGACCAAGGTAAGCAATTCTGACAGCGTCAAGGAGTTGCATTCTATAACTCTATATCTTGATTTTAACAGCCAAAATCGGCTATTGTGAAGAACTTGCATTTTCATCCTCTTCTCAGTAAGATCTGGTATAACAGATACAGCTTACCTGCGCACCGATTATCCATACGAGACTAAAACAGGAAACTCCTCATTCCCTCTGACCCTCTATGAATCGAGATTCTCTAAACGGCCACCAACATGCTAAACTGGGGGCCTTTGACAAATATCCTACCTAAATCAAAATACACAAACCTCCTCAGACCCCAAGAACTGTTTTCTAGAACTTGGACATTGGAACATAAATTGGAAATCGGGGACTGTGGGCAATCTGCCTTTGACCCCATAACCTCAAAATCTGTTAACTACGTCTGAACAAGAAAATTGCCCTCCTCCAGCATTCCAAAGAAACACAACCAAACCTACTCTAGATTCTTTCCTTCAAAAGTCCAACCATGGTTGCTTCAACAGGCCCACTCACGAGGCATAGGGCCAGGCTACAACCGGCTGAAATAGAAAAAACTCCCCACGACCACATTGAGACTAATACATCTAGTTCTCCATATGAAACACAACAACCCACACTGAAATCATCACTCAACCAAACTATGCATACTAGCAAAGAGAAATCAGACAATCTTGTCTGCGAACCAACCAAACCTGAACACCTAGATCAATGCCTCTACATAACAGACTTACCTCCAAAAGAGCTTCGGTCACCAAGTATTACGACCGAAGCAACATCTCCACCATGTATTGAATCAAAAATTCCAAGATGCCAAAATCAAAGCAGAAAGAACAAAGGAACACTGTTCCCATATATCCACCAAAACACCTCTCTCAAATTGCCCCGTCCAAAAATCCAAAGATAAAGAGGAGTCAATTCCAACACAACAGAAAATCAAAGCAATTCATGCAAAAAGAATCTGGCAACAAAATTATGCTCTATCACGATCTGAATCTTTACACCATAAACACGTCGGCAGCACTCCCGAAAAGCGAAGACTAGCAAGACTCTCTCTTGACATCAATGAAATTGAATCAATCATGTCAAACCAAGAAAAACGTGATACAATCTTTGGAAATCTTCTACCTGCCAGGCTGGACATACGAGACCAAGACGGAACGTTCATACCAAACTATGAAGACTCGCCTCCCATGCTTTCTAAAATAAATGCCTTCCCGATAGCCAAATGCGCTGATAAATCCCATCAGCTGAGAAACACCAATGACACCCACCTGAACTCAAACTTGACTAAACCAACCCCTCCCAAACTACAAGATGACAAGAGATGTAAATGCAAACCAGCAACAGAAGTCATCAATACACCTATACCAACAACAATGGCTGAACTCCAGAGCTCCCCCATTGCAGCCACCAGTTTGATTGCATTGGTTCCCTTCATAAAATTATACAAATCCCTAAAAGATATAATGCGTGATCAGGCAACCCTAATTGCCCTAATTCACACGAAACAAATACACATTGAAACATTCACCACAAGACTTCAATGTCGTCTAGATCAAGAAGCTGAAATCTCTGCCCAATGACAAGCAAGATTATTCGAAATAGCGAGATCAGATTGCATAGAAAAAGAACAACTTGCCACAACTCTGCTCAAGCAACTCTCCACCAAGCAGCAAGAAATAATGAACAACCAAGGGATAAATCAGACGACAACTAGCCAGTCTCAACAAGAAACTCCTCAATTCAACCCAAGAAGTGATGACCCCAACAGACAATGTAGAGACCACCGGCAGGCTCGACCAGAAGAAAAAAACCAAAACTCATCCTCTCCCTGACCAATTTACAGCAAAAACTCCCACTCCTAATGAAAAGAGAAAAAAAGAAAGTAAAAAGGCGATCAATTTACTTGAAACCAAATTATCACAAAAAAATTGCCTGACCACACAAAAATCAAGACCCAAAGACCAAACCAAACTTGTCAATGACACCTCTTCCATCTAATGAAGTTGAATCTTTTTCTCCATTCGACATCTCCAAGAAAAAAAACAGACAATCCAAAAAAGAACCTCGAAGCACCAATCAAAAAAAAAGAACTCCAATAGAAACACTAGAGCATCCCGGGCCTTCCTGAGGAATTTGACTTTTCCTCCCAACACGGCTCAACACTCAAATCAGAAGGAAGATGACACAAAAATCTGATCCAACGTCGAACCACAGAAACAAGACAGCGAAATCGAAAACAACTGAAGAACAAACTACAGAAGACCAATCTATCGTGGATGCCTTGATGAACCTCACAACCCACGACAATGACATTTCTGACAGCCTTGACGAAGGAAAAATTCCCACACCAAAAGAAAGTTCATCCCTTTATATAATTGGCGAATATAAAGAAAGACAGACCATCACAAGTGTAAGCAGCATATTATCTTGCGAGGAAATATCTGAAACTGAACAAGAATGGGAAGATGACGTCTCTGCCTCAAATAACGAGTCAAAATCAACTAACAAAAGCTACTCACAAGATCTAGAACTACCAACACCCACATCTACTAAACAATTAAAACTTCCAACATTTGTGGATCCTCGACTCTATCAACAAGAACCCTCAATCATCTTATAAAGATTAAAAGAATCAGATGACGGTCTCATAATGAATAGGGCAAATTTATTGCGCCTACTCCATGCAATTCTACTGTTGAATCCTTCAGATCCTAAGACATAAAAATAGTCAAATTTCCCAACAAAAGAAAAATAGACTCCATTGAGATATACCTCCATATACAGTCCAACATAGACAGGATACTTGACTGTAAAAGCTCCTTCAGACAACTGGGTTTCTCCTGCGCAATTACAAACAACAACTACAAACTTCGCGACATCGCTGAAAAGTGGCAAACCACACAAGAACATGGAAAAAAAACACAGAGAGCAAAAAGATCCCCTGTCAACGAACACATGGCTCTGCAGAAACCCTAGAAGCCCTTCAAAACATGATAGAGCAATTCTATGCTCTTATACACCAATCCTGGAGTCAACGAAGAAAATAGACCATTGCATCAGAAGACAAACTCGACTATAACCAATATACGAAAAAAACCAAACCAACGATCAGCCTGTGCTCATGGAATAAAAGAGGATTCTCCCACCTTTACAAAACAGGAAACCAAGATCTAATGAACTACGAAAATCATCTGCCTACAAGAAACTTGGCTACTCAACAAACCAACATGCGATGGCTACCTGAATTGTATTAACCCGGCACAAAAAAGGGCGACCATATGCCGGATTTATGACACTTTGGAAAATAGATGCAAACCTTAATCTGATAAAAACCTATAATCCTAACTATTGGACACAAATTACCATACTCGAACGCGGAGACATCAAGGAGCCAAAAAAACTGTGTCACACAAACACCAACCGAATCGCACTGGTGAACATATATTGGAACTCCAAAACAATGACAGACTCCGCATTCATAGACAGTTTTACAACCAGCATAGATGATCTTAGAATAAAACACACCAAGATAGGCATGATCCTACGCAGAGACATGAACATGCACCTGTTCGATGCATCGGGAACAAAAACACCAATCTCGAAAATGGACCAAAAAACAAAAACCTTGTCAAAAGAGATGGACATGCGAAACTTAACTTTATTGAATGGAAGAACCAAGGGAGATCAACCCCGCACCACACGTAGTCCAGAGGAAATTCAACAGCCTACCTTGATAATATATAGATTGTTGAAGTAACCAAACGTTTATCTGTCATCCCGACGAAGCAAAGCGACCACCATAAAGTTGCTCGGACCTGGTCTTTCAAATACCCACCTCTATTTAAAGAAAACATCAACAATAGCCAAGTAAATGCGGCACTAAACCGTTTGTGAATACCCAACTCACAAGTACATATGCTGAAAGAAATATTCAACTATTCCACCAAACCAGCGAAATGCAAAATCAATTACGAGTGGCTTCTGACTCCCTTCCAAACACATCAAAGAGCCTGCCGGAATACCAACTTAGAGCACACCCACTTGTATTGCAAGCTGATTGCTACCAAGAACAAAATTACATAAACACATACTCGTGGCGCGTAAGATCAAACCAACTAGAGCTTGTAAAACCATCAATGCGCTTAAACAAGGACACCGTAATTGGATGAAGTCTATGAAATCCATCCTCATACAGAATGACGCTGAAAATATACTCAAAACCATAGGAAACAAGAACACAAGAGAGCTTTGGAAATTACTCAACAAGAATGATACTAACCAAGCCTGATTGTCAACGAAGTCCCTGAAAGAGCATGGGTAGAGCACTTTACCAGACTGCACTGCGACCCGATAAAAACCAAAGACATCACAGACATCAGAGATGAACATAACAGGAATTGGTACAACACATGGGACCGAGAAGAAATCTTACAACATATCAAACACTTAAAATCCTCGAGAGCACCCGGACCAGACAGGCTAAGTAACCACAATATCAAGCAGCAACCAGAAGACTGGACCGAGCTATAACTTGACCTATTCGGACTAATCTCCGAACATAAATGCATCCTGCAAACCTGGAAAACTGCTACACTAATTCCAGTTTACAAGCAAGGAGAAAAAAAAATCTGCCTATCCACTACAGACGATTAGCCATGCTTGATCCTCTCAGCAAGATATTTGCTTCAATTCTACTAAAGAGACTAAATGAATTGGCAACATATACGACCCTCGACAGACTGGTTTAGTTAAGAACGCTGGAACCAATATACATTTTATAATCCTCAATATACTTAAACATGAAGCAAACAGAACGGGAACTTATGTCCATGCTGCTTTCATTGACCTCCAAATGGCCTTCGATAGTGTCAATAGAAGCAAACTTTGGAACAAATTACTTATACTTGGGAATGTCCATCAGAAATCCTAGAACCAATTAAGGCTCTATATAGCAACACCTCTGTCAAAGTCTAACATCTTCTGGTACTGTGTCGACTTCTATTCCAACAGCTAGAGGACTCAAACAAGGATGCCCTTTGGCAGCCATACTCCATTTTATCTCTTTGAGATCATGGCCAGCCAAACCAACGTTCTAGCATATCCTCCAAATATTAACAGAACACAGATACCTTATCCTCTATGCTGATAATCTTGTGCTTCTTGACGAGACTCAAATCGGCTTACAAAGAAGACTTCGAGCACTTG
Organism: Ambystoma mexicanum; assembly: GCF_040938575.1. NCBI lineage: Eukaryota > Metazoa > Chordata > Amphibia > Caudata > Ambystomatidae > Ambystoma > Ambystoma mexicanum. The sequence goes on along the minus strand of NC_090931.1, from coordinate 802,583,450 downwards.
AAAAGTACATTGAGGACAATAACATGTCAATCAATGTTTTGAAAACACAAATAATGTCATTGACCTCCAAGAACAACAAATCAAAAACATACCACCTAATCCTAGACGAGAAACGTCTTGAATCTGTTAAAACTACAAAATACCTTGGGGTCTGGCTGAATCAATCGCAAATCGAAGCACACTGGATGGACCATTTAAAGAATAAAAGCTACTCACTTGCACGACAAGGATTAATTCTCCACAAAAAATATGGTCATTTCTCTTTAAAACCGATCCTCACCTTCTACAACCAAAAAGTGATACCCATACTCGCATATAGAAGTGAGAGCCTACTCAACATAACACAACAGATATGGAAGATTGTGGAGGGAATTTTCTGACGAAAAGTACTGTCCCTTCCAAAGTCATACCCAATAGCCAGAATTCGTTTCGAACTAGCAATTCCGTCGCTAGATTCAATAAACGCCTGGAAATACATTGCCCTCTATAGAAAGAGCATAATAGACAAAGACATCCCGGCAATCAGATTTCTCAGGAACACCAACACAGAACTTAAGACGCCTACTGTGGATAGATGGAAAGAATCTTGTCGTCAAATTCTTAAAACCTATGAAATAAGTAGCGAAAAACTGCGCCAACTAGATTGGATACACACTACTGAAGAGAAACACAAATACAGATTATCACACTATATGAGACCAGAGCCCTAAATGAACCACCTAAATACCTAATAAAATGTCCATGTAAAAGAATAAGACACCTTCCTCCGGTTCCACCCCAGCATCCCAACAATGAAAGAATATCTCTTAAGTACTAGGCTAATCTCTAAGGAGGCAATACTCTGTAGATTCTGCAAACAGGCAGACTCAATTGAATCTCTCCACCACCTCTTCATAGACTGCCCTTCCTTGTCTGAAACAAGAAAAATATTTGGCCAGATGCTTCCCCAACAAGTAATTTACCACGATGTTGCAGAAAGATGGGAACAGATTACAAGCGGAAATTTCTTCCCTCTCATATTCAGGACAATGCAATACTGGGAAAAATTAACGGAACTACACACCAATATTGACTAGACTTCATAGATTCTATACCATTTCTTGTTTCTATCTTTTCTTTTTATATTTTAAATATGTAAATAATGCAGTAAACAGAAAAGATCAGATAAAATGTTAAAAGGTTGTGTACAAATTATAAAACATGAAAAAAAATAGCCCTCAGATAGTCAAAGTAAAAGGCTCTTTTGGCATTCCAAAGCTTGAAATGCTATTTATATGAGCTCTTTAACAGAAGCCTTTTTTTGGGATCTCCTGAACAAATTTAAAACTGTTTTTGCATGTGCAAATCTTTTCAAAGACAAACACATTAAATAGGTTTCACACATTCACAATTCATTTTTTCAGGCTCAACTACTTACAATATCGAAGAAGACTTGGCATACATCAATAGTGTTCAGAAGTTCACAAACGTGGTCCTTAAGGGGGGACAAAAACAGTTTTTACAAAACAAGGCATAAACTCATTTTGATTAGTACTTTTACCAGACACATTCTCCCACCAGAAAATATATAGCAAAATATATTCACAAAGATCATTTTAACATTTTTTTTAAATTTCAGGAGAGCGAACGAACACCAGCAGAGTTATGGTGGGTTTATAAAGGCTTGAAAAAAAAGAAAAACAAAGTCCAACTGAAATGTGAATGTAGAATAAATAAGCCATTTCAGACATGTCACAGCACCACCCTGTAGCCATCGCTGGAAGTACATCTCCAGTTCAGAGCCACATAAGCAATGCATTGTGGGTATGCATAGCTCTAATGCAAGCCTTTTGCGCTGCAAAAAAGGTCTTTGGTCAATCAGCCTGAATTAATTTCCAACCCGATCAAAATGAAAAATTACTGATTCCCATATATAGCTAGTAATAGTGGCGAATCTCAAGCAGAGTTGATCCTAAGGAATTTCCCAGTATGCATGAACTTGGGGAGGACAAATGAATACACCTTTTTTTTTATTTTGGAACATCTTGAATCCCTGACTACTGCTGTCACTAATCTATGGATGGGAGAAGGTCTAGATAACTGTCTACTTAGTCAAGTGACTAAGGCAAAATATGTGCCCCTACCTTTTAGGGCAACGACCCACTAATCTGAACTAGAGCACGCTTGGATCCTGAAGGCGATTGATCAGCAGAAAGAGACTTGTATGTCTTGAACTTGTTTGAAACAACAAACTGACGCCAGCAAACTGCACTTGTAGAATCAAAGAAATATTCTTTTGCACAACTGAGCTTATTAAACTTCAACCATAGAGTAAAGGTTTTTATGGTGGGTGTTCCCACACTTTGGGAATGAACATAAGAAAATGAGGATAGAATTACAACAAAGACAGCAACTGGATCAGCCACACCCATGATTGCACACCTGCATTTAGATTAGATACCACTGGAACACCAACGGTTGGCTAGTTACCATGGTAAGATTATTAGAATAACCTTGACTTTGATATTTAGTCTAAGGTTTGCTTGGCCTGGATTTTCCCATTACAGCACATAACTGTGCATGGATCTAGCTGTGAAGCAATGTTCTGAGATGCAATTCATATTTTATGATTTTATAATGGAAAGGAGAAAGCCTTCTTTTGTGCCTTGGCTAAAATAGCCTCTGAAAGTTAATATTTCCCTTGAATAAATGTAAGAAGCCGAGCCTAGTGAGCTACACTTCATAGGTTGGGTCTGGGGGATTCCCAGACAGAATTTTATATATTTTTTTTAAAAATAAATCAGTCAACATCGTGCCTTTTGCAGCATAACCCGAGGAGAAATTGGTTAAAAAGTCATACAATGTACGATTAGTTCAGAAGGGCAATGCATGACTAAAGAGACCAGAGGTTACCAACAGCATAAAGAACCATTTTACAACATTTTATGATGCCTAGGTCCACAATAAATTGCAGCCTTACCACAGTAAATCACTTTCATGATGTTACACCCACAATACATGCCATCTTTACCAATATAAAGCACTTTCACGATGCTGCAGATTGGATGGAAGCTTTTTATATAAGGTCTATCGCAAAAGAATCCACAATTTATGAATCTTCAAGACTATCATATCATATAAAAGTATGTAAATGGACAATTAATTTGGCTTTATAGAATTAAAATCAGCCTTTGACTAAATTTCCCTAGAGAAGATGGACAACATTTTTACTGCTCTTGTAATGGCAGAACAACATACAGGTTATAAAATCATTTGAACCCAAAATGTACGCCAGTGTTCGCTGTGGTAGGAATGGTGAGTTAAGAAGAATACTCACTGTAGTGACTAATGTAATCCTACTCCAGCGTCCCCTTTCCGCCATACTTTTGGGACATGTCTTGCTAGAGGATTGATTTTTTTTTTTTTTTTAGACCAAAAAACATACAATTGGGTCTTTTTTATTTTTAAGCGAGGGCCTGCGCAGGAGTGGCCTTGACCCCACCTTCTGATGTCCTGCGCCGAGCCTCACCAGCAAGTCCTTTTCCAATTGCCAAGTTCAATGACTGACAACTAAGGACATTTTAAGACATGTTTAAGAAGGACGGGCGTTTGGCAGAAAGGGCACCCTGGCACTAGGAGTACGTTGGTCACTACAGTGAGCATCTTTTCCTTACTCCGTCCTATTCCCTTCCCTCCTTACCACTGGGAGATTTCCAAGCACTGGAAAAGATCAGGTAAATGGTTTTATGTTTCAGGTGGTCCAGGAGGATCATGAAGCTGAGGAATAAGTTCTTGAACTACGTTTTTTATCGGGTCAGAATACATTCAGGGCGGAAATAAGTGTTTTTTTAAAAAATAATCAATCAATCATACTCCGGTGTTTTCAGCGGTTGAGGTACTGGTTGAGGTACTGGTCTATGCACAGGTGTCTGTCTCTAAAAATCTACCGAAGTGGGTTGCCAAGAGAGTCCCTCCAGCCAGGAATCGACATAGTTCAGAGGGGGAAATGACGCAGGTAAAGAAAGAGTGGAAGGCGAGGACATCCTTGTCTGAGCAGGCTTTTCTACTCTTGGCACAAATGGGTCTCTTCCTAGATAAGCACTTGGTATAGACCTCAAACTTTTTTCCATCGATTACGTCTCAGTGGCCGATAAAGAAATGTCCACTGCAGAGCAATCACGTGAGGCAGCCATTTAGTGTTCTAAAGATTTGTAGTTCATCACAACCTTGTCAGGTGTACAACACACGTCGACCAACTAGTCCAAAGCTTTCACTTGCGGCTTCTCAAATGAATTCCGATTTTCGACCGAATTCTTTTTTGATGGTTGAATTTGAGCCCTCTTAGAGGGAACCTCGGCTGTGCCGGCCATCCCAGTCTTGGGGCGAGCCCTGATGTTTTTAGCACAAAAACGCTTAGGCATTGCGGTGCCGGTATAGAAGTTATACAGTTTGCTTGGTTACAGAGGAGTACAGTATAGTCACAGAAGACAGTGGTATGGAAAAAAGGAAAATGTTAGCCAAATAGCCAAGATTTTACAGCTTTGCAGAAGGTGAGGTGGGAGGGTTCGGCCCTTAGCGTGTGTGGCAAGGAGTTCCATTGCCTGGAGGCAATGAATGGGAAGCTGGAGCCACCTGCCCACGCTTGATTCTGGGGACTGCAAGTCTGTTGGAGTATAGTATTCTGGTAGGTCTTGAAGAGTTTGCCTTGATGATTTTGTGTGAGAGATGGTTGAGACACTTGTGGGTAATAGCAAGGGTTTTGAACAGGATCTGTTCCTTGATGGGCAGCCAGTGGGCTTCTGGTCTTGCAGTAGAAATGTGTTTGCTCTTAGGTACGCTAAGGGCTGCTCAGAGGGCATTGTTCTGAATTATTTGAAGCTTATATAGGGTTTTTACTGAGGTGCCGGCGAAGAGGGCTTTACAGTAATCTAGTCAAGATCCAACTAGTGCTCTTGCAATGGAGAGGCAGTTCTCAGTGGATAGAAAAGGTTTAGCTACGTTGAGTAGCTTGGTAGTGTAAGCTGCAGAAGAGGAGATGGCACTGACTTGTGACAGAGAGCATCATCTAGGTAGACGCCTAGAGTTTTTACAGACGAGGATACTGGGATCTGTATGTTGTCAATAGTGACGTTTTTGTATTGGCTATTGAGTTTAATCAAGGTTTCCTGGAACCCTACCAAAAGGATCTCTGTTTTGTCTCCATTGAGGTAGAGCCAGTTCGTTGCCATCCAAGCCTGAATGGTGGCATAGACTGTGTTAAGAGCCTTGGCATCCGTTTCATAGTTCCCTGAGAGGGGGAGGACAATTTGTGTGTCATTGGCATAGTTTGTGTAGGCTATGCCGATGGAGTCCAGGATGTCATTGAGGGGTCTGGTAAAGATGTTATAAAGAGTAGGGCACATGCAGGAGCCCTGTGGGACTCCGCAGTGAATAGTGGCCGGGGCCGCGTGGGCCTGATCTGAGGCTACTGCCATGGCTCTTCCTTCAGGGAAGGAGGTGATCCAAGCTATGGCGTTGGCTGGGAAATGAGCTGATGTGGCGAGGTGATGACAAAGAGTGTTGTGATCTACTAGGTCAAAGGCGGCCGATGGGTCGAGGAGGAGGAGCAGCGCTGGTTTGCATGTGTCCTTCATCTCATCCAGCTGTTTCTTCAGGTTCAGCGGGGCTGTTTCGGTACCATGGCTAGGCCAAAAGCCAGATTTCCGTAGGCTGAGGATGTGATGGGTCTCTATGAAGTGTTGGCTGCCTTATCCAAGATTTTTAGAAGGAAAGGGACTGTTATGGGTCAGCAGTTGTTGGGAAGTGTAGGGTCGATTGACTTTTATTTTAGTAAAGGGCGAACCAATGCTTCCTTGAGGCATGAGGGGACCGAAGCTGAGGCGAAGGAGGCGTTTCTAAAGGAGGCGAGGAATGGCGCCAATAAGGCAGCACCGTCTTTTTTAGGATGGAAAGGACTTCTAGTTCAGTGAAATCCATGAAGGAGAAGTGAGGGAAGACATGGTCTGGGAGGTTAGCAGAGGCTACGGATGGGGTGGCGTGCTGTGATGTGATTTGGGCCTTCTGGTGGTTTCTGATTTTGCGGTGCATTAAGTCTAATTTGTCCAACATGGCATTTTGGATGTTTGAGCACCATACCTCATCCTCAAGGATGGGTTGAGTGTTAGGGGCTGGGGCTTCAAGTTCCCTGAAAATGGTGAATATCTTTTTAGATCCTGATTTTGCATTGGCAATCCTGGTGCTGAAGGAGGGGGCTTTGTCTAGGACGATTGCGTATTCCGCAGAGATTAAATATTAAATTTGGATTTTGTGGACACTGAAAGATTCGATTGCCAAGTGGAAATTCCAGTACGTTTCTTGGAACGTAGTTTCAGTAACTCTTGGGTGAACCAGTAGTAGTTGCGTCTCATAGGTTTTGCTTTTCGAGCCACCATTGTCGCTATGGCGTCAATTGCTTGTGTGAGCGTACAAGTGTAGGTGTCAGCGTGAACTCTGGGGTCGTAAGAGAAAGGAGGTCTGAAAGCAGGTGTTTCTAGATATGGCGTCATCAACTTGGCGCAGACAGATTTGTAAGCCCCCGTATGGGGAACCTCAGAGCATCCAATGGTAGTTTTAGCCTCCGTTTGGGGAACTTCAGTGTTGCTGGTAGTATTCTTAACCCTGGAACTGGGATCCTTGGAGATATCCCCAGTAACCAGTAATATTAGCCTCTTTATGGGGAACCTCAGAGGTCACTCCGGTTTCCAGCGTTGAGGAAAGTTAAAATTGTATGTACTCCCTGTACCTGGCACTGCAGCGTTATATTGACTAGGCCATGTAACCTACCATGTTTAAAGCGTGTATCTTGCTTATGCTAGGCGGACACTGTAGGACGAACCCGGGAGGATAGCTCAGCGGCAACGTGCTCACCTTGGAAGCAAGACGACACGAAGCAACACAGGTTTGATCCCCGGGTCTGCGCTTAGAAACCTCTGGGTATTTAAGCACGTTATAAATATGCAACTAAGACAAAACTACACAAATAAAAAAATAAAAAAATCCTGTAACAGCGCCTCCATGCCCGTGGGCTGTGTGAGCGCTTTAAAAATGCCAAAAAAAAAAAAAAATTATATATATATTGTTGCAATGAAAGCCTCTCGAATGCTCGCTTTCTCATCTGTCCCTTCTGAAGTGTTTCCCTTTTGCCATATAAATGCGGGATCCAGGCTCTCGCTTTCTTAAGAAAAGCGGTACAGGTGAGCAGATGTCACATTGCTAGCACTATCGCTTTCCTCAAAGCGTTTGGGAATCTTGAAGGAGTATAGGCACCTTTACTGGGTTCCAGCAGGGTGACTCACTGATAACACTGACATACATAGAAGTGCCCAGCTAGTGTCAAAGCCAGACGTATTGAGGCTTTGTTCTTTGCTAGCAGGATGAATTTAGTATGCAACCTTGACCTGTTGGAACCACCCCTTGCATTGGAAAGCATGTATTCTGTTGAGTATAAAAACACAGGGCTCGGAGGGAATGGGATGCTCAGAATTTGTATCTCGTGTTGCTTTTGGGTTCGTGCTGCCACTGCTTTCTACCAATCCAATGTATTTGTGAGTGATACTTTTTCCGCACAAGATTGGTGCCGTGACTCAGCTCCCTGATGCTCTGCGGAATGGTCCAGGGGGTGGCAGGCGCACTTCCCGGTTATCCCTGTGGGTTAAAGAGAATTTTATTTTAAAGGGGTGAACCGGCCAGAACGCCCGGAGGACCAAGGAGGGCAGCCAGGGCAAGCGCAGAGGAAAGAGCTGACTGGACAATCATGGGTTAGTGAACACAGGTAATCATGTCAATGTACTGTCATATCTCGTATGGTGGGGTCTGAAACGGGGTGGTGTGAGGGGTGAGGTTTGTCTCTGCAATCTAGAAACACCTAAATTAAAAAATCTGGTGCGATTACTTGAGGATATAGGAGGGAAAGTACCCTGGCTGTAGAACTATTTATCTGTCATGATCCCAGCAAAGGAGCACAGTTCCCATTCAGAAATACCAGGGAAGCAAGTAACTTCATTTCACTCAGTGGGTTAACAGTGGCTTCAAGCCTGGCACAAATGGCATTTGTCTCATTCATAGCATTGCACCCATAGGCTCACCTAGGGCTTACATCGTTTTTCCTACACTCAACATGGCTGCCGCCAAGTCCATTGTTAACTTACAGCGCATACTACACCTATTGCAGATGGAGCTACTTAAGCCCTGCCTCCGCTGGAGCGCTGGCTTCCCGTCTTCTCCGCTGACAGCGGGTAACGCTTCCAGCCATCTCCTGACAGAACTGGTCAAAGAAAAAAAGAAGTTAAGAGATATTAGTTACCACAGAAAATCAACAGAATTCCATTGTTTTAGTTGAAGACTTACGGAACCGAAGTATTTCCGAAGCATTTCTTCAGTCAGCTGTTTATTTCGTAGTCTCTGGATGTTCTGTCAGAAGTTCCGTCGCAGCATCTTCCTCACAGCAGTCTTCGTTTGCGGTCGCATTGCTTTCATCCTGAAGTTTTCCTCAGCAGTCTCTGCATCGCCCGAAGGTATTTCATTTACAGCTTTCCGAAAACCCTTAAAACAAAAAGGTATTTTTGTTAATGAATGAACTTTGTGAAATAAGAAAGAAGTTCTTACACATGCTGCTTACCTGAGGTCCCATCAAGTTTTTCTTTGCTTCGTTATTACCGCGCTCGTCTCTGAAGGCTGCAACTACTCAGTTAAGATGAACTCACGTTTATTAAACATTTCCTCAAACAGAGTATAGTCGCAGCCATACTGCAGCATCCAACCTTTTCTGAGAACCAAGAACCTTCAAAATAAAAGGGAAAACTTAGAAAGAGATCTCTCCAACATAGGGATTGCTCAGAATCTGACAAACTATATATATATTTCACCAAAATCTCACCCAAGATGACTAAAAAAAAAGGCAAGAATCTGTTGAATACTGCAGCCTCTCAAGTCAAAGGTTTCCAAACCAATGCATCCCTGTAGAATACAGGATGGAGAGCTCCACAAAACATAAGTACAGGTGAAAAGGGAGTGATTTATCAAAGGCACACTGTCATACAGTTTTTTTCCCAGCAAATAGAAATTACAGTAGTCCTATTGTTGTTATTGTTGTTTTCACAGAATAAGAGCCCAGATAACAGATCCTCTAGCTCAGAAGGCATTACGCCCCAGCGGAATCCCTGGTAAGGATTACAGAACGCGAAGCCGTACTTAAACTACTCCACCTGAGCTTAATGGAGGATACAGGAATAGATCATTTATCCCAGATATTGGGAGAGTTAAGGGCAGAGGTCCATGCAGCTAGGTCTGAAACCAACTCTCTTAGGAGAGAGTTGGTGGTTAACAGAGAGCGCATCGAGGAATTGGGACACCAATTGCTACAGTCCCAAGCAGGGCAAGCACCACTTCCCAGTGGGGTTTCACAGGGTCAAATTTCCGCTCCCAGTCCTCCTTTATAAGTAGTTTTACCCGGGAATATTCCCCTAGTAGCCCCAGAGAGATGTACAGGCGACCCACAGCTTTTTGCAGTTTTTATGAAACCAATGTAATTTACACTTTCTATGTAGACCTGGGGTCTTTCCTTCAGATCAGGCCATGGTGGCATTTGTGTTGTCATATTTGGTGGGGTGGGGAGGAGGGGGACATGCTGCAGACTGGTCCATACCCTTAGTGAATAGAGATGATCCATTACTGAGGAATTTTCTAGTTTTTTGACAGGAGTTCAATAAACGTTTTGCTCATCCTGCTCAGGGTCAGGCCTTAGACAACGAGCTGCTCTCTTTACACCAAGGTAACCAATAATTGTTGGCTTATATAGCCTCTTTCAATCGATTAGTAGCAGAAACAAATTGGCCCAAGGAGAAGAGAACCACACTCTTTCATCGAGGATTGAGAGGAGAACACAAGGATATTTTAGCGCAAGTCGTGAATCCTCCTACAGGTTGTACCGAATTCATAGACCTGACCATGCAACTGGATCATCGTTTGCAGAACCGGCGCTCTGATCAGGCCAGATCAGAGGCTAAATCATTTTATGTTCGTTCAGAAGACTCCAGAACTCGTCCAATGACTGAACGTCACCCTGAGCCCATGCAGTTAGGAGGTGTTTGAGGTCCCATCTCTGAAGAAGAACGAGACAAGAGAAGACAGCAGCACCCATGTCTCTATTGTGGTTCAGCGGGTCATCAATTACAAAATTGTCCCGTGAAACCACCATGGAAACCAGTTTGAGCAGTAGACAAGGTGGACAGAAAAATCACAGAAAATGAACAGCCGGAAACCTCAACGCCCGACAAGTGTAGAGGTCAACTTGTCGAGCCAAAAGAAGGAAATTCAGATCTCTCATTTCGTTGTTCGTCATCCTAAGTAGCCACCTTCAACCTGCCAAGATGTATGCTCTGGAAGCATATGTGGACAGTGGTGCGATTGGAAACTACATGGATTACGAACTAGCAGGCAAGATGGGTATTTGTTTACATCCAAAGGCTGTGGTAGAAAAGTCACTGCAGTAGATGGAACTCAACTAATAGCTGGACCAGTGACGAAATATACTGAAGTTTGCACCTTGCTTTGCCAGGAAGGACATCGGGAAAAGATATCGTATGACCTAATTAGTGCTTCACAGTTTAAAGTGATTTTAGGAATTCCATGGCTAGAAAAACATAATCCACAGATTGATTGGCATGCCCAAACCATGGTTTTTAATGAGGGATAAAGGACTTCCTGCTATGGTCAAGGCGGAACCCTGAAGAAAGTTTCCAGAGATTTCATATAAAAACCCTACCTTAGGGTTGATAGGAACCCTTCCACCGGAGTATCGAGACTTTCAAGAAGTATTCGAAGAAGAACAGGCTAACGTGCTGCAACCTCATCAGCCATATGATTGCCAATTCGATTGGATCCCTGGCTCAAAAGCCCCATGCAGCAGAATTTACGCCCACAAGAAAATATTCATTTAAAGACCTATTTAGATAATTACCTGGCCAATGCGTTCATTCGGCCCTCTAAGTCCCCCATGGCATTGCCTCTGTTTTTCATGCCCAAGAAAGAAGGGGTTCTTCGTACCCACATAGATGAATGTGCCCTCAACCAGATCACAATCAAGAACCGGCACCCCCTTTCCACTCATTCCAGTGTTAATGGATAAGTTAAGGATGCCAATATTGTTACTAAACTAGACCTTAGAGGAGCTTACCACTCGGTGAGAATCAAAGAAGAAGATGAATTGAAGACTGCTTTCCACACAAAGTACGGACTGTACGAATATCAAGTCATGCCCCTTGGCTTACGCAACGCTGCAGCAGCCTTCCAGAATTTTATGAACAATGTTTTATGTGAATTCCTTGATGTCTGCACCGTAGTGTACCTTGACGACATTCTTATTTACTCAAACTCGGTCCAAGAACACATAACCCATATAAGAGCAGTACTCCAGAAATGCGACAACACAAGCTCTTTGTTAAACTAGAAAAATGCTCCTTTCATACAACCTCAGTGGAGTTTCTGTGATTCATATTGTCGCCTATGGGAATCCAAATGGATAAACAAAAAGTCTAAATTGCCCTTTCCCTACATCAGTGAAACGAGTCCAAATTCTTTAAGAATTTGCACATTTCTACAGACGTTTTATTGCAGGATTTTCACAACTGGTCCACCCAATAACTTTGTTGCTGCGAAAGCACAAGACCTTCTCCTGGACCAAAGAAGCGGAAGAGGCTTTCCAGACATTAAAGAAAACATTTACCACCGCTCCCGTTTTGAGGCACTCGCAACCCGAGCTACCATTTATAGTGGAAACCGATGCGTCCTGTGCAGCCATGGGAGCAGTACTATCCCAGAAAGAGACAAACTGGACAACTGCATCCAGTGGCCTTCTGGTCCAAGAAGTTCTCAACAGCCAAATTAAACTACAGCATCACAGACAAGGAATTACTAGCAATCAAACACGCGTTCAAAGAATGGAGACACCACTTGTTAGGGGCCCAGCATACTGTTACCGCTTTTACAGATCACCGAAACCTGCAATATTTGCGCAACACCAAAGCTCAGTCATCGCGACAACTCCGATGGGCGTTATTTTTCATAGAATATGATTTTGTCATCACTTATCGCCCAGGGGTACGTAATGGCAAGGCGGATGCCCTGTCAAGGATTGGAGAAAGAGAAGAGATTCAAGGCACAACAGTAGTACCTGTGAACATAATTCCAGAAGAGAAGGTACTGGGAGTCAATTGATCCTCTGAAGAAGACTTGAAGGCACAAATTCTACTTAACATGACCCCTTCCGAATTAGAGGCTTGGTAGTCAAGAGGACCTAAAATTTGTCTTCAAGAAGGTCAATCTTATTTTCAGAGTTAACTACCCCATCAGGAGTTA